>NC_133139.1:80335325-80958158 GCF_048418815.1 Hemitrygon akajei
GCTTTGATTCAGTGTGAATGATATATGCCTCGTTTCTCTTGTCATAAACTTGGATTTCAAAGGATTCAGAGGAGAACAAGTCAATCTCATAGTTTAAATCTCCAGTGAATTTTAACCCAGTACAAGTGGTTAATGACAGGAGGCTGGTGATAGCTTAACACAAGACAGTATTTCATGAACAATTCCTCAGGGACACTTCTTCCAAGTTGCAAATTGTTCATCACCTTTGAAACCGGTACTGTGGAGGGATCAACTGATTAATTACCAAAAATCTGTAAAATTTGCTGTTTGTTTTTTCTGCCTGCTTAAATTTGTAGTGAACCTGATCCATGGATTTAAGAACGGGCTCCCTTCTTCACTTAGTGATTTCCAGGGTCAGCCCCAGAGATAAAAACAGTGGTGGGTCAGAGCAGGTTTTAACCCTGCCCACGCCCACTATGTCCACTAGTCTGATCGGCACCCAGAGGAGTTGCAAGGTCAGGGGGGTGCAATTTAGCCCAGGATGAACTCACAGAACGGGTACAACTTACCGTTCGAGTTACCAACAGACCAGTTTTAACACAGCAACACCCAGTCCCTGCCCTGGGACTGTTTGGTGGGAGAGCCTAAAGGAAACTTTACCCTGTATCACAGTAGTGTGATGCTCTCCTAAGGAGTTATTCCCTTAATGGAGAAAGCCTGCGTGTGACTTTGCTCAACGTGGGGAGGCCGATGTATGGGCAGCCGCCACACAGTCATTGACAGATCAGGGACCAGCGGCATGGAACACAAGACAAGCAGGGACGCTTCATCTCTGCAGCCGTCCTCCACCGTCACAGCTGTTGTGATGTGTCTTCGCCTTCCACCTGCTCCGCTGTTGAGGTCTATCGAGGTTGGGTCGCTCCTTGCCTGGAACTTCTCACTTGACCTCACTGCCATGGCTGATCCTGCCAGGAGCTGAGCACCAGACGGCATCACATGTTCTCAGGATCTCGCAGGCCTCTCCACCACGGCGAGGTGACAATCCTCAGAGGAGATCCTGTCTCAGTCCTATGCTGTTCCTGCTGTCAGACCGTTTGGTAAGGTGAAGGAACTGCAAGCCTGCATCTAACTTATGAAAAGCTTTCATGGAAGATTTCTCTCTGTATCACACTCCCCCCAACTTCCCTGCACCTAACCGAGCTTCCTCTGTCATCTTCAAAGTTCCGGCAAAGAGTCTCCAACCTGGAATAGTAACCCTGCTTCTCTTCCCACGGATGTGACCTGCCCCGCCGAATTTGGGTGGCGTGGTAGCATAGTGGTTAGCGCACACGGGTTCAATTCCTACCGTGGCCTGTAAGGAGTTTTTACATTCTCCCCGTGGCCACATGGGTTTCCTCCGGGTGCCCTGGTTTCCTCCCACAGTCCAAAGATGTTCCGGTTGGTAGGTTAATTGGTCATTGTAAATTGTCCCATGATTAGGCTCGGGTTAAATTGGGGGATCAGAGTCAGGTTTATTATCACCAGCATGTGACGTGAAATTTGTTAACTGAGCAGCAGCAGTTCAATGCAGTACATAATCTAGCAGAGAAATAAATAAATAAATAAACAAGTAAATCAATTATGTATATTGAATAGATTAAAAAAACGTGCAAAAACAGAAATACAGTATGTTAAAAAAAGTGAGGTAGTGTCCAAATCTTCAATATCCATTTAGGAATCAGATGGCAGAGGGGAAGAAGTTGTTCCTGAATCACTGAGTGTGTGCCTTCAGGCTTCTGTACCTCTTACCTTATGGTAACAGTGAGAAAAGGGCATGCCTTGGGTGCTGGAGGTCCTTAATAATGGATGCTGCCTTTCTGAGACACCACTCCCCAAAGATGTCCTGGGTACTTTGTAGGCTAGTGCCCAAGATGGAGCTGACTAGATTTACAACTTTCTGTAGCTTCTTTCGGTCCTGTGCAGTAGCCCCTCCATACCAGACAGTGATGCAGCCTGTCAGAATGCTCTCCACGGTACAACTATAGAAGTTTTTGAGTGTATTTGTTGACATGCCGAATCTCTTCAAACTCCTAATAAGGTATAGCCACTGTCCTTCCTTCTTTATAACTACATCGATATGTTGGGACCAGGTTAGATCCTCAGAGATCTTGACACCCAGGAACTTGAAACTGCTCACTCTCTCCACTTCTGATCCCTCTATGAGGATTGGTATGTGTTCCTTCGTCTTACCCTTCCTGAAGTCCACAATCAGGTCTTTCATCTTACTGACGTTGAGTGCCAGGTTGTTGCTGTGGCACCATTCCACTAGTTGGCATATCTCACTCCTGTATGCCCTCTCGTCACCACCTGAGATTCTACCAACAATGGTTGTATCATCAGCAAACTTATAGATGGTATTTAAGCTGTGCCTAGCCACACAGTCATACGTTTATAGAGAGTAGAGCAGTGGGCTAAGCACACACCCCTGAGGTGCACCAGTGTTGATCATCAGCAAGGCAATGTTATCACCAATCCACACAGATTGTGGTCTTCCGGTTAGGAAGTCGAGGATCCAATGCAGAGGGAGGTACAGAGGCCCAGGTTTTGCAACTTCTCAATCAGGATTGTGGGAATGATGGTATTAAATGCTGAGCTACAGTCGATGAACAGCATCCTGACGTAGGTGTTCGTATTGTCCAGGTGGTTGAAGGCCATGTGGAGAGCCACTGAGATTGCATCTGCCATTGCCCTATTGTGGCGACAGGCAAATTGAAGTGGGTCCAGGTCCGTGCTGAGGAGGATCTCAGTCTAGTCATAACCAACCTCTCAAAGCATTTCATCACTGTCGATGTGAGTGCTACCGGGCGATGGTCATTAAAGCAGCTCACATTATTCTTCTCAGGCACTGGTATGATTGTTGCCTTTTATGAAGCAAGTGGGAACTTCTGCCTGTAGCAGAGAGAGGTTGAAAATGTCCTTGAATACTGCCGCCAGTTGGTTGGCACAGGTTTTCAGAGCCTTACCAGGTACTCCATTGGGACCTTCTGCCCTGCGAGGGTTCACTCTCATTAAAGACAGACTAACATCGACCTCTGAGATGGAGATCACAGGGTCAAAGGGCAAGAAAGGCCTATACCCTGCTGTATCTCAATAAATAAGCAGATGGATACACTATATATATATAGATAGATAAATAAACAAACAAACAAGCTTCTCTTGTCTTCTTCAAAGTTCTGACGCAGAGTCTCCAACCTGAAATGATAACACTGTTTCTCATCCCACAAATATGACTGGGCCTGCTGAGCACTTTCAGCAGCTTCTGTCTCTATTTTTATTTTCTTTTAGATTTTCAGCATTTGCAGTTTTTGATTTGATTTTTGTTTTCGCTCTATTTGCTCCGTCTCTGCCCCGGGGGCATTTGATGGGATGAGGTGGAGTCCGATTCTGACCTCCGGTGTGGTTCTGTGTGGGGTTTGCATGGTCTCCCGGAGACAGTGAGCTCCTCCGAGCTCCCTTTTCTTTCCACATCCCAAAAACTTGCAGGCCAGCTCGTGGGAGACACAAGAGGCCGCTGTGCAGTGGCTGGTTCCCAAGGGGAAGAAGGAAAGCGGGATGAGAAACAAACTACAGGAGGAACTCAGCAGGTCAAGCAGCATGAGTAGGTTGATCACATTTCAGGTCGAGACCCTGAGTCAGATTGACAGGTGAGGTAAGTATAGGAAGAGTAATGTGGGTGCAGAATCAGCGGGCCAAAAGGCCTGTTCTACACTGTGTGACTCATAATCTCTTTTTCTCTCTCTCTCTCTCCCCCCCCCTCTCTCTGTCTCTGTGAATATGGGTGTAATTAGTACAATGGTTTATTATTGTCACATGTAGATAGATAGATAGATAGATACTTTATTCATCCCCATGGGGAAATTCAACTTTTTTCCAATGTCCCAAACACTTGTTGTAGCAAAACTAATTACATACAATACTTAACTCAGTAAAAAATATGATATGCATCTAAATCACTATCTCAAAAAGCATTAATAATAGCTTTTAAAAAGTTCTTAAGTCCTGGCGGTAGAATTGTAAAGCCTAATGGCATTGGGGAGTATTGACCTCTTCATCCTGTCTGAGGAGCATTGCATCGATAGTAACCTGTCGCTGAAACTGCTTCTCTGTCTCTGGATGGTGCTATGTAGAGGATGTTCAGAGTTTTCCATAATTGACCGTAGCCTACTCAGCGCCCTTCGCTCAGCTACCGATGTTAAACTCTCCAGTACTTTGCCCACGACAGAGCCCGCCTTCCTTACCAGCTTATTAAGACGTGAGGCGTCCCTCTTCTTAATGCTTCCTCCCCAACACGCCACCACAAAGAAGAGGGCGCTCTCCACAACTGACCTATAGAACATCTTCAGCATCTCACTACAGACATTGAATGACGCCAACCTTCTAAGGAAGTACAGTCGACTCTGTGCCTTCCTGCACAAGGCATCTGTGTTGGCAGTCCAGTCTAGCTTCTCGTCTAACTGTACTCCCAGATACTTGTAGGTCTTAACCTGCTCCACACATTCTCCATTAATGATCACTGGCTCCATATGAGGCCTAGATCTCCTATGTACACAATACAATAAAAAGTTTTGCTAGGCTTGCCTTCCACACAGATCATTTGATCACATCAGTACATCAAGGGAGTAGAAGAGCATAATAATAACAATCTGAAGCGTTGTAGGTTTAAAAGAGAGTGCAGACAGAAAATAAGGTGCAAGGGCCAGACAAGGTAGATGGTGAGGCCAAGCTTCGATCTCATTAGAGCTCCATTCAATAGACATATACCCGCGGTGCAGAGGCTGTCCTTGAATCTGGTGGTACATGCTTGCAGGGTTGTGATTTCTCTGCCTGTTAGAAGGGGCAGAAGAGAGAACATCCAGGGTTGCTGGGTCCTCGATTGTGTTTGCTGCTTTACCGAGGCCCCTCCAAGAGGACCACAAACTTGTCGTAGGGTTTGGAGGCGTGCGTGCCTCAATGGCCCGGAGAGCTGCATTGGCTGGAGTCAGGGCTTTCTGCTCCGGCTCTTGGTAGGGTCACCATGCCAAACAGGTCAAAGGGTAGAGGCCAGACCGAGAGTGGTTGACTTGTCCTCCAGGTTCGGGGGTTCAGCTCAGGGCTACCAACCCTGACTAGTAAACAAAATAACAATGAAGAATCCTTCTACATCAGAGTGCGATGGCTCCACCTGGGATTTGAATGACTGACAGTAGTGAAAACCGAGAGGAAGCTACTGACGTGGTGAACACATCCAAGACCAAGACCAAAATTGGTTTTGATGGCCAAGGACAGACAGAGATGAAGGGCCTTCACTGCTGCCCTAAAAGCCAGGTGCTTGACAGCTGGCACAAACTCCGTGGGCAGAACAATCTGTTTCCACGCTATGAAACTCTATGAGAGAGCTCTGCTCCCTATCTATAACTCATGCAATACTATTTCCAGGCATGTTTGCCGGACAGTGTAGAAGGAGCTTTTCTCGAGATCTAATCAACACTGTGCCACCTTTGGGAGTATTAGCTGAAATATTGTTCCAGCAGCTCTAATCCACCCCAGGCCTGTGTTCTACCCATTCTGGCTTCTACTGACTCTGTATTTCAATCTTCCCGGATACTGCGACTGATGGGATCAAAGAATTAAAATAACTCTGATTCTCCAGTGCTAGTTTCATTTAGCATATTAACATTAAAGAATCATTAATAAAAATCGAAGCCATGATTATGAGAATAACCAAGGGAGACTGAAGCAACCAGGAGTTTGTAAGGTAAAATTCAGTAAATTGTTTCCTCCTAAATTTGTGAACATATTAACAGCAGACGATTAATTACAAACGAGACTATTTTCCCCCTGAATCCCCGGCCAGATTAATATTGGTGGAATGTTACACATGAACAGATGCAATTAATAAAACAGACGCTTTAGCACAGAGAAATCAGTAAGTCATTTATAATTTTGTTGGAAAAGTACAGATTGTATTTTAAACAGAGAAGAAGGATCTTATTTTTAAAGTACATCTATTGCAATTGCCTTTTTTTATAAGGAGAAAACAAACCCTCACTGGGGCTTACAGTAGTTTCGTTAGTTTCTCCTTCACAATGAGGGTCAGATCAGGGCTCGTCTGAATGCTGAATGGCGCTCGTTGGGTCAAGGTCACTTCAAGATCAGTATCAGGCTACGTTGCACTGCAGTCAGGGTGGTGGCATCTGTCGGTCTCGAGAGACCATGGATCTGCGCCTGGAGTTTCCAGGGTTCCATGGGAGACCGGCAGCTGCCTAAGCTGCAGGCCTTCCCCTCTCCACGCCACCAATGTTGTCCAAGGGAAGGGCACTAGGACCCATGCAGCTTGGCACCGGTGACGTCGCAGAGCAATGTGTTGTTAAGGGCCTTGCTCAAGGACACAAACACGCTGCCTCAGCTGAGGCTCGAACTAGTGACCTTCAGGTTACTAGTCTGATGCCTTGCCCACTGAGGACTCCTGGTTATCAGGAGCAGCACCTCAGCCTTACACAAGGGGGCGATATACAGGAGCAGGACACTCGTTTTCCTCAGTTGCTGATGACATGGCAAGAGACCTGAAAGGCCATGGGATTTAACCAAAGCTTGTAAAGCAGGCGTGCTACTATCAAAGCTGTCTCCTTTCAGCTGAGAACTCAGTCCTCTCAAGGGGATCAGCAAGGGACAAGTAAGAGAGGGAGACCTCTTCTGGAATCCCGCGTGGAACTTGTCTATCACTCATTGGTGCTGAGGAGGAATGAATCACACATCTGTCCCTCCCGGATGCTGAGGTGCTGGCCGTGGTTCAGAGGGCAACAGCTTGCCTCTGAGTAAAGAAAAGGCTCGCGAATCGGTGCAGCCTAGTGTTGGGGTTGCCGCCATCGGCAAGTCCAGATTTGGAGGCTTGTTGTTTGGTGCTCGGTGACGATGCCGAGGATTGAGGTCTGAGGATGAATCAGAAGTCCAGACGCTGAGGCACGTTGGCCAGAGTCGGTTCTGCAGATCTGCTGGGGAGGACGAAGACAGTTGCCTGCAGCTTGAGTCCGTCTCCGCTGAAGGCCTGTCCTGGTGTTAAAGCACTGTGTATATGCATTGGTGGGAAGGCAGAATCGGCCTTGTTTGGCTGACGTGTTCTACGTTGTTTTGCCAAGCTGGTGCCGGGATGTGTGGTGACTCTCAGAGGCTGAAACCCAGTACTCCTTTGGTTGTTAATGCTATCAATGTACTTCTCTGTACGTTTCAATGTAAACATGACAAATTAACTTCAATCTTCAGTTTCAAAGTAATTGGGGATTTGATTCCCAGTCCAATAACGCTGTGATTTTAGCTTCCTTACAGTCTGTAGATGGTATTATCCGGTATTTCTTCAGGATCCTGGCGAGCCTTCCAATGGGTTCCTCCTCATTGTTCGGTTTCATGGCTTTCCCATCGACCCTCTTAAGGGCTCGATTGATTTCCTTCAGCTGCAGCCGTTCTGTCGGAACGTCAGCCTCTGCCTCAGTGCCGAGGAGAACATCGCGGAGTGGAACTGGCCCCGACCCTCGCCTCCAGTCCTTTTCAATCCATCTGGCCTGACGTTTACAGTGACCAAGCACATTCTTCCCTGCGCTCGGATACTGCCCCCGCCACAACGATATGCCCTGGGCTGCTTCCATCCTGCACTCGGACCCAGGCCCCACAGCAGCGATAAGCCCTAGGCCACCTCTGTCCTTCACTCGGACCCAGGCCCCACAGCAGCGATAAGCCCTAGGCCACCTCTGTCCTGCACTCCGACCCAGGCCCCACAGCAGCGATAAGCCCTAGGCCACCTCTGTCCTTCACTCCGACCCAGGCCCCACAGCAGCGATAAGCCCTAGGCCACCTCTGTCCTGCACTCGGACCCAGGCCCCACAGCAGCGATAAGCCCTAGGCCATCTCTGTCCTTCACTCGGACCCAGGCCCCACAGCAGCGATAAGCCCTAGGCCACCTCTGTCCTTCACTCGGACCCAGGCCCCACAGCAGCGATAAGCCCTAGGCCACCTCTGTCCTGCACTCGGACCCAGGCCCCACAGCAGCGATAAGCCCAAGGCCACCTCTGTCCTTCACTCGGACCCAGGACCCACAGCAGCGATAAGCTCTAGGCCACCTCTGTCCTTCACTTGGACCCAGGCCTGGCAGCAGCGATGTACCCTGAGTCACTTCTGTCCAGTACTCAGACCTGGGCCGGCCACAGCAATGAGCCGTAGGCCATCTCTGTCCTTCACTCGGACCCAGGCTCCACAGCAGCGATAAGCCCTAGGCCACCTCTGTCCTTCACTCGGACCCAGGCTCCACAGCAGCGATAAGCCCTAGGCCATCTCTGTCCTTCACTCGGACCCAGGCTCCACAGCAGCGATAAGCCCTAGGCCACCTCTGACCTTCACTCGGACCCAGGCCCCACAGCAGCGTTAAGCCCTAGGCCACCTCTGTCCTACACTCGGACCCAGGCCTGGCAGCAGCGATAAGCCCTAAGCCACTTCCGTCCAGTACTCAGACCTGGGCCTGGCCACAGCGATATGCCCTGGGCCACTTGCATCCTGAACTCGAAGTTTCCAAATTGGCTCAGCACTTAGAGGGATCCAACCTTGCTCCCAGAGCTCCAATGGGTGGGGTACCACTGACCTATTGTGGCAACAGGCAAATTGAAGTGGGTCCAGGTCCTTGCTGAGGAGGAGCTCAGTCTAGTCATGACCAACCTCTCAAAGCATTTCATCACTGTCGATGTGAATGCTACCGGGCGATAGTCATTAAGGCAGCTCACATTATTCTGCTTAGGCACTGGTATGATTGTTGCCTTTTTTGAAGCAAGTGGGAACTTCCGCCTGTAGCAGAGAGAGGTTGAAAATGTCCTTGAATACTGCCGCCAGTTGGTTGGCACAGATTTTCAGAGCCTTACCAGGTACTCCATTGGGACCTTCCGCCCTGCGAGGATTCACTCTCTTTATAGACAGCCTAACATCGGCCTCTGAGGTGGAGATCACAGGGTCAAAGGGCAAGAAAGGCCTATACCCTGCTGTGTCTCAATAAATAAACAGATGGATACACTATATAGATAGATAGATAGATAGATAGATAGATAAACAAACAAACAAGCTTCTTTTGTCTTCTTCAAAGTTCTGACGCAGAGTTTTTGATTTGATTTTCGTTTTTGCTTTATTTGCTCTGTGGGATAGACTCAATGGGCCAAATTGCCTAATTCTGCTCCTATATCTCATGGACTTATGGACATAGTGAATAAGGAGTGAAAAAACACCAATCCTCTTGCTGGCGAAACAACAGGATGGCTTTAGATAGAAACTTCTTTAGCTCCTGACATAAACATCTGGCCTTCTGCTGGCCAAAGTGCTTCCCTACTTTCTATTTCCTGGTTGCACAGGAAGTGACCTAAAACCAATCTGAAACTGCTCATTTCAAAATAAAAGCCGAATGTGGTTAATCACATAGAAAAAAACATAAATCAATTGCCTGAAGGGCAGAATGATAAAGAAGCTTCAAGATGTGTTGAGGACTGGTAAGGGGCTGTGTAAGTCGTTTTTGCAGGAATATGGGATGCTGGTTTACCTCAGAAAACTGTTGTCCGACCGCAGCAGGAGTACTCCCTCCGGTTCTGCTCATCACTCTATTGCAGGGGTTCCCAATTTTTTTATGCCATGGATCTTCACCATTAGATTATAAGACCACAGGAGCAGAATTGGGCCATTCAGGCCATCGAGTCTGCTCTGCCATTCTATCACGATCGATCCTAGATCCTACTCAACCCCATACACCTGCCTTCTCACCACATCCTTTGATGCACTGACCGATCAGAAAACTATCAACTTCCCTTAAATAGACCCACGGACTTGGCATCTACCGCAGTCTGTAGCAGAGCGTTCCATAGATTTACCACTCTTTGGCTAAAAAAATTCTCCTTACCTCTTTTCTAAATGGTTACTCCTCAATTTTGAGGCTGGATACCCCACCATAGGAAACATCTTCTCCACATCCACCCTATCTATTTTCCTTTCAACATTTGGTAGGTTTCAAAATCCTCTGGACTCTCTCCAATAACACCACATCCTTTCTGAGATGTGGGGCCCAAAACTTTGACAATTCTCTAAGTGTGGCCTGACTAGTGTCCTGTAAACCTCAGCATTACCTACTTGCTTTTATATTCTATACCCCTTGAAATAAATGTCAACATTGCAATTACCTTCTTTACCACAGTCTCAACCTATAAACTAACCTTCTGGGAGTCTCGCACGAGGACTCCTAAGTCCCTCTGCACCTCTGATCTTTGAACCTTCTCCCCATTTAGATAATAGTGTACGCTATTGTTGCTTTTACCAAAATGCATTATTATACATTTCCCAAAACTGTATTGTATCTGCCACTTTTTTGCCCATTCTTCCAATTTGTCTAAGTCCTGCTACAATCGCATTGCTTCCTCAGCACTACCTGCCCCTCCACCTATCTTCATACCGTCTTCAAACTTTGCCACAAAGCCATCAATTCCATTATCTAAATCACTGGCAAACAATGTGAAAAGCAGCAGACCCAATACTGACTCCAGAGGAACACCACTAGTCACTGACAGCCAACCAGAAAAGGCCCACTTTATTCCCACTCACTGCCTCCTGCCTGTCAGCCATTCCTCTGTCCATGCCAGTATCTTTCCTGTGATGCCATAGGATTTTATTTTGTTAAGCAGGCCCATGTGTGGCACCTTATCGAGTGCTTTCTGAAAATCCAGGTAAATGACATCCACTGCCTCTTCTTTGTCCACCACACTTGTTACTTCCTCAAAGACATCTAACAGATTCGTCAGGCAAGACCTCCCTTTACAGACGCCATGCTGACTTTTGCTTATTTTATCATTAGCCTCCAAGTACCCCAAAGAATCATCCTTAATAACAGACTCGACTCCAACACTTTCCCAGCCACTGCGGTTAGGCTAATTGGCCTATAATTTCATTTATTTTGCCTTCCTTCCTTCGCAAAGAGTGGAGTGACATTTGCAACCTCCCAGTCCTCTGGGACCATGCCAGAATTAAGTGATTTCTGAAAAATCGTGACCAATGCATCCGCTATTCCTTCAGCCACCTCTCTCAGGACTCAGGGATGTAGTCCATCTGGTCCAGGTGACTTATCCACCTTAAGGCGTTACAGTCTGCCTAGCACTTTTTCCTTTGTAATAGCAATGGCACTCCCTGACCCTCACGGACCTCTGGCATACTGCTAGTTTCTTCCACAGTGAAGACAGATGCAAAGTAAAGTACTCATTAAGTTCTTCTGCCATTTCTTTGTGCCCCATTACTACCACACCAGCATCATTTTCCAGTGGTCCAATATCAACTCTCACCCCCCCGCCCCTTTTACTCTTTGAATAACTGAAAAATCTTTTAGCATCCTGCTTTATATTTTCGGCTAGTCTGCCCTCATATTTCATCTTGTCCCTTCTTGCAGCTTCTTTAGTTGCCCTTTGTTGGATTTTAAAAGCTTCCATCTCCCGATTCACTATTTTTACTTCATGTGCCCTTTCCTTGGCTTTTATGCAGTCCTTAACTTCCCTTGTCAGCTATGGTTGTCTACCCCTGCCATTCGAGAATAACTTCTTCTGTCGACATATCTATCCTGCGCCTTGTGAACTATTCCCAGAAACTTCAGCCATCTCTGCTCTGCTTTCATCCCCACCAGTACCCTCCTCCAATTCACCTTTGGCAAGCTCCTCCCTCATTTCTATGTAATTTCCTTTATTCCATTGTGATACTGTTACACGTGACTTCACATGTAACAGAGTAGTCTCCCTAATACTTACCCCTTTCAACTTGCAGTATGAATTCAATCATATTATGATCACTGTCTTGTAAGGGTTCCTTTATGTTAAGCTCCATAATAAGATCTGCGTTATTACACAATATCCAGTCTAAGATGGCCTTTCCCTGAGAAGGCTCAAGCACAAGCTGCCCTATAATGCCATCTCGTAGGTATTCAACAAATCTCCTTTCTTGTGATCCAGCACCAACCTGATTTTCCCAATCCCCTTGCATTGAAGGCCCCCGTTACAATTGTGTCATTACCCTTATTACACGCCTTTTCCAGCTCCCTTTGGAATCTCAGCCTACATCTTAGCTACTATTTGGAGGCCTATATATGATTCCCATAATGGTTTTTCTACCCTTACAGTTTCTTAACTCCACCCACAAAGATTCAACATTCTCTGACCCTATTACACTTCTTTCTAAAGATGTAATTCTATCTCTTACCAACAGAGCCACACCACTGTCTGTGCCTTCCTGTCTGTCTTTTAGATACAAAGCATATCCTTTGACGTTAAGCTCCCAACTATGAGCTACTTTCAGCCGCAACTCAATGATGCCCACAACATCATACCAACCAATCTCCAATTGAGCTATGAGTTCGTCCACTTTATTCCGAATGCTACACGCATTTAAATACAATACCTTCAGTCCTGAATTCTTCGCCCATTTGCAATTTGCCTCTGTGGTACAATTTAACTCTTTGCTCTGTCGGCATTTGGACCCAGTCATTGGTTTATCCTTCTTTCATTTATGTTACATCCATCATCTACTTGTAAACCTGCTGGCTCATCATCAGCTCTGTCGCACTGGTTCCCAACCCCGCTTCCATAGCAGTTTAAACCACTCCCAACAGCTCTAGTAAATCTGCCACAGGAATACTGGTCCCCCTCGGATTCAAGTGCAACCTATCTCTTTTGTACAGGTCACACCTGCCCCAGAGGAGGTCCCAATTATCCGGAAATCTGAATCCCTGCCCCCTGCTCCAATTCTTCAGCCATGCATTTATCTGCCACCTCATTCTCGAAAGGTATATTTAATGTCAGAGAAATGTATACAATACACATCCTGAAATTCTTTTTCTTCACAGACATCCACAAAAACAGAGGAGTGCCCCAAAGAACGAATGACATTCTATTCCTATCCTCACTGTAACGAGAAAGAGGCAGCAATCCAGAGATTACTACCCCTAAGGTCCTGCTTTTCAGCTTCTTTCATAACTTCCCGTATTCTGTTTTCAGGAACTCCTCCTTTTTTCTACCTATATCATTGGTTGCAATATGTACCATGACTTCCGGCTGTTCACCTTCCTTTTCAGGATATTGTGGATGTGTTCTTGGACCCTGGCACCTGGGAGGCAAGCTACCTTCTGTGTTTCTCTTTCAGCCTGACTATAGAGACCCCATTACTGCTGCCACCCTCTTCAGTTCCCTACTCTTTAACTGAGGGGTCCGTAGGTCCCAGGATGGGAACCCCTGCTCTATAAGAAGATTGTGATAGTGTTGGAGAGGATGAAGAGGAGAATCAGCAGAACGTTGCCTGGAATAGACTGGAGAAGCTCGGCCTGTGCTCCATGTGCTCCATATTGACTTGTTGATTATTTATTGTAATGCCTGCACTGTTCTGTGTACTTTATGCAGTCCTGGGTAGGTCTGTAGTCTCGTGTAGTTTTTGTGTTGGTTTACGTAGTTCAGTGTAGTTTTTCTATTGTTCATGTAGCACCATGGTCCTGAAAAACGTTGTCTTGTTTTTACTGTGCACTGTACCAGCAGTTACGGTCGAAATGACAATAAAAAGTTACTTGACTTGACTTGAAGAGGAAGCTAAGAGGGGAATTGATTGAGGTATATACATTTATGAGGGGTATAGATAGAGTAGATGGCAAGGGTATATGAAAGTAGAGAATATAAATTTATGAAAAAGGGGAAGAGATTTAGAGGGGATGTGAGGGGCATCTTCTTCACCGAGAGAGTAGGGAGCACCTGGGGTGCACTGTCTTGGAGAGTGGCTGATGCTGGATCACTGTTACGAAGATGCAGGTAAATGAGACAGAAGACATTGACTTTGAATAAGCACATTAACGTGAATAATTTATTCACAAACTAGCAGCAAAACATTCAACCAAACGTCTAACCCACCCTAAGTTACAGCAACTCTGATGCAACGCCTTCAGTAACACTTCAAACTCAACTCAAATCGGAAAAAGCTGCAGAAAGTTGGAAACTTAGCCAGCTCCATCATGGGTTCTAGCCTCCCCAGTATCAAGAACATCTTAAACATGTGATGCCTTAAAAAGGCAGCATCCATTATTAAGGGCCCTCATCACCCAGGGCATGACCTCTTCGCATCACTACTAACAGGGAGGAGGTATGGCACCCTGAAGACTCCCCAAGTTACACAACAAGGGAAATAAATATTCAACAGATACCCAGCTAAGGGAGCGTGTGGGCCCTCCTATACCTAAAGCAAACTTGCCCAATGGTTCTTCAGCACTGGTCCCGACCTCAGTGTGAAGCAGAGCCCCAGGAGACAAAGGAAAGGCAGCCAATCTCTCCCATGTGCTATTCTTATACCCCTGAGGTGCCTGGAAGTGAATATTGGTGCTGTGGCAAGCAGGACAACCAATGGGAAAGAGCTGCTGCATCCTCTGAAAGGGACAATCAATGACCGATATGGTGGAAGCGGCTTTTGACTGGCAAGTAATCTAACCCTTCACGTTACAATCATTAACCGCGTTTAAGTGTTCAGGTGAGCTCTCGAATCAGTAGGCATAGAGGGCCAGTAGACACGTACTGGGATACAGGTTTAATACGGAAGGGTGCCCACTGGTCAGGATGGATTAGTGGGACCGAATAGCCTGTTTCCGTGCTGTACCATTCTATGACTATGATTCAGGTGTGGTGCGGGACAATGAATGGCTACTGAGGAGGGTTAGCGACTGAATGTACACCGGTCTGAATGGTGGAGTGGGGTGGGGATTTATGAAGTGAAGGTAGCTGGTCTTTGAGACAGGGCGGAAGCTAGTGTATACAGAGATGCCATGGATGCCAACAGTTTGGTTCAGCCTGAGATGGTGGCTGGACCAGTCAAGGTTTTTTCCACGCAGTTTAAGTTGAAGAAACCAAGAGTAGTTCAGATCCAAATGTTGTCCACATACTCTGAACACATAGACATAAAGGAGGTTAGTTATTGACACAAGTGACGCATTTCACTGTGTGTTTCAATGTACATGTGACAAATAAAGCTAATCTTTAAACATTGAATAAACTGCCAGTAATTATTTCAGCGAGTTATCCATTGTTGTCTGGCATTTTGCTCGTCATTGTGACTGGGCCCATTATAACTGAATGCCTTTCACAACTGATTAACAGGGCCACAGGATGGCTTATCAGGAAGGACATTGTGTTATTGTGACATTATGCAGATAGAGTGTGCAAATCAACACAGTGCTGATCCCTCTTCTGCAATGCGGGAGTCACCTCGATGGTTCACCCTCATCAAAAGTCCTTTCCTCCACGTGACTGACCCACCTAAGCGACCCCTCATGAATAAACCCTCTTGAATAAAGCCTATGGAAATGAGCCTACACAGGTTCACCCCCCATGCCCCTCCCTCACGGGTGCCTCTTCTTCAATGACCTCTCATGAACAAATAAACTTGAACATTCAGATATCTTCAATCCAGGATACAAAGTAATGCAAGGTCATTCATTTTTGCCGGGGCCATTTGCAATCTCAGCATTAGTAATCACTCCAGTTCCTAGCTGACGCAGAATTGTAACGGTGTAAGTGATATCATTTATTTCCTAATTTGATCCAGTTTCCTCTTCAATAATTCTCCAATTTTCTTCAGTTGTCCAATGGGCTGATACTTGAGTTAACCATAATATGTAGCATGAAAGAATATCAAACTGGGCCTACCTCAGCAGTCTTTACAGCCACAGTAGATGAGCTGTCACGTTGCTGGGGTTCAGTGAGGTGCCTTTTTGGATATCTGCAATGTTTCTGCTGAAGATGCTAGAAACATCTACCACTGTAGATTCACCTTCACATTTTACCACTGTAGAACAGTGCTGTGAGGAAGACTTAGACCCCATGTCAATGAAGGAACAGTAACAAATTCCCCAAACGCTGAAAATACTCACCAGGTCAAGCAATATCTGTGGGGAAAGGTGCGAGAGATGTGCTTCAGGTTGATAATTCCCCAGCAGAACACAGCAAATTGAATCAAAAATTGAATCACGGCAGTGTGGTGGTTAGCACAACGCTCAACAGGACAGGCGACCCGGGTTCAATTCCCACCACTGCCTGCAAGGATGTTCTCCCCGTGACCATCTGGTTTTCCTCCGGGTGCTCTGATTTCCTCCCACAGTCCAAAGACGTACCGATTGGTAGGTTATTTGGTCGTTGTAAATTGCCCCATGATGAGGCTGGGATTAAACTGGAGGATGGCTGGCAGGCATGGTTCAAAGTGCCAGAAGGGTCTATTCCACCCTGTACCTCTGTAAATAAATAAATGCATGTTACTCACTTTCTTTCAGCAACACCTAACACCATTAGACAAATTCCACAAATGCTGCCTTCCCCTGGAGACTGCGCAGAGGAAGTTATTTCTCAGTGCAATGGTCGTTATCCTTTGACCAAAAGACTTAGGTTTAATTAATCCAGTGCAGGACTAACTCCCCCGAGTTGTCTCACTACTGTCCTTTTGCAGCAGAACTATATACACTCAGTGGTCCCTTTATTTGGCGCCTCCTAAACCTATTAAAGTGGCCGCTGAATCTATGTCCATGGCCCTCTGCTGCTGTAGCCCAGCCACTTCAAGGTACAATGTGTCGGGCATTCAGAGATGATCTCCTGCACACCACTGCTGTAACACTTGAGTTACTGTTCCACTCCTGTTGCCTTGAACCAGTCTGGCCATTCTCCTCTAAACTCCCTCATTGACAAGGCATTTTCACCCACAGAACTGCCGCTCACTGGATGTTTCTTTTTGTTTCATGAACCATTCTCTGGAAACTGTAAAGGCAGTTGTGTGTGGAACTCCCCAGGGATCAGCAGTTTCTGAGAAACTCAAACCACCCCATCTGACACCAACAATCTTTTCATGCTCAAAGCCACTTAGGCCACATTTCTACACCATTCTGATGTTTGGCCTGAACAACTGAGCCCCCTGACTATATCTACAAGCCTTTATGCATTGAGCTGATGCCACATGATGAGATATTTGCATGAATGAGCAGGTGTACAGATGTACCTAATAAAGTGGAACGTTGTATGTATTTAAGGCGTCACCCCTAACCAAATTGGTAATGATCACATCTTTAACCCCTGGGAAGTCAGTAAGTTTCACACCCACCACAGAGATGTGAGTACGTAATTCCAGGCCGATCCAACAACTCTGCACTCACAGAAGGTGGGTTGGAGGGAGGCTATGCCATCTTTTGGACAGGGTAATAAAGCAGGCCATCAGCTCTTGTGACTGTTGGGCAGGAACACCGTTAGAAACTGCACATGTGGGCTCTGAAGTTGTCAGCTGAAATTCAGATCATCTTTAAAGGAACAGGAACTTCAGCCGCAGAGTTCAGCGAAGGACTCTGATGGTAAATCCTCAACTTGCACGTTTTCACTGAGATGGCATTGACCCATTGGGGTTTGTGCCTCTGATGAATATCGCAAATCGCATTGTTGTGACTGCGAATGAAGTCACTGAGAGACACTGAAGCTGGTGATACAGAAGTCTTTATTCAGCAAGACAAGCAGGCATCATCTTCGAGGCTCCCTTGGTAGAAGAGGCCTGCTAAACTTAAAGCACATCACATTTTTATCCCCTTGAGAGTAATGGTAACTCAATACAGTTTCACTGGTTACAATGCCGTCATTTATTTAAATACTTAGGGTTGACAATGATTCATTTAAAAGTTACATATAATTTTCAAGCACCTAAATCTTCACACCAACCCACTCTCGACATCCTAGATTGAACGTTAGTCGCCATTGACTCTCTAGCTGCATTCTTGCATAGGCAGACATCTCAGGTCAATGGGTTTGCAATCAACCCCAGTCAGCAGCTCCAGGAAGATCATTGTTCAGAGTTGCATCTACATCCACATCCAGATCTGGTTGCTGCTGAAATTAATGTTTGTTACATACCCTAACTCCAGAATACATCTTAACAACATCACTGTCCATCCATCAGAATAGCCTGTGCCAACATACTCAGAGTGAAATTTATCCAAACGTTTTAATATTATGAAATTTTACTTCATTTAATGGTGACCACCACTCTATTCAACCATAAGCTGGGGACATTGATGCATCAGTTTGCAAGCTTAGCACATTCAAAGACAGGATGAATTCCTGACCCCCCCACACATGCACCTCTCTCGCCCCCGACTTCCCCTATGTCCAAACCTGACATTACTTCAGGAGGAGGAGCAGATGAGTTCTTGCCATTGTTCTGAACAAGGTCGAAGCCTCACTAACATCACTAAATCATTTTCATTAGTCAGTGGCACGATAGCCAGATCTTCAGCCCAGAGTGTTCACTCTGGTTCTCTCTCCACAGATGCTGTCCGCCCTGCTGACCATTTACAGAATTCCTTGCACCAATTTCATATAAACTCCATGATGCAACTGGAACTGCAATAAGTGAAGATGGTATTGATTTATTACTGTCACACGTTAGTTTTTCAAGGCGCCCATACAGATAATTTCAAAGCATTAAGTGTATCAAGGCAGCACAAAGGAAAAGCAATAACTGAATACGTAATGAATACTGAATTACAGCAATGGAGGGAGTGCAGTGCAGGCAAACAATGTGGTGTAAGGGCCGCAATGAGGAAGATTGTGATGTCAAGAGCTCTTCATTATAGTACGAGGTCCATCGTATGACAGCAGGATAGAAGCTTTCCTGGTGGAGTGTGCTCTCAAACTTTGTATCTTGTGCCAGGATAAGGCCACCCTCAGGGTGGAGGAGCAACACCTTAATTTCCATATGGGTGCCCTCCGACCTGATGGTATGAATATTGATTTTTCCTTCCTGTGGACAAAATCCCACCCCCCCCTTTTCACTATTCCCCATTCTGATATTCTCTCCTGCCTCTTACTTTTCTTCCTAGGTCCCCTCCTTCCCTTTCTCCTACTGTCCACTCTCCTTTCCTATCAGACCCTTTCTTCTCCACCGAGATGGCTTCACCTGTCACCTTCCAGCTAGCCTCTTTCCCCTCCCCACTACCATTTAACTCAGTCATCTCCTCCCCCCCCCCCCACCTCTCCTCCTTCCCGCTCAGTCCTGATGAAGGGTCTCGACCCAAAACATCGACAGTTTACTCTTTTCCAAAGATGCAGCCTGACCTGTTGAGTTCCTCCAGCATTCTGTGTGTGTGTGTGTTGCTTTGGATTTCCAGCATCTGCAGATCTTCTCGTGTTTGAGGAGGTACAGATGCCTGCAGGGAGACAATCAGTGATTCAGGAACAGCTTCTTCCCGTCTGCCATCCGATTTCTGAATGGGCATTGAACTCGTGATCACTACCTCACTACTTTTTTATTTGTGCTCCTTATTTAATTTAACTATTTAATACTTATTGTAATTCATGCCTTTTCTATTATTTCCTTTTGCAATGTAGTGCTGCTGCAAAGACCACAAATTTCACGACACGTGCTGGTGACGTTAAACCTGATTCGGTTGAATATAAATGGGTGTCTGATGGTCAGCATGGATTCAGTGGGCTCTCTGAGGGCCCAGATTTACCTTCTGAAGGGCTGTTAGGGATGGGCAGCTATATCCAGATCCTAGAAATGAATTTAAAAATGTTCTCCTCCATGGTGGCATCCATGACTTTGTGTCACCATCCATGGGATGTCAAGACGGCATGTTGGCATGTGTGTTAGAGTATGTGGGCTCCTGCTTTACCGTACTGACCTACAATGAATAGAGGCTGTCTGTGACAGGACAGCTCGCCCCCCAACAGCCCCCTCCACCACTGGATCTCCTGAGTTAAAAAGAAAAGAAAATGAAGCATTTTCTTTAAAATACTGTAGCTGCCTTCTCTGTTGCCATGGCTTCAGGCACAGATGGGAGCTCCTTCCTCTCATCCATCATGTTGGCTGGAAACTCATGACAGGAGTTGGAAAACAGCGTCGTTGACACACAAGGCAAATGCACATTCCAACTTCATTTTTAATTCTTTTTCTTCCCCCCCCCCCCTCCACTTCCTGTTGGGACCTTGTATGCTTCCTCATTTGATGGCAGGCATCATCGTACCAGAGTACTGGCCAATCCCGAGTGCGTATTGGACTTTCTTAGCGAATCCCTGCAGACCAAAACTCTCTAACACACATGGCTATAGGGAGGAAGATCGTGTCCTCTTCCTGTTCAATCCACCAATTTAAGGCTCAAGGGGAAGAAGGCAGAAAGAGCTCACATTTATTAGAGCAGCTCAGGAAGTTCCATAATATTTCGCCAGACATATCTCTCAGAATTCTGGGAGACCTGGCAGCCAATTTGAGCACAGAGAGGTCCCACAGGGAATTCCCACTGTGCGGGCAATCTACATTCAAGTGGCAGCTGACAGATGAAGATTGGCCAAGTCATTAAAGAGAACCTCAAGTTGTCCCACAGTACTCTTGGTTGAATCTCTGGACATGACCGATATTCCTGCAAGTGGAAGTGAAATGCTGGGGCGAAAGCCCCAGCAATATAACTTGTAGCTTTAGTTTTTGGTTTGTTGGGTGGTAGAGTTGGTCTCCTGACTTGGTGTGTCTGGGTAGTCTTGTTTTGTCTGGTGGATTTGGAGCTCCTTTCCGGGGCACACGCTAAGATGGTAGCACGATATTAATACGCAGCAGCCTCTCCGGACTCTGGATTGGGGATTACCAAACGTTATGTGGATTTTCTGGTGTAGTCTGTTTTGTCGTGTGCTTTTGTGATATCATTCTGGAGGAACATTGTCTCATTTTTTAACTGCATTGCATTTGTGGTTTCTAAATGACAATAAACTGAAACTGAACTGAACTGAACTGAACTGAACTGAACTTTACCCGGGTCAATGTAACAACTTTGGAGCCATATACGTATGACTGTTTTGTATTTCAGGTAAACCTTGTCTGAGGAATCCAATAGATATGAACTGAAGGGGTTGACAATAACAGGGGACAATTGGAATCAGTGCCCCGTAGTCAGCTGGTGGTTTTACAAGCCGAACGGTATGTCAGTGTCAGTGAAGGCAAGGTGAGATGTGATAGCTGAAATTCTCAGCCAATGTACTTTTACGGTGGATTAGCCGAACACTGAACTGCTGGGATGCAGTTCACAGGAGAATGTTCAACCACGGAGGCCTGGGGATATCTGTCTCCTCTCTGGGCACACTCACAAGGGCCCCACCTGTCATTTGCCTTCAGTCCTTCACTCTCTCCCATGGGAGTGGGGTAGGAGTGGTGATTATGGTTTATTATCTCACCCACACACATCCTTTTGCCCCATGATGCCCAGAGCGCAAATTAGAATGGGGACAGAGTAAACAGGATTAATTCAATTCAGTCATAATGGAACAATTAAGTGATAAATTGTGGCACTTCTGCTCAATGTGGCAGTACCACATGTAACATTTGCTGATAGATAGCACCTATAATATGAAAAATGACCCAAAATACCAGAAAGCAAACATTTAGCACTCACGCGACCGATCAGAGGTAATGCCTCGAGAAACTGTGTATATGAGGAAGAGCACCAATTTCAGTCCATCGTCAGAGCTAAGTGACACCCCTCTTGTTGGTACTTGTCAATAATTTGGCAAGGGGCCAATTCCATAAGGAACCAAAGCAGGACACTGTCCCCGAATAGTATCAGATATTGTAATGCCCCCCTCCCTAGGAGAGGTTGGAGGTGGTCCTGGGACTTAAGTCATATTCTAACTGCACTGACAAGTCACCCCTTAACATGTTTAATTCATCACTGCTTCCATGAGTTGATGGCCTGCCTTCTCTTTATATAATCAAGTCACGGTCACTGGAATGTACACAGCTCCTCTAGCCTGGAACATGGCCAAAAACACCTGCTCAAAATCTTGATAAAGATTTCAATCAATGGCGAGAAAAAAGGTACAGATGAAATGATAGCAAGACACTGATATTTTTAGAACAGCAAGTGGGGGAGAAAAAACATTTAAACTCTCAGAAGACAGTAATAAGTAGTCCCGAAAGCACTCCTGTGTCATTGTCTTTATACGCGGGTAACCATTTCCATTCAGCTCAATTACTTGGCCTCTGTGCCAAGTAATTGCGTCTTCTCTTCCCCTTTTAGACTTGCAATATTTGTACAGAAATGATGTCTCTGCTCGGGAACCATCAAAACTTCATAAACTGTTTGTCTCACGGGAACTAGGAGCGCACAATTCTGAGCGTAGAAAATGCAATAGATCTTCACATAGTGGGAACAAGGAAAGAACAGAGCTTTATTACTGCCGAGTATAAAGTGGTTTTTGCGACGTGGAGATAATTAAGAAAAGTGTCAGCCTTGTTTGATGAACTAGTTCAACTGATCTGTTATTAAATACGAAGCTTGAAGAAAAATGCATTGCTTTCTGACGCAATCTGCGAGTACTTAACGGGTTTGTAAATGCAGAAACGAAGAAGGCTGAGTGAAATAGCAAAGTGGACCTAATCTTCTGCACCAGATAGAGGAACACAGGAAATATGCAGAAGTCACCCTGGAAACTGGAGGACTTTGGGAGAGATCTGAAAGAAATATAAGACAAAAAAATTTTAATAGCGACAACATTCCTATTAATGGTAACAGCGAGACATTCGCTGGCTGTGCAAGCAATTGGATTTCTTGTGTAATTTTGATGGTGTGAAATTTTCCAAGGTTGTAGATTGCAAAATGCTGGACTGATTTTAGTTTCAAGGCATGTCCGATAGGAGGAGTGGGGGTGGAAGAGAGGCACAGAGGTTCAAATGATGCACAAGGCACTACAAGTGTCTCCTGAGGTCATCCTTGCAAGTGTCAGAGGATTGGCTGGGACTGGAGGAAACCAAATCTACTGAGTACCTCCAGGACTCTTCATTGAAATTTCAGATTTCCAGCATCTGCATTATTTATTTTGAAGTGATTCAAACTGACTGCTGACCCCTATTAGACTGATCTCCTCACCAACTGCTTCCAGCAACTCCGCAACACCACAGGTGATTATCCACCAACGAGCTGCTTCCTTGTGACCTCCAAATCCCACCCTCGCCTGCCCAAAGAATTGGATCCACTCTGCGATGGGCAAAGCTGACAGCTGGCGAACCCCCCCACCGCACAGGGAGGCACCATGCTTCTGTTGGTGGCATCGTTAATCCTGCTCTCCAGACTTCTCCACCCAGAAGCCAGGCAAATCCCTTGCAGAGTCATAGAGTTGTAAAGCTCAGAAAGAGGCCCTTCAGCCCATTGAGTCTGTGTCAACCAGCAGTCCCTCATTGACGCAAACTAATTCCAGTTCACTCTCCCCAACGTTTCTATCAACTCCTCCCATTCTCCTACCACTCAGCTACACACTAGGACCAGTGTCCAATGACTCATCTCTGGGAATCTGGAGGAAAAGGGAGCACCC
This sequence comes from Hemitrygon akajei, assembly GCF_048418815.1. Lineage (NCBI taxonomy): Eukaryota > Metazoa > Chordata > Chondrichthyes > Myliobatiformes > Dasyatidae > Hemitrygon > Hemitrygon akajei. Next base: position 80,358,701 of record NC_133139.1, read on the forward strand.
AGGAACCACTCATATAGTCTCAGGTTGAACAGGCGAACTCCACACAGACTGCACTAGAAGTCAGGATGCAACTGCAGCACTAACCACTGTGTTTCCTCGGGGTGCTCCAGTTTCCTCCCACAGTCCAACCGACTGGTAGCTGATTGATCACTGCAAGTTGTCCTGTGGTTAGACTAGTACTTGATTTTGGGGATTGTTAGCTGGAGCAGTTTGAAGGGCCAGAAGGGCCCGTTCTGCACTGTATCTAGATAGATAGATAAATAAATAGTTCACATCCCCTTCCAGTCCCTTTCCCAATTGCCAAAACTCCTGTGACAACAGATTTCTGTTTTTGTACCGTGCTTTTCCCAACTTCTCTCCCCAAAACTCCAAAACCCCTACTCTTGTCAATTCATAATCTTGGTTGAATGAAAACTCCAAATGGGTCACCTTGAACTCATCTCTATTTCCAAAGAGAGCAAGTGCAACTTCCTCACCATTTAAAGTCCAGGTACCCAGGGACTCCTCTGATGTCTAGCTCATTTCTCCTCTAATTGACCGACCTTCTAAGGAACTGTGGATCCCAGGAGAAGTGCCGGTCATCAGCACGGGCACTTCCCTGGAACAGAAGGGCAAAATCTCACCAAGCAAGTTTCTGCACACTGTGACAGGCAAAGCTGTCATCAGGACGAGAGAGAGCTTTGATTGCCTGGTGATAGTGTCAGCCATTATTTTTTTTTCATTTATTATAATTTCTTCAGGAGAGATATTTTTAGTTGTTGCTGCAGTCTGGCAGAGTTGAAGCAACAAACACTGCTGATGAATACATCACGCTTAAAACAAATCTATTCAGAGAATATTCGAGCCTTGTGTAACCAGCTTATTAACTGATGCTGCTTGGTAATGGCTGATTCCGGCCAAGGAGACCTTGAAAATGTAGACAGAGCCCAACTAGCTGGCCAATGATAACTCCTGCAGCTCTCTGATATAACCATTCACTGTATCATTGTCGGAGAAATAAATTTTGTTCGAACAATCAGCCTATTTTTGCAGCTGACAAGCACCCAGTACCTTTGTTTTAAAATCATCACTTTTTATTACAAAGCAGAATTAACCCGGGTAGCACATACATTAAGATAATTTGGTGACCCACCCCACATTGTCTTGGTATAAGACTCAGAAGAAAGACTTGTGTTAGGGCCACGGAATATCCTCAAGCCCCTCACGACCAGTAAATGACTTCTGGATTGTAGCTGCTTCTACTGTGCAGGAAGTACTCTGGCAAATTTCTGCACTGCAAGATCCCACCAATGGTAAGGTGTTAATGAGCAGATAATCTGCTTCGGCAAAGGTTGGATCAGAAGCAGGGTTATTATCACTGACATTTCATGAAATTTGTAGATTTGCAGCGAGACATAAAAATTACTATCAGATACAAAATAATTAAATAGGGCAAAAGAGGAGTAACAAGATCATGTTCATTGGTTCATTGTCTGCTCTGAAGTTCAAGTTCAAGTTTAATTCTCATTTGACCATACATGAATGCCCAAGAATGCAGCCAAATGAAACAGCTGGAGTCAAGGTGCAAAACACAGTACCAATAGTCATACACAGCACAAGGCACGCATAGCACATATATTTTCATGAATCCATGAAAATCCACAGTCGGACGCATCTTCTGCCGAGCGAACACTTGAGGGCAGCACCGACTCCAGTTTGGATGTCATGCCTCACTGCCTCTAGTGGAGCGCACTGACACCAAGGCCTCTCTTCTGGGCGGCTGTGAACTGGTGACCCCGCGGCTTGAGGCCCCGTTACGGCCGAAGCCAAGCAACTCGCCCGCTATCCACCCGTTAATCAATGAGTCAGACTTGCAGCATTCCACATTACCAATGTCCAGCAGAGGCTTGCAATCACAAGAAGTGTGACTACGACGATCACTCAATATCAGTCTGCCCAGCGCCTTCGCACACGGACTCCTCCACGCCTCTCTGAAGCAGGCCCTCACCATCCATCTTGTCCAGTTCTCCGCCTGCAGTACTTTTGTACTTAATGTCCAGCAGGGTCTTGTAATCATAAAAAATACATTTAGAAGGGGCAATAACATCTTTGGTTAACCCCGAAGAGAATGTAGAATCAAATGCACTGCCATCTTACTGGAATACTGAAACCTAGTGGTGGAGGGGAAGAAGCTTTTCTAAACTGAGTGAGTGTCTTCAGGCTCCTGTACCTTCTGCTGATCATAGCAATGAGAAGAGGGCATTCCACAAGTGGTGAAGCTCCTTAGCGTTGGATGTCACTTACTTGAGGCACCACATTTTGAAGATGTCCTTCACAGTAAGGGAAGGGGGTTGAGTCCATGATGGAGCTGACTGAGTCTACAGCTCTGTGCCGCCTCTTTCGACCCTGCACGTTGGAGCCTTCGTGCCAGTCAGTGATGCAACAAACCAGAATTCTGTCCATGGTACATCTGTAGAAACTTGCTAATGTCTTTGGGGATGTACCAGATCTCCTCAAAGTGATGATGTATAGGCACTGCTGTGCCTTCTTCATGATTGCATCAGTCTGATGGGTCCAGGAGAGATCTTCTGAGATGTTACTGCCCAGAAAGTTGAACCTGCCCCTCCTTTCAACTGCTGACCGCTCAGTGAGGATTTGCGTGTGTTCCCCTCACCTCCTCTCCTGAAGCCCTCAATCAATTCCTTGGCTTTTCTGACGTTGAGAGCAAGATTGCAACACTATTCAAGCTACCAGGGAGATAATTGTTAGACAGGATGCCACAAAACCTGCTGCTCTCCAAATTTTACCTCAGAATCTTTTATATCTATCAGCTGATGGCTCAGGCCCAGTTACTTTCTGCCGGCAATATTCCCTCCATGCCTTCCTGAAGATGTTGTCAGCTGCTTGTGTTGACGGTGGAGGACAAGTCATTGGGTATGTTTAAAGCGGAAGCTGATAGGCTCTTGATTAGTAAGGGTGTCAAAAGTTACGGGAAACAGGCAGGAGAATGGGATTGAAAAATAAAATTAGCCGTCATTGAATGTTGGATTTGACTTGATGGGCTGAATGCCCTAATTCTGCACCTACATCTTATCATCTTGTGGTTCTTCAAGTCTGCCCCACCATTCAGTCAAGCAGAGATGTGGAGAACTTCCTTTGTTAAAGATGAAATCAGGAGGAATTTCTTTTTTGCCGGAGGGTAGTGAACCTGTGGAATTCATTGCCACAGAGAAATGAGCAGGCCAGGGCATTGAGTATATTTAAAGAGAAGGTGAATGGGTTCTTGATTAATCAGGGTGTCAAAGGATATGGAGAGAAGGAAGGAGAATGGGGTAGGAGGGTTAATACATCAACCATGATGGAATGGCAGAGCATACTCAATGGGCTGAATGGCCAACTCTTATGTGTTTTGGCCTTATTCTCTCATGTTGTAATATATGACCACCATGTTAGCTGCACCTTTTTGGCTAAGGTGGTCAGACCTCTCATTTCAAGCAAGTGTTGGGTGACTCTTCAACCACAGAAGGCATCACTGATTATCTTAGTTCAATCCCCACATCCCTCCAACTCAATGGGGTAATGACTCAACTTTCCCTCTACATCTTCCCTCAGAGATACTGAGCAAAGCCAGCTGACTGAGAACAGCAATGAATGTCCAGCTCTCTGTCCAACAGCAGCTACCGGACTGCACCGCGGTTAGCGCGATCCCAATACAGCTTGGCATGCTGCGGAGTTCAGAGCTCAGTCTCAGCGCGTTCTGTATGGGATCGCTGTACGTCCTCCCTGTGGAATGCGTGGGTTTCCCTTGGGTGCTCCAGTTTTCCCCCACAGTCCAACGATGCACTGGATAGGTTAATTGGTCATTGTAAGTTGCCCTGTGATTGGGTTAGGAGTAAATGGGTTTGTCAGAGCTTGCTGGGACAGCATGGTTCGACGGGCCAAAGGGCCTACACATTGCATCACTAAAATCAAGCAAAACAAAAAAATTCCCAATCCGTATGGTTAAATGTCAAGCTGTCACAACCAATTTATCCTTTCTCTGAAGGTTCACCAAAAAATCTTCTCCAAAAATATCGATCACTCTCAGTTACAAGCCTTCTAAAGATTAAGTTAAAGTCTTTATACGCTGACCCCAGAACAGCAGTCTAACATTACATCATTAGCAATCATCCTTCGCGCAGTGAGGAACAGCCCAAGCTCAGGATGAGCCAAGCTTCGATTGCATCTCAGGACATGGCGATATCTAGCATCGTTTGCAATTAGACAGTTTCTTAAAGTCAAGCTAAAACATATGCAGGTACTGTAAATCTGAGATTAAAAGCAGAAATGCCCAAAGTCCTCAGCAGGTCAGGCAGCGTCTACGGAAAGAGAAATTTAACGTTTCAGGTGGAAGACCCTGTATCCAAACTGGGAACGAGAGGAAGTAAGTTAAAACTAGTCTGCAGTGAGGGTGGCGAAGGAGAAAGGGAATATCTGTGATAAGGTGAGATCAGAGCTGCTATGACAAAGGCATCTAGTTGATAGGTGAGTGAGGATCATCAGAGAGGAAAAAAACAAAAGTTGTGAAATGTGGGTCAGAGCTGTTGCAGAGAATGAAACCCAAAGGCTGATGTGGTGATCTGAATGCCAAGGTTATCCCATTCAAACATTAGACCTGCCTGGCCTGTGAATTACGGTAAATCTGAGGACGGGTCTGTATTCCATCGTCTTACCCTTTCTGAAGTCCAGTATCAATTCTTTGGTCTTACTGACGTTGAGTACAAGGTTGTGCTGCAACACCACTCAACTAACTGATATATCTTGCTCTTGTGCGCCATCTCGTCACCATCTGAAATTCTGCCAACAATAGTTGGATCATTGGCAAATTTACAGATGGCATTTGAGCTGTGCCGAGCCATGGGTGTAGAGAGAGTAGAAAAGTGGGCTAAGCACACATGCTTGAGGTACGCCAGTGTCGATTATCAGTGAAGTGGAGATGTTATTTCCAATCCACACAGATTTTAGTCTTCCAGTGAGGAAGTCGAGGATCCAGTTGCAGAAGGATGTCCAGGATTTGGAGCTTTTTGATCAATTAAGGCAAGTTCAAGATCCCACAATGCCAAAATGGTCAGATCTTCATGAGAAATAAAGGGATGAATATTGGTTAGACTCTGACCTTTGCTGGAAATCTCCACCGTGGGGTCTTCTAAATGACCGTCTGACAGAGCAGAGAGAGTTTCAGTTCAATGTCGCGCTCTGCAAAACAGCCCCTCCAACAGTGCAACGCTCCCTCGGTACAGCACTGGAGTATCAGCCCAGCGTCCAGATAGGCTCGACCAAGAACCTGTGTGGGGTCTGCGGAGTCACAGCCCAACCAGGAGAGAAGGGGAGATTTCCCGCTGTAAAGACCAAAAGTAAACTAATTGGTGTTTGTATAACAATCTATTAGATTTATGGTCACTGCTACTGTTAACATGTTATATAAAAAGAATCACTTTTTTAATGAAGTGAGTTGAATTCTCAAACTGCTCTGCTGGGATTTGAACTCCTCCCCTACCAGATAATTAGTACAGACCTCCAGTTTAATAACACCACAGCAAAATAGTGTAACAACCTGCCCTATGTATGAACCCCAACCTCTGCTGCCATTCCTGAATCTGACTGGTGTCCAGGCCTGGTTTTAACTTCAGCTGGTGCTTCGCTTGACCTGACTCAGTGACAATGTTAAAATCCGGTCTGGACTATTTAGGAATGGGGATGACCGAGTAGCTGGAGCTTAACCATTTCAGGCACGCTGACATGCTTGAAATGGTGCCTATCGAGCACAGAGAGAGGAACTCTTCCATTCCTGAAGGCCATTCTATTCCTCACGTCTATCCCACAATTCAATCAGATTTGTGCCCTAACTCTATCAACCTATTTTGTTTCAGTACCCCTCAATGCCTGCTTCCACAGTCATTTTCGTACTCATAGAAGATCGCACTGTGCATATTATTGCGCTGAGGCTTGTCAATATAGGAAAGCATCACAATTAAACCATATCAGTAATCAAATGCAAAGTAGGTTCTGAATGTATTCCTTCTCAAATAACGAGAGGCATGAAATTATGCTGAGGGATTTTCACTAGTAATTAAATCATCTGGAAGATAGGTCCCGTAATCGTAACTGTACCTAAAATATAATGAGGTGTCTCTGTGCGGGGTGGAGCAGTTACTTTCTCATCACGATTCCTCCGCTCTTCAACGTGATCGCAAGCAGATGACGCTGAGTGGCCTGTGAAATCTGAGTAGGTCTCAAATCGCCACAATTAGGGAAAATTCCCAGTAAACAAGTCACTGAAAAATATGCCACTATAAAAAAAAATGGCCTTACGAGAACCATATACAAGTAACTATGAGTGTTTCTTTCCAGCTCATAAGTTTCAGGAACGCTGTCTACTGACAAACCTGGGACAAAAATGAAGCCGGTGTCCATTATTGGGACCAAAGCAGAGGATCTTCGCTGCTTTGGCTGGAACGCGGAGGCACGGGCTCATCTCAAGTTAGGTGCTGTGCACCGTCGGCGAACCCACAACATTCCGCAGACCCCGATCGGGTGAGGGTGCTGGGAGGGGAACGTAGGCAAGCTGTGCAAGACGCCGGAAAGTTTGATGTTAAAAAAAACAAAAAGAAAACACTCAGTGGGTCAGGCAGCCTCCGTGGAGAGAGAAGCAGAGTTAATGATTGGAGACATTTGGTTGGAATGAAGTGTTGGAGGGTAGAGGGGGTGGTGGATGGTTAGGAGAACTGTTAGCTGTTTGCAATGCATGCGTGTGTCGTGGCTTGTAGTGGGTACTAAGTGTTGTGTATTTAATATTTCAGTAATATTTGGGTGATATTGTTTGATTAAGCATTCCTGTTCTCTTAAATAATTCATTGCGGGTTATATGCAAAAACACATTAAATGCATACGTCATCTGACGTATGATATGTGCGCACCTCCTTTAGAGTAAACACAAACTACCCCTCTTGTTTTCTTTTGAATTAGTTTAATGGTATGACGCTACGAAACATAACGCCAGGGTTGCTGGTGGGGATGGTGGTTGAGCAGAGATCTATCCTCTGGACAGAACATGCACTCCTCTGAAATCAGCACCCGGTGATCTTCTGTGGAGTTCGGAATGGAGAGTAAGGCCTCCCTAAGGGGATGTGCACGGAGTGAAAATAACTCACTGGAATCTGCAGTAAGCAGGTTTGACTTCATCCCAACCCCACCAGAAATAGCCTGTCGATAACTGAAAGGTTTTAGTGAATGGTTGATAAAATGCACATCCATTTTCTGTTTTCCAGTTCATCTACCACATCCATCATTTCTACATCAACGTGAACTCTATTTTTGTATTCCTGAGTAAATTACTCTTAATATGTTGCTACTCTTAAACAGCGATAAAATGTCTGCTATTACACATGAAAGTGTAACTGTCAATAAGAAAAGATCAGGGAGATCCAGTCACGTCTTGGTCATCATAGTTGCTCCTTAAGCGATTTAACACACACACACACATATGCAGTTACTGACCCTTCATCTCACCAAGGGGCATGAGTGTTGACGAGTTACATCCGCGTAATGCCCTTCAAAAGGTATACTTCAGGCCAAGCAGACACCTTTGGGAATGCCCCTTAGATCAGGCAGCACCAGGGGAGGGAGAAGTAGAATTAATGTTTCAAGTCACTGACCTTTCATCAGAACTGGAAAAGTGAGAGAGTTCGCGTGTTTTAAGTTTCAGAGAGAATGGAAAGAACAGGGGGAGTATGTGTGGTGGGTTGGAGGTCAGGGGGCAGTGGAGGTGCTTCTGTAAGATGAGGCGTCAGTTTCCCTGAACTGTTTGCCTGAGATGGCTTGCACTCCAGTGAAGTAGTGAGGTGACGCTGGATTGTCAGAGGTCCTGGTCCTCCAGGTGAGACATGAAGTCCAGAGTCGGCTCTCTGAAGAACTTTAGTGCGCAATATTCAGTGATGACCTGAAGGGGAGAAGAAAAGGGGAAGAATACATTGTGACCAATAAACCAATAAGCAACTATCAATTAGCATCACAACTTGTGCAATAGCCACAACTCGACATACCATCCTTACTCATCTGGAAAAGAGGGATGCCTTTGTAAAATGCTGTTCTTGGACTACAGTTCAGCATTCAACACCATAATTCCCTCCAGGCTCAACAAGAAGCTCAGAGACCTTGGCCTTCATCCTGCCTTGTGTAGCTGGATCCTGGACTTCCTGTCAGATTGGCAGCAGGTGGTAAGAGTGGGCTCCCTCACCTCTACCCCTCCGACCCTCAACACAGATGCCCCTCAGGGCTGTGTCTTAAACCCCCTCCTTTATTCCTCGTATATCCATGACTGTGTCGCCACCCACAGCTCCGATCTGCAAATTAAATTTTCCGACGATGCTACATTGATTAGTCTAATCTCAAACAGTAACGAGGTGGCCTGCAGAGAAGACGTCATCACTCTGACACAGTGGTGTCAAGAAAACAACCTCTCCCTCAATGTCACAAAAACAAAGGAGCTGGTTGTGGATTACAGGAGGAATTGAGACAGACTGACCCCTATTGACATCAATGGCTCTGGGGCTGAGAGGGTGAACAGTTTTAAGTTCTTTGGCATACACATCACCAAGGATCTCATGTGGTCTGTACGTACCGGCTGTGTGATGAAAACAGCAAAACAGCGCCTCTTTCACCTCAGATGGTCAAAGAAGCTTGGTATGGGCACCCAAATCCTAAGAACTTTCTACAGGGGCACAATTGGCAGCATCATGACTGGCTGTATCACTGCCTGATGTGGGCATTGTACCTCCCTTAATCGCAGGGTTCTTCAGGGAGTGGTGTGGACAGTCAGTGCATCTGTCGTTGTGAGCTTCCCATGATTCAGGACATTTACAAAGACAGGTGTGAAAAAGGGCCTGAAGGATCACTGGGGACCCAAGTCACCCCAACCACAAACTATTCCAGCTACTATCATTCAGGAAATGGTACCACAACATAAAAGCCAGGACCATCTGGCTCCAGGACAGTTTCTTCCACCAGGTGCAATTAACACCTGGTAAATTCCAGCAGGCAATTAACTTAGCAACATGTGTTTGGGATATGGGGGGGAAACCGGAGCATCTGGGCGGAAATACCCACAGAGAGAATGGGCAAACTCCCAATAAAGGGCCCCCAAAGTCAGGATTGAACTCAGAACTCTAGGACTATGAGGCTCTAGCTCCACCTGCTGTGCCACCTCAAAGTGTTTCCAGCCTCGCCTGATTTATACTCCCTCAGAAAACAGGTGCCACTTTGAGCACGATGGAACATCACCATCAGCAACACAGCATCCCTGCACCAGAGGGTCTGCATGGAATGTCTACTTTGTCTTTGGACCGGGGCTGTTTGACTGCTTGACTCAATGGTGGGAAGTGTCACCGCTTGGCTGAGCCTGGTGATTATAAATAAATAGTTTGCTCCCTCTCGCCTACCGTCGTGCCTCTTGTCCGCTGCATCAATATGACATGTTTCTATTTGCCATATTAGTCGTCCTGAGGTTTTAGCGCCAATTAGTGTCAATTCAGATGTAGGTCATGCTGTGTCCTCACAAGGAAGTTGCTCAGACAGCCCCAACACATTTCACACCGCAGACTCTCACTGTCTGCAGCTTGTGTGGCTGTTAAATACCAGATGAGTCAGGGGCCACTAGCATTGAGAATGTGGGGTTGAACTCATTACTGGTGCGGATGTTGGCAAGGTCCAATTATGAAGGAATTCTATAATAGGGTCACTTAACCATTAGAATGGAGGATAATGGTAATTGTTGATGAGAATCTGGGACCAGAGCCATTATCAATGATCATGTGGAACGGAGCTTGTTATTGATGGGAAGATTGCATCATTATCAATGTAATGGAGGGTGGGTAATTATCAATATAATGTATGACGGGTAATTATCAATGATCGTCTATTGCTTGGTCATGTGGAGACACATATCTCTTGATTGTGTGAGAGAAATGCTTTAATTTGGAAAGTCTGCTTTGCTGTTGAACTCCGGGGAAAGTGTCAATCCACTACGCCATCGCTGCAGCCGTTGCGCAGTGCAACAGCGCCCCATGCAGGCTGGGGACTGAACAGCGCCTTCAGAATCAGAATCAGGTTTCATACCACCGGCATAGGTCATGAAATATGTTGATTCTGAGTACAATACAATAGATGATAATAGAGAAAAAGAAACTGTGAATTACAGTAAGTATACTAAATAGTAAAAATGAAATAAGTAGCGCAAAAATTAAAAAAAAGTAGTGAGGTAGTGTTCATGGGTTCAATGTCCATTTAGGAATTGGATGGCAGAGGGGAAGAAGCTGTTCCTGAATCACTGAGTGTGTGCCTTCAAGCTTCTGTACCTCCTTCCTGATGGTAGCAATGAGAACAGGGCATGACCTGGAGGATGGGGGTCCTTAATGATGGATGCTGCCTTTTTGAGGTATCGCTGCTTGAAGATGTTCTGGGTACTACAGAGGCTAGTGCCCATGCTGGAGCTGACTAAGTTTACAAGGCTCATATAGTCCAGGTAGTTCAGCATTACCCAAGGTTAATTCAGTGACATGTTCTGAATGGTAGACCCAAGTGGAAAGGAAACTGGGATCAGATCATGAGCTGCCCAGGGAACATGGAGTCAGAGGTCCCTATTGTTCACTGTACCGACACCTGCCTACTTGCTTTATGTCAGCTTCTTCACTGGAGTCTGAACCTCTCACAGACAGAGAGAAAGATTGAGTGTCATCTAAAGGGAAAGAGCATCATTGCTCACGCCAAAGAGTCATAACTACAACCTTGGAAGGGTAGGAATTCACCTTCAATTTCCTGTGCTCAGTTTACAATGTGGACTCAGGTAAATGAGATCTAAGTTCAAAATTCAAAATACATTTGTTATCAAAGTATGTATACATAGCGGAGTAAATGTCACACAGCCCACTGACATGGAGCCCGGAGAAGCTGGAGCAGGCCACAGCCTCAGTTCAGTACATAGCGGAGTAAATGTCACACAGCCCGCAGACATGGAGCCCGGAGAAGCCAGAGCAGGCCACAGCCTCAGCCTCAGGGCAGTGAAGAGTAAGTGTGGTGGATCAGTGAGCAGATCCAGCCCAGCCTTCGCCTCTGCCTTTTCAATCCATCTGGCCCAGTGTTTAAAATGTCCAAACATCGAGTCATTGCTTGCTCTCGGACCTGGGCCCTGTAGCATCTATAGGCTCTGGGCCTGGATCCTGCTGCCACCTTTCAGCCCATACTCGACTTTCCAAATATGCCTGACAGCTAGGTTGATCAAACCTTGCTATTAGTGGACGGGCCTCAAACCTACCTCTCCTCCGATCCGACTGCGCTGCTCCGCTTGCCCTGACTTTGTGGAAGCGGGAGGAGCTAAAGCTGGCGCCAGAGGTTTTTACAGACCTGGGTGACTTCTTTCAGTTCATCCACGAAACAGTTTAGTTTCACCTCTTTTTAATTTTGTTCCTTTTCAAGGGGGTTGGGGTTCTGTTGGGGCGTGTGATCTACGGCTGCACTCAAACTGTGGCTCTTCACGGTGGTGCCAAGCTCACCAAACAGCCTGTTTTTCAGGATCCTGGAAGACGAGCGCCTTCGGGGTGCAGCCCTGTAGACGTCCTGACTCCTCGCCAGTGTCACCGACTGAAACATCGCGGAAAATCGAAACATCAAGACAGCAGTATGCGCTGCTGTCAGAAGAAGCAACACCGCAGACTGCAACAGCGAAACAGCGAGCTGTTGGTCTCCCCTCTCGCGGCGGTAGGAGTGATACCTCTCTCTCTCTCCCTCCATCGCTAGTGAGAGAAAGAACCTTCCTGAGATGTCCAAGTGTTGGGATGGACAAACGTTTCTGATGGACTATAGATCATGCTCTCTTTGGGGGCTTTGCATGGCGGGTGGTGGGGAGGGGGGATGATGCTCTTGCTGGAGGAGGTGGGGGGAAGGTTGATGCTTTTGCTGGTGCGTGGGAGGGGGAGGGGGCTTTGGGGTTCTAACGTTTTCTGTCACTGTTTTTTTCTCTCTGTTTCGTGGATGTCTGTGGAGAGTAAGAATTTCAGGTTGTTCACTGTAGACATTTTCTCATATCAAGTTGAACCATTGCACCACTGAATATGCCCCGAACTCACTCCAACTTTGCCTCGAATATGCCTCGACCTCGCCCCAACTTTGCCTCAAATATGCCCCGACCTCACCCCAACTTTGCCTCGACCTTACACCCGCACACTTCAACCTTCCACTCCGCCTCGTGCTCGTTCGTCTCTCCATTGCAGTATTCTGTTTCCTTGGGCACCTCGCCATGTTCTGTACTGGACAGAATTAACAACCAAGCATTCTCAAACAGCGACGGCCGTTACGACAAAGTATCATGCTCCTCAATCACTCTCAAAGTACATCCGCACTCACTTCTACTGCACTGCCTCCCTTTAAAAAAACATCATCAACCCGGGCAGATTATCAGCAGCCTGCATACAGTACATTAAATAATCTAGTTACATACATGAGTTATAAAATTATCTGATTATTTACAGAGCGCTGTTGTAAATGTAACCAGGCACAAATATACTCAGCTTCTTAATCTTCTTGTCTACAAAACTCTTCACTACAAGCTGGATTTATCTCTGAAGTGTCTACTTCAAGCACTAGTGATTCTGTAAACCATCTCTTCATATACATTTGATCTGGCATTCTTCTTCATAATTATTGTATTAACATAATTATCTCCATAACTTTGAACACACTGTGCTCACTACACAGATTACATAAACCTTATTACAAACATCCAATACTTCTTATTAATAAAAACAAGAAATACAATTATACAAGGCATTTGGCACACTAACTATAAGGAACTCAATGATAATAATTTTCGCTTTGGCTCCTTGTAGCTCTCACCCTCTTCTTGCCTTTATTTCATTGTGTCTCCTCCTCCTTATCTAATCTCTAAATCCTTCTCTACCTTTTCAGCCTGTGGTACGAATCCACCTACCACTGCCCTCTCCATAACACCATGAGGCCATTCAGCCCATCGTGTCTGCTCCACTATTCTATCTTGGCTGATTTATTTTCTCAGGGAAGGTATCCTGGGCTCTGACTCCTCTGAAACACTCCACCTTCAGCCCGGCATCACAATGCTGGGTCCCACGGCTCACTGGCTTGCCCGAAGCTCGCTGTCCCGTTGCCCAGGTGATGAATGACACGGCCTTTCTTTTGACGGACAAGTGTTCTCAATCGGGAGGTCCCCCAGCAACACCACCAGAGGTGTATACAGGTGACACAGATCAGAATCAAAATCAGGTTTAATATCACTTACATATGTCGTGAAATTAGTTTTTTTTGTGATAGCAGTACACTGCAATACATGAAAAAGTACTATAATTTAAAATAAGTATTTTTAAAAATGCAAACAGAGAGCAAAATGGAGAGGTATAAACACACTGTTGAAAATCCAGAGCAATTCACACAAAATGCTGGAGGAACTCAGCAGGTCAGGCAGCATCTATGGAAATGAATAAAACAGTCAACAGTATGGGGCAAGATCCTTCTTCAAGACTATTTTTAAGTAGTGAGGTGGTGTTCGTGGGTTCAGAAATCTAATGGGAAGGTGATAAGGTGTTGCTGAGTGTACTTAATGTGGTACCCATGACTCGTTGGCAATGATCTCAGCTTTAATCCCTGAAGGGCCAGTAATGTTTACCCCCACCACAGAGGTATGAGTACATAATCTCAAACTGATCCAACAACTCCGCACTCTCAGAAGGTGGGTTGGAGGGAGTGTACACCATCTTTTGGACAAAGTAATAAGCTCCTGTTAGAAACTATGCATGCAGGCATCTACGGGCATTGAAGATATTAACTGAAATTCAGATCATCTTTAAAGGAACAAAAACTTTCAGAAGCAGAGTTCAATCTGAAGGAAACTCCTCGATTTGTAACTTTCACTGTAATGTCATTGAGCCATTCAGGTATGTGGCCGATGACAAAACTATTTTAGCCGTATTCAATACTCAACAATACGTTGAGCCCATGATAGATTCTACGAGAAGCTGGAATCCAGAAACTTGAAGCGACCCACCCTTTCCACTGCTCATGAGGAGGATCATGCTGCATGGTAGCGGAGTGGTTAGCGCAACACTTTGCAGTACCAGAGACCCGGGTTCAATTCCCACTGCTCCCTGTAAGAAGTTTGTACGTTCTCCTCGTGACCGTGTGTGTTTCCTCCGGGTGCTCCGGTTTCCTCCCACAGTCCAAAGACGTACTGGTTAATAGGTTAATTAGTCATTGTAAATTGTTCCATGATTAGGCTGGGATTAAATTGAGGGATTGCTGGGCATCACTGCTCAAGGTCTATTCTACGCTTTACAGTATGTCAACATCTCCTGTTCTCAATGTCTTTTTCATCATCTGACCTCTGTCATCAGCTTTGTCAGCACGCTCCTCTAAGTTTGCAGACTTCCCCCAGGTTCCGAGTACGGTTTTCTCTGTGGTCTCTGATCAGGAGTTTGTGTTAGTTTAAGACCAACCTTACGGTCTCCACCAGCTTAGGGGTCATGGGTCAGAGAAAGAGGCCTTTCGACCCACCGAATCCCGGATGACCATTGAGCACTGGTTCACCTACACTAACCCATTTTACTGTCTCCCCATTCTCATCGATCATTCCGGATTCCATCACTCACCCGCATATTAGAGACAATTTACAGTGCCCAGTTAACCCACCAACCCACACAACTCTGGGATGGGGGAGGACAGAGGACCACCCAGAGGACCCAGAGGAATCCGGTAAGGTCACAGGGAGAATAAACTCCACACAGACAGTACCACAGGTCAGGTTCGAACCCAGAACTCAGGAGCCGTGACACAGTGGCTCTACCAAATAAACTATGGTGCTGCCCCTTTGTTCACCTTTTACCTAAAGTGCTACTCTTCTTCTGAACCATCCTTCCTTCAACTGGACCACTATCCATCACTTCCTCATTATTAGATCCACACTGGGAATCCATGACATTCCTGACTTTCCTACGTATGTGCTGGATATTGGTGCCTTAGCTCTTAGTCATAGCCTGTGCACATCGTCTAGTGTCAGCTTAGTGATACTTCACCACAACCACAGTCAAGGGTTGTACCTATCTCTAACCTTGCCTCCTCCACAATAGGCACCTCCAAATTGTGCAAACCCTGTCCACAGCAATACCAATTGTGGAGTGACCACTGGACTCAGTACCAAACTAACTCTGCAGCATTTCATACCCAACTCTTCTCTAGGTCCTAGGAAACTCAAGATTCAGGAATACATCTTGACACACTTGAAGAAAATCCCAAGGGATAGAATTTATGTTCATTTGCAAAATCATGGGCTGATCAAGAGTGGTCAGCATAGTTTTGGGATAGGAAATCCTGTCTTGCTAATTTAATTGATGCTCTGAGAAGGTAACGAAGAAGGTTGATAAAGGCAGGGTGGGAGATGTTGTCTATGTGGACTTTAACAATGTCAGGCTTGGTAGGTTGGTCCAGAAGGTTAAGGCACACAGAATCTAAGGCAATGTGGGTAATCGGATCTAAAACTTCTTTTATTTCCTTTACTTCTTCTTTCAGATATGATTCTGCTACAATTGGAGTCTGTGATCCACAGCGCTTTTGGGCCGATTGAGTAATCTAGCACTTTGTTGTCTTCCAGGGATTTTGGTGAGGTTTCAAACCGAGTCTGGAGGCCAAGAAGCCTGGAGACCATGATCAAGTCTTTCCCACTGATCTCGCCAATTGAAGTGTCGAGGGAGATTGAAATCGGCGGGAATAAGAGCAGAAGACGAGCGGATGTACAGTTCCATTTGCATGTGAGTGACTAGTCTCTATCTCGCTCTCATTCGCTGCTGACAGAGGAAGATGTCTGCATGTGAATGGTCTCTCTCTCTCCCACTCACTCACTGCTTCCTGACGCAGGTGCCGGAGTCTTGGGTCTTGGGCGAGGGTTGATTGATGCAGTTTGTGGAATGGATTTGGCAGTTCATGTAGCGATGCGTTTACAGTTTCCTGTTGCTGCTTTTCCCTGCTATTTCGTTCAATGTTGATCGGGAGGACTGGCTCTGCAGCCTGTGGTTTGCGAACAGCACAGCACTTGACTGGACAGAATTAAGCTGAAGTTGGACATTCCTGGACTGTTTCATTGGACTTTATGGTTGATGCTTTATATTCTGTGTGTTTCACTCGTTTTTTTTTTACCATTTTCACAATTCTTTCTTTTTTTTCTTTCACGTTGGGGTTAGTGTTTTTCCTTATGTGGGTTTCATGATTTGCTTAGTTTCATTGCTGTCTGAAGGAGGACAAATCTCAGGGTTGCATACTGCACACATACTTTGATGATAAAGGTACTTTTAATCTTTGAATCTTTGAACTGGCCTGATGATAGGAGGCAAAGGATGATGGTGGAAGGGTGTTTCTTTGGAAGACAGCTGCCAATGGTGTACCATAGGGCAAAGAGTTGGGACTGTTGTCGTTTGTGATTTATATTGAAGACCTGGATGCATATGCCAGAGATGTGATTATGAAGTTTATAAACAGCATGAAAGTTGGTGGTGTTGTTGGAGTGTGAGGAAGGTTTCTAAGACCACAGCAGGATGTGGGTCAGATGAAAAGCCAGGATGAACTTTGAGAGATGGAAGTTAATCCCGACAAGTTCAAGGTGATGCATTTTGGGAATTCTGATAGGAGTGGGATGTATACAGTAAATAGCCGGGTGGTCAGTAAATATTGACAAACAGGGAGACCTAGGAGTTCAAGTCCATTTTTTCCTGAAAGTGCAGACACAGTTGTGTAGGATGATGTAAAAGGAATATCCTATTTCTGCCTTCATAGGTTGTGGTACGAAATATAGATGTAAGGAAATTACACTCAGTAAGCCACTTTATTAGGTACACCTGTACAGGGGCTCATTAACGCAAATGTCTAATCAGCCAATCATGAGGCAGCAACTCAACGCATAAAAACATGCAGACACGGTCAAGGGGTTCAGTTATTGTTCAGTCCAAACATCAGAATGAGGAATAAATGTGATCTAAGTGATTTTTAAAATGGTGATTGTTGGTGCCAGACGGGGAGGTTTGAGTATTGCAGAAACTGCTGATCTTCTGGGATTTTCACGCACAACAGTCTCTGGAGCATACAAAGAATGGTTCAAGACCGGGAAACAAAATCATACAGTGAGAGGCAGTCCTTTGGGCAAAAACACCTTGTTAATGAGAGAAGTCTGAGGAGAATGGCCAACTAGTTCAAACTGACTTGATCCTGTGCGGTGGCCCTTCCAAACCAAACAGTGATGCATCCAGTTAAAATGCTCTCCATGATACATCTGTAGATACTTACGAGTGTCTTTGGTGACATACCAAACCTCTGCAAACTCCTAATGAAATATAGTCACTGTCGTGCTTTCTTTGTAATTGCATCAATATGGTGGGCCCAGAATAGATCCTCAGAGATGTTAACACCCAGGAACTAGAAACTGCTCACCCTTTCCAGTTCTGATCTCCCAATGAAGACTGGTGTGTGTTCCCTTGACTTCCCCTTCCTGAAGTCCACAATCAGTTCCTTGGTCTTACTAATGACTTTAGATTGCCAGAAGCAGATAAACTTAAGAGAGCTATAGATGCGATAGATGATCAGAACATTTTTTCCCATGGCAGAGGTATCAAAAACTAGAAGGCAGAAGTTTTTGGTGAGAGGAAAGAGTTTTAAGCGGATTTGTAGGGGAAGTTACTGCACAAGAGTGATGGGTATCTGAATCGCTGTATAAAACCTGTAAATCCGTAACTTCCCCGCGGGTCCACAACATCTAGTGTGGAAGACCCATAACCAACAAATGCCTGGAATCATTCCTCGTCTACCCATATATTCACTTATTTCTCTCTGGTTAGTGACTTAACTCACAGAGTGGCCTGAACAGTTTTCTCTGTTCCACAGAACTCTTCTGACCCTGGACAGTCCATTTGAACTCAGGAGCATTGTCTTCCTCTACAACCAACAGCATTGTTGGAAGCTCAGCGCACACCACCTGCTGTCTCGGTGTTTCCATCTCCTGCGACACTTCAGTCGACAACATCATCGAGGAGCCAGGTCGTTACGGGGCTGCATCAGGCGGGCACACATCTGCCAGGCTGCACGGCGAGTCCAAGGACAAAAACCCACCGCTCGGTGAGAACCATAGTTCGAGCTGCAGCTGTAGATCACGGACTCCGAAAGGACATGATGATGATGATTAACTAACAAGTAGTTAACAGCAAACAACTTACTCTACTGTAAGGAAGGGAAAGAACGAACAGAGAAAGACATGGAACAAAACCATGGCTGGCTTGTACTAAAAATTAGCTCAGACTAGACAGGTAGAGAACATCCATTGCATTGATAGGAAGTTCCCTATGAAAAATACGGAGCTAGCTGTACTACAATTAGTGAAAATTCACTGCTCAGTTCCACCCTCTTTTCCCGCAATGGGTGGTGAGAGCGTGGAACAAACTGGCATCAGAAGTGGTGGCTGTGAGTTTGAGTTCAACGTTTAACAAAAAATTGGATAGGTACATAGATGGGAGGGCATGGCACGTCTTGGCATGGTCTGAATGTGTGCCGATAGGACTAGGCAGAATGATAGTCTAGCGTGGATTAGAGGGCCAAAAGGCCTGTTTCTGTGCCATAGTGGGTGCTATCTCTGACAGGTGATTATATAAAAATGCAAAAAAAGCAAGTTCAACTACAAGAAAATAACAGCTTTAGACTCTAATCCAACACCTCTGTAATGTCAACCCCATGCCATCCAGGGCATTTAGATAGACCGTATATGAAGGGGCACATTAGATGCACAATCTCAGACACACATACATACATGCATAGTGCAGGGCTCATTACAAAGAAACTTCCTCATTTTCATGTTTTGCAAGGATTTGTCATTCCACTCATCCTCTAATGAGGGTGCGAACACTCTGACCAATCTAATCACAGAGCCAAGGCCACTGTTCTCCTTGTATATGTCTGGAGCACATTTAAAAACCAAATTGGATTTTTTGATGTCTTTGTATGAGCTTTCTTCAGCGATGTCTTTGTATTGAGGGAGAAGAGTGGTGTTGAGGGGCCGCCTACAGGGAGAGGGTAATATCTGGTTAGTCACGTCCTTTAATATTGGCAAATCAGAGAGCCCCGTTGCTGCGTCTCCTTGTCCGGGTCCGTGCTTTCTGTCCAAATTGTATTTCATTCACTATCACTGTGAACATGACAAAGGTGGGGTGTTTCAGGATTGTTTTGCAGAGGGTGCAGAGTAGATTTGTTCAGCTCTTGCCAGGGGTGGACTGTCCCAGTCATGGGAAGAAACTGGAGGGACGGTGTTTTTATTTGGAGCAGAGAAGCCCGGGGTTGGTGAAGTGAGAAGATATGTACAAGGTTCCACAAAGTGATAAAGGGCAGAGTAAATTCCTCCCCGTAGCAGAGGATGGAGGTGAGGACTAAGAGGTTTCAAGTGAAATAAGAAAAAAAATCTTTTTTTCACCCAAATGGTGGCTGGAACGTGGAATACATTATCCGAGATGGTGATGGAGGTAACGACTTTCATTATATTTAAAAGGTTTCTGGACGAGCACTTGAATCACCAAGACAGAGAGGCTGGAAGATGGGATTAGTCAGATGGGTGCTTGGATAGTGTGGGCTTTATGACTCCATGACCCTATGAGGTTCAAGGTCCAGAGTTCAAAGTAAGTTTATTATCAAACTACATATCTGTCACCATATACAACCCTGAGATTCATTTTCTTGACAGCGTCCTCACTAAATCCCAAATTGGATAATAACCATAATAGAATCAATGAAGAGACCTCATGTGCCACTTAGCCACTAAGGGTTCAGACGGCGAATCAACAAAAGACCACACCAGCTTGGGTGTTCAACCAGTGGGCAGAGGAAAACAAACTGCAAATACAAAAACAAAGAGAAAAAGAATAATACTAAATAAGCAATAAATATCGAGAGCTTGAGACGGCAAGTTCTGGAAAGTGAGTCCATAGGCTGTGGGAACATTTCGATGGGGCAAGTAAAGTTGTGTGAAGTTATCCCCTTTGGTTCAAGCGCCTGATGATTGTGGGGCAATATTTTTCCTGAACCCTGGACCCTGCTGTGGGACCTGAGGCTGCTGTACATTCTGTAGGATTGGAAAGGGTTCCTCATCACCATGGAGCAAGTTAAGTTGGGGGAAGGTCTGGAGAGGCCCCAGTGGAGTATCTGTTAAGGATTACTGGCAGTCACATTTTCCTTTCTGGACATGACAGCAACTATACAGACACAGTTTTAGATGAACATCAACGATTTAGATGAAGGCATTGAGAATAACATCAGCAAGTTTGCTGATGATACTAAGCTGGGTGGCAGTGTGACATGTGATGAGGATGTTAGGAGAATTCAGGGTAACTTGGATAGGCTGAGTGAATGGGCAGATACTTGGCAGATGACGTTTAATGTGAATAAGTGTGAGGTTATCCACTTTGGGAGTAAGAACAGGAAGGCAGATTATTATCTGAACGGTGTAGATTTGGGTAAGGGAGAAATGCAAAGAGATCCAGGAGTCCTTGTTCATCAGTCACTGAAGGTGAATGAGCAAGTGCAGCAGGCAGTGAAGAAGGCTAATAGAATGTTGGCCTTTATTACAAAGGGAATTGAGTACAAGAGCAAGGAAATCCTTTTGCATTTGTACAGGGCCCTGGTGAGACCACACCTGGAGTATTGTGTACAGTTTTGGTCTCCAGGGTTAAGGAAGGACATCCTGGCTATAGAGGAAGTGCAGCGTAGATTCACAAGGTTAATTCCTGGGATGTCCGGACTGTCTTACGATGAGAGGTTAGAGAGACTGGGCTTGTACATGCTGGAATTAAGGAGATTGAGAGGGGATCTGATTGCAACATATAAGATTATTAAGGGATTGGACAAGATAGAGGCAGGAAATATGTTCCAGATGCTGGGAGAGTCCAGTACCAGGGGGCATGGTTTGAGAATAAAGGGTAGGTCATTTAGGACAGAGTTAAGGAAAAACTTCTTCTCCCAGAGAGTTGTGGGGGTCTGGAAGGCAGTGGAGGCCAATTCTCTGGATGCTTTCAAGAAGGAGCTAGATAGGTATCTAATGGATAGGGGAATCAAGGGATATGGGGACAAGGCAGGAACCAGGTATTGATAGTAGATGATCAGCCATGATCTCAGAATGGCGGTGCAGGCTCGAAGGGCCAAATGGTCTACTTCTGCACCTATTGTCTATGGTACTCGACAGCACCAAGTGTCAATGAGTTGAATACTGAAAAGGAACTCAGCGGGTCAGGCAGCATCTGTGGAGGGAAACGGACAGTCGACATTTGAGGATGAGACGCCTGATCTGGACTGATTACTTCCTTGTGGATATCCAGCCCGAGTTCTACACCACCTGATGTGTCAGGTCTGACTCAGCTGCAGTGTTTCAAGCCACCTCTCCTTTTAATGTCACAGTGTACGGTCCCTCTAACTAGATGCACGATGGAGCTAATTAGAAGCTTGTTACGGTCGCTAAGGGATATATGCAAATTGCAAAGAGTTTCCACTTCCAGTTACAATAAACCCTCTAAAACTACTGGTTCTTTTATTCCACACTGCCGCAACTGTGAAACACGATAGACTTTCCTCTACCTGAGACCAGTGGAGAGTCAGAAGGGCATCCGGAGAGTGGTTGATGTGCAAGGTAGGTATTTAAACAGCGGGAGAATGCCTTGTATTTACTTTACTCCCCTCCAGTCACAAGGTACACAGACATAAACGGAAATAGTCTGACTGCTTCCCCAGTTGCTTTTGCCACTTGCCTTTTTTCCATCAGTCCATTAGCAGGAGCTAGCTGTTATCGGCTCTCCTCCCAGCTTGCTGAGTTGTGCACCATCGCACCCCGAGATCCATAATGGTTTATGTCCGCCCCTTAATATCGCCCAGCAATAGGTGAATATATTAAGTAAGCAATTTAATGTGTAGATTCAGGATTCCAAATAGTTGGGTGTTCAGTGAGCTCGTTCCCTGCAAGAATCTAAAATCTATGTAGTGTGCTTGGGGACTTTCTTTGAATACATTTAATTGAATATCTATGTTATATATCATTAATTCAGGTTTGGTCACATCCAATAGCATGTCTCAACAAGCCCTGACAGGTACCTGATTAACATTCTCTCTCCCCGAATGGAAATTCCCCAGCGGAAACAATATCAAATCTCAGCTATTTCTGAGACTCTTTGACAGTAACAGCGGCATCCAAAACATTGCTAATGTAGGGCAGCCCAAAAATATACAAGCAGCTTTCTGCTCCTTGCAGTTCTGCCCCTCAGCATTAATTACCTCTAATAGGACTGCGTAGTTTATTAACCCCTTCGCTTTAGGGTCATACGACAGTTGGTTACTGAATGAAGCCTCGTAGCCGATATAAAATGCACCAAGTCCCAAGGTGTGGGATTAGCCACTGACAATTTACTTTTTATGATATTTTCCTTTTCTCATTGACTTTTCACTAACAGTTAGGAGAAATGTTAGTGTTAGAACTGGAACAGCTACTTCAGTTAATGTAAGATCTACATTAATATTGTGCTTTTAACAAGCACAATGTCTTTATTTACAGGCAGTATCTCTCAATCTACCTCGTTATAGCTCTGTAGCTTGTCATCTGCCAGCCCTGCACACCCTCTGTAACTGTAACACTATATTCCACATTCTGGTTTTGAGTTTTCCCTTGACCAATACACACACTGTGCTGGAGGAGCTCAGCAGGTCAGGCAGCACCTATGGATGGGAATAAACGGTCGACTCTTTCGGCCGAGACCCTGTATCAGTCCTCCAGCACGTTGGGTGTACTGCTCTAGATTTCCAGCGTCTGCAGTAGCTCTCACGTCTATAATTTTCCCTTCTACTGCCCAGATGTAGTGATGTGATAAAATGATCTCCAGCATTCCTGAACTCAAATATTCTGGACTGGATGCTTCGATTTCCCACAGGGGACATCCTGCAGTGACTCGAGGTGGGTACTGTTTGAGGGTATTGCATTACTGGTGGTTATTGCCCTCGGTCCTCTTCAGTGAAGCTAGTTAAGTGTGCTGAGTGGTGTTGGTTGAGGGTTAGGTATTGGCTGCAACAGCACAGGAAATGCCCTGCTCTTCAAAGGTCATGTGGTGTTTTCTGGCCAATCAGGAGGTAGGTGGGGAGTTGGTCTACTCTCACTTCCAATTGCATTCCATCTTTAACGTACAGATTTTGTATTCTCTGAAGAAGGATTTGACCCACCTTCCCCTGGCTCAGAGACAAGAGAGCTGCAAAAGAGAGGAACCATGTCCTCTTGAGCACTCTGCAGGAGCAATGATAACCCAGAACAAAGGCCTTCTGTGAATAACCTTCCCTTCTATCACCCATCCCCTCCCTTTCCCTTCCCTCTCTCTCTCTCACCCTCTTTTCCTATGAAACCTAACTCTATCACATCTTTTCTCTCCCTCCCTTGGGGCGCGTAACTATAAGCTTATCTCACTGGCAGTGGCCTGCTGTGTGTTGAAAATGAGAAATCCTCCTTGCACTCAGTCAGATCGCGAGCAAATTAATTAATCTCTCACTGCTGCTGTGTTGATGTCACATCAGCCCCTGGGGCTGGTGAGTCCCACAACAAAAAAAAACAGCACTATTTTTGCAAAGGTATTTTGTACTTCCAAAAGCAGACAAAGAAAGGAATATGATTAGCACGACTGTACCGAGGAAGGCTTTCCTCTTGGTTAAAGAAAATGTAAATTTTGTGGTGATGTCTAGACAAAAGAAAAGCAACATTCTGAATATTTTAGTGACTTAGACAGAGAGTAAAGATATTATGCCACCTAATACTGCCCATGTTAGTTGTAGCATGACGTTAGGTACAAATTTTCTAACCCCATCAAATATTGAGCAGAAAATGATTCAACACAGACTAAATCTCCCTCTCTTTGTCCCATCGAACTCTCCTAGGAGAGATATGGCACAAGTAAAGCTCCCTCTAAGCTGTCCCATTAAGCTTCTACGGTGAGCACAACATGGTCAAGATTGAGATTAAACCTTCCCTATGGTGTTTCAGTTAGCATTCAAGGATCAGTTCCGGAGGATTTTCCCTCTTCACTGACCTATCAAGGACTTGCATGTACCTCCAATTGAACTCTGTCTTTTTGTGTGTTTTCCCCTATCTGTCAGTCTGTGGTTTTGTATTGCCATGTGCCCCTGTCCCCACTCCTGCTCTACTCCGGCCCCTGTATCACTGAGTACTCCGCCTCTCACCTGTTTCTCATTATTTCCTGTATTGCTGCCACCTGTGTCTCATTGTGCTCCACCTATCATCTGCCTCTCTGTTTATTGCTCAGTGTATTTCAGTCCTGTGTTTTCAGCTGTTTGTTGCCAGATTGTGCCAGTGAATTTTCCCAAGCCTTTCCAGCATTCGTATCTGTACTCTGTCCGTCTGAATATCGACTCTGCCTGATTCCCGATTCTGGTTTTTGGATTTCTCTGGATGTTTTGATCTCTGCCTGAACTTTGACACTGACTTTGTTGCATCTTTGGATTTGCTACTCAGTAAATATCACAGTGCGCACAGTACTTGGTCTGTGATTGGGTCCCTGCTTCAGTGCCGTGACATTATCTTTCACTGTTAACCTACTCAGAAATTCCCAAATTCTTCACAGTTAATTCTGATGCACAGTCCTTCTTGTTAAGCATGGAAAACTCCATCCAGGATGCACACAATTCCTACATGGCTTAGATTTCTGTTCTTCTATCAATACTAGATCAAAATCCTGACACTGCCTGCCCCTTAACTATTCCACAAGATCACCATCTTCATTCTGACTTCAACTGTTAACTCAGTAGATACTTTCCCTCTGCAAGATTTCATAAACTGAGTCATCTAGTCTTGATGAGATAACTCCAAAAACATCCTGGTTCTGGGTTGTCATTACTGTACTTCTGCAGACTGCCAAATATGCAACGAGAGCCCTGGAAGTGGCTACACAGACTGAAATCAGATGAGAGGTTTCAACACGAAACATGAAGTGTCCATTTCCCTCCACAGATGCTGCCTGATCTACTGAGTTCTTCCATCAGTTTATTGCTTCAGAATGTGTCTGCAGTCTCTTGCGTCTCCATTACATTGTCATCTGTAAACTAGGTACCTTCACTCCCAGAAAATGGAAATGAAAATATTTGTGGGTGTATAGGAAAGGATCAGAGAAAGAGAGTGTTTGGACAACTCTTTCTAAAATCTGACTTGGGCCAAAATCCTCAACTAAAGGAACAAAACATCATGAATTAAACAGTCGTTCTGTAGGAGGTGATAATACTAATGAAGATGATACGTGTTGATTGCTGACAGAATAATTAATTATTAACTGCCTCAAACATCCTTTCCATTTTTAATGTTGCTCTTGTTTTATAATTAAAACACAATGACATTTTGGTTCAACAAACAGACTAGACCTGATCTGTAAGTTTCTGATGCAGGGAAGTCCAAAATCACTGTCTGATGACAGTGCCGACATTGATGGCAGAAGACTTCCAAACAGTAAGGAGAGTAGACCAACTTTCCAGTGACAAGCACCTCCACCAAAGACCTGATGCTAAGTTAGACATAGGAGCAGAATTAGGCAATTCGGCCCATTGACTGCTCTTCCAGTCCATTATGGCTGATTTACTATCCCTCTGAACTCCAACCTCCAACCTTCTCCCTTTAACCTTTGATGCCCTTACTGATCAAGAAGCTATCACCCTCTACTTTAAGTATACCCATTGACTTCACCTCTACAGCAGTCTTTGGCAATGACTTCTACTGATTCACCACCCTTTGGCTACAGAAGTTCCTGCTCATCTTTGTTCTATGCGACATATTCTGAGGCAGTGCCTTCTGGTCCTAGACTCCATCAGTAAAGGAATACGTACACAACGCTGGAAGAACTCAGCAGGTCAGGCAGCATCCGTGAGAAAAGAGTAGCCAACGTTTAGGGCTGAGACCCTTCATCAGGAATGGAGGGGAAGAGAGGGCCGAAGCCCAGTAATAGAGATAGGGGAGGGGGTAGGACCTAGAGGCGCCAGGTGGAAAACCAATCAGAGGAAAGATAAAGGGGGGAGAGGGAGGGGATAAGCATGAAAGAACTGTAGAGATAAAGAAGCAGAAAGTTGAAAGGGGAGAGGGGCAGAGAGGGACCTGGGATAAGGGAAGGGGGAGGGGGAGGGAATTACCAGAAATTGTAGAATTCAATGTTCATACCACCAGTCTGGAGGCTACCCAGATGATATATGAGGTGCTGCTCCTCCAACCTGAGTTTGGCCTCATCATGGCAGTAGAGGAGGCCATGTATGGACATATCTAGATGGGAATGAGATGCAGCGTTGAAATGGGTGGCAACCGGGAGATCCTGTCTATTGTGACGGACGGAGCGTAGGTGCTCGATGAAGCGGTCCCCCAATCTGCGTCGGGTCTCGCCGATGTAGAGGAGGCCGCACCGGGAGCACCGGATGCAATAGACGACTCCAGCAGACTACCAGGTGAAGTGTTGCCTCACCTGGAAGGACTGTCTGGGGCCCGGAATGGTGGTAAGGGGGGGAGGTGTGGGGACAGGTGTAGCATTTGCATCCTCTCCACTTTCACACTATCAAGGCCTTTCAATATTCATAGATTTCAGTGAGACCGCACCCCCTTCCCCATTCTTTTGTCATCTCTTATTTTTTGCCACCATCCTTTCTTAAAGAATGGAATGACATTTGTAATTTTCCAGTCCTCTTGAAACATTTCAGAACCTATTGATCCTTGAAAGATTACTACTAATGCCTCCACAATCTCTTCAGCTACCTCTTTCTGTACCCTGGGGTGTGGTCCATCTGGTCTTGGTGACTTATCCACCTTCAGACCTTTCAACTTCCCAAGAATCTTTTCCCTAGTCATAGCAACTCCACTTACTTCTGCCTCCTGACACTCTACAAAACCTGGCATGTTGCTGGTGTCTTCCACAGTAAAGTCTAATACAAAATACTTGCAACACACACAAAATGCTGGTGGAACGCAGAGGCCAGGCAGCATCTATAGGGAGAAGCACTGTTGACGTTTCGGGCATTTGCAGATTTCCTTGTGTTTGCTACAAAGTACTTACTCCGTTTGTCTGTCTACCATTTTTTTGTCCTCCCTTTCTACCTCACCAGGGTAATTTCCCAGTGGTCCAATGACCATTCTTGCCTCTCTTTTACTCTTTATATATCTGTAAAAAAAAAACTTCTGGTGTCCTCTTTCACATTATTGTCTAGTTTGCCTACATATTTCATATTTTCTCTCATTGCTTTTTTTAGCTGCCTTCTCTTGGTTTTTAAAAGTTTCCCAAATTCTCGAGCTTCCCATTAGTCTTTGTTATATTATATGCCCTCTCTTTTGCTTCTACGCTTTATTTGATTTCCCTTTATCAGCTGCAGTAGCCTCATGGCTAAAGGGTTAAAATGCCCCTTCTTCTTTGGAATGAATCAATCTTATGTCTTCTGAATTATCTTCAGCTGTTGTTTCTCTACCATCACTCTCAATAGTGTCCCCTTCCAATCAACTTTGGTCAGCAAATCTCTCAAGCCTCTGGAATTACTTTTACTCAGCTGTGATACTGATACTCCCTCTCAAACTGCAGAGTGAATTTTATCATATTATGATCACTGCCTCCTTAGGGTTTCTTTACCTTAAGCTCCCTAATCAAATCTGGTTCATTACCAGAATTGCTTTTTAAAAGTGATCCCGAAGGTATTCTACAAATTCATTCCCTCAGTCTGATTTTCCCATTCTGTCTGCATAGTGAAATCCCCCAAAATGTGGTAAATTGCCATTTTTGCATGCCTTTTCTATCTCCCATTGTAATTTGTAGCCTAAATCCTGGCTACTGTTTGGAGGTCTGTATGTACAGTAACTCCCATCAAGGTCTTTTTACCCTTGAAGTTTTTCACTTCTACCCACAAGGATTCAATATCTTCCGATCCTATGTCACCTGTTTCCAAGGATTTGATTTGATTTTTTACCAATAGAGCTAACCCACTCCTCTGCCTACCAACCTGTCCTTTCAATAGAAACATAGAAAACAGGTGCAGGAGTAGGCCCTTCGGCCCTTCGAGCCTGCACCGCCATTCAGTATGATCATGGCTGATCATCCAACTCAGAACCCTGTACCTGCTTTCTCTCCATACCCCCTGATCCCTTTAGCCACAAGGGCCATATCTAACTTCCTCTTAAATATAGCCAATGAACCGGCCTCAACTGTTTCCTGTCACAAAGAATTCCACAGATTCACCACTCTCTGTGTGAAGAAGTTTCTCCTCATCTTGGTCCTAAAAGGTTTCCCCTTTATCCTTAAACTGTGACCCCTCGTTCTGGACTCCCCCAACATCGGAAACAATCTTCCTGCATCTAGCCTGTCCAATCCCTTTAGAATTTTATACGTTTCAATAAAATGTATATTCTTGGAGGCTGTGCTCCCAAACGTGATATTCTTTCAACCACGACTCAGTGATGCCCACAACGTCATTCCTGTCAATTTCTAACTGCTCCTCAAGATCACCTTATTTCACATACATTGTGCATTTAAATATAACACTTTCAGTCCTGAACTCACCACCCTTCTTTTCAATTTTGTCTCCATGTTGCCTAAAGTGATGTTTTTACCCCTTTGTAAACTTCTTACCTTATTCTTTATTCCATAGACTTCAGTAAACTCTCGCCAGTCTCCTTCCCTTTTACTTTATCCATGCTTTTCCACGCAACTGAAATAACCCCCGTCACCCCAATTTTTAATTTTGAAGCTCTAGCCACAGTCCCGTCATGCAATTCACCAGGACCCTGGTTAAAGTATGGAACCAGTCCCATCGGAACAGCTCCTTCCTTTCCCAATATTGTTCTAATGTTCCATGCATTCAAACCCCCTTCTCCCATACCAATCTCTGAGCCACACATTTAACTCTCTAATCTTATCATGCATTTGGCTAAGGGAGCAGTCCAGGGTTTGGTTCTACATTTTAATTCAGTCCTTAGCTGCTCAGCAGAGGCACTTTCCTGGTTCTTCCTAAGCTGTGGTTACCACATGGAGTACGACAACTGGATCTTTTCTCTCTCACTCCAAGTTCCTCTGCAGGTCTGATGAGGTGCCTTGAACCCTGGCACCAGGCAGACAACACAACCTTCAGGACTCTCAATCCTCATGACGCTCCAAGGTGATTTGGTGAATTAGACGAAATCTGAATGAATGGTAGAATAGACATAAGGGGCTGAATGGCCTCATCCTTTTCCTCTAAATGATCTCCTGGGATCTCAAATGCCTGCATGACAGGGAAACCAGGGCCTCAGATAGATACAACAATGGAACACTTCCTGAAGCTGACCCAGTGCCCTGTCCCATAACACAGAGAGACACAAGTGACATTAAATTAATTCTAGAGCTTAGATGAGCTCTCTTTTACAAGGTCAATGGCAGAATTCTCATCAGGTGCAAAGGAACAGAGGCACCTTGGGGGCCGAGTCCATAGATCCGTCAAAATTGTGCAAGTTGATAGGGTGGTTATCAAGGTGAATGGTGCGTCGGCCTTCATTAATTGGGGAACTGAGTTCGAAGCTGTAAGACAACGTTACAGCTCTATAAAACTCTGGTTGCAGCTCATTTAGAGTATTGTATTCAGTTCTGGTCACCTCATAGGAAGGATGCTTGCTGCTTTAGGGAGTGTGCAGAGCAGATTTATGAGGATTCTCTCTGGATTAAAGAACATGCCTTATGGGAAAAGGCAGAGCAAGCCAGGGCTTGTCTCTTTGGAGCAAGGAAGAATGAGAGTTTACTTGATAAAGGGTGTATAGATGATAAGAGGAAATAAATAGAGTGGACAACCGGCACTTTTCTCCCCCAGGAAATATGGCAGGATATATTTTTAAGTAAGGTATGCGGTGGGGGGTGGTGATTGTCAGAGGTAGGTTTCTTACCCAGAGAGGGAAGAATATGGAACACACCGGAGGTAGAGGCAGATACACTGGGGGCATTTAAGAGACTCTTAGATAAACACATGGATGAAAGGAAAAATGGAAAGCTATGTGGGATGGTAGATTGATCTTATTGTTCAAAGGTCAGCACAACATAGTGGGCCGAAGGGCCAGTGCTATAAAGCTCTGTGTGATATTGTTCTATTAGGAAAGTGTAGCCAAACTTTCAAGAAAAATAAATAACTCTTCAACTTCAATGGTGCAAATACTTCCTCTATTTAAACACAAACTCGCTTTGACTTACCTAGTTTTTCCCTTTTTATAAACCTTTTTAAATGTAAATTATTTGACTGTTGACATAAAGAATACAATAATTCTTCTGCCTTTCTTTGCTCTATTCAGCAAATATCTTGGCCTCTGTTGACTGGATCATGGCAGGACAGACTCCTGACTGGAGAATGGTGGACGGGGTTAATCCTCTCTGACTGCTGAGTCTCTCCAGGGTTCAGTGAGTGTATCAGTACCTGTCTCAGCCTTTGTGTGAAGATGCCAGCACGTCAGCACAGTATCATGGAGATCAGACTGCTGATCAGCACAACTTGTTTAAGGCTGCAAAATATCCGACTATCTCTTCTTAGTATGGCTGCGTCAAGGCGGGTTTATCTAATTAGATCACTAGCGATTAATTATAACTTTAGAACATTGGTTGGGAGGATAAAGTTCTTTTGCGTTACATCAGGCCGATGTTATCTCTGGAAAATGGCATTGCCTGAAAAAGCACAGGTCTGCAGTAAACTGCCCACAGTTCTGTTCTAAACCCGGGGACATGTCGGTAGAGTAGCGTATTTGCCATCAGAGTTTAGTGGGTTGGCAACAGGCAAATGAGATCGGTCCAACAGTCAACAGAGACATGATACCCAAAGGGGCTGTTTCTATGTACCAAGACTCCACAGCTGTGAGTCAATCAGTCCCCCAATGGTCGGACTGTAAGTGGAGTTCTGGTTATTGTCTACATCTGCTCCATAGATTGAATCTTTTCGGACAGTTTATCTTAGGATGGAGTTAAAATATGTTTGGATGATGGGCTCAGTTGTAACAGCCTAGGATATTGGATTATTTTGTGGGTGTCTGCACCTCTCCCCCCAATGAAAATTACCTGGCGCATCACTGCCAGTACGCACACTGAGACGCACATCTACCACAGCCGGAAGGTCATTAGCTTGGCAAAAGTCATCTCTGGAGACAGATATCTTTATATCTCTTCTGATATCTTCTATAAACCCACTTGTGAAAATGCCATCCCCTTCTCTCAGTTCCTCCATCTCTGCCACATCTGTTCCCAGGATGAGGCTTTTCATTCCAGAACTACTGTGATGTCCTCCCTCTTCAAAGAAAAAGGCCTTCTTTCCTCCACTATCAATGCTGACCTCCCCTCTATTTCTTCCATTTCACACACCTTGTCCCTCACCTCGTCCTCTCGCCATCACACCAGGATAGGGTCCTTCTTTTTCTCACCTACCACCCCACTAGCCTCCGCATACAGCACATAATTCTCGGTAACTTCTTCCAACTCATTTCATATAATTATGGAGAAGGATAGGACTGGACCCAGGGTTGAGATTTTTGATTGGAGGAAGGTTAACTTTGAGGAGATGCGAAAGGATTTAGGAGTGGATTGGGACAATTTGCTTTATGGGAAGGATGTAATAGAGAAATGGAGGTCATTTAAAGGTGAAATTTTGAGGGTACAGAATCTTTATGTTCCTGTTAGGTTGAAAGGAAAGGTTAAAAGTTTGAAAGAGCCATGGTTTTCAAGGGATATTAGAAACTTAGTTTGGAAAAAGAGAGAGATCTACAATAAATAAAGGCAACATGGAGTAAATGAGGTGCTCAAGGAATATAAAGAACGTAAAAAGAATCTTAAGAAAGAAATTAGAAAAGCCAAAAGAAGATACGAAGTTGCTTTGGCAAGTAAGGTGAAAATAAATCCAAAGGGTTTCTACAGTTATATTAATAACAAAAGGATAGTGAGGGATAAAATTGGTCCCTTAGAGAATCAGAGTGGACAGCTATGTGTGGAGCCAAAAGAGATGGAGCAGATTTGGAACAATTTCTTTTCTTTGATATTCACTAAGGAGAAGGATATTGAATTGTGTAAGGTAAGGGAAACAAGTAGGGTAGTTACGGAAACTATGATGATTAAAGAAGAGGAAGTACTGGCGCTTTTAAAGAATATAAAAGTGAATAAGTCTCCAGGTCCTGACAGGATATTCCCTAGGACCTTGAGGGAAGTTAGTGTAGAAATAGCAGGGGCTCTGACAGAAATATTTCAAATGTCATTAGAAACTGGGATGGTGCTGGAGGATTGGTGTATTGCTCATGTGGTTCCATTGTTTAAAAAGGGTTCTAAGGGTAAACCTAGCAATTATCGGCCTGTAAGTTTGACGTCAGTGGTGGGTAAATTAATGGAAAGTATTCTTAGAGATGGTATATATAATTATCTGGATAGACAGGGTCTGATTAAGAACAGTCAACATGAATTTGTGCGTGGAAGGTCATGTTTTGACAAATCTTATTGAATTTTTTGAAGAGGTTACTAGGAAAGTTGACGAGGGTAAAGCAGTGGATGGTGTCTATATGGACTTCAGTAAGGCCCTTGACAAGGTTTCACACGGAAGGTTAGTTAGGAAGGTTCAATCGCTAGGTATTAATATTGAAGTAGTAAAATAGATTCAACAGTGGCTGGGTGGGAGATGCCAGAGAGTAGTGGTGGATAAATGTTTGTCAGATTGGAGGCCGGTGACTAGTGGTGTGCCTCAGGGATCTGAACTGGGTCCAATGTTGTTTGTCATATACATTACTGATCTGGATAATGGGGTGGTAAATTGGATTAGTAAGTATGCAGATGATACTAAGATAGGTGGTGTTGTGGATAATGAAGTCGGTTTTCAAAGCTTGCAGAGAGATTTAGGCCAGTTAGAAGAGTGGGCTGAAAGATGGCAGATGGAGTTTAATGCTGATAAGTGTGAGGTGCTACATTTTGGTAGGACTAATCAAAATAGGACATATGTGGTAAATGGTAGGGCATTGAGGAATGCAGTAGAACAGAGTGATCTAGGAATAATGGTGCATAGTTCCCTGAAGGTGGAATCTCATGTGGATAGAGTGGTGAAGAAAGCTTTTGGTATGCTGGCCTTTATAAATCAGAGCATTGTGTATAGGATGTAATGTTAAAGTTGTACAAGGCATTGGTGAAGCCAAATTTGGAGTATTGTGTACAGTTTTGGTCGCCAAATTATAGGAAAGATGTCAACAAAATAGAGAGAGTACAGAGGAGATTTACTAGAATGTTACCTGTGTTTCAGCACCTAAGTTACAGAGAAAGGTTGAACAAGTTAGGTCTTTATTCTTTGGAGCGTAGAAAGGTTGAGGGGGGACTTTATAGAGGTATTTAAAATTATGAGGGGGATAGACAGAGTTGACGTGGATAGGCTTTTTCCATTGAGAGTAGGGGAGATTCAAACAAGAGGACATGAGTTGAGAGTTAAGGGGCAAAAGTTTAGGGGTAACACGAGGGGGAACTTCTTTACTCAGAGAGTGGTAGCTGTGTGGAACGAGCTTCCAGTAGAAGTGGTACAGCCAGGTTCAATTTTGTCATTTAAAAAAAAAAATTGGATAGGTATATGGACAGGGAAGGAATGGAGGGTTATGGGCTGAGTGCCGGTCGGTGGGACTAGGTGAGAGTAAGCGTTCGGCACGGACTAGAAGGGCTGAGATGGCCTGTTTCCGTGCTGTAATTGTTGTATGTTATCTCCAACGGGACCTCACTACCAAGCACATCTTTCCTTCCCCCCCAACCCACCCCCACTTTCCACTTTCTGCAGGGATTCCTCCCTACTCAACTCTCTTGTCCACTTGTCCCTCCTCACTCATCTCCCTCCCGGTATTTACCCTTGCAAGCAGAACACCTGCCCCTACACCTCGTCCCTGGTTATCATTCAGGGCCACAAACGATCCTTCCAGATGAGGCAACACTTCACCTGCAATTCTGTTGGGGGTCATCTACTGTATCCGATGCTCCCAGTGTGGCTTCCTGTATATTGCTGAGGCCCAACACAGATTGGGAGACCGCTTCATCAAGCACCTTTGCTATGTCTGCCACAAAAAACAAGATCTCCCAGTGGCACCCATTTCACTTCTACTTACCATTCTGACACGTCAGTCCATGGCTTCCTTTGCTGCTGTGGTGAGGCCACTCTCTGGTTGGAGGAGCAACACTTTATATTTATCAACACTATCAATTTCTCAGACTTCTATTAATTACCCCGCCCCCTTCACCATTTCCCATTCCTGTTTCCCTCTCTCACCTTATCTCCTTACCTGCCCGTCACCTTCCTCTGGTGCTTCTCCCCCTTCCCTTTCTGCCATGGTCTTCTGTCCTCTCCTAGCAGACTCCCCATTATCTAGTCCTTTATCTCTTTCACCAATTCAACTTCCCAGCTCTTTACTTCACCCCTTCCCCTCTCCCAGTTTCACCTATCGCCTTGTTCTCCACCCCAGCCCCCACCTTCTTACTCTTACTTCTCTTCCTTTCTACTCCCAAAGAAAGATCTTGACTGTTTACTCTTCTCCATAGATGCTGCCTGGCCTGCTGAGCTCTTCCAGCATTTTGTGTGTGTTGATCAGAGACACACTTTGGTCTGTGCGAAAGCTGCTGAACATCCGGTGTAAAGAGACACAAGGGGAAAACAGGGAAGTTGTTTGAGAGACATGAAGCAAGACAGGTCAGAATTTGAAGTGGCAGATACCGAGAATGGAGTCAAAGGATCATAGGACATAGAACACTACAGCATAGTACAGGCCCTTCAGTACTGTGTCGACCTTTTTCGTAAGACCATAAAACTATAAGATATAGAAGCAGAACTAGGCCATCGTGTTTGCTCCGCCATTTCATCACGACTAATCCATTCCCTCTCAGCCCCAATCTCCTGCCTTCTCCCCATATCCCTTCATGCCCTGACTAATTAAGATTCCATCAACCTCCACCATAAATATACCCAATGACTTGGCCTCCACAACAGTCCATGGCGATGAATTGTACAGATTCACTGCTATCTGGCCAAAGAATCCTATTCTAAGATCATTCTAATCCTTTCCTTCTACTTAGCCTTCCATTTTTCTGTCATCCATGTGTCTATCTAAGAGTTTATTAAATGCCCCTACTAGAGCATGGAACTGTCCTTTCAGCTCAACTTGCTCATGTGTCCCAAATCCAAGGGTTTCCAACCTGGGGTCCACAGACCACTTGCTTAACGGTATTGGTCCATGGCATAAAAAAGTTTAGAAACAGAGAAAACCTACAGCACAATACAGGCCCTTCGGCCCACAATGCTGTGCCGAACATGAACTTACTTTAAAAATTCCCTCGGGTTACCCATAGCCCTCTACTTTTCTAAGCTCCGTGTACCTATCCGGGAGTCTCTTAAAAGACCCTATTGTATCCAGCAAGTTGGGAATCCATGTTCTATGCCTTTTGTACCCATGTAGCTGTTCAAATACACTTTTTTAAATGTTGTAAATTGTACTTCCTGTGGCAACAAGCTCCTTATACTCAACACCCTCTGTGTGAAAACGAATACTGCCCTCTTACAAGCTCTGGGGTGTAGGAATGTGTGCTGAGACTAGGCGCAGCCACCACAAAGGCTCTTGGGGGAAGGACCTCCGCCTAGGGTCTTGCCATCATTGGACACCCTCTCAAACACATCCCTGCTGCAGTGTTTAAGGATGAAGCATCAGCGACATTGATGTATTGAACTACTTGGTGAAGAAGAAAATTACATGTCCCAATTGTACTTGCTGAACTTATTATGAATAAAGTATATTTTTGGAATAAACAACACTGCCTGGAAGGCAAGGGATAAGTTCAGCCTTCTGTGGAGCAATGTCTGATTACTGTGCAACTGAGTGAGTGAAGCCTCTGTTGGTCAGGGTCGACCATGAATGTTGCATCTGAGCTGTCTAGATACACAAGCCTGGGCAGAACAATATGGAGAGCAAGCTGTAACGGGGTTCCCCTCTCCATGCATCTGATGAACCCAAAGGAACGGCATTGACCAATAGAGTTTGGGACCAGCAGCTTCGCAGGAGTTGCCAGTCAGCGTTGAACTCAATGTAGGGACCCCAGCCCCGGAGTTTTCCCTCGGGGTTTACTCCCGAAACCTTCCCCGTGAGAGGATATAGCCGCAAGGCAGCGAAGGTTTGAGCTCAGAGTTTCCCTTCTCTTAGATGAGCTGCTAACCACAGCTGACAAACCTTATCTGCCCAAAGCGACTGGTATTAAGTTGCTGGTAACCTGCCTTTGCCCATTCTCCTGTCATTAGAAAGGGTTCTGCCGGGCTTAGTAGCTAAGCCACACGTGAAGGCCAGGAGCTGGACTTGGTTGTTGGAGGCTATTTGGGGTGCACGCCATTGAGAGCATTTAATAGGTAGTGGGAGCTTGTCCCCACTACCACCCCGGCTACTACAACCATAAGCAACCTTACACTGCAACTGCTAAGTGAACTGTTGAGGTAGAAACTCTATATTCAAAAACTGCTTGAGAAAAGGTATTTAATTATCAATATTTGGGCCCTTTTAGTCAGAGAGGAATATAGCACGTAAACAGGCCCTGCAGTCTGATGTGTCCATGTTGACAAAGATGCCTATCTAAGCTTGTTCCCATTTGCCATCATTTCTCTGTATTCAGGGTTTACAAACTCATGAGAGGCATCAATAAGATGGATGAAAAGTCTTTTTCCAAGGGTAAAGGAATCTGAAACCAGAGCGCAATGGTTTAAGGTGAGAGTTGAAAGATTTAACAAGGACCTATGAGGACGGTGAGTGCAAGCAACGAGCTGCGGGAGAAGTGCTGTAGTTACTGCCTGTCACACCGCTGGCAGTTAGGGAAACAATGAAGGTCCTCCATCTCTGTCTGTCCTTGGCCATCTTCTCTATTGTGCCCCAGAAGAGGTCCAGGGTCCCCATTTCTGCATCTATCATATGGCACCAAGTTGTCTTTGGTCTCCTGCCTTTCCTCTGACCTTCAGGGTCCAATGAAGTGTTGTCTTGATGGGGTTGGCCTCTCTTCTCATCATGTGCCCCGTCCATCTTGACCTTGGCTGGCGTTCCTTCATCATGCCAGTAGCTTCCTCTTGGTTTTCTCTGCTGTTAGGAAATTCAGAGACTCGGGAATACCATTGCACACAGATTTTGGATTTTTCACTATTGTTTCCGTAACAATTTCTTGTTTGACCAGTCATGGTTGTTAGCCCTGAGCTAAAACCCCAAACCTGGAGGACCAATGGGCCACTTTTAATTTGCCCTCTACCCTTTGATCTGTTTGGCATGGGTGATGCTACCAAGAGTGAAAGCACAAATCCCTGACTCCAGCCAGCATAGCCCTCTGGGTCATGAAAATCTCTAAACCACAACAAGGAGGAGTAAATACTAGAATCAGGTACATGGACAGGAAAGGTACAGTGCAGGGATTCACAAACTCTTTTATGGCTTGGAGCCTTACCATTAACCGAGGGGTCCATGAACCCCAGGTTGGGAAACCCTAGTTTATAAGGATATGGGACTAAGTCAAGAAGACATCTTGCTCAGCTTCCATGCCATATGAGTCTTTGATTCTACGACTCTCTGACAGCCACTTCAAGCTCTGACCCATCTTGCTGCAATAGCTGATGAAGAGGAATTTCTTTAGCCGGAGAGTGGTGAACCTATGGAATTCATTGTCATAGACAGCTGTGGAAGCCAAGTCAACAGGTATATTTAAAGCGGAGGCTGAAAGGTTCAGACGATACGGAGATAGGTGGATGGGCAGGTAGTGCTGAGGAAGTAGGGTAGCTGCAGAAGGACTTAGATTGAGAAAATGGTCAGAGAATTGGCAGATGGAATATAGTGCAGAGAAATGCACAGCCATGCACTTTGGTACAAGGAATAAAGGTGTGGACTATTTTCTAAACAGGGAGAAAATTCAAAATATCACAGGTGCAAAGGGGTTGGTATCCTTGCATGGGAATCACTAAAAGTTAATTTGCACGCTGAGTCAGTGGTGAGGAAGACAAATGTAATGTTAGCATTCATTTCGAGAGGACTAGAATATAAGAGCAAGGATGTGATGCTGAGGCTTTATAAGACATTGGTCAGGCCACATGGAGTATTGTGAGCAATTTTGGGCCCTTATCTCCGAAAAAATGTGCTGGCGTTGGAGGGGATCCAGAGGAGGTTCACAAGGATGATGCCAGAAATGAAAGGGTTACCGTATGGTGGACATACTCATGCTGGGCTTGTACTCACTGGAGTTTGGAAGGATGACTGGGGATCTCATTGAAACCTATCAAATATTGAAAGGCCTGGATAGAGTGGATGTGGAGAGGGTGTTTCCTACAGTGTGTGATTCTAGGACCAGAGGTCTCAGTAGAGAAGGACGTCCATTTAAAACAAAGATAAGAAGGGATTTCTTCAGCCAGAGGATGGTGAGTCTGTGGAATTCATTCCACGAGTGGTTGAGGAGGTACAGTCATTGAGTACATTTAAAGCAGAAGTTGATAGGTTCTTGGTTAGCCAGACTGTCAAAGGTTACAGGGCGAAGACAGGATAATGATGGTGAGAGGGAAAATGGATCAGCAATGATGAAATGGCAGAGCAGACTCAATGGGCTGAATGGTCTAATTCTGCTTTTATGTCTTATGGTTCAGGTCTCCCAAGCAACCACCATGTCTTCCTTTTGCATTTTAGTATTTGATGTCCATGAGGAAGGAGAACACTGCAGAATGGCATGACCTTCCACATTTCTTCTTGGTCTTTGGGCAACATTTTCCCAAAATAGCTGTAAAGACTTCCTCAGGCATTCATAGCTAGATTCTTTATTTCCTAACTTATTTACAGTTAAGGCAGTGTAGAATATATGCTGAAGAAGGGCTTCAGTTCAAGACATTAGTTCATTTCCATTGATGCTGCCTGACCTGCTGAGTAACTCCAGCATTTTGTGTGTGTTGCTCTAGAGTTTCAACATCTGCAGAATGTGTAGAATATAAGGCCAAGGAAGAGATAGTGCGATTTTAGAAAAGATTGGCTAAGCAACAACTGAAGAAGTGTGTGTAGCTCTGGCCATCACACTATAGGAAGGATGTGATTGTACTGGAGAAGGTGCAGAGGAAATTTACTTGGACTGGAACATTTCAGTAATGAGAAGAGAACGGATAGGCTTGGTTTGATTTGCCGAGAGCATAGGAATCTGGTGGGCCTAGCAGCAGTGTATAACCTGATGTAGTCAACAAACAGGATGGGAAACATTTTGTCATTGCAAAAAATGTCTGGAAATAGACATGATCACTCTAGGGTGAGGGGTAAGAGGTTTAGTGGGGACCTGTGGAAGAATGTTTTCATCCGATGGATGATGGGAATTTGGAATGCACTGCCTGAACATTGAAAAGGAGTCTAGACAAGTACTTCGATAACCAGTGCTAGTAAATTGGATCAATAGAGACAGGTGATGAGCACTACATTGATTTTCCTGGCTCATTGATGGCAGGAGATTTCCAAACAGAGAGAAGAGCAGACAAGCTTCCTAGGGACCTGCACCTCCACCAAAGACTTAATGCTAAATTAGACATAGGAGCAGAATTAGGCCATTCAGCCCATCAAGTCTGCTCCTCCATTCCATCATGGCTGATTTATTATCCCTCTCAACCCCATTCTCCTACCTTCTCACTATAACTTTTGATGCCCTGACTAATCAAGAACCTAGCACCCTCCACTTTAAATACATCCAATGACTTGGCCTCTACAGATGTCTGTGGTAATGAATTCCACAGATTCACCATGCTCAGGCTAAAGAAGTTCCACCACCTAATCTTTGTTCTAAGGGACGTATTCTAAGGCAGTTCCCTTTGGTCCCAGGCTCCATCACTACAGAAAACATTCTCTCCACGTGCACACTATCTCGGCCTTTCAATATTCAATAGATTTCAACTCATTATTCTTTAATTTCCTATCTTTTGGTGAGCATGGACTTAGTGGGCTAAATAAGACCATAATACACAGGGGCAGATTTCAATGAGGTCACCCCCTTCCCACCCCACCCCCCCCCCACCATACTCCTGCACTCCAGTGGGTACAGAACCAGAGCCAACAAACACTCCTCGTACGTCAACCCTTTAATTCCTGGGATCATTCACATGAACCTCCCCTGCACCCTCTCCAGTGCCAGCATACCTTTCCTTAGCAAAGGAGCCCAAGACTCTTTGTGGTCTGACCAATGCCTTTTAGAGCCTCACAAACAAGAGAAAGTCTGTAGGTACTGGAAATCCAAAGCAAGATGCCGGAGGAACTCAGCAGGCCAGGCAGCGTCTATGGAAAAACAGTGAACAGTCGATGTTTCAGGTCAAAACCCCTCATCGGGACTGGAAAATGAGATATGAAGTCGGAGTAAGAGGAGGGGGGAGGAGAGGAAGAAATACAAGATAGTAGGTGATAGGTGAATCCAGGAAAGAGGGAGGGTTGAAGTAAAGAGCAGAGAAGTCAATTGGTGAAAGAGATAAAGAGCTGGAAAAGGGGGAATCTGATAGGAGAGGAAAGAAGCCCATGGAAGAAAGGGAAGGGGGAGGAACACCGGAGGGCAAGTAAGGAGATAAAGTGAAAGACAAAAATGGGAAGGAGGAATAATGAAGGAGAACGGGTCAACTATTAAAAATTTGAGAAATCGATGTCCGTGCCATCAGGTTGGAGACTACCCAGATGGAAGACAAGGTGTTGCTCCTCCAACCTGAGAGTGACTTCATCATGGCAGTAGAGGAGGCCATGGATTGACATGTCAGAACGGGAACAGGAAGTTGAATTGAAATGGGAAGTCACCAGGAGATCCCACTTTTTAGTGTCATATGGAGTGAAAATGCTCAGTGAAGTGGTCTTCCAATCTATGCTGGATCTCAACCACATAGTTATCTTACCCCACCCTTCCCATTTCTACCTCCTACCCAAGATCCATAAACCTGACTGACCAGGTAGACCCACTCTTTTTGCCTGCTCCTGCCCTAGTGAACTTGCGTCTGCATACCTTGACTCAGTTTTATACCCCTAGTTCAGTCCCTTCCAACCTATATCTGTGACACCTCACACGCTCTTGATCTTTTCAATGACTTTAAGCTTCCTGTCCCTGATCGTGTCCATAAAACCAGAAGACATAGAAGCAGAATTAAGCCACTCAGCACATTGAGTTTGCTCCACCATTCCATCATGGCTGAACCCAGACCCCCACTCTACCCCATACACCTGCCTTCTCCCCATATCCTTTGATGCCCTGACCAATCTGGAAACTATCAACTTCGCTTTAAGTATACCCACGGACTTGACCTCTACCACAGTCTGTAGCAGAGCATTCCACAGATTCACTACTCTCTGGCTTAAAAAGTTCATCCTTACCTCTGTTCTAAAAGGTCACCCCTCAACTGTGAGGCTGTGCCATCTAGTTCTGGATACCCCACCACTGGAAGCATCCTTCCCACATCTACCCTATCTAGTCCTTTCAGCATTCAAAAGGTTTCAATGAGATTCCATCCCCCCACACACACAATCTTCTAAATTTCAGTGAGTACAGGCTCAAAGATGCTAAATGCATCTCAGATGTTAACCCCTTCATTCCTGAAATCATCCTTGTGAACCTCTTCTGGACTCTCTCCAATGACAACACATCCTTTCTGAGATATGGGACTCAAAACTGTTGTCAATACTCCAAGTGCAGCCTGACTAGTGTCTTACAATGGCTCAGCATTATCTCCTTGCTTTTATATTCTATTCCCCCTGAAATAAATGGCAACATTACATTTGCCATCCCTATCACAGACTTAACCTGTAAATTAACCTTCTGGGAGTCTTGCACAAGGACTCCTAAGTTCCTCTGTACCTCTGATGTTTGAACCTTCTCCCCATTTAGATAACAGTCTGCACTATTGTTCCTTTTACCAAAATGCATTATCATACATTTCCCAACACTGTATTCTATCTGGCACTTTTTTTACCATTCTTCCAAACTGTCTAAGTCCTATTGCAATTGTATTGCTTCCTCATCATTACCCACCCCTCCACCTATCTTCATCTTATTTTCACTATGGACATCTTGTCCCTATACACCTCCATCCTCCATCCTCCATCTGGAAGGCCTTAAAGATCTCCGCTTCTTTCTGGACAACAGACCAAACAAGTGCCCCTCCACCACCATTCTCCTCCGTCTGGTAGGACCGGTCTTCACCCTCAATAATTTCTCCTTTGGTTCTTTCCACTTCTGTCAAACCAAAGGTGTAGCCATGGGCACTCATGTGCCTTTTTGTCGGCTATGTGGAACAGTTTACGTTCCAAGCCTACTCTGGTATCGCTCCCCAACTCTTCCTACTCTACGTTGATGACTGCATTGGAGCTGCTTCCCACACTAATGATGTGCTTTTCAGTTTCATCAACATTGCCTCCAACTTCCACCCTGCCCTCAAATTTATGAGACCCGAAATAGATTGGGAGACAGCTTCACTGAGCACCCTCGCTGTGTCTGACACAAGAAGTAGGATCTCCCGGTGGCCTCCCATTTCAATTCTACTTCCTGTTCCCGTTCTGACATGTCAATCTATGACCTCCTCTACTGCCATGATGAGGCCTCACTCAGGTTGGAGGAGCAACACCTTGTCTTCCATCTAGGTAGCCTCCAACCTGATGGCATGAACATCGATTTCTCAAATTTTCAATAATTGACCCGTTCTCCTTCATTATTCCCCCTTCCCATTTTTGTCTCTCACTTTATCTCCTTACTTGTCCTCTGGTGTTCCTCCCACTTCCCTTTCTTCCATGGGCTTCTGTCCTCTCCTATCAGATTTCCCCTTCTCCAGCCCTTTATCTCTTTCACCAATCACCTTCCCAGCTCTTCAACCCCCCTTCCCCACTCCTGGTTTCATCTATCACCTACCACCTTGTACTTCTTCCTCCTCTCCTCACCTTCTTACTCTGACTTCTCCTCTTCCTTTCCAGTGCCAATGAAGAGTCACGGCCCAAAACATCGACCATTTACTCTTTTCTATAGATGCTGCCTGATCTGCCGAGTTCCTCCAGCATTTTGTGTGTCTTCCTTTTAACGCCGCAACATTACACCCCTGCTTTTATATTCCAGTCCTCTCGAAATGAATGCTAACATTGCATTTTCCTTCCTTGCCACCAACTCGA
The DNA here is from genome assembly GCF_048418815.1 of Hemitrygon akajei. Taxonomy (NCBI): domain Eukaryota; kingdom Metazoa; phylum Chordata; class Chondrichthyes; order Myliobatiformes; family Dasyatidae; genus Hemitrygon; species Hemitrygon akajei. Next base: position 80,401,956 of record NC_133139.1, read on the forward strand.
CTTTCAAGTTAACCTTTAAGGAGTCCTGCAAGAGAACTCCTAAGTCCCCTTATACCTCTATTTTCTGAATTTTCTCCCTGTTTATGGAATAGTCTTTATTACTCCAAGCAAATTGCATGACCATGTATTTCCATACACTGTATTCCATCTGCTACTTCTTTGCCCATTCTGTTCAAGTCCTTCTGCAGACATCTGCTTCCTCAACACTACCTGCTCCTCCACCTGTCTTTGAATTATCCACAAATAATGAAGATCAACAGAATGAGGAAGTACGTAATCACATTGCAAAGCTGTAGCCATGTGACATTACTACAGTCTGGTGTATCTTTACATTTTTGCCCATTTTATTCACCAAAGTTTTCCAGGCTTTCAACATTGACAGTGTATCAATGAAAACATCCAATGATCTTCACTGAAAATTACTTCAGTGATGACTGGAACTATTCAGGTGTATTTGTCTATAACTTGTGTTTGAGACCAAACACTTCATTTCTTAAAATTCCCTTTACTCCTGTGCACCCACTTTCTCTTGTCTGTTGAGACCACGAGTGATCATCTTACTAAAAAATGCACATAAATAAAACCTGCAGATGATGGAAATCCGAAGTAAAAACAGAAAATGGTGGAATTATCTGTGCAGAGAGAAACAGGGGTATTTTCATTTTTGATATTAGTATTTGTATTAATATTTCAAGTCAGGAAGGATCTTTGATTTTTTATCTCTGTTAACTTTAACTTTAACATATTAAACTTATTTTTCTCTTCACTCTCCTAGAGCTTGTCTGCCATACCAAAGCGCAGGGCTATGAACTGTAGTTTTTGATGGATCAAGGTCTCTTTAGAGGGTTTTTGCTATTGCTTGCATGGTGGGGGGGGGGGTGGGGGTTAGGGCAGTCAAAGCTTCTGCTGGTGCAAGTGGGAGGGAAGGGAGAAGGTTGATATTTCTGCTGCTGCTGTGTGTGTGGGGGCAGCTTTGGGGGATCTGATGTTTCTATCATTCACTCTGTGGGTTTTTTATTTTGTTTTGTGGATGTCTGAAGAGTAAGATTTCAGGTTGTATTCTGTACACATTCTCTGATGTTAAATTGAACCATTTGAACTGATGCTGCCTGACCTGCTGAGTGCTTCTTGCATTTACATGTGCCTATATTATCTGCTAAGATTGGTACAAATCTTTTCAAGATTATGCTTTTGATTATGTTTATCATTCTAGCTCAATAACTTCTGCTGCCTCTGGTTAAAATCTGGGAACTGTGATTGTTTGTATAAACTTCCATCACAAACCTTGAAACAGCACTCCAGGACTAGAGGCAATTTTACACGTCCGTGATTTGGTTCATCAGCCGACAGTGATACATATTAAACATCATTCAGGTCATTAATTAATTCTTCGTTTGGCCGTGGAACGAAAATATTTATAATTATTGCTTCACGCAGAAAATCTTGGGGTTGCTGAGTTTTTATATTTAAACTTGCTGCACAGTCCACTGACCTGAAGCTGTGATTGTGTCAACTGGATGATAAGCAGAACATCCTTGCTGTGTGGCAAGGTCATACTTGCTCCGCAAAGGCACAACTTTTTGATTAGAATTATGTACAAAACCAGAACAACGAGGACTGTTTGGGAAGCTTTGTGCCAACTGGCAACTTCCTGCTCTATTATCAACATCCCTCTTGCCCTGCGATTTGAAGAACAGAAAGGCATATTGATTGTAGAACATAAATAAAGTAACATGACCTCACCAGTACTATGACACTTCACCAATCCCTCTCCTCGGGGTCTTGTTGTAAGAATATAGTAATGGTGATGTTAATGTCAACATAAACACTGATTGGTGCTTTTACCTACAGATTGAATCTCACAGAATGACTCAGTGTATCTCTGTAACACCACTGATTGGAGGGAAGCTCTGAAATAATAAATAGTGAGGTAGTGTTGTTCACAGGTTCAATGTCTATTCAGAAATCGGATGGCAGAGGGGAAGAAGCTGTTCCTGAATAGTTGAGTGTGTGCCTTCAGGCTTCTGTACCTTCTTCCTTATGGTAACTCTGTGAAGTGGACATGTCCTGGGTGGCGGGGGCCCTTACTAAAGGACACAACCTTTCTGAGGCACCACTCCTTAAAGAAATCTTGGATACTATGGAGGCTAGTGTCCATGATGGAGCTGACTAATTTTCCCTGCAGCTGACTTGGATCCTGTGTAGTAGAGCATCCCATCACCCCCCCACCCCACCCCACCACCCTCATACCAATGATGCAGCCAGTCAGAATGCTCTCCATGGTACATCTGTAGAAATTTGCAAGTGTTTTAGGTGACACACCAAATCTCCTCAAACTCCCAGTGAACTATAGCCACTGTCTTGCCTTCTTTATGACTGTATTCATATACTGGGACCAGGTTAGGTCTTCAGGGATATTGACACCCAGGAACTTGAAACTGCTCACTACCTCCACTTCTGATCCCTCTATGAGGACTGGTGTGTTCCCTCGCCTTACCCTTTCTGAAGTCTACAATCAGTTCTTTGGCACTACTGACGTTAAGCGCGAGGTTGTCGCTACGACACCACTCAACTAGTTGGTATATTTCACTTCTGTATGCCCTCTTCTTACCTTCTGAGATTCTTCTCGTAACAGTTGTAATATCAGCAGATTTATAGATGGCATTTGAGCTGTGCCTAACCACATAGTCACGGGTGCAGAGAGAGTAGAGCAGTGGGCTGAGCACACTTCACTCCGGTGTGTCAGTGTTGATTGGCTGTGAGGTAGAAATGTTGCAGAGGGAGATACAGAGGCCCAGGCTCTGAAGCTTTTAAATCAGGACTGTAGGAATGATGGTGTTAAACACTGAGTTTTAGGGTATCCTACACGAGGACTCCCAAGTCCCTTCATACCTCAGAATTTTAAATTTTCTCTCTATTTAGAAAATAGTCTACACTTTTATTCATTCTACAAAAGTGTGTGACCATGCACTTCCTGACACTGTATTCCATCTGCCACTTCTTTACCCAGTCTCCTAATCAGTCTGTCCTTCTGTAGCCTCTCTACTTCCTCAGAACTACCTAACCCTCCACCTATCTCCTGTACATATCATCCACAAACATGGCCACGAAGCCATCAATTCCAACATCCAAATCATTGACATGGAATGCAAAAAGAAGCAGTTCCAACACAGAACCCTGTAGAACATCACAAATCACTGACAGCCAACCAGGAAAGGTTCCCTTTATACCCACTTTTTGCCTCCTGCCAATCAGCCAATGCTCTATCCATGCTAGTATCTTTCCTGTAATACCATGGGGTCCCAACTTGTTAAGCAGCCTCGTGTGGCACCTTGTCAAAGGCCTTCAGAAAATCCAAGTACAGAACATCCACCCATTCTCCTTTGTCTATCATGCTTGTTATTTCTTCAAAGAATTCCAACGGATTCATCAGTCAAGATTTCCACACAAAGAAACAATGCTGGCTACGGCCTACTTCATCATGTGCCTCCAAGTGCCCCAAAACCACATCCTTAACAATCGACTCCAACGTCTTCCCAACTATTGTCAGAATAAGTGGCCTATAATTTCAATTTCTTTTCTTCTTCCTCTCTCCCTTCTTGAAGAGAACATCCCATACATTATAGCTCCTTCATTTTAATGAATCCGCTAAAGCCTGGTACTATTTACTGGAAAAGTGTGTTTAATAGGATCAGCTATAAAATACTCTGGAGTGCATTAACTTAAAATAAAATGCCGTTTAATAGTTTCAGCGCAATATCTAAGCTTCATAAAGGTTACTGTGACTGAGACACTGCATCTTGTAGACTCAGAAAGATCAATAAGCCATTAATAGATTACATTTTAGATTCTCAAGGAGCTCTCTGATGACTCAGTTAGTTAAAGAACATTGGCTCAGCTGCATAGGCCAGAGCTGTTCCAGGGAGAGGGAGAGGGAGAGGGAGAGGGAGAGAGGGAGAGAGAGAGAGAGAGAGAGAGGGAGAGGGAGAGGGAGAGGGAGAGGGAGAGGGAGAGGGAGAGAGAGAGAGAGAGAGAGAGAGAGAGAGAGAGAGAGAGAGAGAGAGAGAGAGAGAGAGAGAGAGGAGAGAGAGAGAGAGAGAGAGAGTGAGTGTGTGTCTCTTATCCATGGATATACATTTATGGACAGGGGCGTGCAAATTTCTTGTGCACGTATATACAGCTGAGATGCCTAAGGCCTTTGCACAGTACTGTATTTGTCAATATGGAGCAGAGACCATTAAACCATAAGATATTCTATAGGAGCAGAATTAGGCCATTTGTAAACCTGATGGGAGCAAAGGATGCTGGGAGTAGCGAGGGTGGAGCACTGGAGGAGAGTTGAGGGGCAGGTGGCAGAGAAGGAGTGCAAGGAGCAGGGCAAGGCACAGTGATGCACCATCAATAACTCTCGGAGACGGGAGGCAAACGATAGACTTTTATTAGCTGCAAACGTGACCACAACATCTTGGAGACTGAGGGAGGAGCAGTGCCTCCAATCGCCTTTATACAGGGGTTTGTGGGAGGAGCCACAGGAGCAGTCAGCAGAGGGGCGTGTCCAGACGGGTATACACATAGTTTACCACACACAGTTGCTGACATTCCCAGCCCTGAGGCACCAGGCAAGTTCATTTGATTCCAAACAATTGGTTTATTGACTGTCTCTCTGGTTCTTCCCGCACCCTCCCTTCTCCCATCCGCTTTTCCCAACCGTGATTCTCCTTTCCCTTCCCGCTCCCCACTCTCACTCTACAACAGGGACTCCTATCAGAATCAGGTTTATCATCACTCAAATATTCATGAAATCAGTTTTTCTTTAGCGGCAGCAGTACAGTGCAATACATAAAATTATTACAGTACAGTTACTACATATATACCTAAGGCTTTTGCACAGTATGCACAGTGCTGTACATGTGTGGATGTTTGCATATCTATATTTATGTACTGCATGTTATGTGTGTGTTCACTGCCGGTTAACTGTCGGCTAACTATTACTTGGATTGCACTACCTGTATGTATAATCTATATTTTCATTTATATTTATCATCATTATTGTTATGAGCAGAGAGACAACATCTGCCGGAAGTAAATTCCTTGTATGTGCATAGGTACTTGGCGATTAAAGTCCGATTCTGATTCTGATGTACGTATGTGTTACACAAGTGTGTATGAATGTAGGTGTGCACACATGCCCGTTCTCATTCATCCTAAGATACTTCAGATACAATCTGGAGCCACAACAACTCCTGTTTATGCTGTTAACTTTGTGGCAGCAGCACAATGCAATACATGATAAGTATATTTTTTAAAACTGTGAATCACAACAATAGTAGTAAAACGGCTCATTGACAGGGCTGCTGCTCTGCCAGGACTACCAGACCGTCAGGGTAAAAGAGCAGAATTCAGCCACCATTTCATCATGGCTGATCCATTTCCCTTTCAGCCCCCAGTCTCCTGCCTTCTCCCCATATCCCTTCATGCCCTGACTAATCAAGATCCTATCAACATTCGCCTTAAATGCGCCGAGTGATCCGGCCTCCGCAGTCACTTGTGGCAATGAATTCCACAGGTTCACCACCCGCTGGTTAAAGAAACCCCTGCTTATCTCTGTTCTAAATGGACATCCCTCTATTGTGAGGCTGTGCCCTCTGGTCCTAGACTCCCCCACCAAAGGAAACATCCTCTCCTCATTCCCTCTATCTAGGCCCTTTAACATTCAATAGTTTCAATGAGGTCCCCTTCATCCTTCTAAACTCCAGCAAGTATGGGCCCAGAGCTTTCAATGCAATCTCATATGATAACCCTTTCATTCCCAGAATCATTCTCGTGAACCTCCAATGAACCCCCTCCAATGTCAGCACATCCTGTATTAACATAAGGGCCCAAAACTGCTCACAGTACTCCAAGAGAGGCCTCACCAGTGCCTTACAAAGCCCCAACATTACATCCTTGCCTTTATATTTTTGTCCTCTTGAAATGAATGTTAACATCGCTCTTGCCTTCCTTAACATCAATTCAACCTGCAAATTAACCTTCAGGGAATCCTGCACGAGGACTCCCAAATCTATTTGCACCTCAGACTTTTGAATTTTCTCTCTACTTAGAAAATTGTCTACTGTTTTATACTTTCTACCAAAGTGCGTGTCCATACACTTCCCGACACTGTGTTCCATCTGCCACTTCTTTGCTTATTCTCCTAATCTGTCTGACTCCTTCCGCAGCCTCTCTGCCTCCTCAACACTACCTGTCCCCTCCTCCAGTCTTGGCCATAATGCAATCGGTTTCAGCATTCTGATTGTTGACATACAACGTAAAAAGAAGTGGTTCCATCACAGTCCCTGTGGAACAGCACTTGTCACTGGCAGCCATTTTGTAAAGGATGCCTTTATTCCCCACTCTTTGCCTCCTGCTAATCAGCCAATGTTCTATCCATGCTAGTATCTTTCTAATCCAAGTATACAACCTCCTCTGATTCTTCTTTGTCTATCCTGCTTGTTATTTCTTCAAAGAATTCCAACAGATTTGCCAGGTAAAGTTACCCCTTAAGGAACTCGCGCTGAATTTGGTCTATTTTATCATGTGACTCCATGTACCCCAAAACCACAGCCTTAACGATGGACTCCAACATTTTCCCAGCCACTGAGTTCAGACCAACTGGCCTATAACTTCCTCCCTTTTTAAAGAGTGGAGTGGCATTTGTAACTTTCCAATCCTCCAGAACCAGGTCCAAGTGATTAATTTTGTGACAAGAGACCGAGGTGAGGACGATAAGGACACGAGTGCTGGAGTATCCAAGACTAGAATCAAGACAGAATATGAGACCGAGACAAGAACAGAGATCTAAACTAGAAACTAGATGAGAATCCAAAGCTGCTCTGATGATTGAGCGCCAAGCTTCAGTTCAGGCGCTTGTTAAACCCTGGCACTAAAACATGGCCGCCAACTGGAGGGGCAGGCCTGAGTCTTTAAAGGAGCCACACCAGCTATTTGTATTCCAGAGGGTTGGAGCATCTAACCCTTGGAAGCTGGCCCAGTCGGGCGTGTATCATAACAGAACCCCCTCCCTATGGCCGACTCCTGACAGCGCTGGCTGTTCGGAGTGACAGTGATGGTAGCCAGGGATGAGAGCCAGATCCAGGATGTCCCTTTCAGGAACTTAGCAAGCTCTTCGGGTCCATCTTGAGATTGCCACGAGAGAGTAAAAAATGAAACCCTGGTTCCAATTTTTCCAGTTTGACAGGAAGTCCATGATCTAGAAGGCTCTTTAAGGTATTTCTGATGTGAGCCACATGATCCTCCAGGGACATCTAGAATATTAGGATGTTATCCAAGTACACAAAGGTGCCCATGTGGAGAGCATCCCAAAGCAGGTTACTTATAAAGACACAGAAAACCGCTGGTGCATTAGTGAGGCCAAAGAGCATAACCAGGTTCTCATCGTGCCTTGTCGGTGTGTTGAATGCCGTCTTCCACTCATCACCCTCCTTTATGGGGACCAGATTGTACGCACTCCACAAGTGTAGCTTTGAGAATACTCTTGCCCCCTGGGGAACCTCAAAGGTGTGTTCATGAGTGGAAGGAGAGAACAATTCTTCACCGTTATGTAATTCACCAATCTATTATCAATGCAAGGCCACAGGATTCCATCATTTATCTGCACAAAGAAGAACCCTGTGCCGGCGGGTGAGGTGGAGGGCCGAATGAATCCCATTGCTAGAGCCTCTTTTAGGTACTCCTCCATAGCACCTCTCTCCAGGCCTGAGAGTGCATGTGATCGACCCAGTGCCGGGCCGTACATCTATCGCACAGTCATAGAGTCCATGCGGTGGAAGAGACAAGTCCTTTCCCTTGCCGAAGACCATTTACAAATCCTGGTAGCGGGAAGGCATTTCCATTGGCTTAGGTGTTGTAACTACTCCTGAACACCTCTCCAAGGACAACTCCTGTGATGATTCTCCCTTCCACCAGAACTTGGACAGCCAAGAATGCCTGAGGATCAGGGGTACGTGAGGAGAATCTATGATATAAAAAGAAATGTCCTCCACGTGTAACCCTATCCTGATTCGCAAAAACAAAGTCTGCTGCAGGATCTGCCCGGACCCGAGAGGTCGACCATCTCGGGCTGTTGTGGTCATGTGCCGGCTGAACTCCTGCAGAGGTACGCTAAGCTGACGGGCTGTCCCCAAGTGCAGGGACCTATCAGATGCCCCAGAACCCACAAAGACATTCACCTCTGTCTGGTCCTTTCCCTAGGAGACCTCTGCCTTTACCATGACACCAGAATCTGTAGGCTTGCGAGTAATCACTGCCCCCATCACAGTCCACTACGGTCTTAGCAGTTTCCCAATGGCTGCTGCTTCAGACATTCAGCCTGCAGGTGACCTGCTACCCCGCAGTATTAGTGGCAACTTCAGCTCCGATGCCGGGGCCTCTCATCGGTGGAGAGTCTCATGCAGCCAGTTTGCACTGGCTCTGCAGGATCTTGAGCAGGAGACAGGCTGGTCATCATCCGAGGTCGGGAAGTGGAACTGCAATGCTTTGAGGCTGGGCTTGGGCCAGCCCATTCCGACCTCCTGAGACGGTCCCACTTTTGCTCCACCACCAAGCGATTGTCAAGGGAAATGGACTGACCAGTCAGAGTCTCTAAGTCCTCTACCGGCTCTCCCAAGGCAAGGGCGTCTTTTAATTTGTCTCGGAGTCCGTGGTGGCACAAAGTGGCCAAGACCTCCCCGTCCCGGCCACACTCCTTGACCAAAGTCCAAAACTCAGTGGCGGAGTGGCTACTGACTGACTACCCTGACGCTCCTTCATCAGACAGCCTGGGGTTCTGTTAGCTTCGGTGGGACGATGGAACACCCTCTTCATGGTGTTCATGAATCCTTCTGAAACATCTCTGCTCCCAATGTGCAGTGGCCCAGTCCAGAGCTCTCCCAGTCAGGAGAGAAATCACAAAGGCCAACTTCCCGCCCTCTGTAGGAAATCGGGGTGGCTGGAGTTCAAACACCAATGAACAGTGAGTGAGGAAGCCACACAGTACCCTGGTCACCACCGAATCTCTCCGGGGTTGGATGAGAACAACTGACAGACTCAGCCGAGAAATTCTTCCCCCTTGCAAAAGCTGGCTCATGGCAACCTGGAGATCGTGTATCTCCAGGCTCTGCCTTGAAATTTTCTTGCTGTGGCTGGCCACCGCTGACGAGAGTCTCCGATACCTGGGTCCATGTTAGACTCATTCATACTGTGACAAGAGATCTAGGCGAGGATGGTAATGACCTCATTGCTGGAGTAACCGAAACTAGAATCAAGACATGATACAAGATTGAGACATGGCCAGGATTCTAAACTAGAGGCTTAATGAGAATCCAAAGCAGAGCTGATAACCGAGTATCAAACCTCAGTTCAGGTACTCTTCAAATATTAAAATCCTGATGTCAAAACAAATTAGTGGGGAGGGCCTGAATCTTTAAAGGAGCAGTGCCAGCTCCCCCTATTACAGCGAATCAGAGCATCTAAACCCCGGAAGCTCGTACGGTCAGGTGCATGTTGTAACAATCTTCATATCATCCACAAACTTGGCCATAAACCTCTCAACTTCATCATTCAACTTAAAAAGAAGTGGTCCCAACACAGACCGCTGTGGAACACCACTAGTCAGTGGCAGCCACTCTGCCTGCTGACAATTAGCTAATGCTCTGTCCATGCTAGTTAGAGTTAGAGTCTGTCCCGAGCCTTACAGGCTCCTCAGGCTGGTGCCTATGCTGGTTTCCGTGGCGTGAAGGGACTGAGAGAACGAGCCTCCCCCTCCCGGATAGGACGCCAGTCTATTGCAAGGTTATCCATGCTAGTATCTTTCCTGTAATACCATGGGCTCTTATCTTGTTCAGCAGAATCATGTGTGAAACCTTGTCAAGTGCCTTCTGAAAATCTGAGTGAACAACATCCACGGATTCTCCTTTGTCTATCTTGCTTGTTATTTCTTCAAAAAGTTCCAAAAGATTTGTCAAGCAAGGTTTTTCCTTAAAGAAGCCATGTTGACATTGGCCTACTTTCTCATGTGCCTCCAATACCCCAAAACCACATCCTTAACAATTGACTCCAATGTCTTCTCCACCACTGAGGTCAGGCTAACTGGTCTGTAATTTCCTCTCTTCTGCCTCCCTCCCTTCTTGAAGAGTGGAGCAACCTTTAAAGAATCCAGTCCTCCAGAATGAGGTCCAAGTGACTTACCTACCTTCAGACCCTTCAGTTTCCCAAGCACCATCTCCCAGGTGGAAGCCCTGCCCTCCCTAATACCACACAATTCAGGGCCAAGGTACCAGCTTAACGCGGGGAGACTGCTACCCGTTGCCTATGTTGGAGGGGCAGGGGTGTGCCACGTGTCTCCTCAGTGCTGAATTGTGGGTCTCAAGGCTGTACCCTGTCTGACACAGAGTGTGGGCATTGTTACAGACTGGCATACCCACTCCATCTGCCAGGCCCCACTGTTTCTCCCATCATTTCTCATTGAATGCAATCTTCTCTCTCCCCCTCTTTGTTGCCTATTCTCAAAACTCCTTCAACAGTACATATATCTTTCCTTCAGAAAGATGAATACAACTATTCACAATACTCCAGGCATGCTCTCATTGATACAATCTATTATCGTAGCAATATATTCTTACTCCTGATCTCAAACTGTCTTACAATGAAGCAAAGATACCATTTGCCTTTATGTGATGCAAAATTGTGATGCAAAGAAGATATCCAGATTTTCCTATGGAGCAACATTTCCCAGTTGATCACCAGTTAATTAATAACCTGCCTCTTTGTACTTCTTACCAAAGTGAACCAATTCATATTTATCCATGTTGTGTTGTCATGTTTTAACCTGTTAACATTAATTATTTAAATCCCTTGAAGTCTACTTGCATCACAATTCACAAAACACCCGGGTTAGTGTTGGCAGGAAACTTCAAAATATTAGATTAAGTTCCCTCGTCCATGTCATTATAGACCAATGTCTGATGCCCACACTGGCCCATTACCCATCACCTGCCATTTCAACAAATTCTCAGTTATTCCTGTGGTCTAAAGGCTGAAAATTTCAGTGTCGCGTGGTTCAGAATGGCCCAAATTGGGTCAATGTTTAAGACTCTACCCTCGGGCTGTTTATCACCAACATCTGCATCCATTGTTCTGTCCAGTAGCTGGGCATAGACATTGTCCACTTGGCATCAGAGATGATGCATTTCCATTCAAGTTCTGAAGGTTCCCAAGTGATGATGTCAATGACAAAAATCAAGAGTCTTCCACAGATGGGGCAAGTGGTGGGTGATGGAGTGAGCAGCTAGGTGGTTGGTGAGGTGGTGCCCTCCTTCCAGTTACCCTGGGTTTCTGTATGCTCCCAATGCAAGGACTCTGGCTGCCAGTGTCATTCTAATTTCTCTATTCTGAATGGTCAAGAGCTGAGAGTTCCCATGAGACTGTGGGATTGCTGTGACTGTTTATCAATGAGATTTAGGAAATATGCATAATCCTTTTCCTCAGTCCACCTGGTAATCTCTTCCTTATCCAAGTGTTCAGAAAAGATTTTGTGTTTTGTGAGTATTGTTATATAGGAATGTCAGAGCATGAAATGTAATCAGCAGTAGACCAATTAGCCCCTGGAGAAATTAGCCTCCACTACACAGTAAGATTGTGGCTGATGTTATCGTTCGTGCTATTTTCCTGCTCCATATCCCTTAATTCTTCCAATATGCAAAGGAAATATGATCAGTCTCTGTTCTGAAAGAAGTCAATGACAGTGCCTCCACACTTCCCTGGGATAGAGAATTCCAAAGCTTCAAAACTCTCCGCATGAAGACATTTCTTCTCATTTCAGTCCTAACTGGTCTTTGCCTCATTTTGAGTCTACGCCCCTGGCTTTGGGCTCTTCATTCAGATGAAGAGTCCACATGGGCGGCACGGTACCAGAGTCGTTGGCTCAGTGTTTTGCGGTACAGGCGACGTGGGCTCAATTCCCACCGCTGTCTGTGAGGAGTTTGTACATTCTCCCCCTGACCGTGCGGGTTTCCTCCGGGTGCTCCTGTTTCCTCCCAAAGTCCAAAATTAGTAGATTAATTGGTCATTGTAAATCGTCCCATGATTAGGCTAGGATTAAATTGGGGGATTGCTGGGCAGCACAGCTCAAAGGGGCGGAAGGGCCTATTCTGTACTGTATCTCAATCAATAAATAAAATATCCCTCCTCTATCTGCTCTGTTGAAGCCTCAAAGAATTTTGTATCTTTCAGTGAGATATCCTCCCATCCTTCTGAACTCCAGGAAACAGAGGTCTAGCCTCCCCAGACTCTCCTCACATGCAGACCCACCACTTCAGCAACATCTGGGAAACTTTCTCTGTGCCCGCTCTGCAGCAAATTGGATGGAAAATCAAAACTGTGCATAATACTCCAGGTGCAGTCTCAGAGGCTTCTAGTACCTGTGGGCACATTCACACTTACTCTCCGATCCTTTTACAATGTAAGCCAATGAACCCAGTTGACCTCCAGATCTCTGCGTTAGCTTTCAGTGTCTCGTGCACGTGGATCTGCAGCCTCTTTCAGTAATTAATCTTCCCCAGTCTCTCAGTACCTGCCACACGGCACTCCCATCTGGCATGTTGTTGCGTGCTCATTCAGCCTGCACCCTCTTTGTATCCCCATCAACATTCACATCCCTCCGTCCACCATTCATCACTAAACTTGGATAGTTACGTTTGGCCTCCTTGGCCAAATATTGCAAATAGCTGGAAGTAAACACCAATCACTGTGTTACCCCACCAGGCATCGCCCGCCAATTCAAGAACCCATTATTTCCCACTCAGCTTCCCACCTGTTAAACACCTCTCAGTCCACACTGATATATTACTCTAATCCGGGTGGCCTTTGTCCAGCACGCTCCTTTGTGGAATCACCACCAATCTTCTGAAAATCCAAATCCAAAATCCAAAATCCAAACTGATTAGGCAACTTTAAAAGAAGAAAACTGGTTGGCCATGTGGGAGGGAAGCATTAGTTTGGTCTAGGAGTAGGTTAAAAGGTCCGCCCGACATTGTGGGCCGAATGGCCTGTTCTGTACTGTACTGTTCTATGTTCTATGTCAAGCTAATATGTTGATAGTTTTTTGCTTCCTCTGTCCTTAGTCAATCTTCACACATTTTTTGATTATAACATAGTAATTTTATCTGACTTGCTTTGGACTGATGCCACAAAACAATGAATTTTACGTCTATTGTGTCCAATGCGTTCATTGCTCAGCCCTGTCATAAATTGGACAACTGCTTCATCGAGCACCTCCGCTCCATCTGCAGGACGTCCCAGTGGACAAGCATCTTAATTCCCATTCCCGTTCCCGGTCCGACATGTCAGTCCATGCCTCCTCTTGCACCATGATGAGGCCACCCTCAAGTGGAGGATCAACACCTTATATTCCATCTGGGTAGCCGCCAATCCGAAGGCATGAAAATCGATTTCTCCTTCTGGTAAAAAACACTTCCTCCACCCTCTTCTTGTATTTCCCACTCTGACCTATTCTCATCTGCCTATAGTTTCCCCCCGGTCCCTTCCTCCCTCCCCTTCTTCTACAGTTCACTCTCCTCCCCTATCAGACTCCTTCTTCTCCAGCCCTTGACCTATCCCATCCACCCGGCTTCACCTTCTAGCTACCTTCCCTCTCCTCCACCAACCTTTTCATTCTGGCATCTTCACCCTTCCTCCTCAGTCCTGAAGAAGGTTCTGTGCCCGAAACATCAACTGTTCATTCATTTCCATAGATGCTGCCTGTTGTGCTGAGTTCCTGCAGCATTTTGTGGGTGTTGCTTTGGATTTCCAGTACCTGCAGACTCTTTCATGTTTAAAATTGCACAACTTGTGTCAGTGATTCTGATTCTGAAATTGATACCCAGAGCATCCCTGATCATCCTAGCTTCCTCTTTCAAAAGTCCAGGTCCTTGGGGTTTATTGATTTTCAATCTTATTAACTTCTCCTTGTACTCTGGCATAAACACTCATTTATTTTCCTTTCATGTTTTGCCATTGTTCAATACTTTCAGCAGGTGTGGTGTATCTTCCTTTTGGTGCGATCACAAGGCATTATTTATACCTTATTTCCCATTCTAAATTCTCCCGCTTCTGCCTTCACAAGCACCCATGTTAACCCTTACTAGTCTTTACCGACAATCTCTTCTGGTGTTTCTTCCTCGTCTATTCTATTTTCCTTTCTTTAGCGATTATCTGCTGCTGTCTGCAAGGAGCGTGTATGTTCTCTCTCTGACAGTGTGGGCTTCCTCCTGGTGCTCCGGTTTCTCCTCGCGTTCCAGAGATGTACGCTTAGCGTTCATGAGTGTGGGCATGTTATGCTGGTGCCGGAAGTTTGGCAACACTTGCTTGCTGGTCAGCACAATCCTCGCTGATCTGATTTGATGCAAACGATACATTTCACTGTGTGTTTTGATGTACATGTGACAAATAAGACACTAATCTTTATTTTCTTGGTCAATCTTTGTTGAGTTCTGAAACACCCCAATTTTTAGACATTTTGATTTATCTGGTAACTTTATGTGCCCTTTCCTGAGATAAACACTATCCTCAATAACCCCTGTAATCCACGGTTGGAGCTTAAATAAATACATATTTTTTCCAAAGGCAACACGAGTGAATCTGCAGATGCTGGAAATAAATAAAAACACAAAATGCTGGCAGAACTCAGCAGGCCAGACAGCATCTATGGGAGGAGGTAGTGACGACATTTCAGGCCGAAGCCCTTCAACAGGAGTGAAGTGACATGGGATGGTCGAGGGGGGATAAGAAATGGGGGGAGGGATGAAGTAGAGAGCTGGGAAGTGATAGGCTGAAGGGAAATGGGCTGGGGGAAGGTGGAGAATTATGGGAAATAAAAGAGAAAGAAAGGTAGGGCTGGGGGCAGATTATAGTGAGGGGGGAAAAAGAGAGAGAAAGAGAACGCAGGTTGATGGAGCAATACCTTATCTCCTGCCTAGGTAGCCTCCTACCTGCCGGCATGAACATTCAACTCACAGACCTCCGTTGATACTCCTGCCCCTCACCCCCCTTACCCCATCCCTATCTATAATTTTAGTCTGGTTCTCTTTCTCTCTCTTTTTTCCCCCCTCACTATAAACTCCCCCCCCCCCCCAGCCCTACCTTTCTTTCTTTTTCATTTCCCATAATTCTCCACCTTCCCCCTAGCCCATTTCCCTCCAGCCTATCACTTCCCAGCTCTCTACTTCATCCCTCCCCCCAGTTCTTATCCCCCATCGACCATCCCATGTTACTTCACTCCTGATGAAGGGTTTCGGCCCGAAACGTCGTCACTACCTCCTCCCATAGATGCTGTCTGGCCTGCTGAGTTCTACCAGCATTTTGTGTTTTTATTTAATTCCAGCTTCTGCAGATTCACTCGTGTTACCTTCATAGGCTTCTGTTTTTAGCTTGAAAAATCTGGCTTGACATTGAAATATGTCACTTTTCAATTGAAAATTTCTGTCACAAAGGCCCATTTGAAACAAAATCCCTTCTTGCTTGCACAGAACCAGATCTAAAAAAGATTGAAATGCTTGCCCAAGCCAACAGAACCAACTAGTGTAATTAAGGCATCATTGAAGGCTTATTGGCTTGGACAAGGATGCTGGTGTTAGCTTGGATGTCCTCCCAATGGGTTTAAAGGATTGATGCTGGTGTTAGCTTGGATGTCCTCCCAATGGGTTTAAAGGATTCAGAGACAATGTTCACAATTACCCCATCCCCACCCCCTGCCAGTGCTTTAGGGTATCTGAGGAAGTACTGACAAGTCCCAGAAGCAACAAAGAGCACAGTGATACACCTTCCTGCCTCCTCCTCCAACTTCATCTGCCTTTTGGCTCCTGCTAATGCTGTTTCTGGTCAAGTGGAGATAAACTGGGATGATAAAAGAACATTTAAAGATGCTGAAAAACTGAAATAAAAACACTCAGCAGGTCAGTCGGCATCTGTGAGTAGAGACTTAAGACATGGGAAAGAGAGAAGACGTGTAAGGTGCAGAAATGGTGGAGGAGATGGATAAGATAATGTTTAATGAGGAGAGATTAGTGTAGTAGATTATTATTCCCTGGCTGTATTATCTGTTTCTACTGGCAAGTTGAGGACATCTCCAGTAAGTCATGCTGTAGTACATATGTGGAACTATAACCACACGATTCATATTTTTGAAAAAAAAGTCAAATTTTACCTCAGCACAAATCCCATCTAGAATTACAGGTGCACACTCAGCCTAGCAGAACGCATAGAGCTCACCAGCAGCTTAATCCCCGACAAAATTCAGTGAAGGATTCTTCTCAAGTGCACAGTGGAAGGTCTGGGACAAGCAACCTCCTTTGCTTGCAGTGCATGGATCACACAGAGCTTCAGACAACATAATCTCCCCAGGCTGACCTCCAATCAGCATTAGACAAGGATTAATATCATTCGTTTCCTCCTCTGGGATTTGAGAACTCTGTGATTCAATTGCATAACCGGCGTGATTCCTTTTATAATGTTGCAATCACAAAATGCAATCACATTTCTGATTAATCCAAGCGTTGAGACAAATGAAGCCGTGCATGGTCTGGCCCATCTTCTTCAGTCAATGAGAGTGTTCTCCTTCTTCTGAATTCTGCTATTCTGTTCTCACCATTTATAATTCCCCTGAAACAGCTTTTGTTTCATTCCTTTCCCCCTCTATTAGTTGACTTAGCCTTCCCCTATCATCACCTTTGTCATTGCACCCTCTTCAATATTTTGCTGCCCTCAATTCTCCTTACCTCTGCATTTGCCCCTCTCTTTACGTTCCAATCTTAATTCATGGTTTCTCCACTGAACTGCCGAATGCAAAGTAATGAAGTGACCCTTCAGCCCACCACATGCATGCCTACATTTTTGCTGATTAACTCTACTACCAACTTCAGGTCCATTTCCCTCTGTGCCTTGCCTACATAAGTATCTGTCCACATACCTCCTGAATGTAGAGTAGTGATTGTATCCAGTTCCACCACCTCCACTGACAGCCAGTTTCAGATATAAAACCACCGTCAAAACAAAATTATACTCCTCGGATCCCCCTTAAAATTTCTACCTCTCTCCTCGTATGTTTGATACCCCTGCCATGGGAAAAAGATTCTGACTGTCCACCCTATCTGTGCTCCTCACAATCTATATAGAGTGGGCTCCAGTTAATTGGGACATTAGTTAGGCGAGGCAGCCACTAGTTAGGGACAACTAAAGAACAAAACTAATCAAGAAAATAGCAGAGATACCCTTCATTCATTTGGTTTATTGTGCTGTTTAACTAGGGCAGGAGACTGTTGTTGAACAGGTTCTAAGTAGGAACAAGAGAAAATCTGCAGATGCTAGAAATCTGAGCAACACACACAAAATGCTGGAGGAACTCATCTGGGAGGCAGCATCTACGGAAAAGAGTACAGTCAACGTTTCAGGCTGAAACCCTTCGGCAGGACGAGTTTTAAGTCGCATCAGTTGCAAGCACTTGTGTGGACACTACGCCATCTTCAGAGCTAACAGTTTTCAAATAGATTCAGTTTGTGTTCAAAAGCAGTGATTTTTGTCATTTCATAGTTGGTGAGAATTAAGCAGCAAGACAGCTAGGGACTGTGGTTTCAAGCATTCAGGTTTGGAGATGCCAGATATGTCCGGGAGTGAAAATGAAATGTCTCATGACTTCAGCAAATTCTGAACTACAAAGAATTCGAAGTATTGACAATCATCTTGAACGTTAGAACAAAAATGAAGATTTAGAGGGTGCAATTGTCAATAGCATTGTATGAAGGCAGTCCATTACCTGCACAAGGTGTCAGTGCTAAGTTAGTTTTTTGCATGCACTGGATAAATTCCTCTGCCGATAACTATCAGGAACTAATTAATACTCATTTTCATAGGATTGTACTCGTATTCTAATCTGTTCTGTATTTCATTTAAATACATTTTTTTAATTCAGTTTGTCTTTTTTTGTATCTTTTTTAATATTTCCAGCTAATTGGGGCAGCCACTTAATTGGGCCAAAATTGTCCTGGTGCTGATGTGTCCCAGTTAATCAGAATCTACTACTGTCCTTCTATCAAGTCTCCTTTCTAGCCTCTTTTGCTCCAGGGAAACATTTCCAATCTACCCAATCTTTGCACATTGCTAAAGATCTCCAGTATGGGCAACATCTTGGTGAATTTTCCTGCATGCTTTGCCGCACAATCACATTCTTCCCACAGTGTAACGACCAGAACTCCAGCGTTTTGTGTCTCTGTTTCAGGTTTATAAAATCTGCCTTTTCTGAGATCAAGTTGGAATGTTCAAGGGTTGGAATTTTTAGACTACAAAAACATGCAGAACGCTGTGAGAAAGATGTGGGTATGCAGGCAATAGAGTGAGGATTCAAAGTAGAGATCGCCCACATTGCAAAATGTTTAGTAACAGCCAGCCACCTTCGTTTTTTAACAGTTCACTCTGAGTAAATATTCACAGAAGAACTGAATCACTTCACTTTTGAAGTATAAGTAGATTCAGTGGAGGAATTTTATAAAATAAATATTACAGAAGTTAGAAACCAATGAGAGATATAGGAGAGAGCTGATGCTGGAATCTTAAGCTACAGTCTGCTGGAGGGACTCGTCTGGTTGAAAAGCATCAGTGGGGGGGGACTGTTGCTGTTTCAGACTGAAAACCTTCTGCGACCCTCTGTTATTCCAACACACACCCCCACCATCACCCATTTTCATCCCCATCGGCTTCCCAGTTCCATCCATCTGCTACCTAGAGATTTCCCACCCACAGGTTCCCCGTTCTCCCCTATCCCGTTGTGGTCCCCATGACCACCTCCTTTACTTCTCAGATTGCATCACTAAGAGCCCCTTGTGTTCCTGCTTTCCTCCCTCGAGTCGCTGTCTCATATCTTCACACTCCTCTCTCCCACCCGACTCCATCTGCCTTATCTTGACTGCTTCCACCTGTTATTAATGCTTTTTGAGTTAGTGATTTAGATGCATATCATATTATTACTGAGTTAAGTATTGTATGTAATGAGTTTTTGCTACAACAAGTGTATGGGACATTGGAAAAAATGTTGAATTTCCCCATGGGGATGAATAAAGTATCTATCTATCTATCTATCCACCCTCGTCTCACAGCTTCCTCCCCTATCTGCCCATCGTCATGGGCCCCTCCTCGGTCCACCAATCGCCTCTGGCCTCTGACCACTCCATTGTGAAAAGAGGACCTTCTATGTGAAGATTATCTCGGTTTCTCTCCCTCACCAACAAACACCTTAAAAACACTCATGAAAAAAAATTAGGCCAGGTTTCTGAAGCAATACCCCGGCACCAAACTTCTCAGTAGAATCCAATAGGTAATTGTCTCTGCACTCTCAGTACAACTTGATCAAAAGGCTTTATTAGAAGAGAATCACAAGACATTAATTCTCATGGAGAGTATAGTAGTGATCTCAGAAATAATAAAAATAATCCCTTTATACCAAAATATTAATTTCAGTATGAAGCTTGGAGTTCATCCATATTCAAGACAATAAAGTTCATTTCCAAAACAATAAACAAAAGTTCTAGAAATCAAAAACAAAAAATATATATATTGAGGATACCAAGCCAGTCGGGCAGTATCTGTGGAGAAGGACTCAGAGTTAATGTTTCAAGTTAAAGCTGAAGAAAGATCTCTCTCCACAGATGCTTCCTGGTACTTGCAGCACACTTTTTAATTTTATATTAAGTTGTTACTAAGTAAGCAGAGCATGAATTTGCATTCGGAGTTTTATTGATGTCACTCCGGTAGTGTTTTAAGTCCTTCTCCAGTATGTTCACTCCTTTGAACACAGGCCTTCATCGGTCAGTGGATCAGGATAATATAGATTAATTCCTGCTTATTAGGCAGTCTTCGTGATTCCTTTAATTATAAAATTGCTGCCTTCTTACTAAGTTGTTTGAAGCATGGCTCCTGCAATACTGAACTTATCAAAATCACAGATCACCATCCTCAAGGACAGCTTCTATCCCAATGTAATATGACTATTGAATTGTCCCCCAGTGCAATAAGATGGGCTTCTGACCTCACAGTCTACCTTGTTATGGCTTTACATTAATGTCTTCCTGTACAGCATTTTCTCTGTAAAGGTAGCACCTTATAAATAAAACAGAGGAGCGGAATTAGGCCATTTGGCCCATTGAGTCTGCTCTGACATTTTATCATGGTTGATCTAATTTTCCTCTCAACCCCAATCTCCTGCCTTCTCCCCGAGTCCCTTCATGCCTTGACTGATCAAGAATCTATCAACCTCTGCCTTAAATACACATAAAGATTCGGCCTCCACCACCTGCCCGTGGCAACAAATTCCACAGGTTCACCACTTTCTGGCTAAAGAAATTCCTCCTCATCTCCATTCTACAAGGATGCCCCTCTATTCTGAGGCTGGTTTTAGACTCTCTCACCATAGAAAACATCCTCTCCACGTCCACTCTGTCAAGGCCTTTCACCATTCGATAGGTTTCAATGAGGTCACTCCTCATTCTTTTGAATTCCAGCAAACACTGGCCCAGAGCCATCAAAAGCTCTTCATATGACAAGCCATTCAATCCTGGAATCACTTTTATGAACCTCGTTTGAACCCTCTTCAGTTTCAGCACATCCTTTCTAAGATAACTGTTCACAATACTCCAAGTGAGGCCTCACCAGTGCTTTCTAAAGTCTCAACATTACATCCTTGTGTTTATACTCTAGTCCTTCTGAAACGAATGCTAAAATTGCATTTGCCTTCCTCACCACAAACTCAACCTGCAAATTAACTTCAAGGGAATCCTGCACAAGGACTCCCAAGTCCCTTTGCACCTTAGTTTTTTTATGTTTTCTCTCCATTTAGAAAATACTCTAACCTTTCATTTATTCTACCTAAGTGCATGATCATATTCCATCTGCCATTTCTCTACCCATTCTCCTAATCTTTCTAAATCCTTCTGTAGTCACTCCACCTCCTGAAAACTATCTGCCCCTCCACCTATCTTCATATCATCTGCAAACTTTGCAACAAAATCATCAATTCCATCATCCAAATCACTGGCATATAATGTAAAAAGAATCGGTCCCAACGCAGACCCCTGTGGAACGCCACTAGTCACTTAGCAACCAGCCAGAAAAGGCTCCTTTTATTGCCATTCTTTGCCTCCTGCCAATCAGACACTGCTTTATCCATGTTTTACTGTAACACCATGGGCTTGTAGCTTGTTAAGCAGCCTCGTGAGTGGCACCTTGTCAAAGGCCTTCTGAAAATCCAAGTAATTTCAGCTGATTCTCCACTGTCAATGCTGCTCGTTATTTCTTCAAAGAATTCCAACAGATTTGTCAGGCAAGATTTTCCCTTGAGGAAGCCATGCTGATTGCAGCCTATTTTATCATGTGCCTCCAAGTACCCTGAGACTTCATCCTTAATAATTGACTCTTAACATCTTCCTACCCACTGATGTCAGACTAACTGGCCTATAGTTCCCTTTCCTCTGTTGCTCTCCTCTCTTGAAGAGTGGAGTGACATTTGCAATTTTCCACTCTTCTGGAACCATTCCAGAATTTAGTGATTTGAAAGACGATTACTAATGCCTCCACAATCTCTTCAACCACCTCTTTCAGAACTCTGGGGTGTAGACCATCTGGTCCAGGTGACTTATCTACCTTCGGACCTTCCAGTTTCTCAAGAATCTTCTCTCCAGTTATGGTAATTTCACACACCTCATAACCCCTGACACCTGGAACTTCTTCCATACTGCTAGCGTCTTTCTCAGTGAGGAATGATGCAAAATACTCATCAAATTTGTCCACCATTTCATTACCCCCATTACAACCTCTGACCTTGCATCAAAAAGACAGGCAGGTAGGCAGAGGGTTGGCCTGGCTCTGATGGGGAAAAAATTGAAATAAAATCCTTAGAGGTGATATAAGATTGGAAGATATAGAATCCTTCTGGGTAGAGTTAAGAAATTACAAGGGTAAACAGTCCCTGATAGGAGATACATACAGGTTCCTGAACAGTAGCCAAGATGTGAGATATAAATTTCAATGGGAAATAGAAAAAACATGTGATAAGAGCAATTTTATGATTGTCATGGTGGATCATGGTGCAGATAAATTGGAAAAATCAGGTTTGTACTGAATCCGGAGAGGGAATTTGTAGAATGCCTATGAGATGGCTTTTTAGAGCAGCTTGTGGTTGAGCCCATTAGGGGAAAGGCTATCCTGGATCGGATGTTGTGTAATGAATCAGATTTAATTAAGGGTCTGAACGTAAAGGAACCCTTAGGAGATAGTGATCATAATATGATAAAAATCACCCTGCAGTTTGAGAGAGAGAGGTAAAAGTCAGACGTTTCAGTATTACAGTGGAGAAAAGAGAATTACAATGGCACGAGAGAGGAGAAGCCAAACTTGATGAGAAGGACTCACTAGCAGGGATGACAGCAGAACACTGGCTGGGGTTTCTGAGGGGAATTCAGAAGGTGCAGGTTAGAAACATGCCAAAGACGAAGAAGTATTCTAAAGAGAGGATGAGGCAACCAGATTTGACAAGGGAAGTCAAAGACAGCATAAAAGGAAAAAAGAAGGAATATAATATAGCAAAAATTAATGGGGTTAGAGGAATGGGAAGGTTTTAAAAAGCAACAGAAAGCAACTAAAAAAAAAGAGGAAAGACAAAATATGAAGGTAATATGAAGCCAATAATATCAAAGAGGACACCAGAAGTTTTTTCAGATATATAAAGAGTAAAAGAGAGGTGAGAGTGGATTTGGCATGCTGGAAATGATGCTGGAGAGGTAGTAATGGGAGTCAAAGAATTTGCGGACGAACATAATCAGTATTTTGTGTCAGTCTTCATGGTGGGTGACACCAGCAAATGCCAGAAATTCGAGTGTCGGGGGCAGAAATGAGTGCAGTTGCTATTACTAGGGAGAAGGTGCTCGGGAAGCTGAAAGGTCTGAAGGGTAGGTAAGTCACTTGGACCAGATGGAGTGTACACTCCACAATTCCGAAAGAGGTGGCTGAGGAGACTGTGGACACGTTACCGATGATCTTTCAAGAATCACTAGGTTCTGGAATGGTTCCAGAGGACTGGAAAATTGCAAATGTCACTGCATTCTTTAATAAGGGAGAGACACAAAAGAAAGGAAATTTTTGGCCAGTTAGCTTGACTTCAGTGGTTGGGAAGATGTTAGAGTCCATTATTAAGGATGAGGGTTCAGGGTACTTGGAGGTGCATAATAAAGTAGACCAACATTATTATGATTTCCTTAAGGGGAAATCTTGTCTGACAAATCTGCTGGAATTCCTCGAGGGTATAACTGGCAGAATAGACAAAGAACAGTCAGTGAATATTGCTTACTTGGGTTTTCAGAATGCTTTTGATAAGGTACTGCACATGAAGCTGCTTTACAAAATAAAAGCCCACAGTATTACAGGAAAGATTCTAGCTTGGATCGGTTTGGCTAATTGGCAGGAGAAAAAGAGTGGGAATAAAGGGGAACTGTCTGGTTAGCTGGAAGTATGTCTGTGAGGCTGGCGTTCTGTACTGAGCATCAGATGTGGGAGATCCGGAAGACTCCCAGCCTCCCGGACGGCCACATCTGCGCCAGGTGCGTCGAGCGGCAGCTCTTTAGGGACAGGGTTAGGGAACTGGAGATGCAGCTCGATGACCTTCGTCTGGTCAGGGAGAGTGAGAGGAGCTACAGGCAAGTAGTCACACCGGGGACTCGGGAGACAGATAAGTGGGTAACAGTTAGAAGAGGGAAGGGCAAGAGTCAGATACTAGAGAGTACCCCTATAGCTGTCCAACTTAACAATAAATACTCCTGTTTGAGTACTTGACTTGACTTGTTGGGGGAGTGGGGGACCTACCCAGGGAAAGCAACAGTGGTGGCACCTCTGATACAGAGTCTGGCCCTGTGGCTCAGAAGGGTAGAGAAAGGAAGAGGATGGCAGCAGTGACAGGGGACTCTATAGTGAGGGGGTCAGACAGGTGATTCTGTGGACACAGGAAAGAAACACAGATGTTAGTTTGCCTACCAAGTGCCAGGGTCCGGGATGTTTCTGATCACGTCCACGATATCCTGAAGTGGGAAGGTGTTACAGCCAGAGGTCGTGATACATATTGGTACCAACGACATAGGTAGGAAAAGGGAGGAGGTCCTGAAAACAGACTACAGGGAGTTAGAAAAGAAGCTTAGAAGCAGGGCCTCAAAGGTAGTAATCTTGGGATTGCTGCCTGTGCCACGCGACAGTGACTGAGGTGGAGAATAAATATGTGGCTGAGGAATTGGAGCAGAGGGCAGGGATTCAGATTTCTGGATCATTGGGACCTCTTCTGTACAAAAAGGACGGGTTGCACTTGAATCTGAAGGGGACCAATATCCCGGCAGGGAGGTTTGCTAAGGCTGTTGGGGAGAGTTTAAACTAGAATTGCTGGGGTTGGGAACTGAACTGAAGAGATGGAGGAAGTGGCGGTTGGCTCACAAATAGAGAAAGCTTGTAGGCAATATGACAGGGAAGATAGGCAGGAACAGGGACATCGAGGAGCAGATAGAGAGTCGGATTCTGGAAAGTTGTAATAATAACAGGGTTGGCATGATGGGCGATTTTAATTTCCCAAATATTGATTGGCATCTCCCTAGAGGGAGGGGTTTAGATGGGGTGGAGTTTGTTAGGTGTGTTCCAGAAGGTTTCTTGACACAATATGTAGATAAGCCTACAATAGGAGAGGCTATATTTGATCTGGTATTGGGAAATGAACTTGGTCAGGTGTCAGATCTCTCAGTGGGAGAGCATTTTGGAGATAGTGATCATAATTCTATCTCCTTTACCATAGCATTAGAGAGGGATAGGAACAGACAAGTTTGGAAAGCGTTTAATTAAACTAAAGGGAAATTCGGGGCTATCAGGCAAGAACTTGGAAACATAAATTGGGAACAGATGTTCTCACGGAAATGTACAGCAGAGTTGTGGCAAATGTTCAGGGCATATTTGCGTGGAGTCTGCATAGGTACATTCCAATGAGACAGGGAAAGGATGGTAAGGTGTGCTGGAGCATTTGGAAAGCATCAAGTTGGAGAAGTCACCGGGACCAGAAGAGATATACCCCAGGCTACTGTGGGAGGCAAGGGAGGAGATTGCTGAGCCTCTGGCAATGATCTTACATCATCAATGGGGATGTGAGAGGTTCTGGAGGATTAGAAGGTTGCGGATATTGTTCCATTATTCAAGAAAGGGAGTAGAAATAGCCCAGGAAATTATGGACCAGTGAGACTGACTTCAGTGGTTGGTAAGTTGATGGAGAAGATCCTGAGAGGCAGGATTTATGAACATTTGGAGAGGCATAATATGATTAGGAATAGTCAGCATGGCTTTGTCAAAGGCAGCTCATGCCTTACGAGCCTGATTGAATTTTTGAGGATGTTACTAAACTCATCGATGAAGGTAGAGCAGTAGATGTAGTGTATGTGGATTTCAGCAAGGCATTTGATAAGGTACTCCATGCAAGGCTTATTGAGAAAGTAAGGAGGCATGGGATCCAAGAGAGCATTGCTCTGTGGATCCAGAACTGGCTTGCCCACAGAAGACGGGTCATATTCTGCATGGAGGTCGGTGACCAGTTGTGTGCCTCAAGGATCTGTTCTGGAACCACTTCTGTTCGTGATTTTTATAAATGACCTGGATAAGGAACTGGAAGGATGGGTTAGTAAATTTGCTGATGACAAAGGTTGGAGATGTTGTGGATAGTGTGGAGGGCTGTCAGAGGTTACAGTGGGACATTGATAGGATGCAAAACTGGGCTGAAAAGTGGCAGATGGAGTTCAACCCGGATAGGTGTGAGGAGGTTCATTTTGGTAGGTCAAATATGATGGCAGAATATAGTATTAATGGTGAGACTCTTGGCAGTGTGGAGGATCAGAGGGATCTTGGGGTCCAAGTCCATAGGACACTCAAAGCTGCTGTTCAGGCTGACTATGTGGTTAAGTATATTGACCTTGTATTGGCCTTCATCAAACATGGGAGTGAGTTCATAAGCCGAGAGGTAATGCCAAACCATTTAAGCTGCCTAGACCCATCAACCTGCACCTGGACCAAAGCCCTCCGTACCCCTCCCATCCATGTACCTTCCAAACATGCGATCCATGTACGTCCCTTCCAAGCTTCTCTTAAACATTGAAATCAAAATCACATACACCACTTGCGCTGGCAGCTCATTCCACACTCTCACCACCCTCTCTGAGTAAAGAAGTTTGCTTTTCTATTCCCCTTAAACCTTTCACCCTGAACCCATGACCTCTAGTCGTAGTCTCATCCAACCTCAATGGGAAAGGCCTGCTTGAATTTGTCCTGTCTATACCCCTCATAATTTTGTGTACCTGTATCAAATCTCTCCTCAATTTTCTACGTTCCAGGGAATAAAGTTCTAACCTATTCCACCTTTCCTTAAAACTCGGGCCCTCCAGTACCAGCAACATCCTTGCAAATTTTCTCTAAACTTTCGGAAGAAGGACATTCAGATCATCAAGTTTATTCCAGTTCACAGAAAAATCCAGTTTCACAGAACTAATTACACTGGCAATTATTCACCTAATTAAGCTAATCCCTTCAACCCATACAAGGTCCATATATCTCTCCACTTCTGCACAATTTTGTGCCTGTCCAAGAGCCTCTTAAGTATCACATCACATTTGCCTCTACTATCCTGATAACACACTCCACCTGCCTACCTTCCTCTGGGTAAAAAGAAAGTACTCTACATATCCCTTTTGAATTTACCTCTCCTCTCACCGTAAGTGAATGCCCATGAGTATTAATCATTTTGAGCCAGAACGGGAAAAAACATATTGGCTGTCTACCCTATCTATGCCTCTCATAACTTTATAGATTTCTTCCAGCTCGCCCTTTCAACATTCGGCACTCCAGTGTGAAGAGCTCAAGTTTATCCAACCTCTCCTTGTAGCACATGCCCTCTAATCCAGGGAGCATTCTGGTAAACCCCTTCAGCACCTTCTGCAAAGCCTCCACGTCCTTCCTATGATGGGCTAACCAGAACTGAATGCAATACTCTAGATGCCGCCTATCCAGAGTTTTATAGAGCTGCAACGTAACTTCCCGACATTTCAACTCAATGCCTCCACCAATAAAAGCAAGCATGCCATATGTCTTCTCTAGTGGCTGCAAACGTTTTGGACTTGGAATCTAAGATCCCTGTACATCAGTGCTTTCAAGGATCCTGCTTTTAACTGTGTACTTACCCCATAAATTTGATTTCCCTATAATCTATTCTCAAACTATAAGATGAGTAATGTACGATCACCGGTTAATGTACCAGTGCTTGGCAAAAGGCCACACAGTCACAGGGAGGACGTTAATGTCACACACCTTGTACCTGCGGACTGAATGGAACTCTGCTCATTGGAGCTGTGCCACTCTGTTTAACTACACCTGTATTGTTCTGGAAACGTTTGATGGGACACTATAGAAAAAACTTTACTGATAATCTAATATATGTTGTCCCTGTCACTGGAGTATTCAATAGAACAATGTAGAAGAAGCTTCTCGCTTATTGTAACCAATGCACTGGGAAAGTTCAGACCTGTATTGCATTATTGAATGAAATGGCACTTCCAATCAGTATCAATTAATTGTACTCACCTGACAGCTGTGGTGGTTCTTCCAATTATCTCTTCTGATGGCCAATGCTTTTACAGAGAATTGCTTGGTTTCTAAACACATTGGAGAATTTGGTATCCCAGCACATCCTGGAAACCATTCCGACAAACTGCCACTCACCACTAATGAAAGGGGACCAGGAGAGACATCAGAGATGTGAAGACATTCTGTTGTATAACACAGGATGGAGAAACTGAATGGTTTGAACCTCCTAGACGGGAGGTGGAAGGAAGAACTTGTGACTGGTAACTCTGAGATCGGTGTCCCCTGCTGAGAATTTTACATCACTGAAGCAAAGATAGTTTGCATAACTTGCTACGATATCCACTGAAGGAGTCCACCAGTGATTTAGCCGGGCCATGTGACACTGTAAACCCTTCATATATCCTGCATTGTGACATATATCCTTGATGTTGAATTACCTCCTGACCCTTTGTGGTGTCACCTGGACAGAGGTTTAAAATCCTGATTACCCACCATGGCTGTAGTTATTGTGGGAGGTCTCTGTACTGTGTGACCTTCAGGAAGATCAGAACAATTTACTATCACAGTAAGTAAATACCTTTAATTCAAATCTATTGAAATTACTATAATCATCGTCCCTAAAATAGACCCACAATATTTCAGTTGCTGAATCTGGAATTAATGTAAATTACTTTTAGATTAAAAGATCCTTGAAATAATCAGCGTCTCAGGAAAGTGAAGTCAAATTATCACCACATTAAATTGGACCGCAGATTCATGGAACCATTGTGTGCAGTGTTGAAGATAGGATTAGACTGAGCTTCAAAGGTTGTGACCACGTGGAACTTAATGTGGGTTGTCAAAGGCAAGCATCTTCAGCAATCAGTGTGTGGGATAAGGCAAGACTAAGATTCAAACTATCCGAAGTATGTTTGTTATCAAAGCATGTGTGCTCCATTCAACCTTGAGATCTGTCTTCCCCACAGACAGCCGGAAAAAAAACAATGAAAAACCACGGAATCCATTCAAAGAAAAACATCAACCCCACCCCCCCCCCCACCCATGTGCAATTAAAAAAACACCAAATGTAAACCACAAAATCGAAAGTGCCCAGGCACATTCAGTTCAGCTCAGCGTTGATTATCTTACACTTATTGGGAAGCCATTCATTCCAGTGGGTGTATGCTAGCTCCTAGGTGAGAATCCCATCAATCCCATTCCAGCTCCCCTCATTTCTTACTTTCCAGTAGAGCCTGACCTACTGGACATACCCTCAGCTGGACATTGGAAGCACTTTACACTGACAGGGATTCGTAATCTACACACCAATCCATTTGTTGCCTTGTCTTTTCTCCATCCCCCGAAACTTATTGTCTCTCGCACATGGCCAACCACTCCCCTCTGCTCCTTTTCTCCATTATCTTATATACATTCAGAGGCCACTCTATTCAGTATGCCTGTACGCCTGCTCATTAATGCAAATATCTAATCAGCCAATCATGTGGCAGCAACTCAATGCATTAAAGCATGCAGACATGGCCAAGAGGTTCAGTTGTTGTTCAGACCAAGCATCGGAATGGGGAGGAAATGTGATCTAAGTGACTTGGACTGTGCAATGATTGTTGGTGCCAGATGGGGTGGTTTGAGTATCTCAGAAACTGATAATCTTCTGGGATTTTCACACACAACAGTCTCTAAAAGTTTACAGAGAATGGTGCAAAAATATCACATCCAGTGTGTGGCAGTTCCATGGGCGAAAGTGTCTTGTTAATGAGAGAGGTCAGAGGTGAATAGCCAGACTGGTTCAAGCTGACAGGAACTCAAATAGCCACCAGTTACAACAGTGAAGTGCAGAAGAGCATCTCTGAATGCACAACACATCAAACCTCGAAGTAGAAGGGTTACAGCAACAAAAGTTCATCAACATACATTGAGAGGCTACTTGATTCGATACGGGAGGTATCTAATAAAGTGGCCGCTGAGTGTACAGTAGGCAGGCAGCCTGCGTGCCTTTGGGATGTGGGAGGAAGCCAGAGCACTCGGGAGAAACCCGGGAAAATCCGGCGAATGCACACAAGACCGATATCGAGCAAAATAAGGCACACTGCAGGGAGTCAAACTGCAACAAGGTCCTAACCAAAATGTCAAAGACTGGCACCAATGGATGCTGCTTTAGCCACAGAATTCTCCAGCAGTTTGTTATTTAGTCCAGATTCCACTATCTTCGGTATCTTGTGTCTCCTGGGATCAGTATTGAACCTGTATCACTGGAGTTCTGACACAACAGCACCTTGGCCCATTCCTCATTAAAGAATAACTTCACAAGCAGCAAGTAACTAATGATGGGATCACTAGAGAGCAGATTGTTGGCTGTATAATGGACAACAACGCATAGAGCTTCACCAACATTGTCCCATCAAAGATGCCCAGCTCGTCACTCCACAAGAGACTGTAGATGCTGGAATCTGTAAGACAGACAATCTGCTGGAGGATCTCAGCAGGTCGAGCAGCAGCTGGGGGAAGAAGGGAAATGAGAATTTCAAATGGTCGTAAATTCCCTCCTCCCCAGAGATTCTGCATAACACGGTGAGTTCTTCCAGCAGACTGCTTGTTGCTCGGATCTCCAAAGAGCATAACAAAGATTACGAAGAGCAAAACTTTTTCCGTTCTGTCCGAATTCCCTCACACAGGCCGGGGACAGCGCGAGTTAGTGACCATGTTAAAGCTCTGTCTACACATTTACAGCAACCGTGCACTGGGAGTTTCGTCAACAGCTACACAAAGGCTCATCATTGATTTGAAAATTTGACAGGAGCTTATCTCATGTGGAAGCTCATCACTAATCTGGTTGTGTCAGCTTGACACTTATGTGTAGGAGGATTTTGATTCTGCATTCATCCAGTATAGGACCCATGGCGCAGTGAATCCTTTAATCGGGTCAGTTGAGCTGTGTGCTGCATTTAACACATGTTTGTATCACAATTGGAAATAAAACAAATACCCAGCAGGTCAGGAAGCATCCGCAGAGAGAGAAACAGATAATATATCAAGTTCTAACACTGCTTCCTCTCTTCATGTACTCCGCCTGGCCCACTGGGTATTTGCAGGATCCACTGTTTTTATTTCTGGTTTTCACCTTCCCCTGTACCTGATCTGGGCACGTTTGATAACTCTACTTGGAAAGAGTGTTAATGGTGTAACTAACTCATGCTGTCCCTGCTCTATGCACCGTTAATGGGACAGAGAAGTTTTGTCCCATAGACTTGGGAATGATGGATGGAACCGTGTTGAAGAAGCGTCATACTTCATTACCCAGCAATTTTTCTCCAACTAATTAACGCTCTCTTGACCTCACTACTCTGATTTTACTAAACCTCCATACCCATTGCCGATGGTATTCCTTTCTTTTATGAAGAATAATCAGGATTCAGGGCACAGAGGGCGTCATATCGCTGCCTCAACCAACACCGAAATCCTTGACCGATGAGGTGGGGCGTGAGAAAAGAAATGAAACCTTCCTCAATCCTTTTGAGGAAGTTCCTCTTTCTGCAGGCGCTGCTTGACTGGCTGAGTTCTTTCAGCATTTCTATCTCTGTAAGAGAACGGAGACCGCTTGCAACGATACCAATGGGAGGAGAATTCTGGAGTTTCATACTCTGAGGACAGAAGAACAAGATTACATAACAGTAGCATACAGTGGCCACACGATTGGGAAACTCCTCCAGAGGAAGGACATTAACAGTTTTGTGACATTGATTCTGGCTCAGGGAATAATGGGAAGGGCTGGAGGGTAAGTTGAGGGCTTTGCCCGGGCCAAGTGTCTGCCCCTTGTCTGGAGATACTTTCGTGGCCAGCTGTCCTTGGAGAAGGAGTACGCGGTCACCGTGAGAACAGTGGGATTTCCGGGAATGCTGGGAACCCCAGGGAAGTGCCTATTTTATAGCCAGCAATAATCAGATTTTAATTTGAATTTGTTCACTGTCTCGTAAATTCTTGAGGTTTGTATTTTATGTATTTTTTGTGAATAAACCTTTGTAGTTTTGGAAAATGGAAAGAGCCGGAGGAACAGCTAGCTGGGACAAACATACAAAAAGGAAAGATCAGGCGAAGTTAATGTTAATGCAAGAAAATGTCTCTAATTCAAATTAAATATAATCACAGTCATGAAAATAGCTCCATTATATTCCTGTTACATATACTTGAATTAAAATGAATTGCCTTTTTATTAAAAGACTCTTGAAGTAATCAGTGTCTCAGGATGGTGGGGAGATAGAAATCAAATCAGCACTCTGTTAAGTGGATCAGCAAATAGGTCACAGGATTCACACCATTAAAACAAGCCCAGATGTGAAATAGCATGTCTGAGGGGTAATCTAAGGGCAGAGAGCTGCAGATCATGGAAATCTGAAATAAAATCATAAATACTCAGTTGGTCAGGCAGCGTAGGTGGGGAGAGGAAGACAAAGTTTCAGGTCGATGACCATCCACCAATTCTGCTGATGGTTAATCAACCTGGAACCGTAAGTCTGGTTCTTTGACGCCGATACTGCCTGATCTCCTGCAAGTGTTTAAAATTTCATTTCAGCAACACTTTGTTATTGCAAATGAAGTCACCAGAAGAGGAGCTTGGTCATGTGACTGTGCGATACGTCGGCTGGGAAGGGCATGGCATTATTGCAATGTATCCAAGGTACTGTATTGGCAAGAGACACAAAATGCTGGAGGAACTCTGCAGCTCAGGCAGCATCTATGCAAAAAAATAATCAGTCAGCATTTCGGGCTGAGAGCCTCCTTCGGGACTGAGAGGGAAGGGGGAAGACGCCAGAAGGAAAAGCTAGGTGAGGGGAAGGAGGAGATCCGGAGGGTGACAGGTGAAGGGAGGTGGATGTGAAACATAAAGGAATGGAGAGAAAGGAATCTGAGAGGAGAGGAAACCAGAAGAGAAAGGGAACAAGGATAGGACCCAGGGGATGAATCAGGAGAAAGAGAAGGAGAAGGGGACCCAGGGGGAAGCACATGGAAATGATATGTTCTGGTCACACAACATTGGATGGGGTTCAGTGGTATGAGCTGCTGGTGGGACTGACCTTGGTCCACAAATAAAGGAAAAGGAGCAATTTAATAATGAAGTACTTCAACAAAATATTTTTAATTGGAAGTTGACTCATAATCACAAGAACAAACTGCTTTTCCATTGTAGATTCCAGAATAATTAATCACTTTATATTAAAGATTTATGAAGTGCAGAGGGAAGTAGAATCATTATCATATTGGCTGGGACTGGAGAAGGTCTTTAGATTCACACGGCATGCTGGATTGAATGAGACCCAGAATGGGAGCCAGATGAAACAGCTTCAATGATCGCAGGATTTTTGCAGGTTACTGGGTGAGGATCTGACTTGCAGCCAAGAGCTGGCTCAGCTTTCTTCTCTCATCTCCCTCTGGTGACCCTCATCTTCCCTTTCTCTCCTGGTCCACTCTCCTCTCCTATCAGATTCCTTCTTCTTAATCCCTTTGCTTTTTCCATCAATGACTTTCCACCTTCTCACTTCTTCCCCTCTCCCCCAACCACCCACCTTCCCCTAACCTGGCTTCACCTATCCCCTGTCAACCTGAACTCCTTCCCCTCTCCCCCAACCACCCACCTATCCCCTGTCAACCCGAACTTCTTCCCCTCTCCCCCAAACCCCCATACCTCCTTATTCTGGCTTCTTTCCCTCTTCCTTTCCAGTCCTGATGAAGGGTCTCAGCCCAAAACATGAGCTGTTTATTCCCCCCCCCCCCCATAGATACTG
This sequence comes from Hemitrygon akajei, assembly GCF_048418815.1. Lineage (NCBI taxonomy): Eukaryota > Metazoa > Chordata > Chondrichthyes > Myliobatiformes > Dasyatidae > Hemitrygon > Hemitrygon akajei. The sequence goes on from NC_133139.1 coordinate 80,435,450, forward strand.
CCTGACCAGCTGGGTTTCTCCAGCATTTTATGTGAGTTGCTCTGGATTTCTAACACCTGCAGAATCTTTTGTGTTTATATTCAGCTTCCATAAGCTCTGAAATTAGAACCCACCCCCAATGGCCGTTTTCGTCTAACTCAAGTTCCCATTGGTGTGCAGAGATTTTGCTTTTTATTCTGTGTTATTACCATGCTAGACCTGAGCTGTTGAACTTCACCAATAGGTTCACAATGTTTAACAATTCTTAGCTCAGTGGTTGGTGCTTGGAGGGACCTTTACCCATTGTGAAGGTACTGATCATCAACTACCTGATAAGACGGTCAAAAGGGGGGGGGGGGGGCGTCGCTCTGTCTAGTCCACAATGCATCAGTCTCATATGTGCATGTGGAAAGTGCAGATGGAGGATTATCTGAATCTGAAGGTGTGTTCTGTCTGCAGAGCAAATGCCTATTAGAACAGTGCAGGCAACCTTTAAAGGTTCAAAGGTTCACTTTATTGTCAAAGTATGCTTGTACAATTCATCTCTGGTATTTGTCTTCTCCAGAAAGCCATGAAATACCAGGGGGGGGGGGGAAACCATGGGATTTGTTGAAAGAAGATACATCAAACGCCCCCCCCCCCCGGTGAGAAAAAAAGAAACAAGACTCGTAAACCATAACCCTCTCCCTCGCACAAAAGCAAACAGATCACCCACATGGGAAAAAGCAGCTGCAATACCAAACCCCAAACCACCAGCCCCCTTCCTCGCAAAGAAAACGTAACAGCAGCATCCAGCCCTGACCCGCTCCCTCACTCAAAAACTAGCAGGCTGCCCACACAGAAAAACACAAAGGACATCAGACCTCAAATCCCCAATCCTTCCCTCGCACAACAAGTAGCACGTCACCCACCTGGCTGTCGGCAACCAGAAAGAAATCACGAGAAAATTGAAGGAGACCAATGTAAACTACAGTCCGATATTCACATAAATCTCAGAAAACATCCTCTCATCGGCATCGAGGAGAGCGGCTGCACGGACTCAGTCCTTCTGAGAAGAGCAACCTGCCATACCGGGTCTGAACTCTGCCAACCCAGCCACCGACCGCTGTGAACCACGTGCCCTCCATACAGAGTGACCGCTGACCTCCTCCACATTCGCCTCATTGCTCGATGCTTCAATCTTCCTCTATGCTTCGAAATGGAGTCGATCGTGGCACCACGCCCCGTCCCTGGTGCTCTTCTCGAAGCAGCTCCCGCTCTCGATCTTCTCCAGGGACGCAGAGCGCTAGATCATCCGATCGAACTCCAAACTGCACGTCGCAGGATCCAACAGTTCCATAAACACAATCGAGACAAGAAGAACATGCAGAAGATGCAGAGAACGTGAAATAATTGGAAGAGATTGCTATCTGAAAGATGTCACCCGAAGAATCGTTGCTCACTGGCACCATCTTGACCAGAACCTTTAACCTTGTCTCAGCAGACACAGTTTGAGTGGACCATTTAACTGATATACTTGATAATCCATCCACTTACTGCTTATGAAATCTATTTTCTTAAAGAGAGTATTCTACAAGCGACTCTGCAGGTGCTGGACATCCCGAGAAACACATAAAATGCTTGAAGAACTCAGTCTGTCAGGCGGAATTATGAAGGGGAATCATCAGGGATTCAGCCTGAAATGTAATTGTTTATTCCCCTTCACGGATGCTGCCTGGCCAGCTGAATTCCCCTAGCATCTTCTGCCTATACTATCTTCCGATCAGGTCTGGGTTAAAACTGTCTGATAAACCATTCTGGAAGAGGGGTATAGACTACCCGGGCTACAGGTAACCATTACATGGTTGGAAACTTGAAGGAAGAACTTGGAATCTATGTCTGGAATTTCCCACCCTGCAGCAAATTCAGAATCTGGAGTGATAATACATCTTGGGACTTTGTGCTGCGGGACTCACACAGGAACAGAGTTTGACTACATGATGATGTAACTCCTCAAGTGGGTGGGATTTAAGCTGATCTGCGACAAAGATTTCAGGTATTGTGTGATTTGCTCTTGGCTCCTTTATGATGTCACCTGGACACAAGTTTAAGCCCAAGTTATCTACAGTATGATAAGTGTCATTACTGTGGAGGAGCTGACAGTGTGTGTAACCTTGCTCCAAATAAATGAGAAATATTCAATGTTACAGCAGTAATAGACATCAGTATATTCACTTTATTCATAATTATGATCACTAACTAGTGCCGTTGTCACTCATTACATTTTTGAGAAATATTAAATTATTTCATAGAAAAGGTTTTGCCCTAAAGAGGCGGAAACAGAGAGAAAAAAAGGTCATCTTATTAGCTGAGACGGAAGGAAGGCTACTATCTGCAAAAAGAACACCTGTTAGGATCCATAAGCCTGTAAGATATAGAAACAGAGCCAGGCTGTTCTGCACATTGAGTCTGCTCTGCCGTTCAATCACAGCTGATGTTCTTTCTCAACCCCATTCTCCTGCCTTCTTCCTGTAATTCTCAGCCCCAGTAAACCAAGAACCCTTCAACCTCCGCCTCAAGTACACCTAATGGCTTGGCCTCCACAGGCCTCTGAGTAGAATTCTGCAAACCCAGTGGTTCAGTGGGTCAACTTAATATCAGAGAATGTACACAACATACAGCCTGGAAGTTTTACTCTTCACAGACATCCACAAAACAGAAAAAAAAAATGAAGAATGAATGACAGAAAATGTTAGAACCCCAAAGCCCCCCGCTACACTCCCACTGCACAAGCAGCAGCAAAAGCATCAACCCTCCCTCTCCCCTATCCCTCCCCTACCCCATCTTGCTTCAGCAAAAGCATCAACCCCCACCACCCATGCCACCAATAGCAAAGCACCCAGAGACCGTGATCTAGAGTCCATCAAAGGAAAACTACGTTCTATCCCAACACTTCGACATCTCACAGGCTCTGGCTGTAGAAATTCTTCCTCAACTCAGTTTAAAAGGATGCCCCTTTGTTCTGAGACAGGGTCATTGGATTCTTGGCTATCCTACATGTTTTCTTCATGTCTCTAGCCAGGCCTTGGTAGGCTTCAATCAGATTCTCCATCTCCTTCTGAACTCATTGAGTGGAGGCCCAGAGACAACAAGTACTGCTCAGGATACTTCTTACACTTGGGGTAAAGGTAGAGGCCTTAGCAAAAATTGTAAAGGTAAGGAACCAGCCCGTGCTTTTGACAACTAAGGGTGGTATCAGGTGGCATTAAGCTTAGAGCGACAAGTTTGAAGGGAGATTGCAGAGCTTTAATCTTTAGCTGAAAATGAAAAACGGCAGAAGATGCAAGGAAAGGAACCCTCTGAAAGGCAAAGCAAAGGTAAGGGATGAAGCAAAACCTGAAATAAAAATTTTAGCAACCAGAAAAACGAAGAAGAAAGAAATAGGCAAAGTAAGAAAGGATGATGTTGAAGACAGTGGTATACTCCCATCGTGCTGCCGGGATTTCCAGGATTTTGAATTAATAACAATGAAAGAGCAAATTAACAAGGTGTACGACTAGAAGGTAGTAGTGAAGGCGTGTGTTACCGTTCGCTTTGAAACCTTTTGCTGTCTCACTGGGACAGGACAGAATACAGTGTGAAAAGTTTTTTATAATTTTGCCATTGGTGCCTCGAGCAAAGTAGCATCTTGAATTTGTAAATGAGCATTCATGATCTACAAAAGGGCAAGACACAGGATCCTGTTTCTATGGCTAGAGTTAGTTAGAGTCAGGAAGATACAGCACAAAAATAGTTTGTTTGGCCCCACCCCCTGAAATTGCACTGTCAATCAACTACCTATTTACATTAGTCCTATTTTATTTTAATCTTACATTTACTATCATCAATATCCCTATTCCACCATTCACTACACACTGGGAGTAATTTCAAAGTTCAAAGTAGATTTTATTATCAGAGTACATCTATGTCACCACCTACAGCCCTGAGATTCATTTTCCTGCAGGCATACTCAGCAAATCTAAACATAGTAACTATAACACGATCAATAAAAGATCAACCGAGGATGGAATTTAGAGCAGGCAATTAACTTAATAAGCAGCATGTCTCTAGGATGTAGTTACAACCTGGAGTACCCAGGACAACTCACAAAGTGACTGGGAGTACGTGCGGACTCTACACAGTCAGGACCAAGCCTGGATCTCCGGCGCTGTGAGACAGTGGCTCTTACTAGCTCCACCTCTGTGCTGCCCATCATATCAATAGGATCAATGATGTTGGACAAGTAGGCAGAAGAAGACCGAGTTGAGAGCTAAATTTAATTAAATTGGTCTCTTTCAGTTCTAACTTTTTAACATTCTGTGTTTTCACCTGTTCGTTCTTGTTGCTGCTTGGTACAGTTCGTTAGTTTTCTTTACGCGGGGGTCGTTGGAGGCTTAGTGTTTTATGTCCTTGATGCAGTTTGCACAACTTTTATCCACGTGAGGTGGGGAGTGGGGGTGTTGATGATCATATTGCCATTTGTGTATTCTTTCGGGTGGTTGTGTTGATCGTACTGTCATTTGTGAGATCTGTTTTTTTGTGGGGGTGGGGTTGATGTTTTTCTTTGAAGAATCTCCATGATTTTCATCGTTTTGTTGCTATCTGGAGAAGACGAATCTCACAGTTGTATACTGCGCACATACTTTGATAATAAATGAACCTTTACGAAAAAAGAACACTTTCATTATAATCGAGATTGCGTATGTGCAAATATACAGTCAATGGCCACTTTACTTTTTATGGCAATGGAATTTGGCGTGGTCTTACACAGCTGTAGCTCATCCACTTCAACATGTTAGACCGTAAGACCATAGGCCATAAGACATAGGAGCAGAATTAGGCCATTCAGCCCATCGAGTTTGTTCCGTTATTCTGTCATGGCTGATCCCGGATCCCACTCAACCCCATACACCTGCCTTCTCCCCCATATCCATTGTTTTCCTGGCCAGTCAGGAAACTATCAAATTCTGCATTAAATATACCCACAGACTTGGCCTCCACCGCAGTCTGTAGCAGAGCATTCCACAGATTCACCACTCGCTGGCTAAAAAAATTTCTCCTTATCCCTGTTCTAAAAGGTTGCCACTCACTTTTGAGGCTGTGCCCTCTAGTTCTGGATACCCCCACTAAACATCCTCTCCACATCCACCTTATCTAGTCCTTTCAACATACGCTAGGTTTCAATGCGATTCCCCTCCCCACCGCATTCTTTTAAATTCCAGGGAGTACAGGCCCAAAGCTGCCAAATGAACCTCATGTGTTAACCCCTTCATTACCAGAATCATCCTCATGAACCTCCTCTAGACTCTCTCCAATGACAACACATCCTTTCTGATATATGGGGCCCAAAACTGTTGACAATACTCCAACAATGGCCTGACTAGTGTCTTATAAAGCCTCAGCATTATCTCCTTGCTTTTATATTCTATTCCCCTTAAAATAAATGCCAACATTGCATTTGCCTTCTTTACCACAGACTTAACCTGTAAATTAACCTTCTGGATGTCTTGCACGAGGACTCCTAAGTCCCTCTGCACCTCTGATGTTTGAACGTTCTCCCCATTTATATAACAGTCTGCATTATGGTTCCTTTTACCAAAATACATTATCATACATTTCCCAACACGTATTCCATCTGCCGCTTTCTTCCATTTTGTCTAAGTCCTTCTGCAATTGCATTGCTTCCTCAGCACTACCTACCCCTCCGTCTATCTTCGTATCATCAGCAAAACTTTGCCACAAAGCCATCAATTCCACTATCTAAATCACTGACAAAGAATGTGAAAAGTAGTGGTCCCAATACTGACCCTCGACGAACACCACTGGTCACTGGCAGCCAACCAGGGACTTTATTACCACTCACTGCCTCCTGCCTGTCAGCCATTCCGCTATCCATGCCAGTTTCTTTCCCGTAATGCAGAGCATTCACCATTCACGGACACTTTTCTGCACACCGCTGTGATAAAGCACGGCTATTTCAGTTTCTGCTGCCCTCCTGTCAGCACGAACTAGTCTGGCCATTCTGCTCTGACCTCTTTCCTTAAAAAGACATTTTCACCCACAGAACTGCCACTCACTGTATGTTTTATTTTTGTTTTACACTCCATTCTCTGTATACTGTAGAGAAAGTTGTGCATGAAAATCCTGGGAAATCAGCAATTTCTTAGATACTCATACTACCCGGTCTGGCACCAACAATCATTCCACTGTTAAAGTCACTTAGATCACATTTCTTCCTCATTCTGATATTTGGTCTGAACAACAACTGAACCTCTTGACCACGTCTGCCTGCTGTTATGCATTGAGTTGCTGCCACTTGATTGGTGCTTAGATATCTATACTAACTAGTCTCAGAGTGCATTACTCTGAGCATGTTGGGGAATTGAACAGGTGTACAGAAGTATGGGAATGAGAGCTTCCATATTATGGGACACTGAGCAGGATGGGGCAGGAAGGAGCTTCATGATTGGAATGGGTACTATTTGAACCAGGCTGAACTCTTCAGGGCTCTCATGCGAGTAAGTAACAATTAGAAATTATGTCTTACTGATCTAGTAAAAGACAACAGAAGCAAGAGAAATATATGGATGCCATCTTATGGTATAAGTTCAAATTACAGTGCATGATCCTTTAAAAGCAACCCTTGGTTTAAAATTTTCACCCCGCAACCCCCTCCCCATTCCCCACTCTGACATTTTATTTCTTCTCACCTGCCTATTACTTCCCCCAGGGTCCCTTCCTCCTTCCCTTCCTTCTCCTATCAGTTTCCTCCTTCTCCAGCCCCTGACCTTTCCCACCCACCTGGCTTCACCTGTCACCTTCCAGCGAGCCTCTTACCCCCTTTCCCAACCTCTTTTTATTCTGGTGTCTTCTCGATTCCTTCCCAGTCCTAAAGAAAGGTCTCAGCCCGAAACATCAACCTCCACAGATGCTGCCTGACCTGCTGAGTTCCTCCAGCATTTGCGTGTGTTGCTTTGGTCTATAAATATTACTTTTGGAGCAATGTCAGAGCTGCCGATTCATGGTTACAGCCAATCGGCTTCAATACTGACCTCGGACTATTCCCTGAGACCACATGAATTTCCACCCAGATGCTCCGGTTCTCTGCACCAAATTTCCATAAGCAAGAGAGTTGGTACGTTAATTAGCCACTGTAAATTGCCCCTAGTGTACAGGGAGTGATGGGCGAGCTGATGAGGGCATTGCTGAGAACAAACTGGGATCAGAATCAGGTTTAATATCAACTGAATATGTCATGAAATTTGCTAACTTTACTGCAGCAGTACAATGCAATACATAATAATAGAGAAAAAATGTGAACTACTTCAGTATATATATAGTTAAATAAGTAGTGTAAAAATAAAACTAAAGCAAAGTAGAGGTAGTGTTCATGGGTTCGATGTCCATTCAGAAATCGGATGGCAGAGGGGAAGAAGCTTACTGAATCGCTCAGTGTGTGCTTGCAGGCATCTGTACCTCCTTCCTTATGGTAGCAATGAGAAGAAGGTATGACCTAGGTGACTGGGGTCCCTAATAACGAATGCTGCCTTTTTGGGGCATCGTTCCTCGAAGATGTCCGGGATACTACGGAGGTTAGTGTCCATGATGCAGCTGACTAAGTTTACAACTCTCTGCAGCTTATTTTAATCCTGTGCAGTAGCATCCCACCCCCCCCCCCCCCACCATACCAGATGGTGATGCAGTCACTGTACATCCGTAGAGATTTGTGAGTGTCTTTGGTGACATATCAAACCTCCTCAAACCTCGTTCCTGTGTGCCCTCTTGTCACTATCTGAGGTTCTACCAACAATGGTTGTCTCGTCAGTAAATTTATTGATGGTATTTGAGCTGTACCTAGTCACACAGTTACAGATATAGAGAGAGTAGAGCAGTGAGCTAAGCTGACACCCCTGAGGAGTCCCAGTGTTGAACTGAATTGACTATATTTCTTACATCCTTCACATACATGAGGAGTGAAAATCTTCACGTTATGTCTGCATCTAAATTTGCAATGTGCAATCATAGTAATTTATAATAAATAGAACAGTCAATGTAACAGAGTACACTCAAATCAGCGTGAGTCCATCAGTCTGATGGCCTGGTGGAAGAAGCTATCCCAGAGCTTGTTGGTCCTCGCTTTTATGCTGCGATACTGTTTCCCGGATGGTAGCAGCTGGAATAGATTGTGGTTGGGATGGCTTGGGTCCCCAATGATCCTTCGGGCCCTTTTTTACACACTTAGTCTTGTAAATGTCCTGAATCATGGGAAGTTCACAACTACAGATGTGCTGTGCCTTTTTCACCACACAGCTGGTGTGTACAGACCTAGTGAGGCCCTCAGTGATGTGGATGCCAAGGAACTTGAAGCTGTTTGCCCACACAACCCCAGATCCATTGATGTCAATAGGGTTAGCCTGTCTCCATTCCTCCTGTAATCCACAGCCATCTCCTTTGCTTTTGCAACATTGAGGGAGAGGTTGTTTACTTGACACCACTGTGTCAGAGAGATGACTTCTTCCCTATAGGCCATCTCATTATTGTTTGAGATAAGCCCAATCAATGTAGTGTCATTGGCAAATTTAATTAGCAGATTAGAGCTGTGTGTGGTGATACATTCATGGGTGTACAGGGAGTAAAGGAGGGGACTTAGTACGCAGCCCTGAGGGGCTCCTGTATTGAGAGTCAGAGGGTTGGAGGTGAGGGAGACCACTCTTACAACCTGCTGGCGATCTGACAGGAAGTCCAGGATCCAACTGCACAAGACAGGGTCAAGGCCGAGGTCTCTGAGCTTCTTGTCGAGCCTGGATAGAACTATGGTGTAGTCCAAGAACAGCATTCTCACATAAGCATCCTTCTTCTCCAGATGTGTAAGGACGGTCATAGAGCAGTGGCTGTTGCATCATCTGTTTGCCAGCGATTGTCAGCACGGTGGAGATGTTAGTTCCAATCCTCACAGACCGTGGTCTTCCGGTTAGGAAGTCAAGGATCCAGTTGCATCCGGAGGTGGAGAGGCCCAGGTTCTGGAGCTTTTCAAGCAGAATTATAGAAATGATTGTGTTAAATGCTGAGCTGTGGTCAATAATGTGAGTGCTACTGGGCGATAGTCAATAAGGCAGCTCACCCTGCTCTCCTTGGGCACTGGTACAATTGCTACCTTTCTAAAGCAGGTGGGAACTTCTGACTGTAGCAACAAGAGATTGAAAATGTTATTTAATACCCCCACTAGTTGGTTGGCACAGGTTTTCAGAGTCTCACCTGCTAATCCATTGGGCCTATCGCCTTGCGAGGGTCCACCCTCTTGAAAGACAGCCTGACATCAGCCTTCAAGACAGCGGTCACAGGGTCACTGATCCTCATAGCTGTGGTTTTATTCACCCTTTCAAAGCGAGCATGAAATGCACTGAGCCCCTCTGGGAGTGAAGCATCTCTACCGTTCCTGATGTTAGGTTTCGCTTTGTAGGAAGCAATGGCCCCAAACAGTCCTTCCAGGTGAGGCGACACTTCACCTGTGAAGTGACACTTCACTCACAGGTGTAATCCCTATTACACAGTCGGGGTCATATACTGTCCGGTGCTCCCGGTGTGGCCTCCTGTACATCGGTGAGCCCCAACATAGATTGGAAGACCGCTTCACCGAGCACCTATGTTCCATCCGCCAGAAGAAGCGGTACCTCCCAGTGGCCACCCATTTTAATTCCACTCCTCATTCTCGTTCCGACATGCCAATCCACGGCCTCCTCCACTGTCCCAATGAGGCCACACTCAGGTTAGAAGAACAACACCTTATATTCCACCTGGGTAGCCTCCAACCTGATGGCATGAACATCGATTTCTCAAACTTCCAGTAATGTCCCCCCCTTCACATTCCCTATCCTCATTTCCCTCTCTCACCTTATCTTCTTGCCAACCCTTACATCACGATATGAATGCCATGATAGCAAAGTGGTCAGCACGCCCCTATTACAGCTCAAGAGTTCAGAGTTCAATCCAATGTCCTCTGTAAGGAATCTCTGTACTTCTTCCCACTGGAATACGTGGGTTTTCCCTGCTGTTCCGGCTTCCTCCTACGGTCCAAAGATGTACTGGGTAGGTTCACTGGTCACCAGTCTCTGCAGATTTTCTCTTGTTTTTGTGGTTCGGTTTATTGTAAATTGGCCCGTGATTAGGTTGGAGTTTAGATCAGGGTTGTCGAGTGTTGCTGTGCCAACACAGCTCGAAGGACCAGCAGGGCCTACTCTGCGCTCTATCACTAAATAGGGTAAATAAAATCAAGTGGGGTGACCTGAGAGGACCGAGAAGCATAGACAGGGTAAATGGTCGGAGTCTTCATCCTGTGGTAGAGGTATTAAACACCAGAGGGCATGGGTTTAAGATGAGAGGAAAAAGTTTTAAAGGGGATCTGGGAGGTAAATTTGAGTGGGTGACATCTGGAATGGGCTGGTGAAATCAGATACTATCAGTAAATTAAAGAGGCATTCAGACAGACACTTTATAGATGGATATAGTAATAGCGGGAATGAGCAAGCAGATCAGCATGGCCATGCGGGCCGAAGGGCCTGTGTCTGTGCAGCATAGCTACGGTCCTATTAATGAGAGGATGAGTGAGGGGAAGCAGGTGCTGAAAACGTCATCCCTCAAATTAAGACAATGGAAGAGGATTTAAGGTTGCCGTGGGGATTGTGTATAAGCCTTTTGACAGCAGCTGCGAAGCAGGAACATGCATAAATGCAGCAAATAGATGAGTAGGAAAAAAAACACAGAACATGGTCTTGCAGGGGAATTATTTAAAAATTAGTATAAGTGTATAACCCAGGGTATTTCCTGCCTGAGTTCAGGCTCATTTTCTGCAACAAAGGTCCCAGAACCAACAAAGGTCAGGTCATATTATACTCAGTAATGAACACTGAGCCATATTTAGTGAACAGCCAATGGTGCATGAACATTTATTTAATAGGAATCATCATCAAGGTCAATATAGCATTTGAAAGGGAGAAATGTGCCAGACCTGCTCGGAATACAGATTCGGGTCAGGCTGATTTCAACACGGTGGTGGGGAGACTCTCCACAGTAAATTGGGTGCTTCTGTTGGTGGGTCAGTGTCAGGGTAAGGTGACTCTGAGCTAGCCTGTAGCCCTTATCTGGAAGTGACCTATCATTATGCTAGAGCTGGAATTACTGACAAGGAAGGAGAGAATTTTTAAAAAGCCTGTAAGGAAGACCAATTCACTATTTTGAGGAAGTTTGACAATCATCTCTGGCATCTTGGCCAATTACTCCTTAATTATTGCTACTACACTAGGTTATCTAATCACTGTCATGTCGCTGTTTCTAGATGTCGCTGTGCGCAAAGAAGCAGGTACATTTCCCATACTACAGGACCCATGAATCAGGAGTACACAGAGGCCCTGTGTAAGCAGCGGAAAGAATGCATCACCGCATCAACTAGCCCCCTGCCCCATCTTGTGGAAGAGCACACGCCCCCCCCACCCCCACCCCCAACCCACAGTTGCTACTCAGTTCCTACACCGGCTTTATCAGACACAAAACCAGAGCAGGAACAAAGTCATCCTCAATCCTGAGGGACCTGTGATGAGAAAGATCACAGTTGAGTCAAGAATTCCCACTGCTGTCTTTAAGGAGTTTGCACGTTCTCCCTGTGACCGTGTAGGTTTCCTCTGGGTGCTCTGGTTTCCTCCCACAGTCCAAAGAGGTACCAGTTGGTAGGTTAATTGGTCATTGTAAACTGTCCCTTGATTAGGCTAGGGGTAAATTGAAGGTTTCTGGGTAAGGTGGCTTGAAGGGCCAGAATGGGCTTCTCCACGCTGTATCTCAATAAATAAATTAATTCCAACGTATTTGATTGGTGAGGGATTTGAATGTGTTATGTGATGCCTTGAGTTTGCAAAAAAGCATTCTCTTTCTAACTAAATTACATTTAAGAAATTAATAGATTAAGTACATGTTAAAACAGGGCAAACAGAGGCAGAATTTATTTTTGTGTCTTGAACTGAACTGAACTTGTCAGTTGGAAAACTAGGAACAGTGGAGACCCTGAAGGAAATGGTGGGTCTTTACATTTTAATCATCTAAGTATCATGGACAAGTGTAGACACTACTCCAAAAGCAATAAATAAGTACAGGAAATTTAGGAGAAGTACTTCACAGGCTGAAGTTATGCTACACCTGCACTGTGTTCGGACTGTAGTCTCCTGGGATACCTCCAGCAGTTGGTCACAGAAATTGTAAAGATACAGGTCTTTACACCATATGAACCATTGACCACCATCTTTAATTCCATTTTTTTATTCTCCCTGTGGACGACCCAACACCTCACAGGTGTCGCCGACTGAAGTGTTGCGGGAGATTGTAACGTCGAGACAGCGGGGTAGGCTGCTGTCGAAAGGAGGCGCTTGAGTCGGGGGAACTCGAATAAGAGACGCTGCAGGTCGTAACGCAATGGCAGGAGTGGTATCTCTCTCTCCTTTGTTAGTGAGCCTGTCTGAGATGTCAAACTGTCGGGATTGACCAGTTGTTGATGGTCTCTGGGGGCTTTGCTATAGCTTGCATGGTGGGTGGGGGGTGGTGGGTTGATGGTTTTGCCGGAGCAAGTAGGGGGAAGGGGGGGGCTGGTGATGCCTTGCGGTTGTTTGTGCATGGCAGGGGAAAAGGGGGATTTGGGGTTCTAACATTTTCTGCCATACATTCTTCGGGGTACTTTTCTTCTGTTTCATGGATGTCTGTGAAGAGTGAGAATTTCAGGTTGTATACTGTATACGTTTTCTGACATTAAATTGAGCCATTGAACTATTGAACTCTCTCCCTACCTCACTCCACTAAGATTCCACCTCTCACCTCAACAGTCATTTGCAACAGACAATTAACCCACAAATCCTCGAGCGCTCATGGAAACCCACGTGCTCACAGTGCCAACTCCACACATCAGGACTGAATGCAGGTCTCTAGGGCTGTGGGACAGCAGGCCCATGTGCTGAATTGGACATACTTCTAAAAGAACTCCAAGGGTGAAAATATTCACCAAATGATTTTGGGCTTCAAGAGTTAAATACTGAGGTGAGATCACAAAGGCCGGGATGTCATGTTTACTGAAATTTCGGACGAAGCTGAGTAAATTTAAGCTTTCAAGTTTAGAGGGTAACATGAGGAAAGCCACCTCGTGCTGAGGGGAACTGAGGGCAAGGAGTAGTGAAACCTAGAGATATAGCAGCGTAGTGCATACTTCTGTGTGGGTTGGAGTAGAATTTATGTTTCAATCCTGCTGTCTGCGTGGAGTTGTCTCATTCTCCCTGTGAGTTCCTGGGTTTCCTCCGAAAGCTCTAGCTTCTTCCCACATTCTAGTGATGTGGGGGTTGGTAAGTCAACTGGCCAAAGTAGATTGCTGCGAGTGCACAGGTGAGAGGTAGAATCAGAACGTGGGGAGAATGGAAATGATGGGGTTAATGCAAATGGGTTAGTACACTCCCAGTGGGCTGAAAGGCCTGCTTCCAGGCTGTCTCTGGGAAGAAGCTTCTCATGGCCGTGCCTTCAATCATCTTGCCATGCAGGTTTGAGGTGACTGCCACAACACTGGAATGAACAGACCAGCGGAACAGGTCCTTGCAGGAAATAAGCAGACCCTCTAAACAGCCCGTGCCAGAAACCACTGCCAGGAAGCGCAGCAAAGCCAGATACTTTCCTGGTGCACTCATGCACCAAACTTCCCAGTTTCCAGAAGGTAAACCCTTCGACTTTCCCGGGGAGTTAGATACCGTAACTTCACCATCCTTGTGCCGGGCATCTCTCTCCAATGCTCCATCGACCAGACTGCCTGTTCCTCCACCTCGCCCAGAATTATTATTTGCTTGTTCAAGTCCAGCTCTGTATTCCACAGTCCTCTTACTCCTGAGGAATCACACTTGTGTCCTCTTTGCCACACCATTTTACTGTGCTTGGCTGCGTGAGACAGATTCCTGACTTGTATCTGACAAGTCATTGATGAGACCACACTCGGAGTACAGCACGCATTTCTGGGAAGGGTACCATTAACGATATTATCATTCAAGATGAGGTAGTAAATTGGATTAGACTTTTGCTTTGTGAGAGAAGCCAGAGAGTGGGAGTAGATCATTCCCTCTCTGACTGGAGGCCTGTGACTAATGGTGTGCCACAGAGATCAGTGCTGGGTCCATCGTTGTTTGTCACCTATATCAATGATGTGGATGATAATGCGCTTAACTGGATCAGCAAATCTGTGAATGACACCAGGACTGGGGGTGTAGTGAACAGTGAGGAAAGCTATCATGGCTTACAGAGGGATCTGCAACAGCTGGAAAATGGCAGATGGAATTTAATGCAGACAAGTGTGAGGTGTTGGACTTCGGTAGGACCAGTCAGGGTTGGTCTTACACAGTGAACGGGAGGGCACTGAGAAGTGTGGTAGAACAAAGGGATCTGGGAATTCAGGTCCATAATTCATTGAAAATAGTGTCACAGGGTTGTAAAGAAAGCTTTTGGCACATTGGCCTTCATAAATCAAAGTATTGAGTACAGGAGATGGCATGTTATGTTGAAGTTGTATAAGGTGTTGGTGAGGCTTAATTGGGTGTATTGTGTGTAGTTCTGGTCACTGACCTACAGAAAGATGTAAAATAGATTGAAAGAGTACTGAGAAAATTTACAAGGAGGTTGTCAGGTCAGGAGACCTGAGCTGTACGGAAAGGTTGAATAGGTTAGCACTTTATTCCTTGGAATGTAGAAGATTGAGGGAAGGTTTGATAGAGGTATACAAAAGTATGAAGCGTATAGATAGGGTAAATGCAAGCAGGCTTTTTCCACTGAGGTTGGGTGGGACTTCAACTAGAAATCAAGGGTGAAAGGTGAAAAGTTTAAGGGGAACATGAGGGGAAACATCTTCACTCAGAGGGTCATGAGAGTGTGGATTGAGCTGCTAGCACAAGTGGTGCATGGGAGCTCGATTTCAATGCTTAAGTGAGATTTGGACAGATTCTGTACGTGGATAGTAGAGGTATGGAGGGCTATGGTCCTTATACTTGTCAATGGGAATAGGCAGTTTAAATGGTTCCAGCATGAACTAGATGGGCTGAAGGACTGGTTTCTGTGCTGTACTTGTCTGTGAGTCTAAAGAAAGAGTGAATAGACTGGGATATTTTCCCCTAGAGTATAGAATGCTGAGGGGTAACCTGTTAGATGTTTATAAAATCATGAGGGGCATAGATACAGTGTCTATGGTCTTTATCTCTGAGCAGGAAAGTCTGAACATTGAGGGCAGAGCTTTATGGTGGGAGGGGAAAGATTAGTAGGGGATCTGAGAGGCAGCATTTTCACTTGAGGGTGGAAGGTATGCGGGGTGTGCTGCCAGAAGAAGTGGTAGAGGTGAGTAAAAGATATTCAGAGATCACCTAGATAGGAACGGTTCAGAGGGCATGGGACGAATGCAAGCAAAAGGGACTAGCTCTGATAGACATCTTGGTCAGCACAGTTGATGTGGGGCAAAAGGTCTGTCTTCATGCTTTACAACTGTATGACTCTATGACCTTTAATCTAAAAATTAGATGACTGGCCTTGCAGAATTCAACATGAAAAAAAATTGATAGCTGCTGTTGAAGGAAGGCTTTGCTCTCTCTCACCCTCCCTCGATGGTGAGTGAGCGTCTGTTGTTCTTCGAGTCGGGGAACTTGGAGGTGATGCAGCAGTTTGTAACAACGAAACAGTGAGCCTCTTGTTGCAGGAGTGATATCTCTCTCTCTCCCTCGCTAGTGAGAAAGATGTCAAAGTGTTAGAGAGCCTGCTTCAGCAGTCGAAGTGTTGGGATGGACTGTAGTTTTGATGGGCTCTAGATCTTGGTCTCTTGGGGGTGCTTTGCTATTCTTTGCATGGAGGGTGGTGGGAGCTGATGCTTTTGCTGGAGCAAGTGAGGGGAAGGTCTCACCCCATCCTCCCACTACCTTACCAGAGATAGGGTTCCTCTTCTCCTCACCTACCACCCCACCAAACTCTGCATCTAGCACACAATCCTCCACAACTTCCCCTATCACCAACGAGATCCCACCACCAAGCACATCTTTCTCTCCCCCCCCCAACTTTCTGTTTTCCGCAGGGATCGCTCCATATGTGATTCCCTTCTCCCTCCCTCCCCACTGGTCTCCCTCCTGGCACTTTTCCTTGCAAGTGGAACAAGTGCTACACCTCCTTCCTCACTACCATTCATGGCCCCGAACAGTCCTTCCAGGTGAAGAGACACTTTACCTGTGAGTCTGTTGGGGTCGTATACTGAGTCCAACATTCTTGGTGTGGCCTCCTGTACATTGTTGAGACCCAATGGAGATTGGAGACTGCTTTGCCGAGCACCTACGCTCCATCCACCAGAAAAAATCCACCAGTGGCCAACCATTTTAATTCCACTTCCCATTCTCGTTCCAATATGTTTAGCCATGGCCTCCTCTACTGTTGTGATGAGGCCACACTCAAATTGGAGAAACAACACCTGATATTTCATTTGGGTAGTCTCCAACCTGAAGGCATGAACATCAGTTTCTCGAACTTCTGGTAATTCCCCCACCCCTACGCCATCCCCTTTTCCTTCTCACCTCATCTTCTTGCCAACCCATCACCTCCCTCTGGTGCTCCTCCCCCATTTTCTATAGTCCATGATCTTCAAGTCCTCTCCTATTCAATATCCCCTTCTCCAGCCCTGTATCTCTTTCACCAGTTTCCCAGTTCTTTATTTCACCCCACTCCCTCACGGTTTCACCTATCACCTTGTGTTTCTTTCTCCCCTCCCCCCACCTTTTAAATCTACTCACCTTTTTTTTCTCCAGTCCTGCTGAAGGGCCTCGGCCTGAAACACCAGCTGTACTCTTTTCCACGGATGCTACCTGGCCTGCTGAGTTCCTCCAGCATTTTGTGTGTGTTGCTTGGGAGGAGGTTGATACTTTTGTTGCTGCTAGTGCAGGGATGGGAGTTTTGGTGTTCTAACGTCGCCTGTCATTCATTCTTTGTGGTTTGTTCCGTTTTCTGGATGTCTGTGAAGAGTAAGAATTTCAGGTTGTAAGCAGTACACCTTCTCGGATATTGAATTGAACCATTGAACCATTGAAATTGTTAATTATAAATTGCTAATTTTGAAGTGAAATGTTAAATCCTAATTAAACATTGAAAAGTGGTCAGTAATAATGAGAAGAAGGTAGCTTGGACCAGAACATTGCCCTAAGACAACTGTGTGATGCAGTAATGTGTGACTCTGTGACAAAGGATCTCCTTGACCACAACCATCTCCCTCTGTTCTGATAGTCACTCCAGGCTATGAAGTCCTTTACCCCAATCCATGATGCTTTCATTTTACTGGAAGAACACAAAATGAACACAGATGTACATTTTTCAAACTAACAATGATTGCATAAGTTCACAGCAATAACTAGTCTGGCTTAGACAAGGGATTGGATTGTATTGGCATAAGATTGAAATTGCTGTATTGGCCAATCCCCTGCACAGGTTTAATGAACTCCAGCCATGTCAAACAAGAGAAAATCTGCAGATGCTGTAAATGAAAGCAACGCACACAAAATGCTGGAGGAACTCAGCAGGCCAGGCAGCGTCTACGGAAATGAATAAACAGCCGACATTTCAATCCAAGACCCTTCATCAGGACCCTTATGATGCTGCCATAGATGCTGCCTGGCCTGCTGAGCTCCTCGAGCATTTTGTGTGCATTCCAACCACACGATCAACTTCAGAGGACAATGAAGACAGGAGTTCATCGATGGCTGATGTTCCATTGGGAGCTAAGGGCCCAAGACTGAAATCAGTAGGGGTGGGGCTTCTGGAGAATCCAAGGTCAATCCAGTGCTGTGGACAGAGACCTGAGTTCAAATCTATTTGATCTTAACCTCGCCACTTGCTCCATGATAACTAAATGGAAATGACCTTTGCATAGTCATTATGGGAGAAATTTGACCTTCTTTCCTAGCTGGTTGAATGACTCCTACCCCACCAAAGGGGACTGACTCTTACGTGCCCTCTGAAAGGGTGAAAGCACTCGGTTCTGAGGTCATTAGGAATGGACAACAAATACTTCCCCGTGACACCCAGATCCTGGAAAATAATAAACAAGCACTGGGTTCTTGACATTTTCTGATGACTGCGAAGCCTCTTGTTAACTGGTTAACAGGTGATGTGACTGTGGAAAGCTTGGCATGGTCTGTTTGTCATAAGATCACATACCGCTGCCTGTAGCAGCTGCTTCGGATAGATGTGGCCCTAAGGTCATTAACGTTCCAGACGCACGAGAAAATCTGCAAACACTGGAAATCCAAAGCAACATATACAAAATGACGGAGGACTCAGCAGGCCAGGCAGCATCTATGGAGAAGAGTAGACTGTCCTGCTGAAGGGTCTCGGCCCGAAACACTAGACTGTTTACCCTCGTCCATAGGTGTTGCCTGGCCTGCTGAGTTCCTCCAGCATTCTGTGTGCGCAACTTTCCAGATATGCCTGGTGTTGCTCCTGTTCTGACCTTGGCTACTCACTTGTTGTGTCGAGGGGTATTCGGCACGGCAACGTTACTGGTTATGCCGGAAAAGGCCCTCGCTGCTGTGCAATTACAGTACCTCATGGATGCCCAGTTTTAACTGTTGGAATCTCATTTAGCATAATGGCAGTGATAAGCATCCTCGCGTGAAGATGGAAGTTCCCTCCGCGATGGTTAAACTGTACCAGTAGCAGGTAGATCGGTGAAGACGAGACCAAGTAGCCTGTCTCCCAGTCTCTTTGCTAGGCTATGCAGTGATTAATCACCACACTGACAAGCACCTTGTCTGGTGGTAGTGCAGAGAAAGTTCAGTGCTTGTGCAGGCTTAGCGCTTTGGTGGTAGAGCAAGTAAAAGACTTGAACTGAATTACTTGCTAAAGGCGGACTGTCTGGGCTTGAGTGGAGTCAACATCCGTGGGTGTCTTTGGGGTTGGAACCATCCAGACTCATACTAGCAGGGCCCTTCGCATTGTCAAGAATTCCTCCCATCGATCCCACAGCCTCTTTGATCCCCTACCATCGAGCAGGAGGTACCATAGCACAGGGCAAGAACTGTTAGGATGGAAAACAAGCCGGCTGTGATACTACAGAAGCCCCTGCCATCATTCACTTCTCATCACTAATGAAACGCCTAAGGCTTTATACTGTTTACTTTTTAACTTGTGTCATAAATGCACCCTATGCTAAATGGAATATATTTTATTATGGAATAAATCTTACAGAATATGTTTTATTATTCATTAATTTATTTGTGGTAATATTACTTTATGTGCTGTGTGTGTTATATGTACCGTGTTGTGTACTCTGGTCTGGAGGAACATTATTTCAAACAACGGTATACCTATATGTGGTCGAATGACAATAAACTTGAATTTGAACTTGAAAGGTTTGGGCAACATGAAACCAAGTTACTTATTGCAGAATGCCAGCCTCTGACTAGCTCTTGTAGCTACATCATTTATATGCCAAACCCTGATGTGTTCTGCTCAATGGAACAGAAATTTAATTGGACCTGCCAACTAAATGGCATGGAAGATTGAATGATGGTAATGGCCTTGAATGAGAGAGTAGGTAGTTAGCTTCTCTCTTGTTGTAAAGGTCACTGCCTGGCACTCGAGTAGTACAGATGTTTCTGCCCATTTGTTATGTTGAGTCTGAATGTTGTCTGGCTCTTGCTGTAAGTGAAAATGGATTGCTTCATTATCTGTGGAACTGAGAACAGAATGGACTGTACAATCAGTAGCAATGATCCCCAGGTCTTGTCAGGGCATATTCTGGAGTTCGGGTGTATCGGAAATGTTAAGTTCAACGTCAGCCATTCTTCAGGTTTGAACGCGGGTTGCAGATTGAATTTGAAAACCCAGCTCAGAACGATGGGCTTCTTGGAGCTGCGGGTTGGAGTCAATCGCAAACAATTAAACACTCCACTTAGACATCATGAATGCAGCCAGTGGGCATTAATATTCATTTTGGGTGTCTGGCGTGTGGGTGCTAAGAAGGAGGTGTTTGACAATTATATGTAATCAAAGGAAGCATTGTAGGTAACTACAGAACTGTCCTGCTGTTACCTTTGATCTTTAGCGTATAAAAATGTCACGTAATGTTGGGTCGAGGAGACCTCTTCTTCCAAGAGTGTCTCAATATGATGCCTACAGCTCGTTTTTGCTGAGTAACTCCAACTCCAGTGTCTCTACGGTGACTTTGTTCATTTCACAGCAGTCCGACTACATGCAGGTGCAACACCATTAACAGTCCAGCTGAAAGTGGGTGAGTCTGGAACACTTCCAGGAGGTGACTGACATCCAGGAACCTCAGCCTGCTTCTTCAGGATTTGCTACGACTCTACCCTGCACAGAGCTTTTCGCATTGCCCCCTGGCTTGTTTAAATAATAGCCCCTTGCGGCCGCATTTAGACAAATACTGCGTTGGTGTCATGAACAGCGGCACTCTCCTCCAAACCCCACCCCATCTCCCCCTCCCCCACCAGCACCTCTGGAATTCAGAAGCAATGATAGGATTATGGGAGCATGCTGTCATGACAGAACCAAGTTCAGGTTATTGGTTCCTCTGAGAGACATGTCTCGTGATACCTTCTTCTGTCATGCAGATACTCGTAGGTGAACCAATAGGTGATAACTGGTCAGCTTGCTCATATTTGCCCCGCTTGTTTCAGACTCGGTAACGTACTATTTTCAGGAGGATGGCAATGCATCAACTACCTGTCCTCATTGAGGGGTCAGTGGTGGAAAGAGTGAGCAGATACAAGTTCCTTGGTGTAAACATCCCAAAGGAATTATCCTGGGCCCATCTGATTGGTTCGGCCATGAAGAAGGCACGCTGGTGGCTCTACTTCATTCGGAGTTTGAGGAGATTTGGTAAAGCAAGTCACCAAAGTCTCATGCAAATTTCTACAGATGGACATTGGAGAGCATTTTGACTCATTGCATAGTAGCCTCCAATGGACAGGATCGCAAGAGAATGAAGATATGTTGGACTCACAGCCACCTTCATCTTGGGCACAACATCATTGATGTGGGGCCTCAAGAAGGAGGAATCCATCGTTAAAGACCCTCACCCTCCAGCACACGCCCTCTTCATATTGCTAGCATCGGGGAGGAAGTACAGGAGCCTGAGGAGTCACACTCAGCACTTGAGGAACAGCTTCTTCCCCTTCACCATCAGATTTCTGAATGGTCCATGAATGTTCATCATTATTGATCTTTTGCACAACTCATTTGTTTCCCTAACAGTAGTTTTATGTATTGCACTGTAGATCTGCCACGAAGCAACAAATTTCACAACAGATGTCAATGATAAAAAACCTGATTCTGATTCTGAAACACCTTTTCCAGTCCAGATTCACATCGAGGGCAGGACTGGATCTTGTAAGCTTTTTTGGAGCATTTATGCCCAGATATTTCTTGAGAGTATAAATTCTTAAGGCAAATATCTGTTATAGTGGGAATGATAACAGGAAAAGGATGAGTTGGTTTAATCACTGTCAACTGTACAGCTGTGGCTGAAGCTGGTGGGAAATGTTTCCGTCTGATCTGCTCTATGCTCGAGTTTGCCTTCTTAAAGATTGTGATTGATCACGGGACTTGCACCGACTGATGAGAGACGAGCTGGCCACCACCAGAAATCTGACTGAATTTAAAACGCAGCTCAGAACAATGGCTTTCCTGCAGCTGCAGGTTGGGGTCAACAGCAAACAAAGAATAATTCCACTCAGACCTCAGATGCCTACTACGGCGCTGTTGTTTGTAGGATCACTTTGCTCTGTCAATAACATTCAGGTTGCACCATTCAGTATGTTTATGGGCAGTGCTGTACTTTACACAGCTCCTGCCGGGACGTCTGTTCCTCTCTGCACTGGACTGGTGGAATTAGCAGATGACAATAGATCGGAGTGTGACCCCCAGGTTCTCTCTGCTGCGTGATTTGTTCCCCTGTTACAAATCAGTACCATGAACTAACAGACAGTACACCATATGCACTGCAATTGGGGCACAAAGGGGCTTCTGGACTCAGTGATGACCCCAGCTTCCTTCAACTTACACAAATGCTGCTGAACGTCCTCCACCTCTGCAGGGGCCAGTCACCGCGACCTCTCTCTGAACGGGATGTCCTCAGTCACCCGGATAGTGCGGCAAGTGCTCTTGGAACGACCCACATCAAACTCATCAGTAGAAAAGACACCTCCCATTTTTAACATCTTCTCCATCAACCTCCTCTTCCAACCCGCAGGTACTGGGGAGTCCCCAAATTTGACTGACTCAGCGGTCAGCTTTCCCCCTTTTTCAGATAGCTTCTCCCTGGCTTGTCTCAGGAGCTGTAGACATTACCGTCACCGGGAAGAGATGCGCCAGGGTGCTTGAAGGTGACTCTCTCTTCGTGGTGTTCCTGACCATCACTGCCATCCTGTTCGCCTGTAGTTTGGGCCTCACCAGTACCACAGCAGGCATGCCCAACTCCTCTTCATGGTCTTCCGAAGCATCCACCGAGGGCCTCCCCCTTGGGCATTCCAGGAAATTTGGGGTTTCCCATCACCCTCGCTACTTCCCGGGGCCATAGCATGATTGGCTTGGACTGGGTGAAACACACAGTCCCTCGTCTAAACTCGTTATCCGGCCCAATGCAGCCACGCACTTCCTCAAAAGCAGCTCGAAACACCGGGTGAACGGACAATGATCTCAGGAAGCTCTCTCCAGCTTTCTCCTTGCAGGCTCCCATGAGTCTCCTCACAATAGGAGTGTTGGTCCCCACAAGAACTGAAAAGCCACTCTCCTCTTCAGGGTCCTGACAAACTAGCACCAATGTATCAAGGACCTCAGCCACTCCCACATCGACCTCTGAAAACTCCAGCTTCACGGACAAATAACCATCATACGGATAATCACCTGCACTAAGATCTCTCATGCACTGAGTGGCATCAATGGTAAATGTGTCAAATACTGGTTGCAAAATAAACGGTACAGCAAAGTGACCTGCGACCCTGTGTCAAGTCTGGCTCTGGCACAAATACTCTCTATCCTTAGCAATACACTGGAGCTTGGCCCCAACAAGCCTTCAGGAATATGGTTTTTTGCTCTAAGGCGTTTCCTGATATATTGCTGAGAATGTGTTCCCCCAAGACACCAGGCCGTCCCCTCACTGGATCTCTTTTAAGTTTTCCAAACATCTCTCTCTGCTAAGGTACCCGGGGGCTCACTCTCCGAGGGGTTTCCTGTCATTCACACTCCTGCCTGGTGCCCTCTTCGCCACAGTTATAACAGGCAAGACCGGATGCTCCCCCTCTCATGGGACATAGCCTGTCCACTTAGAAGATCCGCCTCCCTATCAGCACCATCATACAGGGCAGAGTGGGGGGCATACCCGTTGATAACAACCGAGACATCTCAGTTCCCAACTCTGCCACAATCTCATCTACCATTTGCTGGGGCAGGCCATCCATGGTCACTTCAACACGGGGGACCGCTACCGAGGACTGTACCCGGCTGACGGATGCAATCTCTCCTCTTGTACTTCTCTGATCAGCTCAACAAACGAGGGTGAGGGGGCACATCATACGAGACAGTCAGAGACCCCAAGCGATCAGGCCCTGGGACTGGGCGCCTTTCGCTATTTGGTCCATTCCTAACTGATCTACCTCAGCTGTCTGAACGGCCCCTCTGCTCCGCAAGCAATTTAGCTGCTTCTTATTCGCAGCCGAAAGATTTAGGCAGGAAGCTTCTCCCCCTTCTCCTGATACATGTTCTGAAACCCCATCATGAGTTCCATTGGGCTTCCCGTCACACCAGCTGCCTTTCCTAGTGCTTGCATGTAGGCTGCAGAAGTGGCAAGGGGTTTCTGTGCCTTTATGGCCCCCACTACGTCATCAGCCCGCCCACTCAAACTTTCAACCAATCGCTGTCATCTTACATCATCAGAGCACTGCCACTCATCTAACAACTGAGAGGTCTGCCCCACCCAAGTCTCTTACCCCTCTTCCCCTTTAGGGGTGGGTCTCGTTCCTGAGAACAGGTGGATAGCTGGGACTTTGAACCTGGGTATTTTTCCCATGTATTCGCCAGGTAAGGACGGATAGTAACTCAGAATTCTCACTCTCCCCTGGGGGACGGGGACTCATTAGACATTCCAAATCAGACCATTCCTTCCCCTCGCTCCGCAGAAACGAGAGCACCCTGTCTTTGAAGTCTCCGCCCCCAGCCACGGGAGACTCAACTTGCGATTCAGCCCGCTCCCCTACACTCCCCTCCTCCTGGAAAGTATGGACAGTCTGATGCACCATCAATAACTCTCTCTGAGACGTAAAGGCGAGATATCGGCTTTTATTGACTGGAAGAAGGAACAAGCAGTGAGTGACCACTATACTACATCCTGGAGACAGAGAGGCCGGGCTCAGACCTCAATCGCCTTTATACCGGGGTCTGTGGGAGGATCCACAGGAGCAGTCAGCAGAGGGGCGTGTCCAGACAGGTATATGTAGTTCACCACACAGTCCACGGCCCCCCACTCTCCTGGGGCCCCAGTAGTACCAGGCAGTCCCACTGCTGTTACAGCAGCGCTAGTCTGAACTAAAACAAAGTCCGTGCCTGCCATTTTATCAAACCCCTGTCCCACAAACATAACTTTGCCTGATGAAGGGTCTCGGCCCGGAACGTCGACCGTACTTCTTCCTATAGATGCTGCCTGGCCTGCTGCGTTCCACCAGCATTTTGTGTGTGTTGCATAACTTTGCCTACAGCTTTCATAGTACTTAAAAGTTGAATTAACAATTCATCAGGAGTAGGAATATCTACCCCACTCAACACACACACATTCATTACCGGTAACCCTGTGGATGCACACCACCGCTCAGCCCCGGCAGCATCAAAACCCATCGTAATAATTTTACTGGACAATAGTTTGGCGCAGACTTAAACACACAGCCCACTAGTTCAATGCTCAGAGCCATCACTGCATCCAACAAAATCAATCCCGAACAATAACCCCACAATTATGACCCTCGGGTTCTGTTGGCCGCGTAAGTCTTGGGAAGACTATTTCTGGCCCCACCACATGAGTTTGAGATGCAAAACCCCCTGTTTGTGTGGTTGCTGCGTGATTTATTACTCTATAACAAATCATTACCACGAAATAACAGAGGGTACACCATTGTAATTAGACGATTTAGCTTTATAATTCTTAATTTGACTAAAGGGTTAGTGAGGAAGAAACAAAAAGGAAAGGGCCCATTTTTATGAAAGTCTAATGTGCAGGTTGGAACTCACAGTTTCCCTCTCGCCGATCCTCCATCAATTGCCCTGGGCTTCACTGACTCCCAGCCCACTCCGTCTACTCCTTTCTGGCGTATTCTCTCTCCATCTCCCGCTGAACAAGAGATGCAGATCACCTCTGTGTCAGGCACACAGCACAAAAACACACTCCCTTCATCGGACAGCCACATCCCAAAGCACCCGTTATCTCTAACCATAACCCAAGCACTGCTGCTACAGAAAGACCATTACATTAGCAGTGAAACTTTTCCCAGGGTGTTACAGGAGGAAGACATGAAGCCCCAGGGAAATGCAGTTCTTAGTAGAGTTAGCTCTCTGCTGGTGACAGTTTGCAGTGCCCATCCATCAGCCTCAAACAATGCGGCATTTAGGATGGAAGTCCGCAGATATGAAGCCCGGAGAAGACCACAGCCACGGCCTCAGTTCAGTGCGGAGCGGAGTGCACATCACGCAGCCCAGCGCAGGCCACAGTCTCGGAGCGTTGAACAGAACTGGCCCGACCCTCACCTCAGGACCCTTTCAATCTATCCCTTGGTCCCGGACAGAAGCCTGTCTGGTCTATGCGTCACAAGGGGTAGTAAGGAAGTATCTTGCTCCGCATCGGCTCTCTCTGCTTTGTGCATAGTTTGCCAGCTACTTCCCTGAGGACTTGCCCAGTCAGATATCAGCACAGGTGATACCACGGAGTCCACTTTGA
This sequence comes from Hemitrygon akajei, assembly GCF_048418815.1. Classification (NCBI taxonomy): domain Eukaryota; kingdom Metazoa; phylum Chordata; class Chondrichthyes; order Myliobatiformes; family Dasyatidae; genus Hemitrygon; species Hemitrygon akajei. The sequence goes on from NC_133139.1 coordinate 80,461,467, forward strand.
ATACAGTTCACCCCCAGGCACCACCTTTCGTATTCATTGTGTGCCTTTGGACCGTGGCATGGAGTCACTGAATGCCGCAGTGATGGAGGTGTACCAGATGATAAGAGGCATAGATGAAGTGGGTAACTAGAGATTTTTTTTTCCCCAGGGCACAAATAGTTAATACCAGAGAGCATACGTTTAAGGTGATTGAGGAAAGTTTAGGGGGATGTCATAAATAGAGTGGCAAGTGTGCAGAATGCCCTACCGGGGTAGTGTTAGAGGCAGATAAAGTAGGGGCATTTAAGAACCTCTTAGGTGGGCCCACGGATGATAGAAAATTGGAGATCTATGTGGGAGGGAGGGGTTAGGTTGATCTTAGAGGAGGTTAAAAGGTTGGCACAACATCACAGGTCGAAGGGCCTGTTCTGTGCTGTAGTGTTCTGTATTCTACATTCCATCATTACGTTCTATCCTACGAAGTGCTTAGTACTAAGGTAGAACTTTGTACCTGGAGGAACTGAGGAATGGCCGCTCCTTTCTGATACAACCATTGGTGGATTGGTGAATGCGACACGTCAATCCTCTCGTCACCTGCCTGTATGGCAGCTCCATCCTTCAGGGACCATCAGGGGTGGTACGAATGAGCTATTTCTGATATTAAATTGAATTCCCTCCCATCTGCCACAATTAGCAGATGGTGGGAGATATGAATGTTTAATGAGGGACGGTGTGCTGAGCAAGCAAACTGTCTTTTCCCCAGATGGTGTCAACAGTTTTTTTTTTGAACGTTGTTAGATTTGCAATCATCCCAGCGATTGGAAGCTATTCCGTAACCTTTCTAAAGTGGTGGAGCAGCCTGTGGAATGATGAGGTGAGTAAATTGCCACAGATACATCAGCTTCTGAACAGTTGTTGTAGTCACAGAGTCTGTGTCAAGTCCAATTAAATTCCTAGTTATTTGGGACCCACAGGATATGAATGAAGGGGGTATTCAATAATGGTAATGTGAATGGATGACAGGGGAGATTGTTAGACTGTTTGTTGTAGATAATCATCGCCTGGCATTGGAGAGGCACAGATGTTGCTTGTCTCTCACCCGCCCAAGCCTGGTCTTGCTGCATTGTTGGCACCAACAGTTCTCCTCATCATCTGTGCAACTGCAAATTGAACAGAAACACTGGGCAAACATTGGTGAATATTCCCGCTTGGGGGAGAAGCGAAGGCCACCATAGCTGAATAAGATGCAGCCTTGGACTCAGCCCGGGAGGGGGAGGTGATGACCGGATTCCAACGACCACTACATCGTTCTAGACACAATTAACCCGCGGACAGCTATATCAGGATACGCTAGCACTCTGTTCAGTCCAGTCAGGCTTTGATGTCATTGCGCCTCATCGCTGGGTTCCAGTACTGAGCCGATGTCTTTGCAGAACCCGGGGTTTTATTTGTGAGCCGGGTAATAGTGAACATGTGAGTTGTTCTAAAAATTGCCACAACAAGACCTAGGAACTCAGCTGTACTGGATCCGTTAACTGTAGAGCTGATGGGTTGGGACAAGGAGAACCCTATCTTGGCTTTGGTTAGCAAGAGGGGAGGGCATGACAACTTAAAGTACATTAAAAACTGGCACTACATCACCATGGAATCTGCTCACTGGTACCTCCAAGATGTCTTCTTCTCTCATTAACCGTGGCTTCCCCACACCATTGCTGGTGCTGGCTCTTAACAGCATCACCTTTATTTCATGCACATCTGCTCCAGCCCTATTCTGTCCCTGACCAGAATGCCTGCCCTCTTCTTCCACCTCACTACGTCAACATAATCTACACCACCATCAGTGGGACTCCATCAGCAGACACATCTTCCCCATCCCTTCAGTCTTCCTGCTCCACTCTTCTACCTCCACCACAAGAGACAGAACTAATGTTCTTCTATCTCTACTCTTCAGACCATTCGGGAAAGAAACAGACTTTCCATTGTTCACATGCACTTTCAGTCTAGAGTTGTCAGTGCTTACAGCGCTGTCTCTCTTACACCAGAGAGACCAAATACAAACTGAGCAACTGCTTATAATCACCTCCATTCCACCTGCAAGGACAGCCATGAGCTTCCGGATGCCTTTCATTTCAATTCTCCACCCGACTCACCCTCTACAATCTCCGTCACTAAACTCTAACAATCTCCAGTGAAAGCTCAAATGGCAATAAATAGGTGAGAGACTAAAAATCTGGCTGAATGGTGCCACAGCAAAACCAAAGAGCTGACTATTTAAACAGGGAGAGGAGACCAGAGGTCCATGTGCCAGTCCGCATTAGGGGATGAGAGACGAGGCGGTTTGGTAACTTTAAATTCCTTGGCATTATCATGTCAAAGGAGTGTCCTGCTACCAGCACGTAGGTGCCACCACAAAGAAGACACAACAGTACCCCTACTGTCTTAAAGGTTTGCACAGTTTTGGTACGTCATCTAAAACTTCAACAAATTTCTATATATGCACTCTGCGCAGCTAAAAAGTAAATTTTTTTAAAAAACAAAGTTGTGCTTCAGCACAATTTTGTGGACCTAAGAGCCTGGTCCTGTGCTGGACTGTTCTATGAAATGAGTTTCACTGGTTATGATAGAAAAATACCCAACCATGCAGATACTCAAGCCTGTTTTGTCATTTGCTAAGATCATCTGATATTTTTCTGGAGCAAGTCCCAGATCTAATGTTTACTTTGAGAGGAAGTATTTGTACTTTGAGAGGAAGAATTTGTTTTCTACCCCCTATAAGAGGGTTTCCTAGCCCCCTGCCAATGTCTCTTGTGCAAGAATTTGTGTTTTCACTCTGTGATATATTATTTCCTCAAAGAGTTTGGGAAGTTTGAAATTTGTTTTTAATTAGAGTGAAAAAGAAAGGTATAAATTATAGAGGATAGAAACCAAAAAGAAACTTTATCTCTTTGAGGCCAACAGCAAAAAGAGTTTATTTTAAACTGCTGCACCAGCAGAAAATGATTTTCTTCATCTATTTGTTTTTTCATTCATCTAGCCCTAAAAACTGAAATCAACTTTTAACTTCCTATCTTCCAGGAAATAAATTTCCAGGAATTGCTCCTGGTACTTTCACCGGAGTTCTGACAGCATCTGATGCCACAGTAATGCAGTGATCAGCACAACCTTATTGCAGCTCAGGGTGTTGGAGTCTGGACTTCAGCTCTGGTGCTGTCTGTAAGGAGCTTGCATGTTCTTCCCGTGACTGTGCCAGTTTCCACCGGGCGCTCTGGTTTACTCCCGCAGTCCAAAGACGTACCAGTTACTATCTCTTACTATCTTTCCTTTCAGTTAGTCCTGACGAAGGGTCTCGACCCAAAATGTCAACAGTGCTTCTCCTTATAGATGCTGCCTGGCCGGCTGTGTTCCACCAGCATTTTGTGAGTGTTGTTTGAATTTCCAGCGTCTGCAGATTTCCTCGTGTTTGCCAGTTAGTAGGTTAGTTGCTCATTGTAAATTCTCCTGTGATTCGGCTCGTGTTAAATAGGTGGGTTTCTAGATGGTGCAACTCCTTGGTTTGGAAGGGTCTGCTCCATGCTATATCTCTAAAGAAACAAACAGATAAATAGATAGATTAATAGATAAACAATTAATTGATTGATTAATTAGTTATAGAGAGATCAAGAATCTTCCAAGGCCAATATTTCCCTTCTAACACTGTACACAGTGCCCAATTTACTGGCTTCACTATAACTTTTAATTAGCAGCCTTTTGTTTCCATGAACCTCTTGCCCCGTGGCAAATTCATTAACTTTAATTGTTTCTTGAAATATACGTACGTAATCTTTTTTTACTCTCTTATGTAATCTCCTGTTGAGATACAAACTTGCTGATTTGAACCGCGCGACTGGTGCTATGTCTTGGAAAACAGCGACCTAATCTCCCTGGATCTCAATAGAGTGCGTTGTATTTCACAGTGAAGTGTTATGAAGCATTGCCAGGAGGGCTGAGGAAATGGCTCAAGCATTTGCTCAAGACCTCTCGACAAGAGTGCAAAATACCTACTGACTGATGAGAACCTTGGCCCATGAGCTTTGAAGGACAACTCAGGCACTGAGTTAAGCGGTGGTTAACTACGGGTTAATTACTGAGTAAAGCACTGAACCACGGGACACAAAGACTTCACATTTGCCCCTAAACTTTAATTCATCCAGAGCCGACACATCACGATGCCCTATTCACTTTAACAAAGCCACTGATTTTTACTAAAACCTAAATGAAGGCAAGTGGTTTGTTATTTGTTTACCTAATTAATATTAATACAATTAAAGACATTGAACATGTTATTAATATTGAATATGGCTTTGAATGAATTATTAATTTTTTTATTTATAACAAAGTTGTTTTACATTCCTGTCCACGCTTACTAGCAACGATTAGCATTCCAAAGCACTCAAAATCTAATTACAAACACCAAAATGAAAATTTATTGTGATTATCTTTTTTCCATTTCCTTTATGGAAATAAAGAGTTGTCCCAGTTTAATGTTCGCCCATGAACAGACCAATGATCAGCTATTGGTGAATGGGGTGCCCAGATTTCTACTAGGAATGCTGGAAATACACAAGTCAGGCAGCATCTGTGAGGAGAGAAACAGAGGTCGATTAGAAGTGGGAAAGTGAGAAAATAAAAAGGTGTAAAGGGGCATGGGAGAGCAAAGGCGAAAGATTGCAAATGGGCTCTCACCAAAGTTGTTAAGGCAACAATTATTTTAAAAAACGGCAGCTAGATACAGAAGAGGGAATAAAAACAAGAAACAAATTGAAACGGAAAGATATGACCACATCAGTGGAGAGAGAGCTGAAATAAAAGGGCTATTAACTGAAACTGATAAATTCAAAATTGCATGCCAAAGATCAGCTACCTGTCCAGGCAAAGGAAAATACTCCATGTCAAAGTTCAAACTTCAAAGTAAATTTATTATCCAAAGTACGTATAGGTCACCAAATACTACCCTGAGATTCATTTTCTTGCAGGTCTTCACAGTAGAGCAGAGAAATGCAACGTAATTAATGAAAAATTACATATAACCAAATACTGACAAACAAAATGTGCAAAAGAAAAATTGTGCAACTAACTAATTGACTACTAAATAAATAAATAAATAACACTGAGAACGTGAGTTGTGGAGTCCTTTAAATTGAGTCCATAGCTTGTGGAATCAGTTCAGAGTTGAATTGAGTAAAGTTATCCACACTGGTACAGGAGCCTGTTCCTTAACCTAGTGGTGTGGGACCTAAGGCTCCTGTACTCCTTCCCGAAGGCAAAGGGAGAAGAGAGCATGGACGGGATGGTGAGGGTCCGTGTTGATGCACGCTGCTTCCTTGTGGCAGTTCTCCTTGTGAATATGCTCAGTGGTGGGGAGGGCTTATCCTGAGATAGACTGGGCTGTGTCCATCACCTTTCCCCAAAGAAATCCAAAAACGAATCCCTCTTACAGTGTCCATATCCCTTAATCTCCCTCATATTTATGTGCTTAAAACATTTCTGAAAAGTCTCTAATGTATTTGCCTTTACTACCTCACCAGGCTGCACGTTCCAGTTATCCATCACTCTCTGAGTAAAAACTTACCCCTCACATCCCTCTTGAACCTACTTCCTCTCACCTTCAATGCTTGTCCTCTGGTATTAGACACTTCAACCATGGGAAACAGACTCATAATCTTATAAACCTCTATATCAGACCTCCTCTCAGCTTCCGCCACTCCAGAGAAAACAACCTGCGTTTGTCCAGCCTCTCGCATACCCAAAAGGAAGATTGGAAAGAGAATCTGCACTACGGACAAGTGTGCTGCTTGGTGTTGGGTCAGATGGGTATCTTCTGGAGATCATAGCTGCATCCTCTGGCCCTGCACAGTCATGTGAGAAGCTGTTCTGGGCCAGTATGGGACAAGACATACTGGCTGGTAGGTTAATTGGTCACTATAGATTGTCCAGTGATTAGGCTAGGATTAAATCAAGGGATTGCTGGGTGGCATTCCTCGAAGGGCCGGTAGGGTCTGCTCTGCACCCTATCTCTAAATAAAAACTAAATAAAATAGAACATAACGTGACAAAGGACTGTGAGAACAACTGAGAGGATCACAGGGGCCTCCCTACCCTCCATTGGGGACAGTTATCAGGAGTACTACATATGCAGGGGCCTTAGTATTATTAAGGATCCCATCCATCCATCCAACATCCTCTTTGACTTTCCACCATCCGGCAGGAGACACCGATGTATAAAAACAGGAGCAGTCAGGATGAGAAAGAGTTTCTTCCCTCAGGCCATTCTGAACTGGCTGCCTCATCATATATGAAACGTCACTGGTAAGTCTGTTCCATACCTTACAATATTTAATGCAAATGCACTTCAGCTTGTTAATTATGTGATTCATCTGTAGATTTTATCCTTACCTTCACAAGTTATCAGGTGTTATGTGCACTACTGCGCTTTACACCCTGGTTTGGAGAAACGTTGTCTCGTTTCTATATACGGTACGTGGTTATATATACTTTATATACAGGTTTGTATGTAACCCTCTCAGTGGTCTCGTATACAAACTTGCCACATTAGCCGACTCTGCTAACAGCCACATGATTCAGAAGCCCACCGTTCACAAGCAATGAACGCCTAGGGTTGGTATGATTTGGGGTTCAACCAAACGAGAACGTCGCGATGTTCCCATTAAAGAAACCTCGATTTGAGCAAGAGCTGTGTAAATACTGCCCGTACACAATTGTCAGTCAGCAAGGAATAACAGATCGTACACCACATAAAATCATAAAGAAACTATATTTACAAATTTCAGCTTTATCGAACAGTTGGTAGGAAAGAGAAAAAAAAAGACCTATTACAGTTAAACCAGTCTGTGCACGTTAATTTGGAGCTCAATCTGGACTTGTTATTCACTCACACAATGGACCCCCCGGTCTGCATGAAAGCTCACGCTACATTCCAAACTTCACTCAAAATCCATCTCAAACAAATTGGCTCTTGAGAGAAAGAGTATTGGCCATTCCCCCTTGGAGCCATTCACCTGCACAAAGCCTCCGTGCAGTGGGGACACTCCTCCCCAGGGTCTTCCCTCCTGTCCTCTCCGCAGCTCCAACCAAACAGACCCCGAACCGGACTACCATCCGTCAAAAATCTCTTTCCGCCCTGCTCTCTCTCGAACTTTCTCCTGATTCCACCACCCTGATTGGCTGACACAACATCCCTAAGTTGAGCAGCAGGACTTCCCATCTCTAGCTGAAACCGAAACATTCTACCGGCAGAACACCCAGCTTTTGCAGAAAACTGCTAAAGTGAAATATCTACAGCATAGCAGTAGAAATCTTAACCAGGGCATTATATATACATGTATAATATTTAACTGACAATAGACTTGACTGAATCATAGAACTAATAAAAGCAGGTGCTAGGGATCCTACCTACTGTGTTAGCGCGTGGCCTAGTGGGCAAGGCATCAGACTAGTAACCTGAAGGTCACTGGTTCGAGCCTCAGCTGAGGCAGCGTGTTTGCGTCCTTGAGCAAGGCACTTAACAACACATTGCTCTGTGATGTCACCGGTGCCAAGCTGCATGGGTCCTAGTGCCCTTCCCTCGGACAACATCGGTGGTGTGGAGAGGGGAAGGCCTGCAGCTTGGGCAGCTGCCGGTCTCCCATGGAACCCTGGAAACTCCAGGCGCAGATCCATGGTCTCTCGAGACCCGACGGATGCCACCACCAGGGATCCTACAACCAAACATATCTGTACTGCCCCTCCATTTTCTCTGCTTTCCACAGCGATCATTGCCCCCATCCACTACTTATCCCTGCAAGGATCCAAAGTGCTACACCTGTCCATTCACCTCTTCCCTCACCAGCATTCAGGGCCCCAGACAGCCCTTCCAGGTGAGGCAAAACTTCACCTGAGAATTTGATGGGGTTGTCTAATGTGTCTGGTGCTCCCAGTGCAGCCTCCTCTATGTTGGTGAGACCCATTGTAAATTGGGGGAACACTTCGTTGAGCACCTCAACTCCACCCACCAAGAGCAGATCTCCCCAGTGGCCAAACATTTTAATTCTAATTCTGATTCCCATTCCTGTTCCGAGATGTCTGTCCATGGCCTCCCCTTGAGCCGAGATGAGGCCATCCTTAGGAGCTGTACATTATATGCTGTTTGGGTAACCTCCAATTTGATGGCATGAATATCAATTTTGCCTTCTGGTTTAAAAAATATTCCCTCCATCTCCCCTCTTCTATTTTTCAATCTGGCCTCTTTCCTCTTCTCGCCTGCATTTCACTACCCTCTGGGACCCCTCCTCCTCTTTCTCCTATGATCCACTCTCCTCTCCGATGAGATTCCTTCATCTCCAGACCTTTACCTCTCTTACCCACCTGGCTTCACCTATCATTATCTAGCTATCCTCCTTCCCCACCCTCCCCCACCCCAACCTTCATATTCTGGCATCTTCCCCTCTTCCTCCTTCCTTTCCAGTCCTGAAGAACAGACTCAGCACAAAACATTGACTGTTTATTCTGTTCCGTAGATGCTGCCTGACTTGCTGATTTCTTCCAGCATTCTGTGTGTGGAGCGGACGGTAGATATTGTCTTTGTGGACCTTAGTCAGGCATTTGACAATGTTCTGTGTGGTAGGTTGGCCAAAAGGCCTAGGCGCGTGAGATCCAAAGTGAGCTACCTGACTGGATCAACATTGGCTGGGTAATATGAGGCAGAGGCTAGTGGTGGAAGGATTATTTTTTTCTTATTGGAACTCTGTGACAAATGATGAACCACAGGGACCAGCAGCAAAGCCATTAATGCTTGTGATATATATACACATATTAATGACTTGGATGTGAATGTTGGAAGTATAATTGGCAAGCTTGCAGATGATGCAAAAATCAGTCCTGTTGTGTGCAACAGGGTATACCTGGAAAATAGGACAGTGCATTGGCAGTGTAGTGATGCATTTCAAGCAGTCACATCAGGTGAGGACACGTGGACTGTTAAGCAAATGGATCTTTGAGATTTAACTCCATAGTTTTTCTGAAAGTGGTAACATAGGATGGTGGAGGAAACATGTGGCATAACTACTTCCATTGGTCAGAATATTGAATATAAAAGTTAGTATTGTAGGGGAAAGTTTTACAAAACACTTGTTAGACTACACATGGAGTATTCTGGCTACCACACTATAGGAAGGATACAATCATCCGAGAGAAAGTGCAGATGAGATTCATCAGGATGATGCCTGGACTGCAGGACTTGCATTAGAAGGAGAGATTGTATTGGGCAAGGTTTCATCGATGCAGCTTGTGAGTTGGATTCTGTAGTTCAGATTATGATGTGCTTCCGGTCACTCCCTTCTTTGTTGTTTTGGGCGATTTTGAATTGGGGCAGCCTACAGACGACAAACTGAGATGTACAAAATATACCTTGACGCTTTCAATTTTTTTGTTTTATGGTCTGTGTTTTTCACCTTTATTTTTACTGCCGTTTGCACGGTTTGGTTTTGTTTGTGCATGAGGGTTGATGTTTTTCAGTGGAGAGGACACACTTCAGGATTGTTACTGCATAGATATTTTAATAATAAATGTACTTTGAATTTTTATGGGTTGTTTAGTGGTGGAAGCAGTGGGGGGAGTGAGCTGATGGAAGAATATAAAATTATACAAACTGACAGACAACCTGAACCTTATTCCCACAGAGGTTAGTGGAATCAGATACAATCATTCTATAACTGACCAAGATATTGAATGGAGCAAATTTGACTGGCAGTGGAAGTTTAGTTTCTGACATTAAGCAATGCACCATCCTTACATGGAAATACATCACAATTCATTCACCAGCACGGGAACTAAATCAGGCACACTGGGAATATTTGACTACATGAACTGTAGCTGTTCACTGTACTGTAATGTTCTAGTTAGCACAGCACTATCACAGCTCAGGGTGCCGCAGTTCAGAGTTCAATCCCAGCATCCTCTGCAGTGAATTTGGACATCATCTCTGTGAATGCGCGTGTTTCCTCCAGGTGCTGAGGTTTCCTCCCACGGTCCAAAGATGTACCAGTTAGTAGGTTAATTGGTCATTGTAAATCAAAGTACGTTTATTATCTACACATGTATAAATTATACAACCTTGAGATTTAATTGCTGATAGGCAAGTAACAGAGCAAGAAACCTGAAAGCACCCAATTTTTAACAAAAAAAAGGACCAACACCCAATGTGTAAAGAGGAAGAAGAAAACAAATCACGCAAACAATAAAAGCAAGCAACAGCACTCAGAACCAGATTGAGTCCAGGGACCCAGAGCAGGTCCATTGCCTCAGTCTCAGTTCACTCATTGAGGCAAATCACCGTGAAACTCACCAATATGAAGCCTGGAGCAGTCAAGACCAGTCCCACAGCCTCAGCACCACCAGAGATTACGTTACGGTTAAATCGGGGATCGTCTGGGGTTGCCACATGGCACAGCTCAAAGAGCGAGAAGAGAATATTCTGTGTTGTATCTCTAAATAAATAAATTTAGACAGACACTTGAAAAGGCGAGGAGTAGTGTATGTGAACACAATGCAAATGAACTGGGTTAGTGAGGACAGGCAAAAGAAAACCAAAAGGGCAGCACATGGATGTGTTGGGTCAAAAGGCCTGTTCTGATGATGTATGATTCTTTGGCACTATTTGTCTAATATGTTGATCCAAGGCTAAGCAGATAGGTCTTTGGACTTCAAAGGAAGTCGAAGAGTTTGGGGAACAGCAGTGAAGAGAGCTCCTTCAACAGTGAAGCAAATTGAAGGGTTCGTCACGTCCACCAGTATAGTCCACATGAGATCTGAGGCAAGGTGGTTCAGGAACTAGCACAAGAACTCAAAGCTACATGGTCAATGTCAGCCTATTACAATAATCCTGAGGGAGCATTCACCATTTGTTTCCCCAGGTATGTTCCAGGATGCATGCGCTCGGAGATAAGCACACGCTCAGGGAAAAAAAAATGCTGGGATTTACCCAAGGAAAGGGGTCAAAGATATTAGAGTAAGAGGATTAGAAAAGGCTCAGATGAAGCAGGCACTATTCCTAGGTGGCACCTGCCATTTTATGCAGCTACTTACTGAGTTAATTTGCTTCCAAAACCTAACTTCACTATTTGACCCTGCTGTATTCTCTATATCAGCATTGGCTGTTAACTTAATTCAATATACAGAAATAAGACCCAATGTTCAAAGAGGGTTTTTTTAAAAAAAAAACATGTATTTGGAATGCCCAAACACTTCATTGACATTTCTGTAAAGTGCAAGTTCCCTGTTGGAAATTGGGGAAATGCCTAATACAAGGCCCCGCAGTGAATGAAATGGTCATACTATCTGATTTGAGGTTGGGATTAAACGTTCTCACCAGAGAGCCCAATGAAGTACTAACACTGCCGCTCTGGCTCCACCAATATTACTGCTCAGTGCATATATAATTATTTCCGTTCGACAGGTTGTTCTCCAGTGCCTGTATATTCACGCACTAACAGGTTTCTGTTGGTAGGACTCATGACTGAGATTCGAAATGTTGCCCTTCAGACTTTACAGCACTTCTAGGCCAACACTTCCACAAGGTATGAGGAAGTGCTGCCCTGGCTCAGGTGCCATCTTTCAGATGAGATTGGAGTTCAAGACCATGCTTGCTCTCTCTCAGGCTATAAGGTATAGGAGCACAATTAGGCCATTTGGCCCATCAAGTCTGCTCTGCCATTTCATCATGGCTGATCCATTTTCCCTCTCAGCGCCAATCTCCTGCCTTCTCCCCATATCCCTTCATGCCCTGACCAATCAATCCATTAACCTCTGTTATAAATATTCCCAATGGCTTGGCCTCCGCAGTCACCTGTGGCAATGAATTCAATAGATTCCCCACCCTGTAGCTAAAGAAATCCCTCCTCATCGTCATTCTAAATGGACATCCCTCTATTCTGAGGCTATATCCCTGGCATTAGACTCCCCCACGATAGGAAATATCCTCTCCACATCCACTCTATCAAAGGCTGTCAATATTCAATAGGTTTCAATGAGATCCACTAGACGAAGTTTCCTATTGCCCTTGCAACTCTTTATCCTTCATACAAACAGGAAAAATATTGCTTTTAGTGTCATACTGCTGTTGGAGAGTAACATAACTTCAGAGGTGTCCATTGATTGTAACGTGGTTAGGGATGCACTGACTGGTGTAAGATTGTAAGGTGACACAACTCTGTCCATCTTACCCAGACTGTCAGCTCTATCCACCCACCATACAACTGGATATGGATGTTAACAGGTTTTTCCAGCACAGGCTTCCCATGTGGCCAGTTCAGTTCTATCCTTTCCCGGTGTCCACCCAGTTGCATTCTAGGTGGTCAGGAAACTCAGCCGGAATTTCTTCCCCTTCCTAGATAACGGTGACAGAGTATTTTACTGTCTTTAATTTCTCTTCCTTCTTTTTAAATGCTGCTTTTTAAAAATCATTTTTACCTTGAAGTCTTTGGCCTGAACCTATCAGTATCACAGTTGTTACTCACAGGACTGGACTCCCCGTGAAGAGATGCAAACAAGAGGTTAGACATAGAAATACCAACAGGACATCAGAGGCACAACCAAAAGACACACAGGACAAATCATTCTCTACAAACACAAGTCCCCTTTAAATAGTCATAGAATGTGGGAACCCCATGCCAGTCACAGTTAACTTAACAAGGTGAAGCAGAATGCGCCATGGTTTATTGGCTCTAGTTAAGATAACAATTATTCAATATGGCTGCTTGAGAAACCTGAAAGCCCGGTGTTCTAAGGCCAGACACAGAAGCCCAAAGTGTTCATGACAGTCCTCCGCATTCTGTCTGTTCTCTCCACCCCTTCCCTAGATTAATTCAAAATTTGTTTCTTCCATTTTCCCACTAGATATCGGAGAGAACCTCCTTGTAAGCGCCTACGAAGAAGTATTACATAGTTTGTCGTACTTACAAATATCATGCAAGTATGAGTTGAATACTGCTGGCATTTAATGGCCCTCTAATTCAAATATTTGGATCTCTCTCTCTCTCTCTCTCTCTCTCTCTCTCTCTCTCTCCTCCTCTCTCTCTCTCTCTCTCTCTCTCTCTCTCTCTCTCTCTCTCTCTCTCTCTCTCTCTCTCTCTCTCTCTCGCAAGTACATGTATTGAAATTACAGTGGTATGAGAGAGGAGTTGGCCAAAGTAAACTGGAAGAAGCTGCTGACAGGGATGACAGCAGAGCAGCAATAGCGTGAGTTTCTGGGGAGAATGAGGAAGGTGCAGGATAGGTATATTCCAAAGAAATACTCAAATAGCAAAATAGTACGACTATGGCTGACAAGGGAAGTCAAAGCTAATGTAAAAACAAAAGAGAGGGCATACAACAAAGCAAAAACTAGAGGGAAGGTAGAGGATTGGGAAGCTTTTAAAAACCGACAGAGAGCAACTAAAAGAATCAGGGAAAAGATGGAAAGCACGCTAGCAAACAATATCAAAGTGGAGAGTAAAAGACTTTTCAACTATGTAAAAAATGAAAGAGAAATGAGAGCGAATATAGGACCGCTAGAAAATGAGGCCAGAGACATAATAACAGTGGACAATGAGATGGCAGAGGAACTAAATGAGTATTTTGCATCAGTCTTCACTGTTGAAGACACTAGCAGTGTGCCAGATGTAGAGTGTGTGAAGGAAGAGAAGTAAGAGCAGTTGCAATTTCAAGGGAGAAAGTGCTCAAAAAGCTGAAAGACCTGAGGGTACATAAGTTATTGGGACAGATGAACTGCACCTTGGGGTTCTAAAAGAGGTAGGGTTAGCGATTGTGAAGGGCTAGCAATGATCTTTCAAAACTCACTGGACTCAGACATGGTGTCAGAGGACTGCAAAATTGCAAATGTCACTCCACTCTTTGAGAAAGGAGGATAGCAGCAGAAAGAAAATTATATTGTAGACCAGTTAGCCTGACCTCAGTGGTTGGGAGGATGTTGGAGTCCACTGTTAAGGGTAAGGTTATGGAGTACTTGATGACACAAGACAAGTTAGGACAAAGTCAGCATTGTTTCCTTAAGGGAAAATCTTGCCTGATGAACCTGTTGGAATTCATTGAGGAGATTTCAAGTAGGGTAGATAAATGGCATGCAGTGGATGTTGTATATTTGGACTTTCAGAAGGCCTTTGACAAGGTGCCACACATAAAGGCTGCTTACCAAGTTAAGAATAAACAGTATTACAGGAAAGCTACTAACATGGTCAGAACATTGGCTGATTGGTGAGAGGCAGCGAGTGGGAATAAAAGGATCCTTGTCTGGTTGGCTGCCAGTGATAAGTGGTGTTCCGCAGGGGTCGTTGTTGGAACCACTTCTTTTTGTGCTGTACATCAACGATTTAGATAATGGAGTAGATGGCTCCATTGCCAAGTTTTCAGGTGATACAAAGATTGGTGGAGGGGTAGATAGTGGTGAGGAAATAGATAAGCTGCAGAAGGACTTTGACAGGTTAGGAGAATGGGCAAGAAAGTGGCAAATGAAATACAATGTTGGAAAATGCATGGTCATGCACTTTGGAAGTAGAAATAAATGTGCAGACTTTTTTCCAAATCAGAATAAAATCCAAAAATCTTAGATGCAAAGCAACTTGGGAGTCCTTGAGGAAAACACTCTAAAGGTTAACTTTCAGGTTGAGTTGGTGGTGAGGAAGGCAAATGTAATGTTAGCATTCATTTCAAGAAGACTTGAATACAAGAGCAGGGATGTGATGCTGAGGCTTTATAAGGCACTAGTGAGGCCTCAGTTTGAGTATTGTGAACAGTTTTGGGCTCCTCATCTAAGAAAAGATGTTCTGGCATTGGAGAGGGTCCAGAGGTGGTTCACAAGGTTGATTCCAGAAATGAAAGGGTTATCATATGAGGAACGTTTAATGGCCCTGGATCTGTATTCATTATTTAGAAGAATGAGGGGGATCTCATTGAAACCTCTCAAATGTTGAAAAGACTAGACAGAGTAAATGTAGAAAGAATGTTTCCCGTGGTAGGGGAGTCTAGGACAAGGGTGCACAACCTCAGGATAAAAGGGCATCTATTTAAAACAGAGATGCAAAGAAATTTCTTTAGCCAAAGGGCAGTGCATTTGTGGAATTTTCTACCACAGGCAGCTGTGGAGGCCGGTTGCTGAATGTTTTTAAGGCAAAGATTGATAGGCTCTTGATTGGTCACAGCATTAAAGATCATTTCATTATTTCAGTTATATAAAGAGTAAAAGGGAGGTAAGAGTCAATATTGGATCACTAGAAAATGATGGGGGACAATGAAATGGCCAATGAACTTAATGGGTACTTAGCATCAGTCATAACTATGGAATGCACTAGCAATGTGCCAGAGATCCGTGAGTGTCAGTGAGCAGAAGTGAATGCCATTGCTATTACAAAGGAGTTCACTAGGCAAACTCAAAGGTCTTAAGGTGGATAAGTCACCTGGACCAGATGGACTACATCCCAGAGTCCTGAGAGAGGTGGCTGAAGAGGTAATGGATGCATTGATCATGATCTTTCAAGATTCACTTGATTCTGGCATGGTCCCAGAGGACTGGAAGATCGAAATTGTCCCTCCACTCTTTCAGAAGGCAGTAAGGCAAAAGAAAGGAAATTATAGGCCAGTTAGCCAAACCTCAGAGGTTGGGAAAGTGTTGGAGTCTGTTATTAAGGATGGGGTTTCGAGGTACTTGGAGACTAATGATAAAATAAGTCAAAGTCGGCATGGTTTCTGTAAAGGGAAATCTTGCCTGATAAATCTATTAGAGTTCTTCAAGGAAGTAACAACCAGGATGGACAAAGGAGAGGCAGTGAATGTAATTTACTTAGATTTTAAGAAGGCACTTGATAAGGTGCCACACATGAAGCTGTTTAACAAGATAAAATCCTATGGCGTACAGGAAAGATACTGGCATGGACAGAGGAATGGCCGACAGGCAGGAGGCAGTGAGTGGGAATAAAAGGGGCCTTTTCTGGTTGGCAGATGGAATACAGTGTTGGGAAATGTATGATAATGCATTTTGGTAAAAGGAGCAATTGTACAGACTATTATCTAAATGGGGAGAAGTTTCAAACATCAGAGGTGCAGAGGGACTTAGGAGTCCTCATGCAAGACTTCCAGAAAGTTAATTTACAAGTTGAGCCTGTGGTAAGGATGGCAAATGTAATGTTGCCATTTATTTCAGGGGGAATAGAATATAAAAGCAAAGAGATCACGCAAGCCTTTGTAAGACGCTAGTCAGGCCGCACTTGGAGTATTGTCAACAGTCTAGGGCCCCATAATCTCAGAAAGGATGTGTTGTCATTGGGGAGAGTCCAGAAGAGGTTCACGAGGATGATTCTGGGAATGAAGGGGTTAACATCTGAGGAGCTTTAGGCAGCTTTGGGCCTGTACTCACTGGAATATAGAAAAATGCTGGGGGATCTCATTGAAACCTACTGAATGTTGAAAGGACTAGATAGGGTGGATTTGAAGAGGATGTTTCCTCTGGTGGGGGTATCCAGAACCAGAAGGCACAGCCTCAGAATTGAGGGCAACCCTTCAGAACAGAGAAAAGGAGGAATTTGTTTAGCCAGAGAGTAGTAAATCTGTGGAATGCTCTGCCTCAGACCAAGTCTATACGTACGTTTAAGGCGGAAGTTGATCATTTCCTGATCCTTCAGAGCATCAAAGGACACGGTGAGAAGGCAGATGTATGGGTTTGAGTGGGATCCGGAATCAGCCATGATGGAATGGAGGAGCAGACTTGATGGGCTGAATGGCCTAATTCTGCTCCTACGTCTTATGGTCTTTTGATCTTATGGTTATGGGAGAAGGCCGAGGAATGAGGTTAAGGAGGGGGTAAAAAGGATCAGCCATGTTTGAATGGTGGAGCAGACTCAATGGGCCAAATGGCCCAATTCTCCTCCTATGTCTTAAGATCTTATGTCTTATGTATGCCCAGGTGAAATGAAAAACTTTCTTATTAATATTACTTGATTATTGAGATTCAAAGCAGAATAGACCCTTCCAGCCCTTTGAGTCACGGCACCAAGCAATTCCTCAATTTAATCCAAGCCTAATCACAGGGCAACTTACAATGACTGATTAGCCTACTAACCAGTACATCCTTGGACTATGGGAGGGAACCAGAGCACTTGGAGGAAACCCACACAGTCACGAGGAGAACATACAGGCAGCAGCAGGAATTGAACCGGGGTCGCCTGTGCTGTAAAGAGATGTGCTGACCACTGCACTACTGGCACCAGCATCATGGGCATATGTCACCACATACACAACATTCACAGGAAAAACATAAATTACACAAAATTATACTTAGAAAGAATGCAATTAGAATGAAAAGAGGCCATTGTCGTGAAAAATGGTCGAAGGAGTCACAGCGTTGCAATTAGGGCTGTGATCAGGGTAGATTAAGAGCCAACTGATTGAAGGGAAGCAGCTGACATGGGAGTTCAGGCTCCTGTACCCCCTGCCCGATGGAAGCAGTGAGAAGATGACATGGCCTGGTTGGTGGGCAAGTTCAATTGATGCTTCCATCTTGAGGGGGTGTCTCTTGGGGATACTCCAGTGATCAGCAGACATTGCCTGACCCCATGTGACAGGTAAAAAATCCTGTCTGCACTTCATTTCAAGCAGCCAGTTTTCTCGTGAACACTCCTCCTTATAATCCTAAAAAACTCTACATAGGACCATGAAGCCATATGACGTAGGAGAAGAATTAGGCCATTTGGTCCATTGAATCTACCATTCTATCATGGCTGATTTATTATCCCCTTCAACCCCATTCTCCTGCCTTCTCCCTGTAACGCCCTGGTTAAGATTTTTACTGCTATATTGCAGGTATTTCATTTTAGCAATTCTGTAAGAGCACGTTTAGGTTTGGGCTAAAGATAAGGGGCTATGTTGTTCATCAGGAATGATGTGTCGGCCAATCAGGATGGTGGAATTGGGAGAAGTTGCCAGAGAACACTGGGTGGAGAGGTTTTTGCGATGGACACTGGTGTAGGTCAAGGTCTTTTTGGCGGGAGCAGGGAGAAGACGGAGTCAGGATGGATGAGGATACCATCCCTGTTGTAGAAGGTTCTCTATGCAAATGAACGGCTTCAAGGAAGGAGGACCAATACTCCTGTGGGGGAGCCCATATGTTTGAGATGGATTTTGAGTGACATTTGGAAGCTGGTGTGTGCTTTTACGCAGGCAATGGGTCCAGTGCGTGAGGTAAAGACAATTTCAAGGTGAGCTCCAATTTAAGTACACACTTGGACTGGGTTAACTGTAATGGACCCATTTAACTTTTTTCAGTTCTTTTTCCTGCTAACTGTTTGATAAATCTGAAATTTGTAAATATATTTTCTTTATAATTGTATGCAGTGTACCATCTAAAAATGCAAACACAAGGAAATCTGCAGACGCTGGAAATTCAAGCAACACACACAAAATGCAGCATCTATAGGAAGAAGCACAGTCAATGTTTTGGATCGATACACTTTGTCAGGACTAACTGAAAGAAGAGATAGTCAGAGATTTGAAAGTGGGAGGGGGAGGGGGAGATCCAAAATAATAGGAGACAGGAGGGGGTGGGATGAAGCTAAGAGCTGGAAAGGTGATTGGCAAAAGGGATACACAACTGGAGAAGGGAGAGGCTCATGGGGCGGGAGGCCTAGGGTGAATGAAAGGGGGAGGGGAGCTCCAGAGGGAGATGGAAAGCAGGCAAGGAGTGATAGTGAGAAGGACAGAGAGAGAAAAGAAAAAAAAGGAAGACTCCATCCACTGAGGTCAGGCTAACTGGCCTATAATTCCCTTACTTCGATCTCCCACTCTTCTTAAAGAATGAGTGACATTTCCAATTTTCCAGACCTCAGAAACCATTCCAGAATCTAGTGATTCTTGAAAGATCATTACTAATGCCTTCACAATCTCTTCAGCCACCTCTTTGAGAACCCTGGGGTGTAGTCCTTCTGTTCCAGGTGGCTTATCTACCTTCAGACCTTTCAGCTTCCCGAGCACCTTCTCCAACTACACTCACTTCTCTCCCTGGGCACTCTCGCATTTCTGGCATACTGCTAGTGTCCTCCACAATGAAAACTGTTGTAAAAAAAAATCACTCCCTACTTGTACATAGTTCTTTCCTTTTGCTTGTTTTTTTTCTTTCCACTCTTTTCTATAAATGTATACCTCAGATAAATACTTTGTGGAGATTTGTGATATATATGATTATATGATATATATGTACAATGTTTGAAATACATCTTATGGAAATGTTTGGGTTTGATGATGAACTTCAATAAAAAAAATTACAAAAAAAAAAGAAAACTGACACAAAATACTTGGTAAATTCGTCCAACACACACAAAATGCTGGAGGAACTCAGCAGGCCAGGCAGCATCATTGGAAAGAGTACAGTCGACGTTTTGGGCTGAGACCCTTCATCAGGACTGGAGAAACAAATATGAGGAGACAGAGTTAGAAGGTGGGGGGATTTGGTGAAGATACAGGGCTGGCGAAGGGGAAACCTGATAGGAGAGGTCAGAAAGCCATGGAAGATACCAGAGGGAGGTGATGGGCAGGTAAGGAGATAAGGTGAGAAAGGGAAACTGGAATGGAGAATGATGGAGGGCGGGGGGCAATTACCAGAAGTTAGAGAAATCGATGTTCATGCCATCAGGTTGGAGGCTACCCAGGTGGAATATAAGGACTGTTTGAGGCCCTGAATGGCAGTGAGGGAGAAATGTAGGGACAGGTGTAGCACTTGCTCCGATTGCAAGGGTGCCAGGAAAGCAGAAAGTGGGGGGGAGGGAAAGATGTATTTGGTGGTGGGATCCCACTGAAGATGGGAACTTCACCTTCTCCAACGGGATCCCACGACCAAGCACATCTTTCTCTCCCCCCCTACTTTCTACATTCTGCAGGGATTGCTCCCTATACAACTCCCTTATCCATTCATCCCTCCCCACTGATTTCCCTCCTGGTACTTATCTTGCACTACTCCCTCACTACCATTCAGGGCCCCAAACAGTCCTTCTAGATGATGTGACACTTCACCAGTGAGGCTGCTGGGGCCATCTACTGTATCCGGTCCTCCCGGTATGGTCTCCTATATATCGGTGAGACCTGATGTAGATTGGGAGACTGCTTCGCCAAGCACCTACTGCCAGAAGAAGTGGGATCTCCCTGTGGCCACCCATTTTAATTCCACTTCCCATACCCATTCCAACATGTCATGCCACGGCCTCCTCTACTGCCACAATGGGGCCACACTCAGGCTGGAGGAGCAACACCTTATATTCCATCTGGGTAGCCTCCAACCTGATGACATGAACATCAATTTCTCGAACTTCCAGTAATTTCTTACCAACAGAGCCACCCCACCTTCTCTGCCTACCTGCCTGTCATTTCAATACAATGCGTATCCTCCACCTATGACTGCACCATAATTCTGCCCGTCTGTTCTACGCACTTAACTTTGATGAATCTGTGAATCGTCATCAAGAAAGTATCAGTCTATTTGACATTCAAAATATCAGCTGTTTTGAGGAGGAAAGTTTGTTCAACGCTCCAACAGGCTGGTGTAGATGTACTGCTCTGTTGACCATAATGATCTTAGCACCTTGAAAGCCTGTCGGGACAGATCCAGGCTCGGTGAAGTCACGACTGTTACTTATGTGTGGATATGATTCTCACTGAGAGTCTCACCACAGCTGTACACTGAAGTTCTGTTAAATTCCAACAAACACGTTGCTTGGTGTGATCTAGTTTTTTTAAATATATTTCCTAAGGTCACACTAACGTCCATCTCAATAGCAACGGTTCCTCCTGTTCAATTCATAGCTTGCAAAGGCCCCCAGTTGCTGGGAAATGAATGCTGGTCACTTTTCATGTGCAAGGAACAGAATACTGCCTTCCCAGCACAGCAAAACTCCAATAATTGGGCACCCTCAGGACGTTAGGTGGTGTCACAGTGGCAGCTTTTTCAGACGATTAGAGATTACATTTCCTAATTACCCCACACTCTTTGAAAACACTTTTTCTTTCAATGTTGCACCTTGGTAGGGTATACGCAAGGAGACAGAACATCATTAAGGGCAAGATCCTTAACAGTGTTGCTGAGCAAAGGGATCTTGGGATCCGAGTTCAAAATTCCTTGAAGGTAGCTACTCAGGTCGATAGGTGATTAAGAAGGCTTATGGACTGAACTCAGCTTCCTTCACTTTAAGCAGATGCTTCTGAACATTTTCAGCCTCTCCTCGTGCTAACCAGCGTGACCTCTGTTAGAAAGGGGGGGGGGGGTCCTCTGTCACTAGCTACTCCTCCAGGACACAACATGACAAGTTTGGACTGGGTGTACCACACAGTTCCTCGTCTATGCTCATCATCCTGCTTAGGAGGAACTTACAATTCCTCAAAGGGTGAATGGACAAGGTCCTCAAAAAAATTCTCTCCATTTCTCTCCTTGCATGCTCCCAGAAGCCCTCTCACAATGGGGGTATTCGTTCCCACGAGAATGGAAGTTTTACCTTTTTCAACCGGATCTGGGCAGACCAACAGTAGTGTATCAATAGTCACAGCTATTCCAACACCTGCTTCCAAAGGCTCCAGTTTCAATGAAAAGTAGCCATCATACAGATAATCACCAGTAGTAAGCTCCAGAATCTCAAAGGCACTGAGTGGTGCCAGTGGTAAACGTGTCAAAATGCCTTCACTCCGTCTGGACACATCAGAGCTTGGTCCCACTAAACCTTCAAGAAGAGTGTTTTGTACTTTAGTATTTACCTGATACACTGATTGGAATGTATCCTCTCTGAGATGCCAGGCCATTACTTTACTGGGTTCCTCCATAGCTTTGCTGTGTACTTGATCAACAGCTGACTTAGTTTTTGAAGATTTTCCTGTCCCCCACAGTCTCACTTGAAATGTCTACCTTATCCAGAGCAGTAACAGAAAATACCAGTTGCCTCTCTAGTCAAAATACCCTTTTCAGCAGCATTCTTCTGCTTAGTAAGACCTACAGGAGGGTTGGCTTTCCTAACAGACATGTCATGTTTAGCTGAAAATTAGCAGACATCCACTGAATCAGCTCAACCCAAAGGTTTTTTTCACCTCATTTTTCAAAAACTCTATCTCTGTGGCATCAGGGGTCATTTTAGCAGCAGAGGGTATTGCTGAAGACACAACTAGGCTTTTGGAAATATTCTGCTCCTCAGTCATGTTTTCGTCCTCTCTAACTTCTCTGAGTAACTCAGTAAAAGATGGAGGAGGGTGCATCTTGTGGGTAATTCTAATACCTAGAATTATACCTAATCAGGCAGCACACCCTTTACAACTTGCTCCACCCTCAAGCAGTTTCTCTCAGACAGCTGAATGCCTCCTTTGTGGCACAAACAGTGCAGCAGTTTCTCCAAACTGAAAAGGTAGGCAGAAAGCTTCTCTCCTTCCTCCTGGAATGTGTGCCTAAACTTCATTATAAGATCGTCTGAACTTTCAGTACTGTCAAAAGCATTTTCCAGAGCTCATATGTACAAAGTAGTTAGCTGACATGACTAAAGGATTTTCTGAATTTCGAACCTCACCATGTCAGCTGTCGGACCCTTTAAACCCTCTACCAGTCTCTGTTTTTTCATATTATCTGAGCACCACTATTCATCCAGTAACTGAGATGCCTGCTCAGCCCAAGCCTCAGATTCTTCTTCCCCATCGGGTGTGGGCTTGACTCCAGGGAATGTTCCCAGCCTAAGATAACTTTCGCTCTCTGATGGTACACTTTGGCATTTATCGACCAGAGATGTAATAGCCGAAACCAGCTCAGAATTTAAATCAAGCGCTGAAGGACCCATTAGACCTTTCACATCAGACAGCTCCTTTCCAGGTACCCCTAACCTATCGGGCAGTGTGACTTCAGTCACGTCATTGGTCATCGTATTGCACCCCACCTTAATAAAGTACCCTAATTATGATGCACCGCACTTTCCACAAAGGTGACACACAATAAGCCGCTTAATCAATCCTTATACAATATTCATATAGCATTACATCCCGGACAAGCCCCCAAAAATGTAACCCTCTCACCGTGGCTTGTAATAAAACAGGCTCATTAGCTAACTCTGGCTAATAGCCACGTGACTCTGCATGGGAAACAGTGAGAAGGCCACCTTCAATAATATTGAAAGGCCTGGACAGAGTGGATATGAGGAAGATGCTTCCAATAGTGGGAGAGTCTAGGACCACAGGGCACATCCTCAGAATAGGAGGATGTCTATTTAGAACAAAGATGAGGAAGAATTTCTTTAGGCAGAAGGTAGTGAATTGATGGATTTTATTGCTACAGACAGCTGTGGAAGACAAATCATTGGGTATATTTAAAGTGGAGGTTGATAAGTTCTTCATTAGGAAGAGCATCAAAGGTTACAGAGAGAAGGCAGGAGAATAGAGTTGGGAGGGATAGTAAATCAGTTGTAATTGATAGGTGGACCAGTCCCAATGGGCTAAATGGCCTAATTCTGCTCCTATGTCTTATAGTTTTAAGGTCCTATGGATTCAGTGACTCCCTGAGTTGCATCTTTTGCTCATTGTGATGGAGCTGAGGGGAGACCGGAGGGTGCATGAAGGTAGTGCTGCCTGAGAGAGGGTGGCGAATGTTCATGAATCACTGCTGATCTATCTGTCGGTGTGAATGGGTGGGAGGGGAGGGTGGAAAACAACACTGCATCTGAGATACAAATAGAGAATGCTGGAAATACACAGCAGGTCAGAAAGCATCTGCGCAGAGGAATGATCTGGTCCTTCATCTTGTGCTGTTGGTGGAATCTTAGCAACGCAAACAAAGTGCTGAAGGAACTCAGCAGGTCAAGCAGCATCTGTGGAAATGAATAAACAGTCGACGTTTCGAGCCAAGCCCTTCTTCAGGACTGGGAAGGAAAGGGGAAGATGCCAGAATATAAAGGTGGGATAGCTAGAAGATGATAGGTGAGGCCAGGTGGACAGGAAAGGTAGAGGAATGGAGAGGAAGGAGTCTGAGATGAGGGGAGAGTGGACCTCATGTGCACCTTGGATTGCCGCCTACGTCACATCACCACTGCGACCACTAGTGCCCAGAGTGATCTGTAGGATTTGGAGATCATAGAAAGCTGCTTTAACACAAGAGCGACAAGGATAACCGGAATGTAAATAGTGAGAGGGATCTACACTCTTCAGTCACTAACCCCAGTCTCAGTCTATCCACAGATTTCATTTGTGCGCAATGCTGCAGGAGAAGAAACCAAATGTCAGCTGCAAGAACTTTCATCTCTGCAGTGCCCGCAATTTTGCAAAGCATCCCTAGGAGCATTAGCAAGTGAAGATTGTCCATCATCATTCACAACTCGATGAGGCAAGATGGCAGAGCTTTTGCGGCACAATGGCAGGTAGAGAGATCCAGTTCAAATACTGGCATTGGCTGCTGTCTGTATAGAGTTTGCAAGCTCCCCCTGTGCAATGGGGATTTCCTCCAAGAAGATCCCAAAGACACGTGGGTTGGTAGGTTAACTGGATGCTGTAATTTGCCTCTGGGGTCTAGGCACATGATCAGATCTGGGGGAAGTTATTGGGAATGTGAATGGCATGGAGCCACCAATGCCCAGGAACAGAAAAGACTACACAAAATGGTGGACAGATGACAGTCAACCAAAGGCAAAGCCCACCTCACCACTGGGTACATTTACGTGGAGCACTGCCACAAGAAGACAGCATCTATCGTCAGGGACCCCTAACGTCCAGGCTGAGTCCCCTTTCTCACTGCTGCTGTACGGGTCTTAGGTCCTCTACCACCAGGTTAAGGAACAGTTGTTAGCCCACAACCATCAGGCTCCTGAACCGGCATGAATAACTTCAACCACCACTACTCTAAATTGTTTCCACAAGCTAGAGGCTCAGCATTATTTTTTATTTACAAAGGTTGTCTTCCTTTGTACATTAGTTGTCTGTCTGTCTTTCTGTGCTTATGTATAGTTTTTCAAAAATTCTATTGTGTTTTTTTGTAAATGCCTGCAAAAAATAATTTCATGGTTGTAAGATATGCGTGCTTCGATAATGAATTTATTTGAACTTTTGAAGTACGAAGAGTAAAATAGGATTAATGTAGGATTAGTGTAAATAGCTGGTTGATGGCTGGCATTACATGATGGGCTGAAGGTACTATTTCTGTTTTGTTTGACTCTTGTAGTTACAGCCTGTGGTGAACTAGATATACCTGTCTGACTGCTCCTGTGGCTCCTCCCAAGACCCTGCTGACTACCCCTGTGGCTCCTCCCACAGACCCCTGTATAAAGGCGACTGTGGCCTGCTGCTCTCTCTCATTTTCCCCAGGATGTAGTGTTGTCCTTCAGCCGATAATCTCACTTCCTAAGTCTCGGCGTGAGTTATTGATGGTGCATCACAGCCCTTGAAAATTATCCTTGGTAGGAAATGTGATGTTGCGGGTTCTCACCGAGCTTGGCAATTAGCCTGCAGACGCTTCGTCACCTGTCATGGTGACATCCTCATAAGAATTTTTAGAAGCTTGGTTCTCTTCTGATAACTCCATAACAAGCATATCAACATAGGCATCATCTACAAACCCCTAGGAGCCAAAGAAACGTGGGCCAATAGAATTCAAAGGTCAGCTGAAAGGGTAGCCAATCAGGACCAAGGCAAGTGAACGGAGGCCTATGCAAACACAAGCACTCCCAGAGAGGAACACCAATAACTGTGCGCCGAGGAAGTCACCTTGACGGATGATGCTATATCTGCAAGCTAATTGCCAAGTTCATCAAATGCCTCAACCCGAGCCACGAATAGTCACCACCACCCCAGGATGGAAATCTTTGGGCAAGTGAGCAAGATCATGGTCAAAGATGCAGGTTTTAAACAACGAAAAGCAAGAAGGGGCTGAGGAAGGAGCTGTCAGTGTTCAATAGCTGGGAAGCTGAAGGAAAGGCTTCCAGTAAAGAGGGAAAGTAATATGGGTAGCGGTGTGGGGGGGTAGGTGACCAGTAAACACCAGAGTTGGCGAGCAATACCAGAGCAATGAACAGCCAAAATGGACCTGAGGAATGTCAGTCTCGTAGCAGCAGGTTAATTTGATTGAAGACGACGCGCAGACATGGGAGCTGCCCTCGGCTTCTGGCAATGTTACTGTGTTGTTCTGGTAACCTTGTAAGGTTGTCCTTCAAGTCCCAGAGTTCCACTTCACTAAACCAGTCCTTGCTCTGCTAAGCAACACGTTGAATAATATCCAGAATGTTTCTCCTCAGAGAATGTGTCGCAGTGTACTATTTTAATTAAAGGAGTGTACGGCCCCAGTCCCAGTAGTCACCCTACATTGGGAAGGAGCCAAGTGATTAAATGAGAGACTGCAGCAGAACATGACACCCGCCCCTCACTTCCATCTTTGATATTGGGGCCTAGGTTCCTTTGTGCTTTTCTCAGGAGAGACAGAATCAAAGGCAAGCTGAGTGGAACACCTTGCTTGAAGGAATTTACCCTCTAAAACTCTCCCTGCATCCATTACTAATTTTAAATGACTACGAGCGTGCTCCTCGGCCCCGTTTGATACTTAATATTATTGAGGTCACTTTCCATCCTCTCGCCTGCTCTACTGAGAAGGATTGATTCCCCAAGGCGTTTCTGTCCCAGTACACGATGTCATTTGAAGGAACTGTTTTCCTGTGTAGATATCAACAGCAAGCAAGGAGTGAGCTGTTGGACAGAATTAGTGCTGATGAACACAGACCGAATAAATAGACCACCCAAACAGAAGGTGGATTTGTGATTAGCTTCTCACCCTGATTGGGTGGTGGGAGAGATGGAAGGTTTCCCATTCCCCACAGTAAGGTTTCTCTTTTAAAATAAATATCCCATATGAAGGTAGGTTTCATGATATTACCTGCGCCACCAGTAGGTGGGTAAATGGTCGAATCTCAGGGAGAATTCTGGGAAGGTTCTGTTCTCAGGTGCTGACTGTGTGGAGTTTGCTCTCGTGATCGTGTGAGTCTCCTCCGGGTGCTCCAGTTTCCTCCCGCGTCAGGATCAGAATCAGTTTTAATATCATCGGCATACGCCGTGAAATTTGTTGTCTTTGTGGTAGCAGTATAATGCAATACATAATAATAGAGAAAAGAAATGTGAAATAAAAGTGTTTATAGGTTCAATGTCCATTCAGACATCGTAAGAGCACCACATTTCTTGGTGTTCACCTGGCGGAGAATCTCACCTGGTCCCTCAACACCAGCCCCTTAGCAAAGAATAGCCAGCGTCTCTACTTTCTGCGAAGGCTGAGAGAAGTCCATCTCCCGCCCCCCCCATCCTCATCACATTCTACAGAGGATGTATCGAGAGTATCCTGAGCAGCTGCATCACGACCTGGTTCGGAAATTGCACCGCCTCAGATCGTAAGACCCTGCAGCGGATAGTGAGGTCAGCTGAAGGGATCATCGGGGTCTCTCTTCCCACCATTACAGACATTTACACTACACGCTGCATCCGCAAAGCAAACAGCATTATGAAGGACCCCATGGCACCCCTCATACAATCTCTTCTCCCTCCTGCCATCTGGGAAAAGGTACCAAAGCATTCAGGCTCTCACGACCAATTTATGTAACAGTTTCTTCCCCCAAGCCATTAGTCTCCTCAATTCCCAGAGTCTAGTCTGACACTTACACACACACACACACACACACACACACACACACACACACACACACACACACACACACACACACACACACACACACACACACACACACACACACACACACACACCGCCCCCCCCCCTTGAAATTTTTGCTCATTTCTTTCTCAATTCTTGCTAAACCATTGTTTACATTTACATCATTTATTATTATGTTGTAATTTGCCCTTTACTGTCCCTATTGTCTTGTTTATTAATAATTTTACTGTCTTGCATTGTTTTGTGCACTTTATGTAGTCCCGTGTAGGTCTGTAGTCTAGTGTAGTTTTGTGTTGTTTCATGTAGCACCAGGGTCCTGGAGGAACATTGTTTTGTTTTTACTGTGTACTGTACCAGCAGTTATGGTTGAAATGACAATAAAAACAACTTGACTTGACTTGAAGAAGCTGTTCCTGAATCGCTGAGTGTGTGCCTTCAGGCTTCTGTACCTCCTTCCTGATGGTAGCAGTGAGAATGAAGCATGACATGGGTGACAGGGGTCCTTAATGATGGACGCTGCCTTTTTGAGGTATTGCTTCTTGAAGATGTCCTGGACACTGCAGAGGTTAGTGTCCATGACGGAGCTGACTAAGTCTACAACTCTCCAGCTTATTTCGATCCTGTGCAGTATCCCTCTCCCCATACCAGACGGTCATACAGCCAGTCAGAATGCTCTCCTCGGTACATCTGTAGAAATTTATGTTTTTGTTGTGACATACTAAATCCCCTCAAACTCCTAATGAAATGTAGCCACTATTGTGCCTTCTTTGTAACTGCATCGATATGTTGGATCCAGAATAGATCCTCAGAGATATTGACACCCAGGAACTTCTGATCCCTCTATGAGGACTGGTGTGTGTTCCCTCATCCTACCCTTTCTGAAGTCCACAATCAGTTCTTTGGCCTCACTGACATTGAGTGCAGGGCTGTTGCAACACCACTCAGCCAGCTGATCTATCTCGCTCCTGTACGCCCTCTCATCACCATCTGAAATTCTGCCAATGACATCCCAAAGCTGTGCACATTGGTGGGCTAATTAGCCGCTGTAAAGGTGAGTGCTTGAAGCCTGGAAAAGTTGATGGGAATGTGGAGAAGATAAAGTCGGATTCGTGTAGGATTGGTTTAAATGGGAAGTTGATGGCTGGTGTGGACTCAATGGGTCAAGGCATCCCATCTCTATGCTGCAGGACTACTTAATCACCTTTATGAAACCCCTCTTCTCCTACATTACAAATTCCAGCACGAGGGCCCACTGTATAACCCAGCAAATCAGTGCAAATTCCCATTTTCCCCAGGTTCCCGAACACAACCCTGAGAATATTGGGGCATAGCTGAGGCAGAATCAGTTGGAAGCGTTTTTAAATATTAACAATATTAACTTTATATAGAAATATTAAGTAAGTGTGATATTGTAAGGCATTCAAGTATATCAAGTGACAGAAGTAATAAAAACCATTGTGGTACATTTCCTGCAGACCGCATGAATAAGTCATTGGTATTGAAGTCAGTGCTTCTACCCTGTCATATTTGCTGTGATTAAATGTTATCATGTTGACACCAAAGTTAATGGGTGTGAGACGAGTAAATTAAAATGTGCAGTGACCTGTTGTGTGTTCTCATTCGGCCCTGAATGCCAGCACCGTGATGCACAACACATTCACAGTCCCTCCGCCTCACCTGCAGGTGTGAATCTCACAGGTTCGCGCGGAAGGACTTTGAGTGTCTCAGCACAGATGAAATAAATTGCACGCAGGTTTCTCGAGTTTACCTGTGACCAGTTTTTCCGCTCCTTTGGTTCTTGTTTTGTTCAGAAGAAAAAAAAAGTACTTAAAGTCTTTACATTTGCAGAAGCAGGTTGGATGTATTCCCTGGGCGTCCGTGAATTTTAACGCTTTGTCTCCCGGGGTTGGACAAACGAGATTAGTTTTAATGTGAACCTTGGCTGGCATGGACCAGATGGGCTGAAGGGTCTGTATAACTCTGTGACTCCATAACCTCCAAGTTCACTGTCCCACTTTTAGCACCGGCATGCTATATTCTGAGAGTGGTATATCTCAGTCTCTCTGGTGAGAGAGCACCAGATGGAGCATGCAGGCAGCTTTAAGAAGGGGAGGGAATAACCCGAATTTATTTCTTCTGCCAGTAAATGCACACAATTCCCAGTGTACCTACAATTCCCACATACCTTCTGTGTATTGCTGATCATGGAATGTACTGAACCACAATGACAACATTAAAATTAACACAAAGCAAACATCAGCACCAAATTTCTACATCAAAAAATACCATAAGATATCCAAGCAGATTTAATCAATTCAGCCCATTGAGTCTGCTCCTCCATTCAATCATACCTGTGTTTTTTCTCAATCGCCATTCTCCCACCGTCTCCTTGTAACCTTTAACCCTCCCCCTTACCAATCATAATCCTGATAATATCTGCCTTAAGTACATCTGACTTGGCCTCCAAGATGGCACAGATTCACAACCTTCTGGCTGAAGAAATTCCTCCTCATCTTAAATCATACCAAATAGCATCAATTCATGACCCTGGTGCATATCTTTCTGCCTATCTTCCACATGCCTTTGCCGTTCTCCACACAGAGCTGCTGACTTACGGTGAAATACATTGCAGATGGCCTGGCTCCTAGGAAATTGGCCACCTGGACATAAGAGGCCATATTGCAGGTTAAGCAAGCTAGGACTTCAGCCTTTGGAGTGAAGGAAGATGAGAGGTGACTTGACAGAGGTGTATAAGATGATAAGAGGCATAGATGGAGTGCACTGCCAGAGCCTTTCTCCCAGGCCGAAAATGGCTAATACCAAGGAGAATTATTTTCAGATGATTGGTGGAAAGTATAGGGGGATGTCAGAGGTAGATTTTTTACCCAGAGAGTGATGGGTGCATGGACCACACTACCGTGAGAGGTGGTAGAGGCAGGTGCATGAGGGACATTTAAGAGACACCTAGATAGGTATCTAGATGAAAGAAAACTGGAAGGCTATGTGGGAAAGAAGGGTTAAATTGACATAGGAGTAGGTTAAAAGGTCAGCACAACATTGTGGGCCAAAGAGCCTACGTTATACTTCTCTCTTATTTTGTGCTTTTGCTTCAAATCTCCATTATCGCCAGCATCGTTTGGCTTACGTTAGAGACATCCACGGTGCCACCAGCTGATCCGTAAATCAGATGTGACTGTGGAAAGACAGTCAGGGTCTGAGAGAGGGAGGATATTTCCCAGCCACCATGACTGACAAAGTTTCCCGTGGCCACTCCAGTTACGGGGAGCAGCCTCTTTTTACTGATTTTACTTTGTGTTGAGATACAGAGGGACAGGCTGCCCCATCCACCCAGCAACCCTAGCCCAATTGCAGGACGATTTACAATGACCAAATACCCTTCTGACCAGTAAGTCTTTAGAGCGTGGGAGGGAACCGGAGTATCCAGCGGAGGGAGACCCACATGCTGACAGGAAGGAACATGCAAGCTAGCTTACAGAGGGCACCAGGACCGGCTCCGAGCTCCAATGCCTGAGCTGTGACGGAGTCGCACTAACTGCTACGCCATGCGGCTCCTCAAGCTGGTAAGTGTACAGCACTATAGTTCTGTGCTGGTCCTCTAAACGAGCGCCGTGTGATGCACAGCCAGCAGTGTGTGGAAGGCATGCAGTGGGGGTATAACGCTTGCAGTAATGTTGAGTGTCTGAGGTTGCAGTTGAATGTGTGAGTGTTGGCGTCGAATCCTGACGAGCAGAGGTCATTCATGAAGGGTGGTGCACTAATCGGTGACGGTGATCTCCCTGTCATCCCCCTCTCATCTGGATTCGCCAATCACTTGCAATTACTCCTTCTACCCCATCCTTTTATACTGGCTATCTTTCCTCTTTCCTTCTGGTCCCGATGAAGGGGTCTTTGCCAGAAGCATCAATTGTCCACTTGCCTCCACAGATTCTGCCTGACCTGATGAGTTCCTCGGTATTTTGTGTGTTGCTTCATAGACCAGCAGTCACCTTAGCCAGATAAGATTCGAAGATGCATTCACCGACCTTGACTGCACATTGAAATTGAAAATTTGGTTGAGTCCTGTTATAAAACAACAACATCTCACTCCATGTCAGCAAGGCCAAGGAGAGGGAAACCAGAAATCCATGAGCCAGTGCTCAGCGGAGCATTGAAGGTGGAGAGGGTTAGCAACTTTAAGTTCCTGGGTGTTACTATTTCAGAGGGCTTGTCCTGGACCCAGCACTTGAGTACAATGCTGAAGAAAGCACGTCGGTGCCTCTACTCCCTTTGGAGTGTGCAGAGATTCAGTATGACGTTTAAAACTTCGACAAACTTCTATGGATGTGTAGTGATGGGCTGCATCACAGCCTTGTATGGAAACACCAATGTCTTTGAAAGGAAAATCCTACAAAAGCAAGTGGATTTGGCCCAGCCCATCACAGGCAAAGCCCTTCCCAGTATTGAGCACATCTACATGAAATTCTGTCATAGGAAAGCAGCATCCATCATCAAAGATCCCACCACCCAGGTCATGCCCTCTTCTCACTGCTGGTAGAAGGTACAAGCCCTTCAGGATTCGCACCACCAGGTTCAGGAACAGTTACCACCCCTCAACCATCAGGCTGTTGTATAAAAAAGGATAACTACACTCAATTGCCCCATCCTACAACCAATAATCTCACTTTTAATTACTCTTTATCTCATTATCTCATGTTCCCTCGTTATTTATTGCTATTTATTTATATTTGCATTTGGCCAGTCTGTTGTCTTCTGCGCTCTTTCATTGATCTTTCATTGATCGCGTTATAGTTACTATTCTATAGATTTGCTGAGTATACGCACAGGAAAATGAATCTCAGGGTTGTTTGTAGATAAAAGTAATAACATTTACTTTGAACTTTGAACGTGTGAAGCCTTTGAACTTCCTGCAGGACTATGTTGGGCTGAATGCCTGGGATTGACTGTCATGGCTTTTGGCACCTTTCTCCCTCTTTATTTTTATTTATTTATTAGATATCCAGCACAGTAACAGGGCCTTCCCACCCAACAAACCCATTACACGAATAAGACCAATTAATCTACTAATCCATACACCTTTGGAATGTGGGAATAAACCAGATCTCCCAGAGAAAGCCGGTCAATGGGAGAAGATACAAAATACTTACAGTCAGCAGTGGAATTGAAGCCAGTGCCTATTGCAGCCACACTGCACCTCCTCTTTAATTGATATATGCTGGCTTTAAGCAGAGAAGGCTAGGTTTATACGGGGCTAGTCAGTCATGAAAGTGGGCTGCCTTCCAACGCATTAAGCTGATGAACAGGCAGTCCGCGCTGTTGGTCACTAAAACCAGTGCGTACAAACTCAGAGTACAGCTTGCAGCAGACGGATTTGTTGCATATCACAATCCCACTGCCCACTCTTTGGGGGCTATCCAGTTTACTCCCTCTAATTCTATTTGAAGGTGTCTTTATTAGAAGAGCCACCAGTGTGCTTAAGGAAGCTGACAGAGTCGGAGGAAATCTCATTACTCTGGGATAAGTTGAACGACTAAATTTGATAAATGCAATTGGCCCAGCCAATTGCTCAAAGGTCGGCACAGCCCTGTCATACGAGCAAACGCTAAATTCGACTTAACCAAAAGCCCTTGGGTGCGAGCTGTACTCACTCTCCTTATTTGCATAACAATTTCGGACTGGAATTATGTTCTTTGTAAAGGTAGAACCTGCTCAAGTCAGAGAAATTCCCAGGTGCAAAGTGAGGCAAGTTTATTCATCAGCTCTATATGGGCTTTTTATGCATTCAACCATGAAGTGGAACTAAACTCCAACAGAAGAGTCAACACAGGCACTCATCCTCTGGACAAATTAAGATGGTACATTCATGTCCCTCCAGTTAGACAGGCTTTTCTCTCTTGGCCCTTAGTTCTGTCACTTTGGGAATTGGGTCCATGTTGGTCCCTACCCTTAGCTACTGGCTATTTCACAAAATCCGCACGGAGTTGGTGTTTTGAGCCCATTTGTTCAGCTTCCCTTAGAAATGTAGATTGTTGCCTGAGGCAAACGAGAACAGCCAACATATCATTCCCTTCAAGAGGATGACAATGTGAACGAGTGTGGCTGCAGTCAATGGTTTAATTTTGGCTATGGTACACTGTTGTAATCTGTGAATTTCAATGCAGAGTGGGCATTAAGATGCAGTTGTTAGAAATGCTGCAGAAATACCCATTATGAAGTGCTGTTGTTAGATAAGCTATCTCACAGAAGGCAGATTGCCAATGATCAAGTCAAGTTGAGTTTATCGTCATGTGCCTACTGGAATAATTTTATGTATTACGCTGTACTGCTGCAACAAAAATAACCAAATTTTATGACGTGAGTGATGATAAACCTGATTCTGATATGGGTCTCTATTACGGACTGAGAGTGAGAAGGGGGCAAGGAGAGGGGAATCATGGCTGGAAAAAGGGAGAGGGGAAGGAGTGGGAAGCACCAGAGAGACATTCTGTAATGATCAATAAACTAATTGTTCGTAATTAAATGACCTTGCCTGGTGTCTCAGGGCTGGGTGTGTCTGCACTCATACCACCCCCTACACCGACACCCCTTTTCTGCCTCCTGCCCCACACCCCTCCCTCGTACTCTGCCTCCGCTCCATTCACAACATCCTTTGTTCCCACCATATTTACAAACTCACTCTCCGCTCCACATTGACAAATACAGTACTGTGCAAAAGTCGTAGGCACCCTAGCTACGTGTCCAAGACTGTTGCACAGTACTGTAGGTATAGAGAACACACAGATTATAAACTATACATTAATTATTCAGGATAGTGAAAAGAGAAAAAGACAATGCAAAATTAAAACATGAGTGCAGAAAAAAAAGATGTCTGTTCTCAATGAAATGATTCCTTTTAGGATCAGTTTTGAGGTTACGCTCATATTGAAAAGCTCAAGCTTATCAAACATCTCTGTAGTAACCTTGTTTGAAAGGCCCCTGACATTTGTCCAGGTTAATCGAGACTTCCATTGATATGTCACCTTCCATGATTCTTTCAAGATTTCCCAGGAAATCTGAAGAAAGCAACATCCATCTTCAAGGATTGCCACACTCCCAAGATGAAGAGCAACCATTCAGGCTCTTGAGTCTGCAGGCACAAACCAAATCGCTTATTTGGGTCGGCAACTCTGTGGCCCCTCTGATACCACGGCCCACTCTTCTTCAAGGCAAACTAATCCATACTCTTCTGCCCTCCCACAGCTGAAACCCTCCATCCCAGACGCACCCTGATGAATCTCTCCTCCAGTACAATCACATCCTGCCACCAGTGTGGTGATCAGATCTCCTACTGTGGCCTTACCAACGTTTTAGGAAGTTGTAGCATCAACCTCCTCGTCCCTCCCCATTCTCTGATAGGTCTTACACATTCAGCGGAGAGAGCGAAGCAGAACCTCAGTATAACATTTCACGGATGGATTGGCACCTCTAACAACAGCGGGCTCCCTCGGTACTGTGCTGGAGTGCCAGTCTAGTTTCTAATGCTCCTGTCTCCGAAAACTGTGCCTGAGGGCTAGAGGTTATGTGTGCTCAGAGAATTAGTGAGTCTATGTATGTTATGCAGTGATCTATACAGATAAATATAAGGAGTACAGTGCTAATACTTGGTGGCAGGATGGGAGGAGATACATAGAACAGTACAGCACAGGAACAGGCCCTTCAGCCCACAATGTTTCGCAGAACCAGCTAAAAAGTAAGTCAAAAACACCCATAAACTAAATCCTCCTACTTACACAATATGCATATCCCTCCATCTTTCTCGCATTCATGTGCCATTCTTCAAAGCCTCTAATGTATTTGCCTCTACCACCATACCAGGCAGCGCATTCCAGACATCCACCACTCTCTGAGTAAAAAACATACCCCTTTGCAAATAATGAGTAAGCATTCATCATCATCGTCGCGTGCCACATCGTATGACATTGGCGATCATGGTCTTTCCATGACCATGATGGTTCTTGCCAATTTTCTCTGCAGAAGTGGTTTGCCATTGCCTTCCGGTCCGGGCAGTGTCCTTACAAAATGAATGACCCCCAGCCATTATCAATACTCTTCAGAGATTGTCCTCCTGGCCATAACCAGGACTTGTGATATGTACCGGTGGCTCATACGACCATCTGCCGCCTGCCCCCGTGGCCTCGCGTGACCCTGATCGGGGGGCTAAGCAGGTGCTACACCTTGCCCCAATGGTGACCTGCAGGCCAGCGGAGGGAAGGAACGCCTCACACCTCCTTGGGGTAGAGATGTTTCTCCACACCACCACCTTGAGCAAACAGTAGGGTAGCAGAATGGGGAAAAATTGGATTCTGAGAAGCAAAACAAGGAATGAATGGTTACCCTCAGTGGTAAGACACACATGACTGTGGGTGGGAATATTAGTGTGGAAGTACACAATTTGTAAAAAACAGTTACGGATAATGAATCCAGTAGGAACAGATATTGAAGCTTTAATAAATAATGGGATAAAGGCTGAAGAGAGGCATTAAACTGGCTCTGTTCATAACAAAAGCCCATTCAAAAGTCCAGGTTTAACAGGCAATTTTGGGCTAAATGAGAATCACTGGTGCTTTGATAATCAAATGATGCTTTCTGCTGGAACACGTGGAAGGGAGTGGGGGGGGTGGATGCTTGTGCATGGGAGGGGCACCTTGAGGCTCTAATGTTCTTCTGTCATTCATTCTTTGGGGGTTTTTTTCGTTCTATTTTGTGGGTTTCTGCAAAGAGTGAAAATTTCAGATTGTATACTGTACACATTCTCCGACATTAAATTGAACCATTGAGCTGCTGATCAGTTTTCTGAAGTTAAGAATAACAGCCGTTAGTACTCAGCCTACCTGGGTGGGGTTGGTGGGAGGTGGGGGAGAGAAGTTCTGAGAACCAGGAGGCTACCCATTAACAGGCGGAGAATGAAACAGTTCAGAATTAATGCCTTACCAACAAAAACAGAGCAATAATCTGCACCTTAATGGTAGCATTGGATTTACCTCCAACCCCTCCCCTAATAAGCTTCCTACAACCTGCTGTTAATTACTTTGTCATAACTCGTCACCCTGCTCTAAACAACATGAATTTTTCTTTCTTACCACCGATTTTGTGATAAATGATTCCATATGCCAACCATAACTAGAAAGCAAAACAGCTTCTCAGAAGTATAATTAGATGATATAAATGACCAGGAAGAGCAACAATGGGCCATTATCATTGGTTAGACTGCATCAAAATCCAATTTATTGACCCAATGAAGCCAAGAGATGTAGATCATTCTGATTCGAGATCTACCACTGACTGAGATTGTAAACATGTCTCTCAGTAAATCTGTCTGAATGTCGATAGGAAAGATTAACTTGAGAAGATTTCAGGGTCGATTGATACATTAATGTGTCTGGAAAAGTGCCGCGGCAAACTCTACAATGAAACTTGCTTCCACAGAACTAAAGGAACCAGAAATCTACAGATGCCAAAAATCTGAAACGGAAACATAAAAGGCTGAATCACAGGGAAGAGAAAATCTGCAGATGCTGGAAATCAATGGAACACTCACTAAATGCTGAGGGATCTCGTAGGCCAGGCAGCATCTATGGAAAAGAGTACAGTTGACGTTTTATCAGGACTTGATGAAGGGTCTCGGCCTGAAACGTCGACTGTTCACTCTTTTCTATAGATGCTGCCTGGCCTGCTGACTTACTCCAACATTCTGACTGTATTACATAAAATGCAGGGAGCACTCAGTAAATGAGGCAGCACCTGCGGAGAGAGGAAGAGTGAATGTTTCAGGTCAGGCTCCTCCCCATCAATATTTTCATTTCCTTTGACACATTGACACTCTGGTCAATGATTTGTAAGCATCTCCAGGTCCAGCAGTATTTTTTTGCTGTTTTCATGAAGACAATGTCTTGCTAAATCGGAAGATTGCCCATCTACAGACCACAGAGCCTACTGATTTCAACGCTTGCAGGCCTAGATGTCTCCAGACCACAGTCCCTGCTGCTGACCTCAACGGCTCTCACAATCCAGAGCAGACGCAAAACTCGGACTCCACCACCATCAATGCACACTCCAATGACCTCGAGCATCTCCAAAGGGACAATTGCACAACCTCCAACTCTGACTCCAGGCCGGGTTTTCACGTGCTGCTGCTGGAACTCCCGTCTCCTCTTTCCCCACCACCACTCCACAATCCTGTCTCTCTCAAGTCCCACCACCAGCGCTTGGGCCCTCGGAGACTCCATCTTCCTCTCACCCCACCAGCCCTGAACACCCCAAATCTCCCTTCCCCTCTGACACTTCCAACACCCTCCCCCTCCAATCCCAGCTCTCATCCATGCCGGGTTTTCACCATTCCTTCCGTCCTTCCCTTCTCTGAGGCAAAACATTCTGTCCTCAGTAAAGGCCTCACCTTTGTCCCCCTGCGCCCACACCTCAGAGAGTTCCGCGCCGTCACGACGCTGAGCTATTCTTCCACCACCTCTGTCTCCAAGCCTATTTCTTTAACAAGGACTCCACCCCACACCAATGACCCCTTTCCTTGTCTTCAACCCTCCTCCTCTTCCTGGACACCCTGCCCAGCTCCGGACCTTTTCATTGCCAACTGCTGACGGGACATTGACCGTCTAGACGTTAACGCTGCTGTCTCCAATTCCAACTTCACTCCTTCTGAATGCTCGACTCTCCACACTAATCCTAATCTCACTATCAAACCCACAGATAAGGGAGGTGCTGCAGTATGGTGAACTGACCTCTACCTTGCTGACGCCCAGCGACAACTCTCAGACACCTCCTCTTACTTACCCTTTGAATAGGACCCCACTAAGAAACACCAGGCTATTGTCTCCCATGCCATCACCAACCTTATTGACTCGGGGGATCTCCCATCCACTGCCACCAACCTCATAGTTCCCACACCCCGCACCTCCCATTTCTACTTCCTACCCAAGATCCACAAACCCGCTTGTCCAGGTAGACCTATTGTTTCAGCTTGTTCCTGCCCCACTGAACTCATATCTGCATACCTTGACACTGTTTTATCCCCCTAGTTCAGTCCCTTCCTACCTACATCCAGGACACCTCACACGCTCTTCGTCTTTTCAATGATTTCAGGTTCCCAGGCTCCTATCATCTTATTTTTACTATGGATGTCCAGTCCCTATACACCTCCATCCCCCACCAGGAAGGCCTCAGAGCTCTTCATTTCTTTCTGGACACCGGACCTAAACAGTTCCTCTCCACCACCACTCTCATCCACCTAGTGGAACTTTGACAAAGTCCAGATAATTTCTCCTTTGGCTCCTCCCACTTCCTTCAAACAAAAGGTGTAGCCATGGGGACTCACATGGGTCCCAGCTATGCCTGCCTGTTTGTCAGCTACATGGAACAGTCTATGTTCCAAGCCTACACTGGTGACCATCCTGCACTTTTCCTACACTACATCAACCGACAGCATTGTTGCTGCTTCCTGCACCCATACTGAACTCGTGGACTTCACCCACTTTGCCTCCAACTTCCACCCTGCCCTCAAATTCACCTGATCCATTTCCAACACCTCCCTTCCCTTTCTCAATCTCTCTGTCTCTATCTCCTGAGACAGCTTATTCACCGATCTCTATTACAAACCCACGGACTCGCACAGCTACCTGGGCTACACATCGTCCCACCATGCTACTTGTGAAAACACCATCCCCTTCTCTCAATTCTTCCATCTCCACCACAACTGCTCTCAGGATGAGGCTTTTCATTCCAGAACGGAGGAGATATCCTCCTTCTTCAAAGAAAGAAGCTTCCCTTCCTCCACCATCAACACTGACCTCAACCACATCTCTTCCATTTCACGCATGTTTGCTTTTACCCCATCCTCCTGCCACCCTACCAGAGATAGGGTTCCTCTTGTCCTCAGCTACCATCCCACCAGCCTCCGCATCCAATACATAATTCTTTGAAACCTCCACCACCTCCAACGTGATCCCACCACCAAACACATCTTTCCCTCTCCCAACACACACAAAATGCTGGTGGAACACAGCAGGCCAGGCAGCATCTATAGGAAGAAGCACTGTCGATGTTTCGGGCCGAGACCCTTCGTCAGGACTAACTGAAAGGAGAGATACTAAGAGATTTGAAAGTAGTGGGGGGAGGGGGAAATGCAAAATGATAGGAGAAGACCGGAGGGGGTGGGATGAAGCTAAGAGCTGGAACGGTGATTGGCGAAAGTGATACAGAGCTGGAGAAGGGAAAAGATCATCGCTCCCTACATGACTCACTGGTGCATTCATCCCTCCCCACTGATCTCCCTCCTGGCACTTATCCTTGCAATTGAAACAAGTGCCACACCTCCCCCCACGCCTCCTCCCTCACTACCATTCATGGTGCCCAACAGTCCTTCCAATGAGGCGACGCTTCACCTGTGAGTCTGCTGGGTCATCTACTGTGTTCGGTGCTCCAGGTGTGGTCTCCTGTATATCGGTGAGACCTGACGTAGATTGGGAGACCGCTTCGCCGAGCATCTACACTCCGTCTGCCAGAACAAGTGGGATCTCCCAGTGGCCACCCATTTTAATTCCACTTCCCATGTCCATCGATGGCCTCCTCTACTGTCGTGATGAGGCCACACTTAGGCTGGAGGAACAACACCTTCTATTCTGTTTGGATCACCTCTAACCTGATGGCATGATTTGGCAAACTTCTGGTAATGCCCCACCCCCTCTCCTTCACCATTTTCCATTCCCTTTTCCCTCTCCTGGCCTGCCCATCGCATCCCTCTGGTGCTCCCCCCACCTTTTTCTTTCTTCCATGGCCAATCAACTTCCCAGCTCTTTACTTCATCCCTCCCCCTCCGGGTTTCACCTATCACCTTGTGGTTCTCTCTCCCCTTTCCCCCACCTTTTAAATCTACTCTTCAGCTTTTTCTCTCCAATCCTGCCGGAGGGTTTCGACCCGAAACCAACTCTACTTTTTTCCACAGATGTTGCCTGGCCTGCTGAGTTTCTCCAGTGCTTTGTGTGATTTGCTTGGATTTGTAGCATCTGCAGATTTTCTCATTTGTGATCTTGCTAAATGTTAGTTCCAAATACAAAGATAAACAAGCCTGGTGTGAGGCCTAGCTCACAATAGGGATTTGACAGACTCACAGTTGGTAACAGTAGGGATCTTTTCTAATGTGGTCAGCCGCCCGAGGCAACTAACTACTGAGGGGATTCATAAGAACACACATCAGGCTTGTTTCGACTCTCAGAGCAACTATCAAAATGATAGACCTAGGAAGGAGAGTGATGAAGAGGCTAGGGTAAGAGTTCCAGAAAATGAAGGGAACCGTAGGGCATGGGGATATGAGTATCTGCAAGCCAGCGGTGTAGTGGCATCAGCACCGGACTTCGAGGCGAGTGGTCGCGGGTTCGAATCCAGCCGGCTCCTTGCACACTTTCCATCCGTGCTGGGTTCAGCGTCGAGCTAGCGTCCAGGCCTCATAAAAAGCAAATGCTACAGAAACAGCAGAAATGCCAGGAACAACAACACGAGTATCCAGAGCTTGAGAAGTGCAGGGACCTCAGAGGAACATGACAGAGATTGGGAGATCCATCCCCTGCTGAGGAAGTAGACAACACATATAACGTGTGTCCAGTTTGGAACCTTCATATATTCCCTTAAAGAGCATTGCAACATTTGTTCCTATTACTGCAGCTAAAGAGGATGATGACCCTCATTTCCTACACTGCTAACCTATGCTATACAAACATTGAGAGAAATTTGTCATTGTCCAGGGTCACTGAGTCATGCAACATGGAAACAGGCTTTTCAGCCCATCAAATCCATGACAACCATCAACCATTTTGTCTGCAACTAACCCATTTATTTCCCCCAGATCCTACCACTCTCCTACACATTACAATGATCAATTAAACTACCCATCCCACAGATCATTGGGATGTGGAAGGAAACTGCAGCGTCCAGGGGAAACCCAACTGGTCACTGGGAAAAATTGAATTCTTCGTACAAGCAGTACCTAAGCACAGGATCGAACCAGGGTCTCCGGAGCTTCACTGGCTCCATTACTGTGCACTGCAAGTTCTGCAACAAAGTCAGAAGCTAATTCTAAAGGCTGTAAGCTTTCATCATTCTGGAAAGGATTTGATAAGAGGAGAATTTGTATTTAAGTTCAAAGTTCCAATTTATTATCAAAGTCTGTATACCATATACATCCTTGAGATTTATCTTCTTGCAGGCCACCACAAACCAAAGAAACAACAGAATCCATGGAAAACCACATACAATTTAATATGAAAAAGAGGGCAAATTGTGCAAACAGTAAAAATAAGTAAACAAATAATACGAGGAAATCTGCAGATGCTGGAAATTCAAGCAACACACACAAAATGCTGGTGGAACACAGCAGGCCAGGCAGCATCTATAGGGAGAAGCGCTGTCGACATTTTGGGCCGAGACCCTTCCTCAGGACTAACCGAAAGGAAAGATAGTAAGGGATTTGAAAGTGGGAGGGGGAGGGGAGATCCAAAATGATAGAAAACCGGAGGAGGTGGGGTGAAGCCGAGAGCCAGAAAGGTGATTGGCAAAAGGGATACAGAGCTGAAGAAGGGAAAGGATCATGGGATGGGAAACCTAGGGAGAAAGAAAGGGGGAGGGGAGCACCAGAGGGAGATGGAAAACAGGCAGAGTGATGGGCAGAAAGAGAGAAAAAAAAAGGAGGGGGGGAAATATATCAGGGATGGGGTGAGAAGGGGAGGGGGGGGCATTAACAGAAGTTAGAGAAGTCAATGTTCATGCCATCAGGTTGGAAGCTACCCAGCCGGTATATAAGGTGTTGTTCCTCCAACCTGAGTGTGGCTTCATCTTGACAGTAGAGGAGGCCATGGATAGACAGATAATACATAGAAATGAGCTGTGGAGTTGCCCAAACTTGATCCAGAGAGTTAGTTCAGCACCAAGATGAGTGAAGGTGGTTCAGGAACTTGGTGGTTGCTGGGCAACAACAGCTCCGAACCTGGCCATGTGCTTTTCCCACTGCTGCCATCAGGAAGAAGGCACAGGAGCCTCAGGACTCGCACCACCAAGTTCAGTAACAGATTCTACCCCTCAACCATCAGGCTCTCAGACCAAAGGGGATAGCTCCACTCATCCCATCACTAAACCATCCCACAACCATGCACTCACTTAATGCCCTTCCCCTTCTTACCCCATCCCTGATATATTTAGTTTTTTTCTCTCTCTCTGCCTGTTCTCCATCTCCCTCTGGTGCTCCCCTCCCCCTTTCTTTCTCCCTAGACCTCCTGTCCCATGATCCTTTCCCTTCTCTAGCTCAGAATCCCTTTTGCCAGTTACCTGTCTGGCTCTCAGCTTCACCCCACCCCCTCCGGTCTTCTCCTATCATTTCGCATTTTCCCCTCCCCCTCCTACTTTCAAATCTCTTACTACCTTTCCTTTCAGTTAGTCCTGACGAAGGGTCTCGGCCCGAAACGTCGACAGCGCTTCTCCCTATAGATGCTGCCTGGCCTGCTACGTTCCACCAGCATTTTGTGTGTGTTGCTTGAATTTCCAGCATCTGCAGATTTCCTCGTGTTTGTTCTTCATCTCATGTTCTTGATATTTATTGCTTAATTTTTTTCTTTTGTATTCGCACAGTTTGTTGCCTTTTGCACATTGGTTGTTATCCGTCCTGTTGTGTGTGGTCTTTCACTGATCCTGTTGTGTTTCTAGGATCTAATGTGCATGCCCACAAGAAAACAAATCTCCGGGTTGTATATGGTGATGCTTATGAACTTTAATAGTAAATTCCCTTTGAACTTTGAATTTTGAACATTGATACAAATAGATAAAAATCGATAATCAACCACTGTGCAAAAGAAGACAAACTGTTCAACTGAAAAAAAATAATAATGACACCAGGAGTTGTAACGAGTCCTTGAAAGGGAATCTGTACACCACAGAATCAGCTCAGGATAGTGGTAATTGAAGTTATCCACACCGGCTCAGGAGTCTGATGGCTGGAGGGTAATATCTGTTCCTTGACCAAGTGGTATAGGACCTAAGGCTTCTGTATCTCCTGCCTGATAGGAATAGCAAGAAGAAGGTTTAGCCTAGATGGTGGGGTAGTTAAACTAAAACAAGTACATTAGCTAGTGTGTGAAAATAACTGAATAAGATGACAAAATCTGAAGCACTCCTATTCCTAATAAATTGGCCACTGAGTGAATGTTCGTGGTCTTCTGCTGTCTTGCCATCCACTTCAAGGTTCAATTGTTGTGCGTTCAGAGATGCTCTTCTGCACACCACTTCTATAACACATGGTTATTTGAGTTACTGTTGCCTTCCTGTCAGCTTGAACCTGTCTGGCCAATCTCCTCTGACCTCGCTCTTTAACAAGGCACCTTCACCCACAGAACTGCGGCTCACTGGACGTTTGCTATCTCTCACACCATTCTCTATCAACTGTAAACTCCAGAGACTGTTGTACACGAAACCACCCGCAGATCAGCAGTTTCTGAGATACTCTAACCACCTCGTCTAGCACCAACAATCACTCCATGCTCAAAGTCACCTCGATCACATTCCCTCTCTATTCTGATGTTTGGTCTGAACAACAACTGAACCTCTTGACCATGTCTGCTTGCTTTTATTCATTGAGTTGCTGCCGCATGATTGGCTGATTGGATATTTGCATTAATGAGCAGGTGCCACTGAGTGTATGTAGACCAAGGGTTCCAGCCTGGGGCCCACGGACTTCTCAGGTAACGGTATGGGTCCGTGGTATAAAATAGATTGGGAACCCCTGATATAGACTGCGTTGTATTTAATATTTCAATAATATTTGAGTAATCTTGTAAATATGTTGCTGATTTATTATTCTGGTTTAATCAATTAATTAATTACAGGTTATATGTAAAACTGCGTTAATTGCACGCATCATCACGTTGCCAAGCGATACATACACACCTTACTTAAAGTAAACACAAAGCTACACCTGTATTTCAGACGCCCCATGTCTTCTTTGAATTAGGTTAATGTCTTGAAATCACAAAAGATA
Organism: Hemitrygon akajei; assembly: GCF_048418815.1. Classification (NCBI taxonomy): domain Eukaryota; kingdom Metazoa; phylum Chordata; class Chondrichthyes; order Myliobatiformes; family Dasyatidae; genus Hemitrygon; species Hemitrygon akajei. Next base: position 80,506,247 of record NC_133139.1, read on the forward strand.
ACATTGACCTTTTATAAAAATCAAAAACCAACTATTGGAGCCTTTAAGAAAAAGGAAGATTTTAATGTGAAATAACCCTCAGACTTTCACCTTCACCTTGTACAATTGTTATATGTTCATTTTAAAGCAGTGAGGGGGTGGGAAACCTCTCTCATACCTGACTCAGAGTTTTTCTAAGTGTGAAATGTCAGTCCTTCACCCGAGGTCACCCTCCATTGCTGGAAAGCAAGAGATAAAGCAGTTGGATTACCTTCCAGATGTTCGCATTTTCATGTGGAAATTTCTGTCAGCCTCACAGAATGATGTTAACCATTTCGCTATCGTTATCCAGAAAAACTCAGACTATCACTGAACTCAGACAGAAACCAGCCTCACCTCCATGGACCCTGCCTACACTTTTGTCCTGCCTCAGTTAAGCAGCCAGATCCCTCCCAGCCCAGGCATTCTCCCATCTCTCCACCCTCAGAATGTACAAAAATCTGAAAGCACATACCACCAGGTTCAGGGAAAAACTATGCCGCTGTTATATGACTATTGAGTGGACTGTTTCTACGATGAGATAGACACTTGACCTCACAGTCTACCTCATTATGGCCTTGCACCTGTTCTCTGTAACACTTCATTCTCCATTCTGTAATTATTTTTCCCTTATGCCACCTCTTGTGACATAGAAATGCTGGAAAAACTCAGCGGTTCGGGCAGCATCTATGGAGAGGAATGAACAGTCAACGTTTCGGACTGAGACCCTTCATCGTGAGTGGAAATGAAGGGGAGAGGCCAGAATAAGAAAGTGTGAGGCAGGAGGATGAAACACGTTAGAAGGTGATACGTGAAGCATGGTGAGGGGGAAGGTAAGTGGGTGGGGGTGGGGGGATGAAGTGAAAAGCTGGGAGGTGATAGGTGGGAAAGGTCAAGGGCTGCAGAAGAAGGAATCTGATAGGGGAGGAGAGTGGACCATGGGAGAAAGAGAAGGAGGGGGTGATAGGCAGGTGAGGAGAAGTGAATAGGAAATAGGGGAGGGAGAATGGGGAACTGAAGAGAGAAGGACAAATGGGGAGAAGTTACTAGAAGTTAGAGAGATTGCTGCTGATGTCATCAGGTTGGATGAAGTTATTTGTACGGATAGCATGCCAAACAAAGTTTTTCACTGTGCCTCAGTAAGTTTACCAATTTATATTTGACTTAGCACGAGGCAGAAGCTCACATCACCAGGAGAAGCATTTGTATTGCTGCCGCAGTCGAGCCTTCTGAACGCTATCACTGAAGCAAGCAGTTCCCGTGCTCGTCGTGAAGTTCACCCCTCACCTGGTCAGATTCTGCATCCACTCGCTCACTCAGAATGCGGCTGAGCTAGCCAGTGAGAAAAACAACTGGAACGTGAACCCGGAAGTTTGTGAAAAAATGAAGAAAAGGTATCAAAGTACCTGTGGCAGGGAGTTAATTTCAGAGCAATCGGAATCACAGGAATCACAACATCTTCTGAGATGCTGAGTTAATTTAGGTCAAATTCAAATCACTCAGTTCTCAAGTCTTCAGGGAAACAAACTAATCCTCTTTCAACTGGAATCAATCACCTCCCATTGCCTGACCCGCTGAGTTCCTCCAGCATTTTGTATCTATTGCTCTAGAACAAGCTTGCCAAGTTTCAAAATAAAGGGTCACCCATTTAAGATAAAAATGGCAAATTATTGTGGATCGTTAGCTCTATTCCGAATTGAGCTGCAGATAGTGAATACATTACAGGCCAAAATTGACAGGTTTTGTCCTATCAGTGAATCAAAGGTTCTTTCCTGAAAGTGAGGCCAAGATCAGATTAGCCACCACCTTTATGAACAGCACGGCCGGTTCATATGGCCATATCCTAACATCTGCCTCTGTTTCCTATTTTCTTCTCCCCCCCCCCCACCTACTTTTTTTGATTTTTTTTTGTGACTTTCCCTCTCCCTTTATCCCACAATTTCTCCCCACTCTCTCTTTTTTTCCTCTCAAGGTGTCCTCAGTCTTCAAGATTCCAGTTGTCAAACCATCCAGAGACGATAAGGGAGATGGACCTAGATTTACACCTGGCCTTGAGTTAGCTCAATGACCTGGCTCCACCTTCAATTATATAACCTGTACTTGACCCCACCAGAGAAGGTTTCATCCCCAAATCCAACTCCTCAAATCCTTTCAACAGTTTAAGAACTTGAGACCATTCTTTGGTCTTTTAGGGTCAACAGATTTTATACAGAACCTTTCCTGGGCTGTTTCAAAGCTAAGGCATTGAAGATAGAAACATAGAACAGGCCCTTTACAGCACATTACAGGCCATTTGGCCCACTATGTCAGACCAACCATGTAACCTACTCTAGTAATTGTCTAGAATTTCCCTACTGCATAGCCCTGTATTTTTCTAATCTCCATGTACCCATCTAAGAGTCTCTTAAAAGACCCTATTGTATCTGCCTCTACCACCTTCACTGGCAGTGCATTCCACACACCCACCACTCTCTGTGTGAGAAACTTACCACGGATATCATCCTTGTACCTGCTTCCAAGCACCTTAAAACTATGCCCCCTCGCATTAGCCATTCCAGCCCTGGGGAAAAGGCCTCTGACTATCCACACAATCAACGCCTCTCATCATCTTATAAACCTCTATCAGATGGTCTCCCATCCTCCATCGCTCCAAGGAGAAAAGGCCGAGTTCACTCAACTTATTCTCATAAAGCATGCTCTCCAATCCAGGCAACGTCCTTGTAAATCTCCTCGGCACCCTTTCTATGGTTTCCACATCCTTCCTGTAGTGAGGCGACCAGAACTGAGCTTATGTTAATAGACATGAGGACAGCAAAGAAACAGAAGGTAGAGAGATTTAGAACATTAGAGAGGTTTTAAGGAGGGAGTTCCAGAACTCAAACAAAGCCAAAGTCATGATTAAACAAAATATCCAAGTCTGGGTTCTCAGAGACTGGCTATTCTTACCTGTGTGATGCCACCCACCACTGCCTATGAAATGACTCACTTGTTGCTAAAACCTTCATTAATGTTTCATTAATTACCAGACGTATCAATTCCAGCACTGTCCATACTGACTTTCTCATTCCCTCCAGTTCATCCGTCACACCCCTTCTCTGCCTTCCCACTAAGCATAATACTGATGTTAAACGCTCATCATAGTTTTCAGATTCCCTCCATATCTTCATTTTGTTCCCGCCCCAAAATTTCTTTCCACCTCTAAAGCTGACCTGACCATCCGTGTTTTAGTCACACCACCAATGACCACCCGTATTGTTTCAGGAATGAAATAATCTGCAATACTCCTAGACCTACGGTTTTCCATGGCTTCACCATAGGCCGTGGCGCAAGAAGTGGATAAAAATAGTCTTCTTTAAAGTTCAAAGCTCAAAAAAACTTATTATCAAATTCATACTCTATATGTAGTACCCTAAGATTCACTTTCTTGCAGGAATTCACAGCGGATACAAAAAAAAATGACGCACAAAGAAGGACCAACAAACAATGTGTAAATGAAGACAAACTGCAAATACAAGATAAAAATGTGAAATAAATGAACAGATAAATAAACAAATAAATAAATGGATAGCTAGGTAGATAAATGGACAAATGAATGAACAAATAAATGGATAAATAGATAAATAAATAGATAGATAGATAAATATCGAGAATACGAGTTGTAGAGTACTTGAAAGTGATTCCATAGGTTGTGAGATCAGTTCAGTGTTGAGGTGAGTGCAGTTATCCCCTCTGGTTCAAGAAGCTGATGGTTGAGGGGTGGTAACTGTACCTGAAGCTGGTGGTGTGGCACCTGAGGCTCCTGTACCTCCTTCCCGACGACAGTGAGAAGAATGCATGGCTTGGAAGGTGGGGATCCTTGGTGATGGATCTTGTGACAGCGCTCCTTGCAGATGTGCTCAGTAATGAGGCCAGGAACCCATCAGGCGCATACTTAAAAAAGCAGAGGAAGAAGACAGCTGTAGTGGTTAAGGACCCAGAGTTACAGAACTGGATAGCATAGAAATTGGCCCTTTGGCCCATTGTCTCTATGTTGACCATCATCTCTCTCTATACTGTTCCCATATCTGTCTATACTCTGGCCAGATGCCACTTGTTACTGTTCCTGACTCCACCACCACCTCCGGCAGCTTAATTCAGATGCCAGTTATTCTTTGTATGAAAATTGTTGTAACAGCAAACTCTAACAAAATAATGCCACTGCTGGTGACTGCCTCAGGTCGTCATCCTTGTATGACACTCCCTCCAGTCAATCCAATAGTATTTTACAAATGTTGAGCAATGTTCCTTTATTGGCAACTAGAAAAACAAACAATCTTGAAGTGATGAAACTTAAGTGTAGTTAAGCGTAAACTAACTGGTCAACAAAATATGTGACTTCCATCGATTCCCAACTCCAAACTAAAACAAAGCAGAAATATATTTCATTAGGAGTTTGAGGAGATTTAGTTTGTCAGCCAAAACACTCAAGAACTTCTACAAATGTACCGTGGAGAGCATTCTGACGGGCTGCATCATCGTCTGCTATGGGAAGGCTACTGCACAAGATCAAAGCAGGTTGCGGAAACTTGTAAAATTAGTCAGCTCCATCATGGGTACTAGCCTCCGTAGTATCCAAGACATCTTCAAGGAGCAGTGCCTTAGGAAGATGATGTCCATCATTAAGGATACCCACTACCCAGAACATGCCCTCTTCACACTGTTACCATTGGGAAAGAGGTACAGAAGCCTGAAGGCACACACTCAGTGAGTGATTCAGGAACAGCTTCTTCCCCTCTGCCATCCGATTTCTAAATGGACATTGAACCCATGAACACCACCTCACTATTTTCCTATTTCTGCTTTGTGCACTACTTATTTTAACTTAACTATTTAATGGATATATATATATACACATACATACACACTTTATATATATATACACTTAATGTAACCCAGTTTTTTCCCTCTATATTTATTTATCATGTATTGTACTGCTACTGTAAAGTTAATAAATTTCACAACATATGCCAATGATATTAAACTTGATTCTGATTCTGAAATACATAACTTATTCCCTTTGCTTCACCACGGCCCCACTCATGTGACTAGTTACCATAATACACACGTAACACAGAATACAATGCAGTTGGAAAAAGATGCATGGCTTCTACATTTGGATTTTACTCTTAAAATCTCACCACACCACTCTCATTCTCTCTCATCACTTTAAATGTTATTTAAAATTTGTTCCTCCCCCCCCCCCCAGCTTGTATTTAATCACTTCCTGTAACGTGCCTCAAGATCAATATTTTGTTTGCTGGTGCTGTGTAGTGCACTGGAACGTGATTGAAATGTTAAAGGCACTGTGTAGCTGGCCCACTGTAACAGGAACTGGAAGGTAAACTTCTTCACCAGCTTCTGCCCCTCCATTCCCTTATTTCCAGCTCCCCTGTGCAGCCTGGGGTTTGATCCACACACTGTTTTATTGAATGAAGTAATGTTGGAGCAGTAATTGATGGGAACATGTACCGTCTCTGAGTATCTGCTATACTGTTTGTGACCTTGCATTTTTCTCTGCGCGCCTGTAGACGTGGCATTTTTTTTTCCCTGACTGAAATTAATCCTCACTTCTCCGTCACACTACAGCCCTGAAAATGAGTGTCAAACACAGGATTTGCGGAGCACAATCCAACAGCACAGCGGATCCTGAACGCATTTAATATGGAGTCTGAAGGAACGGGGTAACGAGGGAGTTCAGCCTCTGAGTGGAACATGACTGAAGCTTCAAACTACTGCCTTTGTAGCCAAAGGGACTGACTTTGACAGGGTAGAATAATGGAGCCCATTCACAGGGAAATGCAGAGAGGCCTTGGGGTTCAAATCCATGCCTCCCTGAATGTGGCAACCCAGGTCAATGTGGTAATGAAAAAGATGTACAGCATGCTTACCTTCATAGGTCAGGGCACAGAATACAGGGGAACACCAGTCTGACTACACTCTGATGTATTATGTGGTCACCGCACTATAGGACGGATGTGACTAGGCGGGGAAGGGTGCAGAAGAGATTCAACAGGATAAGTCCTGGATTGGAGGACTTTAGTTATGAGGAGAGATGGGCTTATTTTCGCCAGAGTGAAGGAAGCTGATGGGTGACCTGACTGGAGTTTATAAGGTCATGAGAGGCAGCAGTAAGGTGGATAGTCAAAAGCATTTTCCTCTGGTAGGGTTCAAAATAAAAGGGAGCAGAGGGAAATTTTATATCAGATCTGATGGTTAAGTTTTTTACAGGGAGTGTTTGCAATCAGAGGCGGTGGAGGAATTAGACACAATTAATAGGTTTATGAGGTATTTAGACTTAGAACATAGAACATTCCACACGGTATGGGCCCTTCAGCCCACGATTTTGTGCCAACATTTGAACCTATTACAAGATTAATCTTAAACACAAGAAAGTCTGCAGATGCTGGAAATCCAGAGCAACACACTCAAAATGCTGGGGGAACTCAGCAGGTCAGGCAGCAGCTATGGAGACAAATAAACAGTCAATGTTTCAGGCCGAGACCCTTCTTCAGGACTGTGGATGGGGGAAGATGCCAAAATAAAAAGGTGGGAGGTGGGGGATCTTTTTATTCCTTTCCGTTGATGCTGCCTGACCTGCTGAATCCCTCCAACATTTTGTGTGTGTTACACAAGATTAATTTAATGCTTCCCTCCTACATCTTCTTCTTGGGCCCTTAGCTCCCGGTGGAGCATGAGGCCATCGATGACCTCCCATCCCCACCATCCTCTGCCCTGAGCCAATTTCTTGAGGGTGGACCAGGAGTCTCCCCAGTGTCTAATTTCAACCTCAATAATCTCTCCTCCATGTGTTCCTTTCCCCTCTTTCCTTGGGGTTTCCATTTTAATGCCTGCTTAGTTGGCCTCCTTTAGGCGTGGCCAATCCACCTCCATTTCAGTTCTCTATGGATCCCTGGTTGGTGTTTTCCCACAGTGTCTGTCTGACTGATGTTTAGGATCCTTCTCAGGCACTGGTTGATGAAAGCCTTCAGTTTTTGTCGTGGCTGTGTTGTTTCCCCCCTACATAGCCCTCCATTATGTGCCTATCAAAGTCTCATAACTGTCCCCCTTTGCCGCTATACCTGTCCTTGGGAACATGTTCCATGATCTCACCACTCTGTATGAAAAATGTGTTGCTGGCATCCCCCCCCCCACACTTTCCTCAAATAACCTGAAAATTAAGCCCTCTCATATTAGCCATTTCCAATGTGGGAGCAAAATAATCAGTATGGATGTGATGGGCCGAATAGCCCATTTCTGTGCTGTAGAACTCAATGACAGCATTAGTCTGTCTAGCTACCCACAGTCCTCTACCCTCCTCACTACCGCCTGTCAACAGCTCCAAACAAGGATGGGGTGATATGGAATTACAAACCTCAAGAGCCGACTCTTTACATTGTGGTGCCTCCAGATATTGGGACATGGCGAGACCAGACAGATCACGTTCCAGATGGAATATACAATCTGCCGGAAGAACTGAGCAGGTCGAGCAGCATCTGTGGAGGGAGAGGGGTGAGAGGTAGTCATTGTTGGGGCGAAGCTCCGCATCAGGACCGAGAGTGGAGAGGTAATGAGGGCCAACATAAAGAGGAAGAGGGAAGGGGCGAGAGAGGTGCCAGCAGATGATTGGTGGACAGAGGAGGGGCTGAAGGGCGGCAGGTAGATGGGGCCAGGAGGGGGAATCTGGAGATAGCCACTGGAAAGAGATAAGCAGGAACACAAAGGGCATCAAGTGCTGGAATCTGATAGGTAAGGAAGGCGATCATGGGAACCAATAGGGGAGAGGTATTTGACAGAAGGAACCAGAAGTAGGTAGGTGTGAGGCAGAACCAATAGATAAAGTGTGTGGGTGGTAGGTAGATGGGCGCAGGAGGGAGATGAAAATGGGTGATGGGAAATGAAGGGGGGGTGCAGGATTGGGGATAAAAATGGAAAATTGGAGGTGGACAAAGAGCAGAGAGAAGGGGCAGGAAAACCCATTACACTTACCTGACCTGTAATTCCCAGTTTTAGGGATTCAGGAATGGCCTCACTTCAAAAGGATTGCATTGCTTCAAAGATAGGCCTTGATCTCCAGCTAGATACTCACACAAGATTAATTAGCCAATAGGGTTGAAAGACCCAACTGGTATGTCAAGCTGAAGGATGGAGACGCTAGTGGTAACACACACAGACGAACGCCTGCCGAAACAGATCTTCTACTCCCAGCTTAAAGAAGGCAAACGTAAAAGAGGCGGACAACAGAAGAGATTCAAAGACGTCTTAAAAGCCAGCATGAAGAAATGTAACATCGACATCAACAATTGGGAAACCGATGCCAAGGACAGGAAACTCCAGCAAACCTTCATCAGAGAAGGAACAGCAACTTTCGAAGCCAACAGATGTGCAGAATTAGAAGAAAATGGAAAGAGAGGCAGCAACAACCAAAGCCCGATCTGCCATCTGGAAGTATCTGTGCTGAATGCGGAAGAACTTTCAAAGCCATGATTGGACTCATAAACCACTTGAGAGCCCATAAATAGATCAACAGAACGAAGACCATTATCCTCGACCTCGAGGGATAGCCACGACGACAATGGCGACACAGAGATGTGATATGATGTTGGTGATAAGCCCACACATTATAAGGGATTGAAAGGAATAAAGGCAATGAAGATTTTTGTAGGTGGTGGGACAGAGGGTGAAGTGATCAACATACTTGCTTCTAATTTTCACTCAGTGACTAGGATGCGCCTTCACTGTAGACCCAGAAGGTGCCTCCATCCTTTTGGCCAGCAAGGTGAGCGAGTGATTAATGTTTATGACTGAAGCAGGAAGAGGTATTCAGCTCCTGAGGCTAATTTAGTGATAACGGAGCGGTAGGGGGATCCATTTCCAAATGCTCAGCTTTGGCTCAAGTACTTGGGGTGGGGTGGAGATATGTCTCTATCAGAGAAAGTGTAGGACGCTCCTTCCATCCACCAGCCTGCTAGTCTGCTTTGGGCAAGGTGTGAACCTGCTTATTCCCCTGATCAGAGTCATGTGAAGCCATGGAGGCAGGTCGGGAATGATCCTATGAGCAGCCGGTGCAGATCCCATCCTGGCTCCGTGACCAGTGACGCCAGGCAGACAATCTCCGAAGAGCCTTGACAATGGCTGGAGTCACCCGCCTTGTAAAGACATTGCACAGAATAAGCCAATAGCGAATAATTTCTGTAGGAAAATTTGCCAAGAACATACATGGTAAATGGTAGGGCATTGAAGAATGCAGTAGAACAGAGTGATCTAGGAATAATGGTGCATAGTTCCCTGAAGGTGGAATCTCATGTGGATAGGGTGGTGAAGAAAGCTTTTGGTATGCTGGCCTTTATAAATCAGAGCACTGAGTATAGGAGTTGGGATGTAATGTTAAAATTGTACAAGGCATTGGTGAGGCCAAATTTGGAGTATTGTGTACAGTTCTGGTCACCGAATTATAGGAAAGATTTCTATAATTCAACAAAATAGAGAGAGTACAGAGGAGATTTCTATAATTCAACAAAATAGAGAGAGTACAGAGGAGATTTACTAGAATGTTACCTGGGTTTCAGCACCTAAGTTACAAAGAAAGGTTGAACAAGTTAGGTCTTTATTCTTTGGAGCGTAAAAGGTTGAGGGGGGACTTAATAGAGATATTTAAAATTTTGAGGGGATAGATAGAGTTGACGTGGATAGGCTTTTTCCATTGAGAGTAGGGGAGATACAAACAAGAGGACATGAGTTGAGAGTTAAGGTGCAAAAGTTTAGGGGTAACACAAGGGGGAACTTCTTTACTCAGAGAGTGCTAACTGTGTGGAATGAGCTTCCAGTAGAAGTGGTAGAGGCAGGTTCAATATTGTAATTTTTTTAAAAATTGGATAGGTATTTGGACAGGAAAGGAATGGAGGGTTATGGGCTGAATGCAGGTTGGACAAGGAGAGAGTAAGCGTTTGGCACAGACTAGAAGGGCCGAGATGGCCTGTTTCCGTGCTGTAATTGTTATATGGTTATAAGAACTATCATGGTTGAAGACATGGCACAAAATGTTGATGATGATTGGAGTGCAGGGACACTTTACACAGATGCTGGGGAACTCGAGGACCAGGGGTACAGAGATAGGTTGAATACCTTAGGACCTTATTCACTGGAACACGAGAGAATGAGGGGAGATCATTAAAGAGGTACAGTACACAAAATCCTAGAGTGTAGATAGGGTGAATGCATGCAGGCTTTTCCCCCTCATGCTGGGTGAGACTAGAATGAGAGGTTATAGGTTTAAGGTGAAAGATGAAATATTTAAGGGGCATCTGCGAAGGAACTGCTTCTCACCGAGGGTGGAGTGTGGAGTGAGTTGCTTCTCACCGAGGGTGGAGTGAGGGGGAACTGCTTCTCACCAAGGGTGGAGTGAGGGGGAACTGCTTCTCACTGAGGGTGGAGTGTGGAGTGAGTTGCTTCTCACCGAGGGTGGAGTGAGGGGGAACTGTTTCTCACCGAGGGTGGAGTGAGGGGGAACTGCTTCTCACCGAGGGTGGAGTGAGGGGGAACTGCTTCTCACCGAGGGTGGAGTGTGGAGTGAGTTGCTTCTCACCGAGGGTGGAGTGAGGGGGAACTGTTTCTCACCGAGGGTGGAGTGAGAGGGAACTGCTTCTCACAGAGGGTGGAGTGTGGAATGAGTTGCTTCTCATGGAGGGTGGAGTGAGGGGGAACTGCTTCTCACCGAGGGTGGAGTGTGGAGTGAGTTGTTTCTCACTGAGGGTGGAGTGAGGGGGAACTGCTTCTCACCGAGGGTGGAGTGAGGGGGAGCTGCTTCTCACCGAGGCTGGTCGGAGTGTGGAGTGAGCTGCTTCTCACCGAGGGTGGAGTGAGGGGGAGCTGCTTCTCACCGAGGCTGGTCGGAGTGTGGAGTGAGCTGCTTCTCACAGAGGGTGGAGTGAGGGGGAGCTGCTTCTCACCGAGGGTGGAGTGAGGGGGAGCTGCTTCTCACCGAGGGTGGAGTGAGGGGGAACTGCTTCTCACAGAGGGTGGAGTGAGGGGGAGCTGCTTCTCACCGAGGGTGGAGTGAGGGGGAACTGCTTCTCACTGAGGATGGAGTGAGGGGGAACTGCTTCTCACCGAGGGTGGAGTGAGGGGGAACTGCTTCTCACTGAGGATGGAGTGAGGGGGAACTGCTTCTCACCGAGGCTGGTCGGAGTGTGGAGTGAGCTGCTTCTCACAGAGGGTGGAGTGAGGGGGAGCTGCTTCTCACCGAGGGTGGAGTGAGGGGGAACTGCTTCTCACTGAGGGTGGAGTGAGGGGGAACTGCTTCTCACCGAGGCTGGTCGGAGTGTGGAGTGAGCTGCCAGCAGAAATAGTAGATGCAGCTTCAATTTTAACATTTAAGAGAAGTTTGGACATGGATGGTAGGGGTACGGAGAGTTGTGGTCATGCTGCAGTTAGCTGGGTCTAAGCATAAAAGCAGATCTGTACAGTTGAGATGGATTGTGTGGCCTCGTTCAGTTCTCTAGTGCTCGGTAACTCCACCCCTATATTTATAATTAAGAAAGATTTCCTCTTTCAGTCCAGCAGCATCTCCTTGCATGTGATAATCAGCAACAATGTGCAATGATATTATCACATCTCCAGCCTTTATTTACATTTGGCTTTGAGCAGCTTCTTATATGTTGATTTTAATTCTTTGTGTGTGTTACTGTTCCTTTCTACTCCAGGGAATCATTTTCATTCTCTTCTCACAGAACAATCCCCAGAGATAAATTATGTCATATCCAAACTGTATTTGTATCATGCCTTTAGCGTCCTATATGACAGCCATAGGAATATTGTCCGATTAAATAACTGGCACTAAGTCATGGGGAAAATACCAAGGGACGAGAAATTCACTTCGGACAAATGAGGAGATATTAGATTAGGAACTAGTTGTTGGCTACACCAAACATTGACTGCAATGGAACTGGGCACCGGCATAATGTTGCTGATTACGGGAAGTCAGGTGACCTGCCATTTTGTGTCAGTGAAGTGAAATTCCACTCCTTAAGTGATCGGAAGCTTGGCCAAACAGGGTGGTTTTGAGGAGCATTTTAACGAAGGAGGGAGAGATGGAGAAGCAGGGAAGCCTCGGAAGGGAATCCCAGAGCAGAAGGCTCAGGGAACTGGAAGCACAGCTGCCAGTGTTGGTGGAGAGAGAGTGGGACGACCCAGAGCCCAGGAGTCGAACGGATGCAGAGATTCTGTACTTCCTAATGAAAAGGTGGAATATCAAAAACACAAGAGCGCTGTGAAATGTGTTACCTTTGCGGCAGCAGGGCTATCCAATATGTAATAATAGAGGAAAAACATGAATTGCAAAAAGTGAGAGAATGAAGTAGTGATGTGGTGTTCACGGGTTCAATGTCCATTCAGAAATCGGATGGCAGAGGGGAAGAAGCCGTTCTTGAATCATTGAGTGTGTGCCTTCTGGCTTCTGTACCTCTCTCCTGATGGTTATAATGAGAACAGGGCGTGTCCTGGGTGATGGTGGCCCTTAATGATGGCCTTTCTGAGGATCCTTGAAGGTGTGCTTGATACTATGCAGGCTAGTGCCCATGATGGAGCTGACTGAGTTTATAACTTCCTGCAGTTTATTTTGATCCTGTGCAATAGCCCCCCACCCCGCAATACCAGAAGATACTGCAACCAGTTCAAATGCTCCTCACAGTACAGCTGTAAAAATTTCAAAGGTGCATTTAATGTCAGAGAAATGTATACAATATACATCCTGAAATGCTTCTTCTTTGCAACCACCCACGAAAATGGAGGAGGTCCCCCAAAGAATGAACGACAGTTAAATGTTAGAAACCAAAAGTAACCCCCCCCCCCGGCTCCCCCTCCCTCCTGCGCATAAGCGGCAGCAAGCAACGATCCACCCTCACCCCCACTAACAAAAGAAAAAGCATCGGCACCCGCCACCGAGCACTGAACCGTGCAGAAAAGCAACAGCAAAGACACAGACTTGCAGTTACCCCAAAGACTAAGCATTCACCCGGTATTCGACATACCACAAGCTCTCTCTCTCTCTCCCTCATAAGGGAGAAAAAGGTACCTCCATTTCACAGCAAGAGGGGAGACATAACATGCTGGTTTATGATGTTAAAAGTCCATTGTGTTACTTTCTTCCGAGCTCTGTGCCCAAAGATCTCAGGTCTCTGGGCACACAGCCATAGATCTTCCGACTCCCACGGCACACCGACCTTCTGCCGGGACACCAACCTTCAACCTAAAGCCACGATCCTCAGAGATATTGACACCCAGGAACTTGAAACTGTTCACACTCCCCAATTCTGATCCCATTTTCTCCCCCGCACCCACTTGCACTTACACTGGGCAGTCAGCCTACCAACTTCCAGACCTTTGGGATGCCGGAAGAAACCAGAGCACCTGGTGGAAACCCACACCACCTCTAGGGGAACATGCAAACTCCACATGGACAGCATGTGAGGTCAGGTTCCTGGAGCCAAGAGATGTGCAAGAAAAAGGTAAAAAAAATACAGATCATGCTAACAATTGAAGTGAACAACAGCATTCTGAACCAAAACCCTGGAGCAGCCCAGAGTAGGCCCAAAGCCTCACTTATCAGTTCATCATATTAGCAGGCACGGAGCACAGCAGCTGGGGCAGTCTCCACAGCCTCAGCACTATGGAGATAACCGTCGCGGAGAGCGAGCCAAATTGGCACTCGGCCCGACCGACACCCTGTCTTCTCAGTCTCTCTGGGCCAGAGTTTAAATTGACCCAACGACAGAACAGTGAAAAGCTCCAGCACGCTGGAGAGAGGGACGAAGATTGCAGAGAGTGAGAGAAATTGGCTCATCCTCCAATCTGAGCCAGCGTTTAAACTGTCTGAGCAGCGTATCACACTAGGACCCAGGCACTGCTGTTGCGAAAGGCTCCGGTCCTAGACCACACCACCCAGCAGCTTGGTCCGGGCCCAGATTCGTTGCCCAGCCCAAAGCTGCTCTTAACCCCTTCAAATCAGCTCAGCACCCAGAGTGGTCCAGTCTCACATCCAGGCCAGTTGAACGAGCATCGAAACTTCTCTGCCTGGGGCCCGACTCTTCCTTTCAGCACCCAGTCCAATCCACCTCACTTCCAGGGCATCAGAACCCCATGTGCAATGATTCTGCAATGCACCATCTCAGTTCACCCCCCCCCCCCCCCCGAACCTGCCTCGCCATCACTCGCCCCTTTGCTGTTTGCGGGTGATAGTTTAGCACAATTCACCTCAGGAAAGGTATTTTTAGATAGAGAGAATGAGAGAATAAAGATCAAAGTAAAGAAGGGGTGAAAGAATAGAGGTTGTGAAAAAGAAGGAGTAAAGATGAGATGAAAAAAATTAAAGTGGGAAGAATAAAGGAATAATGATGATAAAAGATCGGAAGAAAAATGAAGATAGGAAGAATAAAAGAACAAATGAAGGAAGATGGACAAAATAGAGACAGGAAGAAAGAGGTTGCAGTTCTTGGCTTTCTGACAAGTGAAGCCCATGTTCTATGAATGAACTTTCAGCAACATAAGTAGGGTGTCACTCCATTGAAAGTCACCGTGGATTTGAAGCACAAAAGGAGAGATAAAAGAATCTTGAAAGGGGAGATTAACTTAGGGATCTGTGCTGAAGTTGTCAATGCCCGTCCAACAGACAGCTCCTGCCAACCCTCTCATCGCCACACTCAAGGACTGTGCAGGTGATTCATTCACCACCAGGTCCAGCACCCCCACGACTTTCAAGAACCACTTGTTCTGCATTTACAGACGTGTCTCAGATCCTGAGAGGGACAGAGAGGTGATACAATGAACTGGAAATTAAACTTATAATTTCTTATTTTGGTGGGACAGAACTCGCAGGAGTGCCAACAACAGATGGTGCTGGGAAAGTTATATCGATCACAAACTACATAAATAATTCAGAGAGTGAGTGTAACAGATGAGCAACCAAACCTCAAAGTATAAACCAGTCTTTCTATTCTTTTTTAAATCCCTTCCCCCTTCGCTGGGGATTAAAACGCAGTCTGCAACCAATGAAGCTTGGTATTAAATTGCATTAGTGAGTACAGCCGTACAGTTGGTAATGAAAGCAGCCATGGAGGAACTCTTGGAAGGCAGACTATTAAACTCTGCCTGATGGCACTTCCACTGTGCTGTAGGAAAGTGTGAGTATCTTCTGCTCCTAGCTGCTTAATAGAATGGAACAGGGCGAACTAAACAACCAAGCTGCTGATTGTTTTAATTCATTAAGCTGACGTAAGTCATTATTTGTCCATCTTGTGGTGTCCCTGGACTTGATGGGAGCTATTTATGAAGTCTCTCTAATCTTCGAGCTAATGCTTCCATCAGTGAGTGGAGAGAGTGGGAATAGGAAATAGTGAACTCTTGTTAAAGTGATCAAGGAGGTGCTAAACCTCTCCCCTCACTACATTCTGCCTGCGTTTGTCATGACTGGCTCAGCGCTGAGGGTTATTTCGCTTTACAGAAGTCTGAAGATCCAATCCTGTGACGAGCTGAGAGAGGACAATGCCAGGAGAGCCATTGACCTACAGATGTTTTCCCAGGGTGAAAATGGATTGAAAGGGCATCATTTTAAGGTATTTGGAGGAAAGTACGGGGCATATCAGAAGTAGGTTTTTTACACAGAGTGGTTGGTACTTGGGGACTGCTGCCCAGAGTAGAGGCAGAGACAGATACGCCAGGGACATTTAGGAAACTCTTAGATAGGTACATCCTCCAAGAGAGCCACAACCTTGTCGTGGTTTGGAGGCTTGCATGCCTAAATGTCCCAGAGAGCTGCAGTCAGGCCTTTGATTCTTGGTAGGGTCACCCATGCCAAACAGGTCAAAGGGTGGAGACCAGCCTAACAGGGGTCTACCTCTCCTCCAGGTTCGGGGGTTCAGCTCAGGACCAACTACCCTGACTGGTCAAACAAAACTGTTACAGAAACAGCAATGAAGAATCCTTCTACATCTGAGTGTGCCGGTATTCCTGAGTCTCCACCTGGGACTTGCGTGACTGACAGTAGTGAAAACTGAGAGGAAGCTACTGGCACGATGAAGGAAGCTCTGAGACGGGGGACCTTCATTGCTGCCCTAAATGCCAGCAGCATTACAGGCAAAAGAGAGAGAGTTACAAACGGAAAGTTCAGCCGGGAATCTGAAACAAATAGCAACAGATGCTTAGGATACTCTTCAAGCCAGTCAGCAGCTGTAGAGGGAACTGAGGAAAGATAAGCATGAAACCTCGACCCCAGCCTTGACTTTGATGGTCACTTGACCAGAAACTGCAGAAGTTGATGGATAAATTAGAGAAGGCTGGGGTAGGTGGGGAATGGTGACAGGCGGTAACAATAGACACAGGCTGTATCATATAGTTCAGAAATGAGCCCTTCAGCCCATCTTATTTATGCTGACCCTGATTCCTACTTACATTAACCTCATTCTCCTGCACCTTTCAACACCTTTCCCACCTGAGAACCTGTTTAAGTGTTTTTAGACATAATTCTATCTGTCTCCATCACCTTCTCTGGCAGCTCATTCCAGATAACGGCTACATTCTGTGTAAAAACACCTCAGATTGCCCCCTTTTAAATTTCTCTCCTCTCACCTTAATTCTTTAGCCTCTAATTTCAGATCCCCTGTCTTAGAAAAAGAGGGGCAGGAGACTGCACGTGTTATAGCGGTGAGCAATCTGACGGAGGAGCTCGTGCTGAGGGAGAGAGAGGGATTGTTGAATCTTAATTCCCGATGCAGGATACAACCCGCTCAGCTCTTCCAACAGAATGTATCTTCGAAAAGCACTCTATCTCTACACACCATAATCTTACAAACTTCTATAAAGTCATCCTCAACCTCCTACACCCCAAGGAGAGCGAACCCAGCCTATTCAACCCTGCCCCACTGAAGCTTTCCATTCCAGGCGATACCTGGTGACCACTTCAGCACTGTCTCTATTGCTGACGGTGGAATGTGACCAGAACAGTGCCCAATAATCCCACTGATTATTCATTTATTGAGATAAAGTGCAAAACAGGCCCTTCCAGCTGTGCCGCCCAGCAACCCACCAAATTAATCCTAGCCTAAACATGGGACAATTTACAATGACCAATTAACCTACCACCCAGTACGTCTTTGGACTGTGGGAGGAAACCAGAGCACCTAGAGGAAACGGGGAGAACGTAGAAACTCCTTCTGGACTAGAGTGGGAATTGAACCCAGGTCGCTGGTTCTGTGAAGCGTGCTAGCCACTATGTTACAGAGACCTTTATTGTCATTATACAATCAGTACAGGTTTTTCTTTACACATTTATTAATTAAAGTATTTTTGAAATAGAAAAATGTAATCTCTTCACAGCTGGGCAAGATGCCATATAATGTATAAAATCTGTGCAAAAATATATTGTACAACCTAGAATATACGTCGACAGTTTTGGGTATTTTTCAATGGATTAAGAGGATGAAAGCTCAGTAAAATTAGACCATCGTGTTCATCTAATAAAGTTGGGCTAGATTGAACTCAAAATGACGGTAAAAAAAAAGCCCACAGTTCCTAGAAATCTAAAATAAAAGCAGAAAATACTAGAAACATTCAGCAGGCCATGCTGTGTCTGTGAAAGGGAAACAGAGTTAATGTTTCTGGTCAAAGCCTTTTTGTCCGAACTGTGAAGGAGGCAAGAGAACTTCGTTAAGCTGTAGAGATGGTGAGGATGCTCTTTATCGTTGCTCTTTACTGATTGCAACTCAGCATTTAACACCATCATCCCCCTCAAAACTAATCAGTAAACTCCAATATCTGGGCCTCAATGCCTCCTTGTGCAATTGGATCTTGGCTTTCCTCATTTATAGACCCCAGTCAGGTTTGGATTGGCAAAAACATCTCGGCCACAATCTCCATCAGCACACAGGCACCACAGGGATGTGTACTTAGCCCCCTGCTCAACTTGTTTTACACTCTATGACTGTGTGGCTGAATACAGCTCCAACACCATATACAAGTTTGCTGACGACACCACTGCTGTGGGCCGTATCAAAGGGGAAGATTGAAAAATTTGGCTGAGTGGTGTAATAACACCAGCCTCTCACTCAATGTCAATAAGACCAAGGAACTGATTGTAAACTTCTGGAGAGGGAAACCAGAGGACCATGAAGCAGTACTCATTAGAGGATCAGAGGTAGAGAGGGGCAGTAACTTTAAATTCCTGGGTGTCACTGTCTCAGAGGACCCGTCCTGGACCCATCATATAAGTATTATTGCAAAGAAAGCACGACAGAGCTTCTACTTCCTCAAGAGTCTGTCAAGGTTCGGCATGTCATTGAAAACCTCTCAAATGTCTATAGATGTGTGGTGGAAAGTGGCTGACTGGCTGCATTACGGCCTTTTATAGGAACACCAATGCCTTTGAGCGGAAAAAGGTAGTGGATTCAGCCCAGTACATCACGGGTAAAGCCCTCCCAACCACTGAGCACATCGACATGAAACATTGCCGTAGAAAAGCAGCATCCATCATCAGAGATCCTCACCACCCAGGCCATGCTCTTATTTTCACTTCTGCCATCAGGGAGAAGGTACAAGAGCTTCAGGACTCACACCACCAGGTTCAAGAACAGTTACTGTCCTTCGAGCATCAGGCTCTTGAACAAAAGGGGATAGGTACACTCATTTAAGTACCCTGTTTTATTGTTATTTCATGCTAGTTATTTATAACAATTTATTTACGTCTGTATTTGCACACTTTGTTTACAGTTCCTGATGTTTATAGTTGACAAATCCTGTTTACAGTTACTGTTCTATAGATTTGCTAAGTATGCCCGCAGAAAAAGAATCTCAGGGTATTATGTGATAACATAAATGTACTCTGATAATAAGTTTTGCTTTGAACTTTGAGGAGGAGGTCGCTGAGGGGTAAGACAGGGGTGACAATGGAGAAAATATGTAAACAAGGTTACCTGGTCAATGAGTGAGTGAGATCAATTAGAACAAATGTAAAGAACATGGAGAATATCACTGCCTGGTTCGGAAATTGCACCATCTCGGATCACAAGACCCTGCAGCGGATAGTGAGGTCAGCTGAGAAGATCATCGGGGTCTCTCTTCCTGCCATCACGGACATTTACACTACACACTGCATCCGCAAACGAAACAGCATTATGAAGGACCCCATGCACCCCTCATACAATCTCTTCTCCCTCCTGCCGTCTGGGAAAAGGCTCCGAAGCATTTGGGCTCTCACGACCAGACTATGTAACAGTTTCTTCCCCCAAGCTATCAGACTCCTCAATACCCGAAGCCTGGACTGACACCTTGCCCTACTGTCCTGTTTATTATTTATTGTAATGCCTGCACTGTTTTTGTGCACTTTATGCAGTCCTGTGTAAGTCTGTAGTCTAGTATAGCTTTCTCTGTGTTTTTTTTATTACATAGTTCAGTCTAGTTTTTGTACTGTGTCATGTAACACCATGGTCCTGAAAAACGTTGTCTCATTTTTACTATGCACTGTAACAGGAGTTACGGTCGAAATGACAATAAAAGTTGACTTGACTTGACTTGAGAAAGGAATGTTGGAACTGCAAAGTGTAGAGAAGGAGGACATGCCAGGCAGGGCAGGTTGGGCACGTCCTGCACTCCCATAAAAGAACAACAAGAGCGAGAAAAAGAAATAAAAGAGCTGAGACAGCATCGCAGATGGACGACCATTGCAGACAGAAACGAAAAATCCCAAAGTTGAAGGATTCAATATTGAGTCCAAAAGATTGAAACATTCACAGTTGGCGGATGGCGTGGAAGTGCTCGATGAAGCGGTCCCAGTGTAAGGGGAGGCTGCATCGAGAGCAATGGACACAGTAGACAACCCCAGCAGATGGTGAGGTGTTGCCTCACCAGGAAGGGCTGTTTGGGACCCTGAAAGAGAAAGAGATGGGATGACAAGACTGGTGGTGGAATCTTTGAAAGTAGTGGAAACCATGAAGCATGATCTGTTGAGTGCAGACGCTTGCAGATAGAGAATTCAATATTTATTTCTCTAAGTACAGCTTGTTGTCTTCTTTACTTTCATGCATAGTCAGATTTTTACTAATTTTGAGGCAAATAAATTAAAAATTACATTGCACAGTTCATTATTAATGAAATGAACAAGGTTTTAAGATGTGAGTTGATTTTATTTCATAGTTGACTTGAATCTTGCAAGGAAAAAGCTAAATGAATCTTAAAACTAAAGGAATTTTTATACAACTGAAGTGCTCAAGAAGGTGGAGTTACTTATACATCAGTGTGGCTCTGAGAAGAGGAGAAGGAGGCCATTTGGCCCCTTGTGCCTGTTCTTCCATTCAATAAGATTGAAGTTGGCCTTCCACTTCAGTGTCACTTTCCTGAATTAACTCTACATCTTGATACCCCCAGAAACATTGCATAGATACCTCATTAAACAAACTGCACACCATTCCAGAATCCTCATATGGATAAAGAGTTATTGAAATAAGAATAAGAGATTTAAGAGTCTAAGTGACAAGGAATCAAAGAAAAGAAGAAAGATGAATAGAAAACAGGAGTGAGTAAATGAGCTTAGAACTCAGAAGTCTGGTCAAAAGTAGGAGACGCAAGATGGTGCAGATGTTGGAACCTGAAGCAACAAACAAAGTGTTGGAAGAACTCAGCAGGTCAGGCAGCATCTGTGGAGGGAAATGACCAGTCAACATTTCAGATCAAGATCCCTCATCAGGACTGGAAAGGAAGATGGGAGGCAGCCGGAATAAGAATGTTGTGGGGGGGAGGGGTTGGTTGGGGGTAGAAGTGGAACAAGGGCAGGCGGGTGACAGGTGGATCCAGGTGAGCGGAGTGATAGGCGCGAGAGGGAAGAGGGTGGGAGTGGTGTAGGAAACTGGGAGGTGATCGGGAGGTAGGTTAAAAGAAGGACGCGCCCACCAAGGGATCATACAAGGAGATCTTTTGGAAGCAGAGGGCACGACTCAGAGCAGCCGCTCTGCAGAAACGGTGGCCAAAGGAATGGAGAAATGGCAGAGAGTAAAAACTAAACTGAGAGTGTTGGACTGTGATTCAGATGGGTTGTACCCTGAGATCCAGAGGGAAGAAGACTGGAGAAGCAGCAACAGTAACCTTTGAAGATTATCAATCCTTCAAAGGATTCAAAGTACATTTATTATCAAGGTATAGAACCAAAGAACACTACAGCACAGTACAGGCCCTTCAGCCCTCCATGTTGTGCCGATCCATATAATCCTTTAAAAAAGTACTAAACCCACACTACCCCATAACCCTCCATTTTTCTTTCATCCATGTGTCTGTCCAAGAGGCTCTTAAATACCCCTAATGTTTTAGCCTCTACCACCATCCCTGGCAAGTCATTCCAGGCACTCACAACCCTCTGTGTAAAAAAACCTGCCCCTGATGTCTCCCCTAAACTTCCCTCCCTTAATTTTGTACATATGCCCTCTGGTGTTTGCTATTGGTGCCCTGGGAAACAGGTACTGACTATCCACCCTATCTATGCCTCTCATAATCTTGTAGACCTCTATCAAGTCCCCTCTCATTCTTCTACGCTCCAAAGAGAAAAGTCCCAGCTCTGCTAACCTTGCTTCATATGGCTTGTTCTCCAATCCAGGCAACATCCTGGTAAATCTCCTCTGCACCCACTCCATAGCTTCCAAATCCTTCCTATAATGAGGTGACCAGAATTGAACTCAATACTCTAAGTGTGGTCTCACCCGAGATATGCAGTACACAACCCTGAGATTCAGCTCCCCACAGCCATGAAACAAAAAAATCCACGAAACCTGTTCAAAGAAAAACACCAAAACCCCTGCCCAGACACACAAGGAACAAATCATACAAATGGTAACAAAATGAATGAGCGAAAATATTAAAAAAAAAACACAAAAAACAAAAGAGTCCATATTCAGTTCAGCTCAGTGGTCATTGTCTGCAGGCTGCCTCAATTCAAAGTTTTGAAAAACACATCAAAATGTGAACTACAGTCCATTCCACAAACCGCATCGACTAGCACTTGTTCTGGCACCATCCTCTGGGAGAGAGAGAGGGAGATCATTCCAAGGCAGGGACCTTTCTTCAGGAGCAGTGAGCGAGAGGGAGGGAGGGAGGGACCATCAGCTTCTCCGGCAGGAGCGAGCGAGAGGCTGGTAGACGGCGCTGCACACTCGCTCGCCTCCCCGAACCTTCTCGGAGGCAGCAAGGCGCCAGATCACTCAGTCAGCCTGAGAACACACCATCAGACTGTAGATCGCAGGCTCCAACAGTACCAGAACCACATTGGAAAGGGAAAAAAAACACGTAAAAGAAGTGAAGAGACACAAGAGGTACTGCATATGCTAGAAATCTAAAGCAATACACACAATGTGCTGGAGGAGCTCCACAGGCCAGGCAGCATCGATGGATGAGAATAAACAGTCAACGTTTCAGGCCGAGACCCTTCATCAGGCCAGGGGTATCGACCCGAAAACCCGACAGTTTATTCCATCCAAAGATGCTGCCTAACCTGTTGAGCTCCTCCAGCTCAAAGTAGTGAAAGAAGCGATATCATGAACCATTTTGAGGATGTTACCCATGGTGATGTTATCACGGATGCCATCTTCTTCCTGTGCTGGATAAATGTTAATATTGCACTGGAAAAAGGACGAATCCAACTGTTAAGCAACCTTCAGCAGCGGTGAGATTTTAGGGAAATTATGCAGGACAGAGTTAATTGTCAGTAGGGAAAATGTGGGTTAATAACTGACAGTGAATATGATAAAAGCAATTCACATTTAACCAACCTGATGAGTTCTTTGCTGAAGGTACAGAGAAGGTAATGAAGGTTGTCAGGGTAATGTATATATGGACTGTTAAAAAGCATTTAATCAGGTGTCACATTACAGGTTGTTTAATAAAATCGAGCCTGTGGAAATTAGAGAAAGCAATGGGAGCACAGATACAAAACAGGCTAAGAGGCAGACAGTCTTGGCAGTGTCGATCTCCCAAGCGTACGTTTCATGATCATTGCTCTTTCTGGTGCGTGCTCATGACCAGGACGGAGTACGCAGGCCTTAATGTCTGAGGTTGCAGCTTACACAAGACTGGAAGATGCAGCATGCAATAGGAGTGACCAGCTTTAAGAGGGTGTGGAGAGACAAGTGAAATGGGCAAGTACATGGCGGATGCAGATTAACTGAGAGATATTAATTTATTTGATAGGAAGAATGAGATTGGACCTTGTCCGGGGTTGTGGGAGCAGAGGTCAGACCACTGTGTTCCATGTATCTTCACAAGTTGTTGGGCAGGTAGACAAGGTTGTTGAAGAGTCACACGTTGAAGCCTGGTCTTCATAAATTGACACGCAAAGGACAAAGAAACAGCAAGCATTTGATAGAACAACAGATCATTGTTCCTGGTTCTAGTGGTGGGGTGGGGTTTATGTTGGAGAGGCTGAGGTTTCCCATATATGAGGTTTTGTTGAAGGAACGCGGAGAGGCTGCAGCCAGGGTGGTGGAGAGAGACTCCAGTGCAGAGTGAGTACAGAGGGAACAACGGGAATTCCAGCACACTCTGGAGATGTCACTGCTGGAAAGAACAATGGGATAAAACAAAACAAACTTAGAGATTAGTATCCCCAGTGTCCCAACTTCCAATTCCTGTGGATGCATAAAAAGCTGTTGTGATTTGGGAAGAGTATGGAGGCTGATTTAATAGTGGAGAGGGTTTAACAGTTCCACCATCTGCAGAGCACCCCTGTAGATGATCCAGGGGAAGTGTTAGGTTCAGCTGGAAGGATCCTTTAAGATAGGCACATGGTGTGTTATACCTAATGGCTCATACAACGGGGACATCATTGGCCAGGCCAGGGTTGATACCTAACTGTGTCTGAACTAGGAGGCAGCTGAGCTGATCAAAGCAGTGGGGCTGGAGTTGGAGAGTGGCAATATTGAATTCTTCAACTTCGGGATTTTTTGTTTCCGTCTGCAATGGTCGTCCATCTGCGATGTTGTCTCAGACTGCTGTGGAGGCCAGCTCAGTGGGTTCACTTAAAACAAAGGTAGACAGGTTCTTGATTAGCAAGGGAGTCAAAGGTTACAGGCAGAAGCAGAATGGGGTCAAGAGGAAAAATAAATCAGCCGTGATTGAATGACGGTGCAGACGCAATGGCCCATTTCTGCTCCTATGTTTATGGTCTTATGTTCTTATGGACAGTTCAGCATTCACTTTCAGAGCTCCACACCAACATGACAGACTCTGGGAGAAGAGAAGGAAGGAATCATAACAGAAGCAGAAGCCCCAGCTTTGGACTGAAGTGGACAGCACCATTCGTCGTACTGTCCCGTCTCGGATCAGACTGGCCGGCCTCCCTCTGTGGCCCTCCGTGTATCCAGATGGAGGTCATCGCACCACCTCTTCCAACCGACAACGTGGTTAATTCACGAACAGTAACGAAAGATCGACCTAATGCGATCAGAGTTTGTTCATACAAAGTCCAAGTGCCAAGCAGAGTCGCTAGGTACAACAATCAGGCATTTGCTTAAATAATACAAGTAACACGGATTCCCCAAGCCTATTAAAATAAACTTAACAAGCTTAAACAGAAAGCATCAGGAGACCATATTGCAAAGAGAGAGTCACTTGAGAAGAAAAAGCACAAAGATCTCTACACAATTAAAAGCTCTCATTAGACGACAATTAACCAATTCAGGGTCTCTAGAGACCTCAGAGCCCAATGCTCTCTGGCTCCCCTCACAGGCTGGAAGAGCTCATTACAGGTTCATCTTGAGGTCTGTGTCCTTGCAGTTCCTGCACACAACTCTTTTGCCAGAGTACCAGGTTTTGGCCACTTCCTGCATGATGATACGCTCAACAGAATGTTCCTCCTGAACGTTTGGTCTCTCTATTTTCATTGGTGTCTGAAAAGCAACAAGACCTTAGCACCTTTGACAGAGATTGATGCATTTTAGATGTTAAAGAAGCAAGCTGAGATCGCACTGAGCAGATATAAGGGGCAGCACGGGGAAAGAATTCATCAGACCTGTACTGAAGACTCGCTAAACCAATCAGTCTTCTCCAAGACCTCACCAGAATACAAGTATACATCAACAACTTCCCTTTGTAAGCTGACATCATCCACATTTCCTTTCAAGCAAAACATCTCT
Organism: Hemitrygon akajei; assembly: GCF_048418815.1. Classification (NCBI taxonomy): domain Eukaryota; kingdom Metazoa; phylum Chordata; class Chondrichthyes; order Myliobatiformes; family Dasyatidae; genus Hemitrygon; species Hemitrygon akajei. Next base: position 80,531,458 of record NC_133139.1, read on the forward strand.
GCCCAAGATCAAAGCTGCCCCAAGCATTATGAAGGTACTAATTTGGCAAAGACAAGTGAAACTCCGATAGTCTGGCATCTGGTTGTTCAGAAGTCCTAATGTTCTGTTATCTGGCTCACTCATTACAGAAACACAAGAGATTCTGCGGATGCTGGAAATCTTGAGCAGCACACAGAAAATGCTTGAGGAACTCAACAAGTCGTGGAGTGAAATGAACATTTGACGTTTCAGGGCAAGACCTGATTCACATTAATCTGAAATGTGAGCCAGGGGTCAGGAGAGCAGAACACCTGGAGACAGGAATGGTGTTGGGGTTCTGAGCACTCAGGCTTGGGAAGGAGTGTCAAGGTCAGCATGGGGTCCGAAGTGTTTGTACGTTTCGGCTTATTAGGTATAACTGAAACACACAAGGTGGAACACACATGATATGTTTCCCGTTCTCTCTAAACTCACCAAATTCACTGAAAAATTATTTTGAGATTCCTATTTATAAAAATTATTATTACTTAATGCTATCACAATAGCAATCTTGCACTCAACACCTCCAGGTTCAGGAGCAGTTATTACCCCTCAACATTCAGGCTCTGGAACCAAAGGGGATAACTTCACTCAAATTCACTTGCCCCAACCAATGGTCGCACTTTCAAGAACTCTCCATCTCATGTTCCCGATATTTATTGCTTATTTATTTATGTTGTGTTTCTTCTTTTTAGATTTGCAGTTTGTTGTCTTCTGCACTCTGGTTGAACGCCCGAGTTGGGTGGTCTTTCAGTGATTCTGTTATAGTTACTATACTCTAGATCTGTAGAGGATGTTCTGAAGAAAATGATTGTATATGGTAACACTTGGTTCTTAATTAAGGTGACAATTCATTAATTGTTCTACTTTGATAATAAACTTCACTTTGAAGCTTGAACATCAGCAGGATCAAAGAATTGATTGTGGACTTCAAGAAGGGAAATTTGGGAGAACACACACCGATCATTGAGGTGTTAGTGGTGGAAAGGGCGAGCTGCTTCAAGTTCCTGGGCATCAACATCTCAGAGGATCTAACTTGGGTCCAATGTATTAATGAAACCACGACAAGGGCATGCCAGCTTGAGGAGATTTGGTATGTCACCAAAGACTGTAGAAGATTTCTATATATGTATCATGGTGAGCATTCTGACTAGCTAAATCAACACCTGGTACTCACAACATCCAAAGAGGCTGCAGAATGCCGTGGACTCAGTCAGCTCCATCACAGGCTCAATCCTCCCCACGATCGAGGTCATCTTCAAAAGTTTCCAAAAGAGGTGGAGTCCATGAGTAATGACCTTCATCACTGGGACATACCCTCTTCTCATTATTGCTACCAGGGAGGAGGTACAGGAGCCTGAAGACCCATGCTTAATGCTTTAGCAAAAGCTTCTTCCCCTCTGCCATCAGATTTCTGAATGATCCATAAACCCATTTTTTTGCACAACTTATCTTTTTTTTATATTATAACTTATAGTAACTTGGTAACATTTTATGTCTGTGACAATAAACCTGATTCTACGCCGGTGTGACAAGTAAAGACGGCGAGATCTTGGGGCACAGTCAATAGTTCCCTGAAAGGGGCTACACATGCCGCTGAAGAGGGTGCTTGGGACATTGGCTTTCATCGGACTGAGTACAGGAGTTCAGGTGACAAGCTGCAACTGTACAAGGTGCTGTAGAGGCCACGCTGTGTATTGTGCACAGTTCCGATTGTCCAGCTACAGGAACGACGTCATTATTAAGCTGGGAGAGATGCAGAAAATATTCACAAGGATGTTAGGGGGACTGGCGGGCTTGAGTTATTAGGAGAGAGTGGATCAGCTGGGACTTTCCCCATGGACCTTAAGATGACAGGAGCAAGATTTAAACAGGAACCAAGGGACAATTTTGTCACACAGAGGGCTGGGTATGTGGAACATGCTGCCAGGTGAAGAGGCAAAGGTGAGTGTAATTACAGTGTTTAAAAGGTGTTTGTACTGCTTGATGGATAGGAAAGGTTTAGTGGCGCAGGCAAATTTGACTAGTTCACATAGGTAAATTGATCAAGTCGATGAGTTAGGCTGCATGGCCTGTTTCCAATCTGAACACCCCTACGATGCATTAAAATAACATGAAATAAAAGTGTGTAGGGGTATTAATAGGAGCAGCGTCTGACGGCCTGAAAAACCGGCACCATCCAAATTCTGGGAATGCTGGAGTATTGGAATTTCATGGCACATCTGAGCAGAACACTAGCACCGGAGATCCACTGGAGTCCCACCGGAGACCCACTGGAGTCCCACCGGAGATCCACTGGAGGCTGCACCGGAGATCCACTGGAGTCCCACTGGAGGCTGCACCGGAGATCCACTGGAGATCAACTGGAGGCTGCTGGAAGTGCACTGGTGACCCACCAAAGCCCCAGTGGAGGTCAATTGGAGGTCCTCTGGAGACCCACCAGTCAGAACGTCTCTACTGTATATCCATAGAAAATAACTAGAGGCTTTGGTGCAATACCAATCCTCCTCAGGATCCTAATGAGGCAGAGCCGCTGGCACGCTCTCTTTGTGATTGTGTCAGTGCGCCTGGCTCAGGATAGATCCGTATTGACGCCCAGGAAAGAAGCTGACTCCTCAACGTGGACCGGTGCGTTCCCTCGAGCTTGGTTGTCAGGGCAACTTCATTGGAGGCAAGTCAAGAGCCCAGGAGTTCCTGGCATAACCACCAGTAACAGTGTGATTATGAATAAGAGGCGAGGGTGAGATGATGGAGGCAGGAAGGGGCAGATTAGAGAGGAGTGAGGTTCAAAGTTCAAAATTTATTATCAAAGTACATCTACCTCACCATAAACTGAGATTCATTTTCTTACGGGTATGATCAATAAATCCAATAACCATGATAGAATCGATGAAAGACCACACCAGCAGGGCAGAAAACCACTGTGCAAATACATATAAATAATAATAAGAAAGCAATGACTATCGAGAGCATGAGATGAAGAGTCATTGAAAGCGAGTCCATAGACTGTGGGGACAGTTCAGCGATGGGACGAGCGAAGTTGAGTGGCTGCCCCTCTGCAAACTTCTAAGGAAGTAAAGGCACTGCCGTGCTTTCTTCCTAATTGTACTTACACTGGGCGCAGGTCCGGTCCTCTGAAATGATAACACTGAGGAATTTGAAGCTGCTAACCCTCTCCACTTCCGATCCCCGATGAGGACTGGCTCGTGGTGTTGAAGTATGAGAGGCTTTTTTACTCTCAGTAACCAGTCTGGCAACACGTATCTCCTCAAACAACTGAGGAATGCAAATCCCCAATAATTACAAATTAATGTAATATTATTTAATAAAGATATAATTAACTGAGCGGATTATATTTTGTTACTAATAGTTTAATTTTCTGAAGTGCACTAAACAAAGCGCGGCGGAAAATTTGCTAACAAAATGATTGTAAAGTTGATGGGGGTGTCTGGTATGTAAATTACAGCTTGGAGCCTTGACTTTTTGTTAAATAAATTGAACATAGATGTCTCTGTTTATCCAGATTTACGCTCATTTCACAGTTCATCTAGTTACTCACCTGAGTGGTGAGGCTCTGCAGCCCCCTATTGATCAATCCCAGAACTGCAGCAGGAATTATTTCGTCGTTGCTCCTTTTCCGATGATGTTCCTTCCTCCTTAATCCCCTCCCTCCATTGCTTGAAGCCCAAAGACCTTCTTTCTGCGGCTGACTCAGGAAGTCTTGTGTCCTGTGCTGGTCCCTGTAACTGTAATCTGCCCTGATCCCATCCCTGGGAAGTTCAGGCACAAACACGATCTCACACACACTCAGACTCGTACAGCCGTTCGGCTCTTTAGCCCCCCGTGTCCACACTGACCATTCAGACCCACTTGAGCCAATTGTTAAGCGACCACGCCAGCCTCCAGGATTTAGGCACTCCGATTCCCCGGAGTACGGATAGCTGTCGCGGCCCCTTTAAAGATTCTGGCCAGCCCCGCTTATTGGCGGCCATGTTTTGGTGCCAAGATTTGGATATTTAAAGCGCACCTGAACTCGGGTTTGGTGCTCTTTGGTTCGGTCTGCGATTGTATTTAGGATGTCCGTCTCGTCAGGTTCCCACCTAGCATCTAGTCAAGAACCCTGTCTCAGTCTCGAATTTGTGTCTCAATTTAAGTCTCAGAGACTCCAGCACTTACCTAGGCCTCTCGTCACACAAATCTAACATTATTACCGTTTTTATTCTCTCCACACTCCCATCCATTCGCCCCCCCCTCCCCCACTCTCAGGTTCTAAAACTAGATCGAGGTCTCTTTGGGGTTTTTTGCTGTTCTAGCAAGGTGGGGGTGCGGTTCTTCTCCTGGTGCAAGTGGGTGGAGGGGAGAGGGAGGCTCGATACTGCTGCTGTTGCTTGCGAGTGGGAGGGGGGAAGGGGGGCTTTGGGGTTCCGATATTTACTACCACTCGTTCTTTGGAGTTTCTTGTTTTGCGGATGGCCCTGTGAAGAGTAAGAATTTCAGGCTGTATACTGTACACATTAGAGTATTAATCCCAGCGGTGTAGTGGCATCTGCACTGGGCTTCGAGGCAAATGGTCCCAGGTTCGAATCTGGCCAGCTCCTTGCACGCTTTCCTTCCGTGTTGGGTTGAGCATTTGTGGTGAACTAGATATACCTGGCTGGACTGCTCCTGTGGCTCCTCCCACAGACCCCTGTATAAAGGCGACTGGGGCCTGTTGCCCTGCCTCATTCCCCAGGATGTAGTGTTGTTCATTCTTCCAGTCAATAAAAGCCGATACCTCGCTTCTTACGTCTCAGAGTGAGTTATTGATGGTGCATCAGCATTGAACTAGCAACTCAGCCACATTATGCAAAGGAGATGGCAAAAATGACGCCTGATGTACCACAGGTGTGAAATGGAACAACAAAAACCCTGTATATATACATTCTCTGACATTAAATTGAAACACTTGAACCAACACACCGGGGCCAATTAACAAGCCAGCCTGCACGTCTTCAGGAAACGTGATCACGCCACCAGTGACTCTCACCAGTTTCTGCGGGTGCACCGTAGAGATCGTCCTACGCAGATGCACCAACTACGCTGCCCAGCAGCACAAGATGCAACAGTCAATATAATCGAGGGCCCCACCCTCTCTGGTCTCTTCTTCCCTCCTCCCATCAGGCAGAAGGTAGAAAGCTTGAGAGCATGTACCACTAGTCTCAAGGACAGCTCCTAACCCGCTGTTACCAGACCCTTGAACGGACATCTCATACGCTAAAGATGAACTCTCGATCTCCCAGTTGACTTCACTGTTGTTCATGCATTTTATATTATCTATCTGTACTGCACTTTCTCTGGAGCTTTTACTTTTCGTTTCCTTTTTACAACCTTCATCTACTTATCTGTCAGGCAAGCAAGTGGTTTTCATTGCATCCCAGTTTGGTCTGACTGGAGGCCTGTGACCAGTGGGGTGCTGCCAGGATCAGTACTGGGTCCTTTGTTGTTTGTCGTCCGGATGACAACGTCGTTAACTGGATCAGCAAATTTGGGGGTGGAGTGGGCAGCGAGGAAGCGTGCAGAGAGATCTGCATCAGCTGGGAAAAAGGCAGATGGAATTTAATGCAGACAAGTGTGAGAACTTTGGTAGGACCAATCAGGGTAGGTCTCACACAGTGAGCAGTAGGGCAGTAGAGCAAAAAGATATAGGAACACTGGTCCATAATTTGTTGTAAGTGGCAACACAGGTTGGTAGGGTTGTAAAGAAAGCTTTTGGCACATAAGTAATAGTATTGAGGATGTTATGTTGAAGTTGTATAAGACAATGGTGCAGCCCGATTTGGAGTGTGCAGTTTTGGTTTCAAAGGTACACCTAATGTCAGAGAAATGTATACAATATACATCCTGAAATGCTTTTTCTTCACAACCATCCACGAAAACAGAGGAGTGCCCCAAAGAATGAATGACAGTTACATGTTAGAACCCCAAAGTTACCCCCAGCTCCTCTCCCACCCGTGCGTAAGCGGCAGCAAAGCAACAATCCCCCCCCCCAACCAGCTTAAAAAAAAGCATCGGCACCCACCACCGAGCACTCAGGCGTGAGCAAAGCAACAGCAAAGACACAGACTTGCAGTTACCCCAAAGACTACGCGTTCACCCGGTATTCAACACACCACAGGCTCTCTCTCTCCCTAATAAGGGAGAAAGTGATGTCTCCATTTCACAGCGAGAGGGGAGGCATAACAAACTCACTGGTTTATGATGTTAAAAGTCCGTTGCATCACTTTTTCCAATCTCTGTACCCAAAGATCCCAGGGTCTCTGGGCACACAGCCAGAGATTTTCCAACTCCCACGCCACACCGATCTCCTGCCAGGGCACCAACCTTTGATTTGCCCGTCTCCAGAGCCACGACATCCCAGGCCCCCAAAGGCGAGCTAAGCCCTTAGGCCACATCCTGGCATGTAGGATAATGGCCGGTCGTGAAACCCCGAGAACGGGTCCCATTCCCGCAAAGAACCGTAGTCAGCGTGTAACTCCAGGTCAGGGTCTTCAAAAGAACCCTGAAAGGGAAAAATAAAGATGTTAAAGATGGGAATAGAGCTGTTTCCGAAGATGCAAGCAAAGGAGTCGCCGTTTAACACCATCATAACTAAGCTCCACCCTCTTCAGCTTCACCTACCTACAGGAAAGATGTAAATAACGTTGAAAGAGCACGGAGAACATTTACAAGGACGTTGCCGGGACTGGAGGAGCTGAGTTGCCACAAAGCAAAGCCCAATAGCGTGAATGGCAGCAACGCTTCACTGCCAGACGAGCTCAGTGCCTTCTGTGCCCGCTTTGAAAGGGAGAACATAAATACAGCTGTGAAGGCCCAGCGACCTTGTGATCTCTGTCCCAGAGGACAATGTCAGGCTGCCTTTCAGGCGGGGGAACCCTCGCAAGGTGCCATGTCCCAATGGAGGGCCTGGTAAGGCTCTGAAAGCTTGTGCCTACTAACTGGCAGGCGTATTCAAAGATACATTCAACCTCTCACTGCTGCAGTCAGAATTTCCCACCTAAGAACAATTATACAAGCGCCTAAGAAGAGTAGTATGAGCTGCCTTAACGATGATCAGCCAGTAGCACACACATCTGCGGTGATGAAATGCTTTGAGAGGTTAGTCGTGGCCAGAATCATCTCCTGCTTCAGAAGGACCTGGACCCACTGTACACATCAGACTTCCAATATAACTCGGAGTCCTGCCATGTGCAGAAGTTCGCTGATGACACGGCCATAGTGGGGTGTGTCAGGAATGGACAGGAGGAGGAGTATAGGAAACTGATACAGGACTTTGTGATATGGTGCAACTCAAACTACCTGCGTCTCAATATCACCAAGACCTAGGAGATGGTGGTGGACTTTAGGAGATCTAGGCCTCATATGGAGCCAGTGATCATTAATGGAGAATGTGTGGAGCAGGTTAAGACCTACAAGTATCTGGGAGTACAGTTAGACGAGAAGCTAGACTGGACTGCCAACACAGATGCCTTGTGCAGGAAGGCACAGAGTCGACTGTACTTCCTTAGAAGGTTGGCGTCATTCAATGTCTGTAGTGAGATGCTGAAGATGTTCTATAGGTCAGTTGTGGAGAGCGCCCTCTTCTTTGTGGTGGCATGTTGGGGAGGAAGCATTAAGAAGAGGGATGCCTCACGTCTTAATAAGCTGGTAAGGAAGGCGGGCTCTGTCGTGGGCAAAGTACTGGAGAGTTTAACATCGGTAGCTGAGCGAAGGGCGCTGAGAAGGCTATGGTCAATTATGGATAACTCTGAACATCCTCTACATAGCACCATCCAGAGACAGAGAAGCAGTTTCAGCGACAGGTTACTATCGATGCAATGCTCCTCAGACAGGATGAAGAGGTCAATACTCCCCAATGCCATTAGGCTTTACAATTCTACCGCCAGGACTTAAGAACTTTTTAAAAGCTATTATTAATGCTTTTTGAGATAGTGATTTAGATGCATATCATATTTTTTACTGAGTTAAGTATTGTATGTAATTAGTTTTGCTACAACAAGTGTATGGGACATTGGAAAAAAGTTGAATTTCCCCATGGGGATGAATAAAGTATCTATCTATCTATCTATCTATCTATCAATGATTTAGATGATGACATAGATGGCTTTATTACATGACCTTATATCAGCTGAACAATACAAGCACCCATGTCAGAATGGTGTTCGTTGACTATAGCTCAGCATTTAACCCCATCATTCCTACAGTCTTAATCGATGAGCTGTGGAACCTGGGCCTCGGTACCTCCCTCTGCGATTGGACCTTCGACATCCAAACTGGAAGACCACAATCTGTGTGGAATGGTGATAATATTCTCTCCTCACTGGCGAATAACCTGGTGCACCTCAGGGATGTGTGCTTAGCCTACCTTTCATGACTATGTGGCTAGGCAAAGCTCAAATGGCATCTATAAAGTTGCTGATGATACAGCTATCGTTGGCAGAATCTCAGATGATGACAAAAAGACTACAAGAGCAGGGTTACCAGTTAGTTGAGTGATCTCAGCGTCAGTCAGTAAGCTGAAAGAACTGATTGTGGACTTCAGCAAGGGTAAGACGAAGGAACACATACCAATCCTATAGAGGGATCAGAAGTGGAAACAGTGAACAATTTCAATTTCCTGGGTGTCAAGGTTTCTGAGGATCTAACCTGGTCCCCACATATCGATGCAGCTATAAAGAAGGCAAGACAGTGGCACTATTTCATTAGGAGTTTGAGGAAATTTGGTTTGTCACCTAAAACACTCGAAAACTTCTACAGATGTACCGTGGAGAGCATTCTGACTGGTATGGGGGTGCGGGGGCACTACTGTTCGAGATCATAAGAAGCTACAGAAAGTTGTAAAATTAGTCAAGTCAAGTCAAGTCACTTTTATTGTCATTTCGACTATAACTGCTGGTACAGTGCACGGTAAAAATGAGACAACGTTTTTCAGGACCATGGTGTTACATGACACAGTACAAAACCTAGACTGAACTATGTAAAAAAACAACACAGCGAAAACTACACTAGACTACAGACCTACACAGGACTGCATAAAGTGCACAAAAACAGTGCAGGCATTACAATAAATAATAAACAGGACAATAGGGCAGTAAGGTGTCAGTCCAGGCTTCGGGTATTGAGGAGTCTGATAGCTTGGGGGAAGAAACTGTTACATAGACTGGTCGTAAGAGCCCAAATGCTTTGGAGCCTTTTCCCAGACGGCAGGAGGGAGAAGAGATTGTATGAGGGGTGCATGGGGTCCTTCATAATGCTGTTTCCTTTGCGGATGCAGCGTGTAGTGTAAATGTCCGTGATGGTGGGAAGAGAGACCCCGATGATCTTCTCAGCTGACCTCACTATCTGCTGCAGGGTCTTGCGATCCGAGATGGTGCAATTTCTGAACCAGGCAGTGATGCAGCTGCTCAGGATGCTCTCAATACAACCTCTGTAGAATGTGATGAGGATGGGGGGTGGGAGATGGACTTTCCTAAGCCTTCACAGAAAGTAAAGACGCTGCTGGGCTTTCTTGGCTATGGAGCTGGTGTTGAGGGACCAGGTGAGATTCTTCGTCAGGTGAACACTAAGAAATTTGGTGCTCTTTACTATCTCCACTGAGGAGCCGTCGATGTTCAGCGGGGAGTGGTCACTCCATGCCCTCCTGAAGTCAACAACCATCTCTTTTGTTTTGTTCACATTCAGAGACAGGTTGTTGGCTCTGCACCAGTCCGTTAGCCACTGCACCTCCTCTCTGTAAGCTGACTCGTCGTTCTTGCTGATGAGACCCACCACGGTCGTGTCATTGGCGAACTTGATGATGTGGTTCACGCTGTGTGTTGCAGCACAGTCATGGGTCAGCAAAGTGAACAGCAGTGGACTGAGCACACAGCCCTGGGGGTGCCCGTGCTCAGTGTGATGGTGTTGGAGATGCTGCTCCCGATCCGGACTGACTGAGGTCTCCCAGTCAGGAAGTCTAGGATCCATCTAGCCAGCTCCATCTTGGTCACCAGTCTCCGTAGTATCCAAGACATCTTCAAGGAGCGATGCCTCAGAAAGGCGGCATCCATCATAAAGGACTTCCATCACCCAGGTCATGCCCTCTTATCATTGTTTCCACCAGGAAGGAGGTACAGGAGCCTGAAGGCACACACTCAGTGATTCAGGAACAGCTTCTTCCCCTCTGCCATCCGATTTCTAAATGGACATTGAACCAGTGGACACTACCTCACTTTTATTACTTCTGTTTTTGCACTATTTTTAATTTAACTATTTAATACATATATATATATATATACTTATTGTAATTGTTTTACTTACTTTTTCTATGTTATCATATTGTACTTCTGCTAAATTAGCAAATTTCACGACATATGCTGGTGATATCAGACCTGATTCTGATTCTGGTTATAAGGAAAGATTGAATAGGTTAGGACTTTATTCCTTAGGACGTAGAAGGAGATTTGATGGAGATATCCAAATGAAGAGGGGTATAGATAGGGTAAATGCAAGCAGACTTTTTCCACTGAGGTTGGGTTGGTCGACAACCAGAAATCGTGGGTTAAGGGTGAAAAGTGAAAAGCATAACGGGAACATGACGGGAAACTTCTTCACTCAGAGAGTGTGGAGTGAGCGGCCAGTGCAAGTGGTGCATATGAGCTCGATTTTAACGTTGAAGTTTGGATAGGTATATGGATGGGGAGGGTATGGAGGGCTGTTGCAGGTCGATGGGAGTCGGCAGTTTGAAATGGTTTGACAGACTAGACGGGCCAAAGGACCTGTTTCTGTGCTGTAATTTTCTACAATTCGATGTGACAATAATAAATCAATAGTATTAATAATAACACAAAAAGTACACACACACACATGAATTCACGCATACTGCCATGCCCATACGTGCACTCCCACACGCATGCACACACTGAACTAAGACTAGAGGATGGAATAGTCACACTGACAGACTTTGCACAAGATTCGGAGTTTTCAGCCCCATACAATACTGCGTAGAAATCCCAGGGGTGTATATATAGCTGGGGTACGTGAGACATATGCACAGTACCGAACTTGTCAATTTGGAGCAGAGAGTGAGTCTGTAAATCAGGCCAGAGTAAAGGATGTCGTGAACAGCGAGGGTGGAGCACCCCAGGAGGGGGGTGGGACAGGTGGCAGAGAAGGAGTGCCAGGGGCAGGAGGTGGCACAGGTACAGACACACCCAGCCCTGAGACAACAGGCAGTGTCATTTGATTCCAAACAATTGGTCTATTGATCATTACAGGATGTCCCTCTGGTGCTTCCGCTCCCTCCTCTCTCCCTTCCCCTTTTCCCAACCATGATTCCCCTCTCCCTGCCCCCTTCCCACTCTCAGTCCGTAATAGAGACCCATATCAGAATCAGGTTTATCATGGAATTTGGTTTATTTTGCTGCCGCAGTACTGTGCAACACATAAAATTACTAAGTAGTGTGCTAAATTCTTCGGCACCCTGGCTAAGACTTTTGCACAGTAATGTAAGTTGTACCAGTTCTGTAACAGGAAGGACAAATTCAGATTTTGCAAAAGGAACCAGATTAGATGTGATTAATAAAAAAAGCTGGTGGCAATTTAGAACGTCTGATAAATGAACTTTGATGTAGAGCTCAGAGGTGGTGCGTCTTGGTCGGAAGAATAAAGGGGCCACTTACTCTTCAGAAAAGAAGTGTCTCCGTAGGTTAGGAGAGCTCTGTCTGCTGTTACAGATGCGCAAATCACCAGAAGTGACACCATAAATTTATGAAGTCATTAAAATAAAAACAAACAAAGCACTGAGGCAGATTTCCAGAGAGCAAGAACGGAAAAGCTGACAAATGATGTTATATTTGTGCAGAAACTCAGTTAGACTTAGGGAACCGCAAACAGTTCTGATCTCCGCGTTAGAAGGTAACGTTATTTACAGGGGTGATGTGGTAACTGAGAGATTCAAAGGAAAGACTGCAAGACCGAGAGGTGTCCTAACAAAGGTGCTAGGTTTTGAAAGGGATTTGTTAAGGGAGGCGCGGAGAAGATGACTGCACACGGCAAGTCCAGAACTATGAGTCGTAAATATCAGCCAGGCACAACTAAGCACATTGGAGAGTTCAGGAGAAATGTCTGCCCTGAGGGCAGTGAGAATGTGCAGCTTGATAGAACGTTGAGCGGTTGTGTTGAACAGTTGAGATATGTTTAAGAGGTAACAAAGAAGAGGCTGCATTTTTACAGCAGCTTTTGTGATGGTACCTTTTATAGAGCAGCCAGTGTTTTGAAATGAATCAGCTAACACACGCTTCCACGAATGGCAGTGAACTTACGACTGGTGTGTCTATCTTCCGGTAACAATGACGGAGGAACATACAGAACCGCGCAACAGTCTTAAGTACGTATCTTTATTTTATTTTATTGATTTATTGAGATACAGTGCGCAATAAGCACTTCCAGCCCCTCAAGCTGCGTCGCCCGGCAATCGCCTGGTTTAACCCTAGCCAAATCACAGGACAAGTTACACTGACCAATTAACCTACCGACCGGTATGCCTCGGGAATATAGAGAAAACCAGGGCACCCGGAAGGAACGCACGCATTCACGGGGAGAATGCGCGAACTCCTTACAAGCAGAGGCAGAAAGTGAACCCTGATTGCTGGCACTGTAAAGCATTCTGCTAACCACGGCACTGCCAGGCCACCCCAATATATATATAGCTAGGGTGTCAAAGACTTTTGCACAGTACTGTATCTGCCAACGTGGAGTGGAGAGCAAGTCTAAATCTGGTGGGAGTAAAGGATGTTGGGAATGGTGAGATTGGAGCACCCCAGGAGGGGTGTGGGACAGGTGGCAGAGAATGAGTGCCAGGGGCAGGAGGTGGCGTGGGTACAAACACATTCAGCCCTGAAACAACAGGCAAGGCCATTTGATTCCAAGCAATTGGTCTATTAATCATTACAGGATGTCTCTCTGGTGCTTCCTGTTCCCTCCCCTCTCCCTTCCCCTTTTCCCAACCATGATTCCCCTCTCCCTGCCCCCTTCCCACTCTCAGGCCCCAATAGAGACCCATATCAGAATCAGGTTTATCATCACTCACATATCATGAAATCTGTTTGTTTTTGTGGCAGCAGTACATCGCAGTAGAGAAAATTACCAAAGCGCTCTGCAAAAGTCTTAGGCACCCCAGCTCTAGATATTTTAGTCTGCGCATCAGAACTTCCTACTCTGTCTGCTTTTAGATCTCCTCTCTGGGACTCAGATTGTCCCTCAGTTTGTGAAAATGGTTCCCCTGACAGTGCAACACTCCCTCTGTGCGTTGTCCTACAGGGATATGAGCTCACAGTCGTGTGACTATGAGGTAACAGGTCAGCCTGGGCTCAGAGGTGAGGGTTAACCAGCCTCAGCAAATGACCACACAGAGAGAGGGGAATGGAGGGATGTATTGATGGATTAAATGTAAAATCATGTGATGGGATGTGGATGTATCAGCATCTCCGAAGGTTCAAAAGGACACTAGTCTGCTTCTCCCTCCACAGACGCTGCCTGACCTGCTGAGAAGTGACAGCATCTGCAGCTTTTCCGTTTTTCATAAATAAATCAGAATTCTCGTATCTTTCCTGTAATACCATGGGCCCTTACCTTGCTCATGTGCAGCACCTTGTCAATGAAACTCCAAGTATGCAACATCCACCACTTCTTTATCTTCCCTGTTTCTTTAGCAATCAACTCCAACAACTTCCCAACCACTGAGGTCAGACTAACTCGTCCACAACTTTTTTTCTTCTGTCTCCCTCCCTCTTTGAAGAGAGATTCTTGAAAGATCATTACCAATCCTCCACAATCTCCCCAGCCACCTCTTTCAGAACGCTGGGGTGTGGTCCATCTGGTCCAGGTGACTTATCTACTTTCAGACCTTTCAGCTCGCCAAGCACCTTCTCCCTGGAAATCATAACTTTTGCCCACCCTCAAACTTCCAGCATACTGCTAGTGTCTTCCACAGTGAAGACTGATGCAAAATACTTATTCAGTTCATCTGCCATTTCTTTGTCTCCATTGCTACCTCTCCAGCATCATTTTCCTGCCATTCGATATCTACTCTCACCTCTCGTTTACTCTTTATGTATCTGAAAAAAAGTCTTGGTATCCACTTTGATATTAATGGCCAGCTTAACTCCATATTTCATATTTCCCCCTCATGTGCCTTTTTAGTTGCCTTTTGTTGCTTTTTAAAAGCTTCTCAATCCTTTAACTTCCCACTAATAAATCAGAATCAGGTTTAATATCATCGGCATAGGTCGTGAAGTTTGTTAACTTTGTGACACCAGTACAATGCAATCCATAATAATAGAGAAAAAACTGTGAATTACTGTTAGTATATATATATTAATAGTTAAATTAAATAAGTAGAGCAAAACAGAAATAAAAAAAGTTGTGAGGTAGTGTTATGGATTCAATATCCATTCAGAAAATGGGTGGCAGAGTGGAAGAAGCTGTTCCTGAATCATTGAGTGTGTGCCTTCAGGCTCCTGTACCTCGTTCTTGATGGTAGCAATGAGAAGAGGGCATGTCCTGGGTGATGGGGGTCCTTTGTGATGGATGCTGCCTTTTTGAGACATCATTCCTGAAGACGTCCTCGATACTACGGAGGCTGGTGGCCATGATGGAGCTGACTAATTTTACAGCTCTCCGCAGCTTACTTCGATCCTGTGCAGTAGAACCACCGCCCCCCCCCCCCCATACCAGACAATGATGCAGCCAGTTAGAATGCTCTCCACAGTACATCTGTAGAAACTTGCGAGTGCTTTTGGTGCCAAACCAAATCTCCTCAAACTCCGAGTGAAATATAGTCACTATTGTGCCTCTCTGTAGCTGCATCGATATGTTGGGTCCAGGTTCGACCCTCAGAGATATTGACACCCAGAAACTTGAAACTGCTCACTCTTTCCGCTTCTGATCCTTCTATTAAGACTGAAGAATGGCCTGTTTTGCTGACATACTTATTCTGTGTTACATTGTGGGGAAGGGTTGATGGATCCCATAAAGTCATACAGCAGGGCTACAGGTCCTTCAAGCCATTAACTCCACCTCCCTGGGACCACCTGGGTCTCCCCTGGGTGCCCCAATTTCATCCCACATCCCAATGGTAGCATGTAGTTTGGTCGGTCAGTTGGTGGCTGTAAACTGCCCCGAGTGTGTGGAGGAGCTGTAGAATGGGAGGGTTTGATGGGAATGTGGACAGAACAAATTGGGATTAGCATAGTACCAGTGGCGATCGGTGGTTGATGACTAGTACGGAGTCAGTGGGCCGAAGGGTGTTTGTCAGCTGTGTGAATTGGTGACCCTGAGATAAAGGGGAGTGATTTCCTCTGAGGCACTTCCAGAAAGCAAACAGGCTTTAGACAAGCTTCAAACATTCATGATATAGGAGATTCTGTAAACATGTTGCAGGATTGTCCCGGAGATATTCTGGAATGTTCCACACTCTCA
Organism: Hemitrygon akajei; assembly: GCF_048418815.1. NCBI lineage: Eukaryota > Metazoa > Chordata > Chondrichthyes > Myliobatiformes > Dasyatidae > Hemitrygon > Hemitrygon akajei. The sequence goes on from NC_133139.1 coordinate 80,546,968, forward strand.
GAGGGCGGTGAGAGGGTGGAACGATCTACCAGCAGAAATGGTGGTTGCACCAGCAACTTCAACATTTAAGAGAAGTTTGGATAAGTTCATGGATGGGAGGGGTAGAGAGGACTACGGTCTAGGTACTAGTGAATGGGACAACACAGAATAACAGTCTGGCTCTTAGATGGGCTGAATGTCCTGTTTCATGCTCTGTGACTCTAGGTTCCCTGGGACAGAATGCTTCCATTGTGAGCGGAGACTGGATATAGGTTGGGCTTGTCTTCTTTGGAGGGGTGGAGGCTGTGGGAGACCAGATAGTGTGGGAAGAGTTATGGAGAGCTATAGATGGGGTGGAGAACAGGAAGCATTTCCCCAATGGCCAAGGAATCCAAAACTGGGAAGTATAGGTTGAGGGTAAGGTGAGAGAACTGAAAGAAACTGGAGCCTGACTGAGGGGTGGAGACAGGGACATTCACAATACCTGATCACCAGCGTACAGAAAGTAAAAAAACGAGCACGGGCAAATGGAATTACAGTAAATGGAGACTTGATGGTTATCATGGAGGTGACGGGCAGAAGGATCTGTTTCAGTGTTGTGTGGTTCTTGGATGCTCTCTGCTGTGGTGGGGCTGTATTAAGTCATGTACACCCTGGGGGGTTGTCACAACTGGATGCTCTGTGGTTAAACTCCATGTCAGAGTACAGTGAGAGACTCCCTGGAGAACGGTGGGAAGTCCAAAGCCTTGATGTCTGTGCACGCAGATCCCAAACCTGAGGAAGTTGCTTGACGATAAACACGGGTATGAGTGAAAGGGGCAATAAAGGTGAGGGGGAGTGGGGTGTCATTTTGGGGGGGGCAGGGAACTGAAGGGCTGACAAATTCTGTCCTCACTTCCTGCAAGCCTGCCTCACCTTTGATCCCCCACCCTGATCAACTGTATCCAACGTTACTGCTACACAAACAACTTCTAAAAAGCCAAAGTTCAAAGTAAATTTATTATCAGAGTATATATATACGTCACCATAAACTAGCCTGAGATTCATTTTTTGCAGGCATTCACAGTAGAAGAAAGAAATACAATTAATCTATGAAAAACTACACATTAAGAGACTGACAAAAATACAATGTGAAAAAGAAGACAAACTCCAAATACAAACAAAAATCACAAATAATAATAATAAGTAAATAAATGGAGAGTTGATTATGGACAATCATGGTCTATCCATGACCATGATTGGTCTTGACAAAGCTTTCTACAGAAGTGGTTTGCCATTGCCTTCTTCTAGACAGTGCCTTTACAAGACGGGTGGCCCCAGCCATTATCAGTACTCTTCAGAGATCGTCTGCCTGGTATCAGTGGTCCCATAACCAGGACTTGCACCAATAATATGCACCAGCTACTCACACGACCATCCACCACCTGCCCCCGCGGTTTTACGTGACCCTGATTGGAGGACTAAACAGGTGCTACACCTTATCCAAGGGTGGCCTGCAGGCTAGTGGAGGGAGCGTGTCTAACACCCTCTTTGGGTGAGATGCATCCCCACCCCAGCACCTAGATAGAGTAAACGAAATGCAGAAGTCAAAGGAACTGAACACAATGGCAGAAAGATCCTCCCAGCAACACGTACAACAAGCTGGAGGAACTCAGCAGGTCGGGCTCAGTCCTGACAGAGAGTCTCGGCCCGAAACGTTGACTGCTCATTTCCACCAATGCTGCCCGACCTGCTGAGTTCCTCCAGCTTGTTGTACGTGTTGCTTTGACCACAGCATCTGCAGTGTACTTTGTGTTTAAGATCCTCCCAGGCCTGTTTCTGGGAAGTAATGAAAAAAATCAGTACATCATTCCTCTGCTTCCAGAGGGGAGAGACTGGAGTCTTGGCATTTTCATTTCAGTCGAGATATGTTGTGCACACTCTCTTCACCAACGTGAAATTGCTTATTGCTTTCATTAAAGTCAAACCTGAAGGACTGCAGGCCAGAACCACAACTACTGAGAGGGGGTGGGAAGCTGGATCTGGTTTTGTTGTTTTGGATAACGACCGCTGCCCACGCAGAGCTCCACCAAATCCCAGCCGGTCCGAGCCCTACATGTGGATCGACGAATCGCCTTGGAAGAATGGTAAATGCTCTTTGAGCTTGGAAAGGATAAGTTCCAATTTCACTGGACAACAAATGTTTTCAAAAGTGCTGCTTCTCATGAACTTTTTTTGTTTATGATAGATCACTTGAAGTTGAACACAAATATAATTTCAAGCTACTTGCATCACATAGGAATCTGAAGAAGCAAGAAATCTTTTATTGAATATATTGCGTTTAATTGCAAAACGGTGCTGGCACTTTGCAATAGTTCAACTAAGCTAAGAATGTTTTGTTGATGATTTTCATTTGTACACAGTGTCTGAGTCTTCTCGCTTAAGTGTCCAACAGTAATCAGCCAGCACCGATGGATTCCACTTGCTCTGATACCGTTTCTCCATGACCTCAATATCCTGGAGAAACCTTTCATCATTCTCGTCACTGTCAGCACCAAGATTTGCAGGGAAGAAGTCTAAATGGGAATGCAGAAAATGAATTTTTAGTGACATGTTGCACTTTATGGTGTTGTATGTTTGAAGTATGTTGTCAACCAGCTGCACGTAGTCTGCTGCTCTGTGGTTTCCAGGAAATTTTTCAACCACATCCATGCGATTTTCTCCAGTTCCACTAGAAGTTCTTCGAATTAGCTGTTATCGGTGACCTGTTTGACTTGTGGACCAACACGAATGCCTTCCTTCACCTAGGCATCAGTTATGCTGACTTGAATTATGAACTGAAATAACAAATAGAGGTGATTTTTTAAAAAACGTAGTGTGTAACAGTGAAATCTCATGGTGATTCTCATGATCAGCAGTCCAAAGTCCATAAGATGCACCCCAAAGTATTCAGGAAGCAAAATCTTTGTTGTCCAGTGTTTTCACAATGACATTGAGGGTTATAGAGTTAGTTTAGGATTGATATAAAAGGCAAGTGATGGGCTGAAGAGCCTATTTCTTTCTGTACATCTGTACCATTCTATCACTTGCTTATTTATGAAGTTTTCAACAAAGTCAGGAACTGAATTACCCAAGCTGTCAACAGGCAAACATCACAAGGACATTAGAACTAAGAATTGGAAAAGTTTGCACAGTAACCCCTCCTCCTCCTCCCCACCCATTCCCTCGTACCCCACCTCACCCCCCAGCACTATGATCCTGGATAATCCTTTGACTCAGATCCAGTCTCTTGCTCGATATTCCCCACCATTAATTCCCGCTGGATCTAAAAGCCTGCCTGGAATGTATTCAGTGATTGAGTATGCACAGTCCTCTGGAGTACAGAAGCCCAGACTTAAAAGTCTCCGAGGGAGGAAATGTCTGTCCTAAGTGGCCATCAATTTATCCTGAGAATATGGATTCTTCCTAAAGAAGAGGCAGCCTTTCACTATCTAACCTGGGGAATCTCCTCTTGAATTTTACACTTCAATCAAATCTCTTGTTCTCTTAAACTCCTGAGGACTCTCAGAGATGAGGAGAGATACAGCAGGGAAGCAGGTTCTTTGGCCCATCCAGCTCGTACCAACCATCCACCCATTTTATACAAAGTTCTACCACCTTCTCATCAACTCCTTCCATATTCCACCACTCACTGCACTCAAGGGGGCAATTTACACCAGCCAGTTAACCTCAGAATCTGCACGTCTTTGGTTTGTGGGAAGGAACCGGAGCACCCAGAGGAGTGCAATGCAGCCACATGGAGAACATGCAGACTCCACACAGACAGCACCGGAGATCAGGATCAAACCTGGTTCTGTGAGGTGGTGATCCTACTGACTGCACCACTGTGCGGCATTCCCCTAAAATGATTCAGCCCAAGCTGATAATCTCAGCAATGAGTACCTTCAGATTTATTTTAAATGTAACATCTCCAGCATCTGCATTTTCCTCCTGGTTTTAAGTTTCAGTGAGTTTGTTTTACAAAGAAGATAGAAAAATACAGCACAGGAACAGGCCCCTTGGTCCACAGTGTTGTGCCAAACTAGCTAAAAAGTAAATCAAAAAACCCCCAAAAACTAATCCCCCCCTACCTACACAATGTCTTATCCCTCCATCTTCCTCACATCCATCTGCCTATCCAAACGTCTCTTAAAAGCCTCTAATGTATTTGCCTCTACCACCATACCAGGCAGCACATTCCAGGCATCCACCCCTCTCTAAGAAACTTGCCCCTCACAGCCCCTTTCAACCTACCCCCTCTCACCTTCAATGCATGCCCTCTGGTATTAAACATTTCAACCCTGGGGAGAAAAGATACTCCCTGTCCAATTCATCTATGCCTCTCATAATCTTATAAACCTCTATCGGATCTCCCCTCAGCCTCCGCCACTCCAGAGGAAACAACCCAAGTTTGCCCAGACGCTCATGACAGCACATGCCATCCACACTAGGCATAATCCTGGTAAACCTCTTGTTCACCCCCTCCAAAGCCTGAACATCCTTCCTATAGAGGGGCGACCAGAACTGTATACAATACTCCAGATGTGGCCTAACCAGAGTTCTATAAAGTTCCAACATAACCTCTTGACTTTTGAATTCAATGCCTTGACTAATAAAAGCAAGCATCTGTAAGCCTTCTAAACCACCCCATCGACCTGTGCAGCCACTTTCAAGGAGCTATGAACTTGGATCCCAAGATCTCTCTGTGCGGCAACACCTTTAAGGGTCTTGTTAGAGGTCTCGTTCATCTCTCTGCTCCCACAAACTGTTGCTTTCACACTGGGTTCAAAGGAAAGAATTGCATTTATATATCACCTTTCACTATGTCTACAAGCCTCAAAATGATCCACTGCAATGGAGTTGGTCAGGAATTTCATAGATTATCTCCTTCATTGTTACTGGGTCTAAACCCTGAAACTCTAGAGGACATAGCTTTAAGGTTAGAGGTCAAAGGGTTAATAAGAACAAGAGGGGCAATGTTTGTACCCAGCAGGTGATAGATACTGTGTATGGAACCAATTGGCAGAGGTTGTGGTTGAGACATGTATATTAGGTACATTGAAGAATTACGTGGACAGGTATATCAGTGACAAGATTTTAGAGGGACGCGGACCAAGTGCTGGGAAATACACATCTAGTATGAATATTCGTCTTGGTCAAAATGGACAGGTATGAGGCAAAGGGCTTTTCTCCATGATACCACTTTTCCTACCTGAAAACAGAGTGGGAACTCCTTCGCCCGAAGGACTACTGCAGTTCATGAAGGAGGCTCTCCCCCACCTTCTCAAGTGCAGATCGGAATGGCCAGTAAAGATAAGCCTTATGCCCACATCCTGAAGGATGAGCAAATAAAATCGATCTGAGCTGTGCACAGCCGTCTCCCGCAAAATGACAAGATAATGTGTTTTAGCGATTGGGCTGATGTATAAAATGGCCCTGACGCACTGGCAGGAGTGACGGTGAGAGAGCTGGATGGACAATCGCGGAGACGAGGAGGGAGGGCAGAGTCTCAGGATTAGTGTGGGCTATTATGGGCTAAAATGAGAAAAGCCACCCTCAGTGTGGAAGGGCAACACCTTATATTTCATCTGGGTAGCCTCCAACCTGATGGCATGAATATCAATTTCTCCTTCCAGTAAAAAATTCCTACACCCTTCCTTTATTCCCCACTCTGCCCTTTTACCTCTTGTCACCTGCCTATTACTTCCCCCAGGTCCTCTCCTCCCCTCTCTCCTAATGCCCGCTCTTCTCTCCTATCAGATTTCTTCTTCTCAGGTCCTTGACCTCTCCCACCCACCTGACTTCACCTATCACCTTCCAGATAGCCTCCTTTCCCCCGCACCTTTTTATTCAGGCGTCTTCCCCCTTCTCAGTTCCGAAGGGTCTCGGCCCGAAACGTTGACTATCCATTCGTTTCCCTAGATGCTGCCTGATCTGCTGAGTCGCTCCTGCATTTTGTGTGTGTTGAATGAGGAAAGATCTTTTCACCTAGTCAACCTGTACTTGGTACAAGGCTGGGACAGAGAGATTCTGGATGTGATAGGGTGCAGCTTGGTTGATGGGCTGGCAGGAGATTAGTTCAATTAAAGTCCAGCATTACATGGTTCAGTACTGACAGTAGAGTCACAGAGTAATACAGCAAGGAAATAGGCCCTTTAGCCCAACTGATTCATGCCAACCATGATGCCATCTATGCCAGTCCCACTGCCAGTGTCTGACCCATAATCTTCCAAACCTTTCCTGTACGTGTACCTGACTAAGTGTCTTTTCAAATTGCCTCATATCCACTTCCTCCGGCAGCTCTTTCCAGAAATGTTGCCCCTTTAGAAAATTTACAAGGGTGTTGAAGACCTGAGTTATAGAGAAAAGTTGCAAATATTAGGACTTTATCCCTAGAAGAATGAGAGGAGATTTGGTAGAGTTATATAAAATTATGAGGGGTATAGATAGAGTAAACGTAAGCAGGCTTTTCCACTGAGTTTGAGTGAGATGAGAACTAGAGGTCATGGGTTAAGGGTGAAAGGTGAAAAGTTTAAGGGGATCATGAAGGAAACTTCTTCATACAGATGATTGTGTGAGCGTGGAATGAGCTGGCGGCCCAAGTGGTGCATGGAAGCTCGATTTCAATGTTTAAATGAAGTTTGTATAGGTATGTGGATGATAGGGTAAATGTAAGCAGCTTTTTTTCCACTGAGCTTGAGTGAGACCAGAACTAGAGGTCATGGGTTAAGGGTGAAATGTGAAATGTTTAAGGGGAAAATGAGGAAGAATTTCTCCACTCAAAGGAAGGTGAGAGTGTGGAATGAGCTGCCAGCAGAAGAAATGGATGTGGGCTCGATTTCAACACTTAAGAGAAATTTGGACAGGTACATGGATGGGAAAGTTACAGAGGGCTAAAACCTGAGCGTAGCTCAATGGGACTAGACAGATTCATAGTTCGGCATGACTAGATGGGCTGAAGGGCCTGTTTCTATGCTGTAGAGATATTGGATTTTGCTCACCTTAAACCTGTGTTCTCGAATACTTGATTCTCCAGCCCCGGGGAAAATGCATTCACCCTAACTGTACCCCTCATGATTTCATAAACTTCTATAAGATCATCTCTCAATCTCCTACAATCCCAAGGAAAAGAATTCTTAGCCTGTCCAACCTCTTCTTATAATTCAGTCCACTGGGTCCGGAAAACATCCTTTACCTGCATATGTTTTAAGTTCAATAACACTTTTCCTATAGCAGAGTGACCAGGAGATCAGTTGGATCAGATCAAGTGGTCAGTAAGGCGTTCAGAACCACAGACATGGGTGGGCAGCCATGATCATATTGAGTAGTGGAGGCTAAAGAGCCAAATAGGTTCTTCTGCTCCTATGGTCCATGTTTCATGCCTTCTTGTCTTCCAACTGCCTCTGAAAGCTGTGACCTTTTCTTGGTTGAAGCTGTGTCCATTGGTTCCAAGCGTAGGTTGTTGGGAAATCGTTTAACCAATATCACTACTCCCAATGCTTTTTACACCTTACACCTTAGTGGCATGTAGCCAAGTGGTTAAGGCGTCAGTCTAGTGATCTGAAGGTCCTTAGTTCAAGCCTCAGCTGAGGCAACGTGTTGTGTCCCTGAGCAAGGCACTTAACCACACATTGCTCTGCGACGACACCAGTGCCAAGCTGTATGGGTCCTAATGCCCTCCCCTGGGACAGTATTGGTGGTGTGGAGAGGGGAGACTTGCAGCATGGGCAACTGCCGGTCTTCCATACAACCTCCCCCAGGCCTCAGTCATCATCAAAAATCGATAGACAGCTGAAGAGACACCTTCAATATGGTGGTGGGGGAGGAGAAGCATTTGGCAACCATTGGTAACCAGATTCAAACCATTAAATGACCATGTGAGGGAGCTTTTCAGGGTGAGAGGGCTCAGGATACAACAGTCACCGATGCTGATGAAATCTAGGACAATCAGGGACTTGATTGGTCCTGCTGTTCCAGATTTTGAAGAGTAATGACTGTAGGAAGTATGGTGAAAATTGAGAGGGTGGGATTCACCACTGTGGGGCAACCTAGAAGACAAAGCCCAGTATAGAAGGCAATCTAGTAAGGCTTAATATCAGCATGTTAAGGGTACAAGGAGGAGGTTAGGAGGCCCGAAAATATCGTCTCCTGGAGTTACCTATTTCAGCACTTTGCGATTAAAAGTGCACCTTGAAGAGTGTTGAAAATAACAACAAATTCCAGGTCATTTCTGAAATAACTCAGCATTTCTCAACCTGAGGTGCTCCCCAAGTGACACCACTCCCTGCGCAATAATTATTTGGAACTTCACTGCAGAAGTTAGTCCAACCATCACTCGTCACTCTGGGCTTCAGTGCATTGTGCAGGAAGTGACCTCATGAGCACATTTTCAATACCTCACTTCCAAGCTTCAGTGAGCGCACTACAGTATGGCCCGCACATTACCCACTGATCTTGGGAAAAACCTCAAACTACCCCCACCCCTTAGCCTGGGCACCAGTACCTGGTCTCCCTAATCAACCACCTTTCAACCACTCCAATGTTCCACTGGCCCTGTCTGAACAATCCTTCACTGGTTCTATTGAAGGCCCTGATTTCCACTGTTTGCTCCCACCCCAAGCCCCAAATCTCCAATAGTGCCCAGAGCCTGCCAACCCTCTCCCCACTCACATCTGCAACCATTCCACTAACCTGCTCCATCATCACAACCCATCCTTTCGCTTCAGTCACCCTTCGGGTCACACACCCACCTGACTTGAAAATATATCAGCATTCTTTCACCATCACTGGGTCAAAATCCTGAAACATCCTCCCTAACACGACAGTGGGTATAGCCACAAATCAATGCCTGCAACAGCTGAAGACGACAAATCACCAGCACCTTGGCAGGGACAACTTGTGATTGCCAACAAAATGCTGACTCAGCCTCTGAAGCCCACATCCCTTGAGTGAATATATTCAGAGACCACTTTATTAGTTACACCTGTACACCTACTCATTAAAAAAATATCTAATCAGCCAATCAGGTGGCAGCAACTCATTGCATAACAGCATGCAGACATGGTCAAGAGGTTCAGCTGTTGTTCAGACCAAATATCAGAATGGGGATGAAATGTGATCTAAGTGACTTTGGCCTTAGAAAGATTGCTGGTGCCAGACAGAGTGGTTTGAACTCAGAAACTACTGATCTTCTCAGATTTTCAAGCACTGCAGTCTCTAGAATTTACAGAGAATGGTGCAGTAAGCACAGTGAGTGGCAGTTCTATGAGCAAACACATCATGTTATTGAGAGAGGTCAGAGAAGAATGGCTGGTCCTTAAATTTTCATTTGGACAACTTATTCCAAATACAGGGAACATACCCACAGCCAGATTAGTTCAAGCTGACTGGAAGCCGACAGTAATTCAAATGACCATGCATTACAGCAGTGGTGTGCAGAAGAACATCTCTGAATGCACAATGCATTGAACCTTGAAGTGGATGGGCAACAGCAGCAGAAGACCATGAACATACACTCAATGGCCACTTTATTAAGTACAGGAGGTATAGATTATTTAATTATTTATATATATATATATATATATATATATAAAACAAGACAGTGCAGTTTTCTTCATGCCTTTTGGTTGACTGCGTTGCAAGTCAGTGATCACCTCAGAACTCAAGCACTTTTCAGGCACCAATACACTTTCTTCTTCACACACTGTAGAGGACACAAAGCAACCTATTGCCTGGACCTGTTGTCTCGGTCAGGAACTCCCACTGTTTCAACATCAGACAAAAGGTCTGGTTCTGTCCGACTAGACAATTGGGAACTGGAGGGGAGGGGGTGGAGATTTTGATTGTGGTCTCCGCTGGGACAAGAGCGTGACAGGTGATCAGACCCATTCTCCTGGGGCCTCAGGACTTTTAGAGAGGCGAGGGCTGTTGGTATGTCCCCTGCATTTGGAGTAAGTTGTCCAAATGAACATTTAAGGACCAGTGACCTTCACAGATTAATACATTTCAAGAAAAGTCAGATAAGATGGCCAAAAATAAGAGCAGAACACAATCAGAATCTGGAGATCAAAACAAAAAAAAAGGATTTTTTTTAAAAATGTGGATGCTGGAAATCTGACGCAAAAATGTTGGGGGATACTCAACTGGTCAGGCAGCATCTGGAAAGAGAGAGAAAAAAGTTAATGTTTAAGGTTATCTGAGCTACAAGGTTAATGGTTGATGATTTGGGGGGGGTGGGGGAGAATAAGGTCAAATGGATTAGAAAGTAAGAGGCAAGGGTCCTGATAGAAGTTTACTAAGTTTTGAGAGGGATCGATAGAGTAGACAGTCATCATTTTTCTCCCTGGAAAGAAGTATCAAATATTAGATCACATGCCTTTGGGGTAAGGGGAGAAAGTTTAAAGGAGATGTGTGGGCAAGTTCTTTTATGCAGAGAGTGAATGGGTAGTGGTTGAAGCAGATACAATCGTGGTATTTAAGAGGTTGTTAGAAAGACACGTGATTATGCGGGGAATGGAGGGATATAAATCACACACAGGCAGAAGAAATTTAGTTCAATTCAGCATCAAGTACAACACATATATCATAGGCCAAAGAGCCTGTCTCTGTGCTGTCTTGTTCTATGTGCTATGTTGCTGGGATAATTGGAATATAATGGCTCAATGATTCAATTTAATATCAGAGAATAGAACCTGGAATTCTTACTCTTTGCAGACACCAACAAAACAGAGAAGAAAAACAAAGAATGAATGATAGAATATGTTAGGACCCCAGGGCCCCCTTCATCCCTCCTTCGCACAAGCAGGAGCAAAAGCATCGGCCCTCCCCCCTGCCCCCACCCACTTGCTCCAACAAAAGGATTAACTCCCACCACCCACCATGCAAGCAATAGCAAAGCCCCTGAGGTGGGGGAAAATGGTGGAGTTGTTGATCATTTCCAGTGCTTAAGTACTGTGTGAAGGACACATTATTAATTAGAGAGACAGCTTTTATATCTGTTCCAAGGAGCTGGAGTAAGCTTGCCAGAATTGGAAGCAAAGGCTGATCCACTGCAGACCAGGTCAGGGAAATAAGGAGAAGTCTTTTTTTTTTTCTGGCATAAAGCAGAAAAAATTTTCTGTTTATGAAGCTGTGCCAAGTTTCTGAATTCACTCTGGCAGGGGACCAGCCTATTCCCAAGCAAGCAGCGACCTCTGTCGTCTGCAGTGCTCAACCACAACAAGGCTTCCTTCTTAATGATACCCATAACCTCCACCCGCATTCTTTATATAAAATATTAATGCTTTAATACTTTATCACTATTCATGAATTCAATTACTTGTCATGGCTAATAAACATGTTAGCTCTGGTCACTGCTCCTATGTATTATTCAAGCAGTAAAGTTGTTCCTCCCCAACTCACACTGAGAATGTCTTTGTTGCTTTTACTGGGAGTGGCTGAACATACACATCAATACTCACACAGACTTACTGAGAGAAGACCAAAGACCCGGTCGCAAACAAAAGCACTTGAGCTTTTCTACAAGGAACACAACTACGAGAAGCGCTTGTGGCAGGAAAGCAGCGTCCAGCATCAAGACCCCTGCCGCGCTCTCTTCTCGCTGATGCCATCAGGAAGGAGGTACAGGTGCCTTACGTCCCACGCCATCAGGTTCAGGAGCAGTTATTACCCCTCAGCCATCAGGCTCTTGAACCGGAGAGGATAACCTCACTCACCCCCGCGCTGAACTATTTCCACAACCTATGAACTCAGTTTCAAGGATTCTACAATTCCTGTCCGCAATATTATTTATTTATTTAACACTTTGGCTTTTTTTCTGTCTTGTATTTGCATACTTTGTTGTCTTTTCATATCGGTCTGAAGAAGGGTCTTGGCCGGAAATGTTCATTACCAGAGATGCTGCCCGACCTGCTGAGTTCCTCCAGAGTTTTGTGTGTGTTGCCATCGGTTGTGTTGTCGTTTGTTTAGCCATTTTTGTTTGTTCAATTTTACAGTTTTGCTCTGATTCTATTGTGTATCTTTGAAAATACTGTAAATGCCTACAAGAAAATGAGTCTCAGGGTGGTATATGGTGACATGTATGTACCTTGAGCTTTGAACTTTGAAGGGACGTCCATTGCCTTTGTGGATGTAGCCTCCTTTCTGGATTCCATCACTTGGGGCTTGGAGAGGAATCACACAAAGTGACCCTGGGTCCTTTCTCTGACTTGTCTCATCTGGCTCTATTCTTTCACAACCAGCACGGCCTGGTAGGTCAATGGGTTTTTTTCCATCTTTTGGCTTCACGGAATATCTTTATCTTTGTGGATAAGATATCGAAGTTGAGGGTGGTGTATCTGTGGAACTCGTCGCCACAGAGGCCAAGTCTTTGTGTATATGTAATGGTCAGATTGATTAGCCACATGCACATTGAAACTTACAGTGAAATTTTTCAGAAAAAAGCAGATCAGTGAGGATTGTGCTGGGTCATCAAACGTCGCCATGCTTCCAACACCAACATAGTAGGCCCACAACTTACTAACCCTAACACATACTGTATGTCTTTGGGAGGAAACTGGAGCACCCAGAGGAAACCCACATAGTCACAGGGAGAACCTAGAAACTCCTTACAGACATGGCAAGATTTGAACCCCAGTCTTACAGTTGATGCTATAACAGCATTACAATAGAACTTAAGGCAGAAGTAGATAGACCCTTAATTGGGAAGGTGGAGCGGGGAGGGTTGCAGGTTGTGGGGTTAAAAAGAAAACACAGTGGAAGTCAAGTTTGTTGTCACATACACAAATAAGGCCACAGGGACAAAGAAAACTTTACCTGCAGCAGCTTTACAGACACATAACATCATATAAGCAGCATTCATTTATGTTTTCTCTTGAGGATGTTGTTTATCTGATGCTATGTGCCATCTAATCTCTCCTTATAACTCAGATTTTTGAATTTTCTCCCCGTGTAGAAAAGGTCCACACTTTATTCCTTCTGCCTAAGTGCATGACCATACCTTTCTGGACACTGTATTCCATCTGCCACTCCTTTTGCCCATTCTCCTAATCTGTTTGAGACCTTCTGCAGACTCACTGCTTCCTCTGCACCACCGGTCCTTCGACCTGTCCCCGTATCGCCTGCAAACTTGGCCACAAAGCACTCAGTTCCGTCATCCAAATCACTGACAAATAATATAAATAAAAGTGGTCCCAACACAGACCCCTGTGGAACACTGTTAGTCAACAGCAGCCAACCAGAAAAGGCTCCCTTTATTCCTACTCTTTGTCTCCTGACAATCAGCTAATGCTCTATTCATTCTCGTATCTTTCCTGTAATACCATGGGCCCTTACCTTGCTCATGTGTAGCACCTTGTCAATGAAACTCCAAGTATGCAACATCCACCACTTCTTTATCTACCCTGTTTCTTTAGCAATCAACTCCAACAACTTCCCAACCACTGAGGTCCACAACTTTTTTTCTTCTGTCTCCCTCCCTCTTTGAAGAGAGATTCTTGAAAGATCATTACCAATCCTCCACAATCTCCCCAGCCACCTCTTTCAGAACGCTGGGGTGTAGTCCATCTGGTCCAGGTGACTTATCTACCTTCTGACCCTTCAGAACGCTGGGGTGTGGTCCATCTGGTCCAGGTGACTTATCTACTTTCAGACCTTTCAGAACGCTGGGGTGTAGTCCATCTGGTCCAGGTGACTTATCTACTTTCAGACCTTTCAGCTTCCCAAGCACCTTCTCCCTGGAAATCATAACTTTTGCCCACTCTCGAACTTCCAGCATACTGCTAGTGTCTTCCACAGTGAGGACTGATGCAAAAGACTTATTCAGTTCATCCGCCATTTCTTTGTCTCCATTACTACCTCTCCAGCATCATTTTCCTGCCATTCAATATCTACTCTCACCTCTCGTTTACTCTTTATATATCTGAAAAAAAGTCTTAGTATCCACTTTGATATTAATGGCCAGCTTAACTTCATATTTCATATTTCCCCCTCATGTGCCTTTTTAGTTGCCTTTTGTTGGTTTTTAAAAGCTTCTCAATCCTTTAACTTCCCACTAATTTTTGCTATATTATGTACCCTCTTGTTTGTTTTTATGTTGACTTTGACTTCTCTTGCCAGCCATGTCTCATCATCCTGCTTTAGAATACTTCTTCTTTGGGATGTACCTATTCTGCCCCTTCTGAATCGCTTTGAGAAGATCCAGCCATTGCTGCTCTGCCATCATCACTGCTGGAGGCCCCTTCTAATAACCTCTGGCCAGTTGCTCTCTCATACATCTGTAATCCTCTTTACTCCACTGTAACACTGCTACTTCTGACTTTAGCTCTCCCTCTCAAATCGCAGGCTTAATTCTATTATATTCTAACCACTGCCTCCTCAGGGTTCCTCTACTTTAAGCTCCCTCAGAAAATCCAGTTCATTCTAAACCACTCAGACCAGAATAGCTGATCCTCTGGTGGGCTCAGCCACAGGCTGTTCTAAAAAGCCATCTGGCAGGCATTCTACAAATCCTCGACCAAGCAGGCTCGACCGGGAAACAGAGGTTTCTGGCACCTGTGGCAGGCTCATCCCCTCGCTGTCAAGATCTAAAATCAGCACCAACTTGATTTTCCCACTCTACCTGCATATCACGATCTCCCATGACTTTAGCCATTTTGACATACATTTTCTATCTCCTATTATAATTTGTAGCCCTTATCCTGGCTACGGTCTGTATAGAACTCCCATCAGGGAATCTTTACCCTTGCAGTTTATTAACACTACCCACAAGGCTGCCACATCTTCCTATGGATTTGATTTTATTTCTTTAACCCCCCCCCCCCCTTTTGCCTACCTGCATGTCCTTTCAATACAATGTGTGCCCTTGGATTTTAAGTTCCCAACTATGACCTTCTTTCAGCCATGACTCAGGGATACCGACAATGTCATACCTGCCAATTTCTAAATGCGCTACAAAGTCATCTACCTTATGCCATATACTGCATACATTCAAATGTAGCACCTTCAGTCCTGTGTTTTCGATTTTGTCCCCCTGTGACACTGCAACTCATCTCACTGACTGCAATTTTGCCCTGTCATCAGACTGTCCTTCCTCACTGTCTCATTGCACACTGCATCAAAGTGAATACCAACTGCCCTATCACTCAAGTTTCCCATCCCTATGCCAAATTAGTTTAATCCTTTCCCCAACAGTTTTAGCAACTCAAGTAGGCTCCAGGCAATGAATGGCTTCCTCCTCTTCTCCTCATGGCATAATAAGAGCCCATTCAGCCCATCAAATCTAGACTGCCTGTCATCCCAATCGTCAGTCCCATTCCACCATTTGTCTTCCTGTGATCTGTTCACCTTCCGCATTCCCATCACTGCCCCCAATTCTCCCACTGCCCTCCTACAGGGGGTAAATCACTGCAGCTAACTCATCTATCATCCCGCAGGTCTTTGGGACGTTGGAAAAATCGGGAGCGCCCGGGGGAGGTGATCCCGCGGGCTTGCAGCTAGCGCGTGCAGACTCCGCGTACCCACCAGAGGCGATTGGGATGGAACCCGCCCTCTGGAGTGGTGCAGCAGCAACATTACCCTCTGCTTGTTCCTGACGCATCTTCCATTCGCTTCTCTTTTCAAAAACACCTCTATTATCTGAAAAATATGAAATGCAAATGAATTCAAAATGTTTTGTTCCGACATGGGTTTAATTTGTTCCTCCTTTCTTTCACTTCCCTGTTAAAGCAATTAGCAGTAAATTGGATTTTCGATGGTACTCACTAGGAGTTGTAAATGGTTTCCCAGCACAATGGGACCATCTGTTTGATTGTCGAGTGTGAGGAACACTCTGGGGCATTCCAAACTGACTGAAGCCATTCGGGCCCCAAGGTTGCGTCTCTGCTCAATTCGATCAGAAGTACCTGGTGTGAGCAGGTGATCCCACTGCCTGCCACCTCCGGCGACCCAGCTTCGATCCTGACCTCTATCACAAGGTTTGCCCCTGTGATTCCCCCTGTGATCGTGTGTACCGGCTCCTACCACAGTCAAAGGTTCACGCAGGTTAATCGCCCACTGTATCGGTGATGGGAGAGAGACTAGCTTGTGGGAATGTAAGTGAAGGAATGGGATTTATGGGATTGGTATTATTTTGATATTGTCATGAGTACCAAAATATGATGAAAAGCTATATACTCACTTTGATCTGGCCGATGCCTTCATTAACCTGGTCCAACCTTTCTCCTTCTTAGATCTTTCTTAAGGTTTAGGGTTTTGAATATGCTAAGGATTGGTGGGCGCAGAGGGGTTAGAAACATGGAAAGCATAGAAAACCTACAGCACAGTACAGGCCCTTCGGCCCACAAAGCTGTGCCAAACATGTCCTTACTATAGAAACTACCTAGGGTTACCCATTGCCTTCTATTTTTTTTAAGCTCCACGTACCTATCCAGGAGTCTCTTAAAAGTCCCTATCATATCTGCCTTCACCACCGTCACCGGCAGCCCATTCCACACACTCACCACTCGCTGCGTAAAAAAACTTACCCCTGACATCTCCTCTGTACCTGCATCCAAGCACCTTAAAACTGTGCCCTCTCGTGCTAGCCATTTCAGCCCTGAGAAAAAGCCTCTGACTAGCCACACGATCAATGCCTCTCATCATCTTATACACCTCTATCAGGTCACCTCTCATCCTCCACTGTGCCAAGGAGAAAAGGAGTTCACTCAACCTATTCTTGTAAGGCATGCTCTCCAATCCAGGCAACATCCTTGTAAATCTCATAGGCTATTTCCTATGGTTGGGGTTGGGGGTTTTGGATTTAAGGGAATGAGTATTCAGGTTGGGAGGGGTGTGGGCCAGGGTTTGTGGGGCATACAGGAGCGTGATATATCAGCTAGTTCCATAAACATGAGAAGATCTGCAGATGCTGGAAATCCGAAGCAACACACACAAAATACTGGAGAAATTCAGCACCTATGAAAAGATGAAGGGTCTCGACCGGAAATGTCAACTGTATACCTTTTTCCATAGAAGGCAAGACAGCAGCTATATTTCATTAGAAGTTTGAGGAGGTTTGCTATGACACCAAAAATACACGTAAAGTTCTACAGAGGCACCGTGGAAAGCATTCTAACAGGCTGCATCACTGTGTGGTTTGGGGGCAACAGGGTGGACTGGCTACTGCACAGGATCAAAATAATCTGCATTAAGTTGTAAACGCGGCCTGCTCTATCATGGCCACTAGCCTCCCCAGCATCCAGGACATCTTCAAGGAGCAATGTCTCAAAAAGTCAGTATCCATCATTGAGGACCTCCATCGTGCAGGTCATGCCCTCTTCTCATTGTTTCCATCAGGGAGGAGGTACAGGAGCCTGAAGGCACACACTCAACAATTCAGGAACAGCTTCTTCCCCTCTGCCATATGATTTCTGAATCAACATTGAACCCATAAACACTACCTCACTACTTCTATCAGACTACTCAATACCCAAAGCCTGGACTGACACCTCACTGCCCTATTGTCCTGTTTATTATTTATTGTAACGCCTGCACTGTTTTCATGCACTTTATGCAGTCCAGGGTAGATCTGGAGTCTAGTGTAGTTTTTTTTTCTGTGTTGTTTTTTTACATAGTTCAGTCTAGTTTTTGTACTGTGTCATGTAACACCATGGTCCTGAAAAAGCATTGTCTCATTTTTACTATGCACTGTACCAGCAGTTATGGTCGAAATGACAATAAAAAGTGACTTGACTTGACTTGACTACTTACTTAACTTTAAAATATATATTTTTTAAGTTAAATTAGTGCTAAATAAATAAATAAATAAATAAATAAATAAATAAATAAATAAATAAATAAATAAATAAATAAATATTCTGCTAGCACATAACAAATTTCATGACTACTGCCAGTGATATTAAACCTGACTCTGATTATGAAGCTCCTGTTTGTATGCCATCCAGGCTGATCATGCCATAGATATTACACCATATCAAACAGAATATAGAATACAATATTGCAACTATGGAGAAAGTACAATGCAGGGAGATAACAAAAATGCTAGAGCTACAACGAAGCTTGATTAGCCAGGGCGTCAAAGGGTATGGGGTGAAGGCAGGAGAGTGGGGATGACTGGAAGAATTGGACCGGTCCATGATAGAATGGCAGAGCAGACTCGATGGGCCAAATGGCCTACTTCTGCTCCTGTGTCTTATGGTCTTACGGTCTTATGGAGGTAGGTTGGGAGATCAAGAATTCATCGTTGGTATATGAAAGGTCTGCTTAAGAGCCTGATAGATAGAAGCTGTCATTGAGTCTGGTGGTATGTACTTTCAGGCATTTTGAATCTTCTGGCCAGGAGAGGGGAGAAGAGAGAATGAGCAGGTGGGAAGGTCCTCAAATATGTTGACTGCTTTCCTGAGGCAGCATGAAACACAGACAGAGTCAGTGAAGGGGAGGCTATGTGTATAGTGGACCGGGCCGTGTTCATGACTCTGTCATTTCTTGGGGTCTCAGGCAGACTAGTTGCCATACCAAGCTGTGATGCATCAGGTAGGATGCTTGCTATAAAAATTAATGAGTGTCATCAGGGACATGTCAAATTTATTTACTGTCCACATAGAGTTAACGAATCAAATGGGTTCCTTCCATGTTGGGAAAAATTTGAAACTATGAGACAATTCATCTTTATTTACCAAGAGCATATAAAACACAAATCCCTCTGAACACGTGAAATAAAAGTAACAAATAATGTAATCAGGACAGAAGAAACCAATCAATGCTTGGAATATGAGTCTCTACATCAAATCTCCAAGAGAGATGGATAAAAATGCATTTGAATGGAATTGAAGAACAAGGGTTTGAGATTAGAACCAATGAGAGGATGGTTTATTAGAATGAGTGGCAAGATCTTTAAGACAAGTCCTTGACATAGTCCAACAATAACAACAGGACTCAATTGAGCATTGGACTAGTAAAAGAGTAGAGACACACAGACATACAGAAAGTGTCAGTACCTGCAGGAAAAGCCAATAGCGACTTGCATTTATATAGCACCTTAGTGAAACGTCAAGCAGCCCTTCTCCAGAAGAGTAACCAAACAAAATTTTGTATTCACCAATTTTAAAGCAAATGACAGCAAAATTTTAGAGGAACATTCGGTTGGTATCATTAGCTTAAAGCCTCACATGAACTCTGATTCTGATATTAAATCTGATTTTTGATTCTGAAATCTGCATAAAGGTTCCACTTTACAAGTCATCCAGTACTGTTCTAGTATTTTATAGGAGTCCAATTTAAGTTGTGATTTTCCAAACGGCATGCATTCCACGATAATTGGCCTTTATAGTGATTTTGCTAAGCTGGAGATGGAGCCAGAAAAGGCTCCTGAATCTTTCTGAACCAAAAATTCTATCCCGGCAAGTTGTGCAGAGCTTGGTCAATGCTAACCTTTCCAAACAGGTAGTTAACTGAAAGTCCTAACCAGCTACTTTGTGCGAGCACAAGATTTTGTCGGTGAAATTGTCACCGAATGATCACTCTGATGTATTGGCCGCTGTTGTTACGGATTCAGCAACAATAAATGTATAAGTGAAGCAGGGTTTTTATAACAAACAAAACGTTTATTAAACACTGAAAAACAAACCCCCAAAAGTAAACAAACCACTAACGTAACCGGAAATCAGCTGCTGTGCGGCAGCTTAAACAGTTCCTAAAGGAATAAAGCGAAAACAGTTCTTAAAGCGATGTTGCAAAAACAGTTCTTCAAAGTAGTACTGCAAAAGTTCAAAATGCTTACAGTCCATTAAAGGGGAGACTTTTTAGACGACATAATACTGGATCACACAGTGACATGGAGCCAAAATGGCAAATCCAGCCACAAACTGCCCCTCCTCACACGGAGGGGTCCTCCTTTTATACCCTGTAAAAAAAACCTGTCACATGACCTCTACTGACGGGAAATGACGTCACTCCACCATCACAAGACCACTACCTTAAGTCCAGTAAAACTTCAACACCACTGTCACGTGACAAGTACAAGATACCCACGGGTATGTAACACTGTCCTCAAGAGTCTTTAGAGATGGTAAGCATCAGACTCATCACTGGGGTTAGTACCAACTGTAAAAATGCTGATAAGCTCACGGGTATTGTTTTGTGATCATGAGTACCTTTGTGTGGATGGTTGAACGTTGGAGAATTCACGGTCCTGTGTCAGACAAACAGGATGAAGGTGCTACAACCAATGGGGTGGGGGGGATGGAAGGGGAGGTTGTCAACCAAATTGCCAAGCATTTTCCAAGCTCAAAGTAAATTTATGTCACCACATGCAACCCTGAGATTCATTTTCCTGCAGGCATACTCAGCAAATCGATAGAAAAGTAACTACAACAGGATCAGTGAAAGATCAACCAGAGTGCAGAAGGCAACAAACCATACAAATGCAAATATAAATAAATAACGAGAACATAACAAGATAAAAAGTCTTTAAAGTGAGATCATTGGCTGTGGGAACATCTCAATAGATGGAGCTTTGGTGTCTTCGTTCATAAAATGAAGAGGATTTGACAACCTAGAGGAAACTACAGACAGACTGTAACATGTTCTGAGTTGTCATCAGGGAGAGTTATGTCTAGAATCATCAGCATTTAAAGACTGAATAATATTTAAAGTTAAATAATTTTTATCGATAAGATTCATTGCCTGTTCGGAGCCAAAAGGAGGTAGACAGGTATATGACCCAAGTCATGTCGAGTTTATTGAGGTGCGCTCAACCTACAATGAGGTACAGATAGAATGAAAATCTTGTTTGCGACGTCATCACAGGTTCAAGCCACACACACGCAGGATATAAATCATACAAGACAGGGGAGGGAGAGGGATAAAAGTGTGCAAAAGCAAGAGCTCAGTACAGAAGACCCAGTGGTGGTGCGAGAGGCGCTCGGCAGTCTTCCATTGCTGAGGTAAGGTTAGGTTTGTACAGACCAGTTTGAGAACCTGATGGCTGGAAAGTCTGTAGCTGTTTCTGAGCCTGGAGGTGTGAGGCGTGAGGCTTCTGCACCTCCTCCCAGTGAGAAAAGGGTACGACTAAATGGTGGGGATCCTTGACAATAAATCTTCCCACTTAAGGCAGTGCCGCCGGTGGATGTTGCCGGTGATGGGCTGAGCAAAAGTACTGTCAGCCCATGAACCTGTCAATTGACCTCACTGTCTACTGTTATGTACAGCTCACCTGTTTGATCCCAAGCAGGACCAACCCTTCTTCCCTCCTGCCATTCCTCTTTGCAGTTCTCTCACTCTGAACCAGCTGAGCCACCCGTTTATAGTCAATCCCTTCCGCGGTGCGTCTCTGTACAGATCTCTGATCCCCTGCTCTCCAGCTGAATCCAGCCCTTTCGAGCTATGACCCCCTGACTTAACCCTAGCGTAATTGTGTGACAATTTACAATGACCAATTAACCTACTAGCCAGAACGTCTTTGTACTCCAGGGGGAAACTGGAGCACCCGGAGGAAACCCACGTGATCACAAGTAGAGCGTAGAATTTGGAGCAATATGTAAACTGCTGGAGGAACTCAGCAGGTCAGGCAGCGTCTATGGAGGGAAATGGACAATTGGTGGTTCAAGCCCTGATACAGAGCTTTAACATGAAACATCAATAATTCCTTTCTCCTTGACAGATGCTCCTCAGCCCACTGGGTTTCTACAGCAGATTGTCTCTTAATCGTTATAATTGTACCTCCCTCTACCACGTCCTCTGCCACATCTTGTTACCTAGGAGTCCTTTAAATGTTCTCTCTCTCTCTTTTAAAGCAAAGGCAACACAATGTCATCCGCTGTGCTGTTGTGGTCAGTAATCTGGGCTGTAATTCCAAAAATATCGAGGGAGTTAATCAGATCAGCAGTTCATCAATATTCTTCAACCCTAAACATCAATCCTGCTTCTCTCTCAGCAGACGCCGCCTGACACACTGAGCACCTCTGGTATTTTTTGTTCTTGAACAGGGCGCGGACGGTTTACGGGATCTTGCTGCGCACACGTGAGTTCCGCGCATTGCAGAGGAGATTCTACTTCAGTGGGAACCAGGGTGGCGTAACGGTGAGCGTGACGTCATTACAGCTCAAGGCGTCCGGAGTCCATTCTGTATGGAGTTGCCGTACCTTCTGCCCCGTGGAATGTATCGGTATTCCCCCGGTCCTCCAGTTTCTTCCCACAGTCCACAGACGTACCGGGTAGGTTAATTGGTCATAAATTGTCTTGTGATTCGGCTAATGTTAATCAGGGGTGTGAGGTTGCTGGGACAACATGGCTCAGAGGGCCCGAAGGGCCTTCTCTGCACTGTATCGCCAAAGAGTGCATTAAGAGTTCAAATATGATGGCAGAATATAGTATTAATGGTAAGACTCTTGGCAGTGTGGAGGATCAGAGGGATCTTGTGGTCAGAGTCCATAGGATACTCAAAGCTGCTACACAGGTTGACCCTGTGGTTAAGAAGGCACACGGTGCATTGGCTTTCATCAATCATGGGATTGAGTTTAAGAGCCCAGAGGTAATATTGCAGCTATATAGGACCCTGGTCAGACCCCACTTGGAGTACTGTGCTCAAATCTGATCACCTCACTATAGGAAGGTTGTGGAAGCCATAGAAAGGGTGCAGAGGAGATTTACAAGGATGTTACCTGGATTGGGGAGCATGCCTTATGAGAATAGGTTGAGTGAATTCGGCCTTTTTTCCTTGGAGCGACGGAGGATGAGAGGTGACCTGATAGAGGTGTATAAGATGATGAGAGAAGTTGATCATGTGGATAGTCAGAGGCTTTTTCCCAGGGCTGAAATGGTTGCCACAAGAGGACACAGTTTTAAGGTGCTGGGGAGTAGGTTCAGAGGAGATGTCAGGGGTAAGTTTTTTACTCAGAGAGTGGTGAGTGCGTGGAATGGGCTGCCGGCAACAGTGGTGGAGGTGGAGACGATAGGGTCTTTTAAGATACTTTTGGATAGGTACATGGAGCTTAGAAAAATAGAGGGCTATAGGTATCATGAGTGAATCTGCAGATGCTGGAAATAAATAAAAACACAAAATGCTGGCAGAACTCAGCAGGCCGGACAGCATCTATGGGAGGAGGTAGTGACGACGTTTTGGGCCGAAACCCTTCATCAGGAGACCAGCATTTTGTGTTTTTATTAGGGCTATAGGTAAGCCTAGTAATTTCTCGGGTAGGGACGTGTTCGGCACAACTTTGTGGGCCGAAGGGCCTGTATTGAGCTGTCGGTTTTCTGTCGGCGGCGTCCGGGAGCCGCGGCGTGTTCTGCCTCCCTCGTGCTGGCTGATCACTCATTACTCAGGCTCCTCGTTAAGATGACTACAACAGAGCAGAGCGAACATCAGCCGCCTTTAAGTGCTGTTTGAAGCCTCCTCCAAGCAATCAAGGGCTGCGAATCAGACCCATTATGGTTCTGCTTGTCGGGGGGTGGGGGGGGGGAGTGGTGGTCATCAGAGAAATCACACGAGATATCCGGCTTGTGCTCATCTGCAAGGAAGCAAAATTGCACCAAAATAATCCTAAATCACTTTGCAAGGGCCCGCGTTCCATTATCAATCTAGTCGGCAACAGCAAACTGCAGCTCCCTGCCTCTTAATGAGCAGTGACTGAGTGGCTCACTAAGTGGCAGCCAGGGAAAGGGAGCCGCAAACATGGTCTGTAATTGTTAACGAGGCTTTCAAAGGAAGGCTGGGATCAAGGTGAAGCTGAAGGACATGGTGTGGAAGGGGGTCAAGGGGAAATGGGCTTAGGCTTGAAGGGGATAACTGGGAGGGGGGGGAAGATCCATCCACATTTTAAACCATTGGAGATTACTGCGGAACGAGGATGAAAAATGTTAGGGAGGTGGGTAGGTGAAAGGGTGGAGGCCGGTGCAGTATTTGGGTCGCGGGCCGGGCAGTTCTCCGAGTATCCCACTGTCAAGTACAGTACATCTCTCCCCAGAGGAACGGTAGTCCAACACACACACACACACACACACACACACACACACACACACACACACACACACACACACACACACACACACACACACACACACACACACACACACACACACACACACACACACACACACACCTGCCTTCACAGGGGCTGCAGTGGGTTTCCTATCCTTGAGCTCAGAGTGGCTTCTGTGTGACAGGTAATCCTTGCATTGCCAGTGAACTGCAGTTGACACATCCAAAGTGTCGTCTGTCTATTATGGACTCTCCTTCCCACTAGGTCCTCTGTAATCCCTCCATCCCCATCGCCACCTCCTGGCAAGGGTGTTCAACGGGCATGTGAGAGAGAGAACCAGATGGAAAGTTTCAGAGAAATATGGGGGGGGTAGGAGCGGACATGGATCAAATGGCCAGAACGGCCTGATGCGATAATAAATGAGTAGATGTATGCCTTCATGATTTTCATCATTCTCCACTCACACAACGTGATGAGCTACTCGAAGCGATAGTGTGGTAGAGTCTGGAGTCAAATATATACACTAACGACGAGGGCAGTCAGTGAAAGACACAACACCAACTTGGGTGTTCAACTAGTGTGCAAAAGACAACGAACTGTGCAAATACCAGAAAGAAAGAAATACTAATAATAAATAAATAAGCAATAACCAATATCTGTAATCTGATTACTGACCATTACTGACTCTTGTTTATTTAATTAAATGGATTTAGATTTTTCGACTTCCATCGTATCAGTGAATCAACATTCCCAAGCTCATGATGCTGGTTAAACACCATGCTGCTTACTTGTAAATACTAAACATGGTTATTTTAAATCAAGCGCTGGTATCTTGATTTCCCTTTTAGCAAAACGTGGATGAGATTACAGGTCAATTGCAATCTCAGTGAATGTGCTTTTTCAAGGTGGCACTGGGCTGTGCTTTCCGTCACGATTGTGCCTCAGACTTAGTTGTTTTTTTAAGTTTGCTGGGATGCTTTTGGGAACAGAGAGGGGAGTTAGGGGTCAGGTTAGGGTTTAGGGTAGTGATTTGGGGAGGTTAGAGGCTACGTTAGGAGTTGGGGACAGGGATGTGGAGAAGTTAGAGGTCAGGCCTCTGGTCCACACTCCGATTCCATGTTCAAAATGCAGCAACGTGACAGGTGACAAAGAACACCACTGTCCAGGCCTCCACTCCACCTTCAAAGACCAGTGAACAGGAGTCCATGTGAGCAGGAGGCATGAAGAGGTATTAGATCCTGAGTTTGAGCCTGGTGCTTGGGGACCCATCATCGGTTAGTCTGGGGGGGGGGGGGGTCAATACCGAAGGTCAAGGTCCAAAGGTCGATCGGTTGTCCAGAAGTCAATGTCCAATGACTGAAGCCTGGAGGATGGAGACTGGAGGCCTGTCCTGGAGTTGAAGGAGTGACTGTGTGGGTGAGAGAGTGGGAGGGGGGAAAGAGGCTCGTCTTGCTGTTGTTGTTTTGATGGTTGTTGCGTCCTGTCTGGTTCCGCTGAGGATTGTGGGTATGCTACGTTGGCGCCAGAATGTGCGGCAACACTTGTGGGCTGCCCCCGACACATCCCAAGAATGTGCAACTCACTTCACTACGTTTCGATGTGCATGTGATAAATAACTCTGAACTGGGTGAGAATGTACCCTTCTTCCTCTGTCCCATGTTATGGTACACACTTGTCTTCGGTCCAATCTTGTTTGAGGGAAATTGTACACAAACAAAGCCCTGAATTGAAAAACCAAATAGATATCAGTAATCGACTTAAAACAGTGCTTCAAATGAGTGAGGTTGTTACTAATGGTCAGGTGATTAGATTATTGATTAAAGTTATTGATCAGGAGGAAGGTTAGCACTCCAGTAAATCAAGCCCTTTCCACCGGTCTGTTCTCTGCACACAGAACCAACACCGCACCGTTACTTCCCTGCTCTTCCACGTTTCAGCTGCGATCACAGTCTCCGGACTCCTTTGACAATGAGCATTTAGACTAACGAGGCACATCACAAAGAGAAGTCAATATTAAAAACAAATGGTGTAAAATTTATTGGAGTGTAAAGTCAGGTTCAACAGGTTTGCCAGTCACAAGTTCAAGTGTATAGTCCACGGGGAGGACTGCCTGGTGAGAGGGGATTCTGAACTTGGGCCCTGTGTGCCAAGCTCACTCCAGAAGATCTCAGTCCGTGCAGAAAAGCACCTTTTCCAGGTGTCCTGACAGATACTAATCCAGCAACCCACAAAAGCAAGTCTACCTGGAAGTTCATGGGCAGCTGCTGACACAAGGATCATGAGGCCAATAAATGATTTGGTCGTTGCTCAGCTGGCTGAAGGGCTGCTGCCCCCCCAGTGCCTGGGCATCCCACACCTCTGTCCCATGTGGAGGATCGCCAGGGAAAGAACCACATCTAGGAATAGGGCTGGCTCTGGGATTATAGGGTCTGGTAGTGGAGTTTTGGGTCATAAGTCAGAACGTGTGATTGGCATCTGGGGGTACAGGAAAGAAACAGGTTCTTCGGTCCATCGGTTGCATGCTGACCCTCAGGCACCCATTTTTTGCAAGAATCCCACCTTGACCCATTTTACTCTCTCTACCTTCCCAACAACTCCCCAAGTTATACTGCTCATCTACTAGGTAACCCAGCAAGCCCGCACATTTATGGCATGTGAGGGAAAGCAGAGCACGCAGGTAAAACACACATGGTCACAGAGAGGACGTGCAAACTCCACAAACCCAACGCCAGAAATCGGGATTGAACTCGGGCTGCTGGAGCCACTGAGCTGCTCTACACAGTGGGTGAGGGGGAGATCATCATGAGGCACAATCCTAACTACCTATTAGCATGGAAAGTCACTCTGAAAAGAGCAGAGCTACACACCCGAATCTGGACCCATTACAGGTCCTTGCCTTCTGTACGTTGGTCATTGTGTTACCTAGAGTAACGACTGGTAGTTACAGTACGAGTCCATCACCTACTTTACTAGGAACTGATCTATAACAGTGATATCACTGTTATCAGGAGCCACTGCTCTGCTTTATCAGAATCAGGTTTAATATCACTGACAGTGTGGTGAAATCTGTTAACTTTGTGGCAGCAGTACATGATAAATATAGAAAAAGAACTGAATTATAGTAAATATATACACAAATTAGTTAAATTAAAATAAGTTGTGCGAAAACAGAAGTTTTAAATATAGTGGTGAGATAGTGCCCATGGGTTCAATCTCCATTTAGGAATCGGATTGCAGAGAGGAAGAAGCGGTTCCTGAATTACTGAGTGTGTGCCTTCAGGCTCTCATACCTCCTTCCTGATGATAACAATGAGGCGATTGGTTTGTGTTCTTCTCAGCTTGCCCTTTCTGAAGTCCACAATCTTCCGTCTTACTAATATTGAGTGCAAGGTTGTTGCTGCGACACCACTCGACCAGCTGGTATATCTCACTCCTGTACATCCCCTCGACTCTATTAGAGATTCTGCCAACAATGTTTGTATTATCAACGAGCTTACAGATGGCATTTGAGCTATGCCTAACCACATAGTCATGGGTATAGAGAGAGTAGAGCAGTGGGCTAAGCACACTTCCCTGAGGTACACCAGCATTGATCGTCAACGAGGAGGAGATTTTATCACCAATCCACACAGATTGTGGTCTTCCAGTTAGGAAGTTGAGGATCCAGTTGCAGAGGGAGGTACAGAGGCCCAGGTTCTCACCTGCATTGCCAGGAATTACTGTATTAACTATATTGAAAGAAGTTACCGCCACATTACATACTAGTAACTTTTGCATTGCCTGCATTTTCAGGAGTAGCTGCACCACCTCATTACCTACAATACCTGGGTTTGCTACACCACTGTATTTCCTGCATGATAGGAGTTACCACACCACCATGTCAATTACTTTACTGGGAGTTACTACACTATTGCATTGCCCTAGGTTTGCTAGATCACTGCAGGAGTCGGTACATTACTACACTGGTTTCAATAATATGATCCACCATTTTGCTACATTACCTGCATGTTGCCCAGTCTACCAGGAATTAAATATGTGAGAGTCATGATAATTGTTGGGGATTTTAACATGAAAGTGGATTGGGAAAACCAGGTCAGTACTGGACCTCAAGAAAGAGAATTTGTAGAATGTCTAAGGGATGGCGTTTTAGAACATCTTGTTGTTGTGCCCACTAGGGGATTGGCTGTGCTGGATTGGGTGCTGTATAATGATCCGGAGGTGATAAGAGAGTTTAAGGTTAAGGAACCCTTAGGGAACAGTGATCACAATATGATTGAGTACACATTGAAATTTGAGAGGGAAAAATAAAATCCAGTGGGTCAGTATTTCAGTGGAACAAAGGAAATTACGATGGCAAGAGAGGGGAACTGGCTGAAGTTGACTGGAAAGGGACATTTGCAGGAAGGAAAGCAGAGCAGCAATGGCTGGAGTTTCTATGAAAAATGGGGAAAGTGCAAGACAGATATATTTCACATAAGAAGAAACCTTCCCTTTAAATGACCATGGCTGACAAGTGAAGTCAGAGCCAAAGTAAAAGCAAAAGAGAGGGCATACAAGAAAGCTGGAGCTAAAGGGAAAATAGAGGATTAGGAAGCTCTTAAAAACTTGCAGAAGGAAACTAAGAAGGTCATTCGGAAGGAAAAGATGAATCATGAAAGGAAGCTGGTGACTAATATCAAAGAAGATACTAAAAGCTTTTTTAAGTATATAAAGAGAAAAGAGAGTCGATGGTAGATATAGGACCAATACAAAATGATGTTGGAGATATTATAATGAGAGATGCAGAGATGGCAGAGGAACTGAATGTATATTTTGCATCAGTCTTCACAGTGGAAGATGTCTGCAGTATACCGGACATTCAAGAGTGTCAGGGAAGTGAAGTTTGTGCAGTGAAAATTATGACTTAGAAGATGCTCAGGAAGTTTAATGGTCTGACGGTGGATAAATCTCCTGGACCTGATGGAATGCACCCTCGGGTTCTGAAGGAAGTAGCTGGAGAAATTGCAGAGGCATTAACGATGATCTTTCGAGAATCGATAGATTCTGGCATTGTACTGGATGACTGGAAAACTGCAAATGTTCCTCCGCTATTTAAGAAGGGTGGGAGGCAGCAGGAAAGAAACTATAGACCTGTTAGTCTGACATCAGTGGTTGGCAAGTTGTTGGAATCGATTGTTAGGGATGAGATTACAGAGTACCTGGAGGCACACGATAAGATAGGCCAAAACCAGCATGGTTTCCTGAAAGGAAAATCCTTCTGCAATTCTGTGAGGGAATTACAAGCAGGGTAGACAGAGGAGATGCAGTAGATGTGGTGTACTTGGATTTTCAGAAGGCCTTTGACAAGGTACCACACATGAGGCTGCTTAGCAAGATAAGAGCCCATGGAATTACAGGGAAGTTACTAGCATGAATGGAGCATTGGCTGATCAGCAGAAGACAGAGAGTGGGAGTAAAGGGATCCTGTTCTGGCTGGCTGCTGGTTACCAGTGGAGTTCCACAGGGGTCGGTTTTGGGACCGCTGCTTTTTACAATGTATGTCAATGACTTGGACTACGATCTTAATGGATTTGTGGCTAAATATGCCGATGATACAAAGATAGGTGGAGGAGCGAATAGTGTTGAGGAAACAGAGAGCCTGCAGAGAGACTTAGGTAGTTTAGGGGAATGGGCAAAGAAGTGGCAAATGAAATACAATGTTGGAATGTGTATGGTCATGCACTTTTGGTGGAAGAAATAAACGGACAGACTATTATTTAGATGGGGAGAGAATTCAAAGTGCAGAGATGCAAAGGGACTTGGGAGTCCTTGTGCAAGATACCCTAAAGGTCAACCTCCAGGTAGAGTCGGTTGTGAAGAAAGCAAATCCGATGTTGACATTCATTTCTAGAGGTATAGAATGTAAGAGCAGGGATGTGATGTTGAGGCTCTATAAGGCACTCGTGAGACCATACTTGGAGTATTGTGTGCAATTTTGGGCTCCTTATTTCAGAAAGGATTTACTGACATTGGAGAGAGTTCAGAATAGATTCACAAGAATGATTCCACGAATGAAAGGCTTACCATTTGAAGAATGTCTGGCAGCTGTATTCCCTGGAGTTCAGGAGAATGAGGGGGGATCTCATAGAATCATTCTGAATGTTAAAGGGCCTGAACAGATTAGATATGGCAAAGTTATTTCCCATGGTAGGGGATTCCAGGACAAGAGGGCACAACTTCAGCATTGAAGGACGTCCATTTACAACAGAGATGCAGAGCAATTACTTTATTCAAAGGGTGGTAAATCTGTAGAATTTGTAGCTATGAGCTGCTGTGGAGGCCAAGTCATTGGGAGTATTTAAGGAAGAGATAGATAGGTTTGTGATTAGCCAGGGCATCAAAGGGTATGGAGTGAAGGCAGGGGAGTGGGGATGACTGGAAGAATTAGATCAGCCCATGATGGAATGGCGGAGCAGACTCAATGGGCCGAATGGCCTATTTCTGTTCCTACATCTTATGGTCTAATGGTCTTATGCAGTGATGATAAACCTGATTCTTATATGGACAAAGGGGGCTGGGAAAGGGGAATCATGGTTGGGAAAAGGGGAAGGGAGAGGGGAGGGAGCAGAAAGCACCAGAGAGACATCCTGTAATGATCAGTAAACCAATTGTCTGGAATCAAATGACCTTGCCTGGTGTCTCAGGGCTGGGTGTGTCTGCACCCACGCCAACCCTCACCCCTGGCATTCCTTCTCTGTCACCCGTCCCACACCCCTCCCTCAGTGCTCCACCCTTGCCATTCCCAACATTCTTCGTTCCTGCCAGGTCTACAAACCCACCCTGCACTCCACGTTGATAAATACAGTACTGTGCAAAGGTCTTGGGCACCCTACCTGTATATATATGCGCCTAAGACTTTTGCACAGTACTGTAAGTTAACTAAGTTTCAGAAGTTACTTACTGCTCAGTAACCACTTTATTAGATACACCTGCTTGTTAATGTAAATATCTAATCAGCCAATCATGTGGCAGCAACTCAATGCATGCAGACATAGTCAAGAAGTTCTGTTGTTCAGTCTAAACATCAGAAAGGGAAAGAGATGTGATCCACTTGACTTTGACTGTGGAGTAATTGTTGTGCCCGACGGAGTAGTTTGAATGTTGCAGAGACAGCTGATCGGCTCAGATTTCCATGCACAGCAGTCTCTAGAGTTTACAGAGAACAGTGCAAAGGAAAACATCCAGAGAGCGGCAGCTCTGTGGGCAAAAATGCCACAGGAGAATGGCCAGACTGGCTCAAGCTGACAGGAAGTCGACAGTAACTCAAATAACCACGTTAGAACAGTGGTGTGCAGAAGAGAATCTCTAGACACACATGTCGAACGTTGATGGACTACAGCAGCAGGAGATCACACCAGGTTCCACTCCCGTACCTAATAAAGTGGCCACTGAGTGTACATTTTACAGAGAAACATTACGCCTCAAAACTGTTCAGCTGCTTTCTTCAGACCATTCCTGAAACTCTGAGAACATCTTCCTTTCAACTTCACCCCAGCATTCACCTTGCAATCAATACCCTCACAGGTTGTTTCAAACTGACCTGCGCAGCTGGGGAAATACAGAGAGACTTTGACAATAATCTGCTTTACAAAACATATCGACTGAAAGGTTTAAGTCCTGTCAGAGAAATGAAGATCATCTCTTGCTGTGTTTTTCAAGTCAGTTCAGCTCTTGAATTCTTTGACAAACCTTTAATGTTTAAGTTAATCGATGATGCTCAAAATAAGCCAAACTGTTCATGAAGAGGGACAAGTTGGTGCTTTATTTTCTGCACCTCCCCTCGTCATGGGGGAGGGAGGGGGTTTGAGGAGACTGTCTGAAGAGAGGTGTGAAGCAATGTAGACTTTTACATGTGGATATCTGAGACTTATTGAGAAATGATGTTATAATCTGTATAGGGGAGTGAGAGAATCTCTTCTGTTCAGAGAAGCACAAAGTTGTTTCGTCCATGTACTTGTCCCACACCGTTATTGTCCTGGGATCTTTTATGACCAGAAATCTCATTTGAACCAGCCTTGTGGGTCAGTTCTGTGGCCAATGGAAGCAGCCAGTCCTGGATCGAGGAAAGAGATGGTTAAATTGGAAAGAAATGATTTAGGAGGATGCTGCCAGGACTAGAGGGTCTGATCTACAGAGTGAGCTTCATCAGGTAGCTCTTTATTCTTTGGGGCATAGGAGAATGAGGAGTGGCCTCATAGAGGTGTATAAAGTAGCGAGGAGCACAGATGAAGTGGTGGTGGGGGCATTGTGTTCCCCAGGGTAAAAGAGCCCAGACGTTGGGGATATAGATTTAGGGTGAGGGGGAAAGATTTAAAAGGGCCCCTAGGGGGCGACATTTTCATGCAGAGGGTAGGGATCATATGGAATGGCTGCCAGAGGAAGTGGCTGAGGCAGGTACACTGGTGCAGTTTAAGAAGCACTTGATCAGGTACATGCAAGGGTTGGGCTTCAAGGGATATTGGCCAAGCACGGGAAGTCGGGATTAGATGGGTGTGCACCAAGGTCAGCAAGGACTCATTGGGCAAAGGGCCTGTTTCTTTTATTATTCCTTTATTGAGATACAACACGGAATAGGCTCTTCTGACCCCTCGAGCCATGCCATCCAGCGATTGCCCGATTTAATGCTATCTGGAGCACCCGGAGGAAACCCACGCGGTCACCGGGAGAACATACGAACTCCTTCTGCACAGCAGTTGGAAATGAACTCGAGTCACTGGTACGGTGTATCTGTGCTCTGCTGCTCTAAGACGCTATGACCCCTGGGGTGAGGGTCAGTCCCCAAGTCAGGAGCAGGATGAAGTGCCCGGCTTAGTGGGGCTCCAACCATCTCTGAGAACTTCAGCGCCATCAAGGACGAGGTGTGCACTTGATTGGCACCTGTCTGCCATACTAAACATTCCTGCCCTCCGACGCAGTGTCGGAACCATTTACAATTATTGATCTAGACCAGGGGTGTCAAGCTCATTTTAGGTCACGGGCCGGATTGAGCAAAATGCAGCTTCATGCGGGCCGGATCAGTCGGACGCGTGCGAACGCAGCTTTCGTTGCCTCCGTTTTTTCAGCCTGCTCTCATGTGTCTCAGTCTCTGCTATAACTACAAAGTGTTTCACTTTACAAATTCCGTTTCTTATGAAGAAGACTGCCGAGCAAGACTGCCGAATAAACACTAAAAACCCTGAAAACCTGGTACCTGAATAAACTCAGCATTAGCCATATCATACACGATAGGCGCTTCGATTACTGGGGCCAGCTTTAATAGTAATTAGATATTATCTCGCGGGCCAAAGATAATTCCACCGCGGGCCGGATTTGGCCCGCAGGCCTTGAGTTTGACATATATGATCTAGACCATTCCAGCAACCAATCCCAAGCCACTGACCTCCTGCACAACGGAGGACAAGAGTAATAAACACAGGAGAGCACTATCACCTGCAGGTTCTCCTCCAGTTTCTAGGGAAGATTGCCTTGGACAGAGAGATGATTCAGTCTAACCCACTGGGATGGACAAGCTATATGACAACGGGTGCCTTGTCTTATCCCAAGGAGCAATCTCTCCTCTGAACCATTTTGCCAGGCTCTGCGGTGGGTGCTGAATCCATGGTCTTAGAAGGAAGCCATGTCAGCTCTTGAATCAGCTGGAGAGCAAATCATGCTGAAGAAGGAAGGAGTTTCACTGGATAAATTATGATCCAGGAGCACTCAACAAGTCCAGCAGTATCTATAGAGGTAAACGAACAACTGATGTTTTGGGACCAGGCCCTTCATCGGGACCTGCTGAGTTCCTCCAGAATTTTGTGTGTGTAGTGCAGGTCAGGCTGCACGTGTGGAGGAAGAAACGGTGTTAGCATTTTAGGTCAAAGAGCTTTCACTCAAACTGAACTAAAATTCTAACTCTGTTTCTTTTTCCACAGATGCTGCCTGACCTGCTGAGTGCTTCCAGCATTTTCTGGTTTTATTTCAGACTTAAAGCATCTGTCGGATCTTCTGTGCTAATTCAACAGAAGGTTTCAAGTTGCTCTAGCTCACCTGAGGAGGGCCAATGGAATTGTTTTCTGAATGATTTCCCGCCCCTGATAGTTTGTGTCTCTGCTTCCTGTACGCCACCTCCAGGTGACCATATGGGTGGGTGTAAGCCGTGGAGAAATAGCTCCCTTTAAAGCTCACCCCTCTCACCTTATACTCAGTGCCCTCTGGAATTTGATACTTCCAGCCTGGAGAAAACGAATCAGACCTTCAACCTTTCATCATTTTACACACTTCTACCTGGCCTCCCCTCTGCCTCCAATGCTCCATAGAAAAACACCCAAGTTTACCCAACCTCACCCTCCAGCCAGGCAGCACGCAGGAGAACCCCTGCTGCACCCTGTCCACATCCCTCCTTGCAAAGCAGCTACCAGAAACGCACACAATACTCCAGAGCTGCGTACCGCTGTAACACAGCTTCTCACCTTTCAGACTCAGTACCCTGACTTATGGAGGCAAGGATGCAGTTTGTGCTAAAATTCAGGAGGAATGTGTGTTCATGGAGTCTGTTCCGATTTCCAGAACAATCCCACCAATCCCATTTCCACTCTTATTTCCCTATATTCTATTCCCTCACGTTCCCATCGATACTGGATTAGGATGTAGAATAGCTATTTTGCTTGTAGTTTAACTTTCCAATGCTTGTCTGTTTTTTTTAATATAATTATCTCTCTCTCTCTCTCCCTCCCTCCCTCTCTCTCTCTCTCTCTCTCCATATATATATACACATACACAAGTGCTGAATGAGTTGTTCCAGCCCAACAAGCTGCAGCTCCCAGCAACCCACTTATTTATTTATTTGTTTATTGGGATTCAGCGCGGAATAGACCTCTCTGGCCCTCTGTCCCACGCCACCCAGCAATCCCCTGATTTAATGCTAGCCTAACCACAGAACAATTTACAATGATCAATTCACCTACTAACCGGTAGGTCTTTGGACTGTGGGGAGGAAACCCACGAGGTCACGGGGAGAACATACAAGCTCCTTACAGGCAGCGGCGGGAATTGAACCCGGGTTACCTGTACCGTAGAGCACTATGCTACCGTGCGTGGGAGAGTTTACAATAACAAATTAACCTACCAACCGGTACGTCCTTGTACAAGAGGAGGAAACCAGAGGACCAGGGGGAACCCATGCAGACACGGGGAGAACATACAAATTTCTTACAGGCGGCACTGGAAATGAGTTCTAAACTCGGGCTGTGATAGTGTCATACTAACCACTACACTATCGTGGCAACCAATTTCCAGCCATTACGGTACAAATGCTTCTGTATTTTTCTAGGAGATCTGTAGTTTTCAGTAGCAGGTGTCCGGCCATGTGAAGCTGACTATTTGTACGTCAATTGGCGTCCGCCTTCTTTCTGAGTCCTGAGGAAGAGTCTTGGCCCAAAACATTGACTGTCTGTTCATTTCCATTGATTCTGCCTGACCTGCTGAGTTCCTCCAGCATTGTGGCTGTGTTGCTTTGGATTTCCAGTATCTGCAGAATCTCTTGTGTTTATGCTTTTTCCTTTGGCTTTTCTTTGTTCTTCCAGCTCTGTCATTGTTTGCTCTTTGTTCTTGGAACAGTTAATAAGATGGTTGTAAGAAATAAGCTATATGCATCGTCCTTGACTTCCAAAGAACCTTTGGATTGCAAAAGCATCAGAATCTCACATCATCCACCTGCACAGGAGGTGAGTTACAATGGCAACCCACACGGCTTTGGGATGCGGGAATAAGCCAGAACACTGGGGGAGTCCCCTCAGTCACAGGAAAAACATGCAAACTCCACATGGACAGCACCCAAGGTCAGAATCAAGCGTGGCTCACGGGATCTGTGAGGCGGAGGCCCTACCAGCTGTGACACTGTGCCACCTCTGACGCATCCCACCATTTTGTCTTTTCCTCTGGACCTCTCTGTCATATTGATTTGTAATTGGAAATATTTCAACCATGTTTGAATATTCTATTGGAAAAACAAGGCTCTTTCCACCTATTTGACTTGCAGCACAGTTCTGGATCTATAAACTTGCACCTCATTGACATCCATTGATGTATGTAAGATGAACAGAAAGGAGCAGATGAGTCACAAGCGACACTGGTGTCGCCTGCCGCAGTTTAATATTGTGCTAAGTTTTTTTTTAACTTATTTCCAAAATATGAAATCAAAAATAAAAAGGCATTTCTGCCTCATTTCATCCTGTTAAAGATTTCTGTAAACTTTAGATAAATTGGACCAATTTGCAAATCTCTTTCTCACACTCCAGTTAATCAGCTGCTCCGCAAATCGATTTCAACAACACGGTATAACACAGCGAACAAAAAAAAAATCATTTGCAGAAAAATAATTAGATTCCTATCAATGGTATATGGTCTCCCGGGGTGGGGAGGGGGGAGGTTCTGATGGCTCCAATGATTATATTTTGTTGTTGAAATTAAAAATAAGCATGATTTATGCTGGCAGTAGGATTGTGTGATTAATTGCCTTGAGTGAATTAAAGCTCTGTTCCTGGGCAGTGCGTGTGTAGGTGGAGGATCTGAACGTTTGGAATCTGGGAATATGAGGGGCAGCGGGAATGAATGGGGCAGTCAGAAGGGGGATCGGCAACTGGAATTCTGAGGAGCAAAACGACAGGTAGCGGGAAATTGGCAGGAGTTTAGCCCATTGCGGTTCTAATCGACAAGAGGGAAGGAAAAAGAGTTACCGGGTTAGATTTGATCTGTGGAAACTGGAAGGAGATCAGTGCATGGGATTTCTAACCAATGGAGAAAAACTGGGAGAGGATTTGGTCTATTGGAACACCACTCATTCGAAGAGAAAGGGGAAGGATTTTCATAATGGAATTCCATATAGATTACATATACATAATTTCATGGGCTCTAAGGGTCAAAGTTCAAAGTATTTATTTGTCACCACATGTCACCCTGAGATTCATTTTCTTGTAGGCATACTCAAAAAATCCAATAACCATAGTAGAATTAATGAACACCCACACCAGCAGGCTAAACAACCCAATGTGGAATAGAAAACAAACTCTACAAGTACAAAAAAAGAATAGAGGAAAAGGAGAATAACAGTATATAAATAAATAAGCAATAAATATTGAGGGCATGAGGTGAAGACTCCTTGAGAGAGAGTCCATTTGTTGTGGAAATAGTCAGAATCAGAATCAGGTTTAATATCACCGGCATTTGTTGTGAAATTTGTTAACTTTGCTGCAACAGTACAATGCAATATATGATAAATATAGAAAAGAAGAAGAATTATAGTAAGTATACATGTATATTAAATAATTAAATTAAAAATAGCAGTGTATAAATAGAAATAATTTTTTAAAAGTTAGGTAGTGTTCATGGGTTCAATGTCCATTTAGGAATCAGATGGCAGAGGGGAAGAAGCTGTTCCTGAATCGCTGAGTGCGTGCCTTCAGGCTTCTGTACATCTTCCTGTTGGTTTCAATGGGTAGAGGGCACGTCCTGGATGACGGGGGTCCTTAATGGTGGATGCTGCCTTTCTGAGGCATCGCTCCTTGAAGATGCCCTGGATACTACGAAGGCTCGTGCCCATGATGGTGCTGACTAATTTTACAACTTTCTGTAGCTTCTTTTGTACCTGTGCAGTGCCCCCCCCCCCCACCATGCCAGACAGTGATGCAGCCAGACAGAAGTTTTTGAGTGTTTTAGGTGACAAACTAAACCTCCTCAAACCTCTATTGAAATATAGCTGCTGTCCTGCCTTCTTTACAGCTGCATCAATACGTTGGGATCAGGTTAGATCCTCAGAGATATTGACACCCAGGAACTTGAAACTGCTCACTCTCTCTACTTCTGATCCCTCCATGAGGATGTTCCCTCGTTCTACCCTTTCTGAAGTCCACAATCAGGTGTTCGGTCTTACTGACTTGGAGTGCAGGGCTGTTGCTGCGACACTATCCAACTGGCTGGTATATCTCACTCTTGTCTCCACTGAGATTCTGCAAACAATGGTTGCATCATCAGAATATTTATAAATGTATTTGAGCTATATGCCTAGCCACACAGTCATGGGTTTAGATAGAGTAGAGCAGTGGGCTTAGCACACATCCTTGAGGTGCGCCGGTGTTGATCGTCAGCGAGGAGGAGATGTTATTACCAATCCACACAGATTGTGGTCTTCCGGTCGGATGTTGAGGATCCAATAGCAGACGGAGGTTCAGAAGCCCAGGTTCGGTAACTTTTCCATCAGGGTTGTAGGAATGATGATGTTAAACACTGAGCTATAGTTAATGAATAACATCCTGACATAGGTGTTTGTGTTTTCCAGGTGATCTAAGGCCACGTGAAGAACCTTTGAGATGGCATCTGCCGTAGACCTACTGTGGCGATAGGCAAACTGCAGTGGGTCCAGGCCCGTGCTCAGGCAGGAATTGATTCTGACCATGACCAACCTCTCAAAGCATTTCATCACCATAGATATAAGTGCAGCTGTACGATAGTCGTTATGGCAGCTCACACTAATCTTTCTTATTGCCCTTTTGAGACAGTTCAGTGACGGGGCAAGTGAAGTTATCCCCTCTGGTTCAAGGGCCTGTTAGTTGAGGGGACATAACTGTTTCTGAGCCTGGAGGTGTGAGTTCTGACGCTCCTGTACCTTCTTCGCGATGGCAGCAGCGAGAAGAGAGACAAGCTCTCAGCTCCTTGTCCACTCAAGGTGAAACTCCACCCCAACCCATCACCACGTACGACGGGAACATCTCTCAGTAACCACAGTCTGGCGTTGAAGAGCGAGGGAACAATAAATAATTACTAATGAGGCAGGAGTCAGCGCCCTCAGTGTGTGTGATGGGAGTGCATCAAACACCAGCGCTTTGCCTCATATGCTGCTCCTGACAGCTGACATCAATAAATAACCGCATGAAATGTAAATAAAAATCAATATTGTAAAACTGTGAGGCAGCTAGTCTGTTAATATGCATGTGCATTATAAACGATTTATGTACTGTTATAGCTATTTCAAATTAATCATTGATCAATTAATAATGAGCTGAAACAGATCTGATCCTTCTTGGTGATGGATAAATTACTTTGCATGCAGTAGCTGTATGAATGGAGCAAATATTACTGTGGGAATGTCAAACTGTAGACAGAGAAGGAGAGATCTGGTATTAATTAATGAGATTCATGTCAATCATACACAGGACCAGTTTGTGACACTGTACCATTGTATAAAATATCCACCAGCCTCAAATCAGCCCATGTTAAACTTATCTTCCAGTTTCTATTTCCCTGAGGTTTAAAGGGGATGTGAATGGTAGCTAGGGTAGACAGGAGGTATCTCAAACATGAGGAAATCTGAAGATGCTGGAAATTCAAGCAACGCACACAAAATGCTGGTGGGACGCAGCAGGCCAGGCAGCATCTATAGGAAGAAGCACTGTCGACGTTTCGGGCCGAGACCCTTCGTCAGGACTAACTGAAAGAAGAGATAGTAAGAGATTTGAAAGTGGGAGGGGAAGGGGGAATCTGAAATAATAGGAGAAGACAGGAGGGGGTAGGATGAAGCTAAGAGCTGGAAAGGTGATTGGCAAAAGGGATTCACAGCTGGAGAAGGGAAAGGATCATGGAACGGGAGGCCCAGGGATAAAAAGAAAGAGGGAGGGGAGCACCAGAGGAAGATGAAGAACAGGCAAGGAGTGATTGTGAGAGGGACAAAGAGAGAAAAAAAAGTGGGAGAATAATTAATTAATTAGGGATGGGGGGAGGAGGGGTATTAACAGAAGTTAGAGAAGTCAATGTTCATGCCATCGGGTTGGAGGCTACCCAGACGGAATATAAGGTGTTGTTCCTCCAACCTGAGTGTGGCTTCATCTTGACATGAGGAGGCCATGGATAGACATATCAGAATGGGAATGGGACGTGGAATTAAAACGCGTGGCCACTGGGAGATCCTGCTTTCTCTGGCGGACAGAGCGTAGGTGTTCAGTGAAACGGTCTCCCAGTCTGCGTCGGGTCTCACCAATATATAGAAGGCAATCATATATAGAAGGGAAGTATCTCCCAGGGTTGACAAGTCTAATAACAAAGGGCAAGCATTGAAAGTGAGAGGGGGTGGGTTCAAAGGGGATGTGAGGGGCAAGTTTTTTACTCAGAGAGGGGTGGATGCCTGGAATGCGCTGCCTGGTATGGTGGGAGAGGCAAATACGAGAGGCTTTTAAGAGACGTTTGGATAGGTACATGGATGTAAGGAAGATGGATGGGTATGGGCATGGTGTAGATAGGAGGGGCTAGTGTTTGGGTGTTTTTGACCTGCTCTTCAGCAAACAAGGGCTGAAGGACCTGTTCCTGAGCTGTACTGTTCTACGTGCAAACCAACCAGTTGCTTTACATCATCACTCAAGGTCAAACTCTACACCCCTGTGCCTGGTAAAGGTCTCCATGTACACAGCACACAGCACAG
Source organism: Hemitrygon akajei (assembly GCF_048418815.1). Classification (NCBI taxonomy): domain Eukaryota; kingdom Metazoa; phylum Chordata; class Chondrichthyes; order Myliobatiformes; family Dasyatidae; genus Hemitrygon; species Hemitrygon akajei. Next base: position 80,587,423 of record NC_133139.1, read on the forward strand.
TGTTCGCTGGCAGTAGCTCTGGAGCTCAGTTACCTGTCCACCAGTCCAAACAATTCAGAGCCATGGGTGCAATCTAATCACTGCTGCGAAAACTTCTGAATTCAATTAGTTTAAGAGAACCACTACTTAAAGTAAGTATCGGTAGTGGCGACAATGACACCACTGGGGTAAACTAATACTTCAGCCACTTTCCCATTGTCGTCTGAGGAAGGGCTTGGTGTGATCGTTACCCCGGTCTGTGACTTCAGTGCAGTTGGACCATAATAGATCTCTCAGATTAAAAATGAGCAACAGATGCTCCCATAGCAACAACATCTTGACAATGAACAGAAGTTTCCTATTCTAGGGACCCTCTGTTCATCATTGACCATGGGGTATTGCATCCCAGCTGTCTACGTGATACACAAGCCAGAGTAATACGATATGGAAAGCAAGCTGCGCCCGTGTAGCGGGCTCCCCTCTCCGCACAGCTGACGAATCCAAGGAAAGGCCAGTGCAGTCCGGCACCAGCAGCGTCGCAGGAGTTGCCAGTCAGCGTTGAACTCAACGTCGGACTGGCTCAGGGAGTCCAGCTCTGGATTTATTCCCTCAGGGTTTACTCCTGAAGCCTTCCCCATGAGTGGGAGGAGCTGCAAGACAGCAGAGGCTTGAGATCAGAGCTTTCCTCCTCCTAGATGAGCTGCCGACCACAGCTGACGAGCCCCATCTGCCCAAGCAGCTGGTTTTGAGGTGCCAGTGACCCTGGCACCTGGGATTTGTCTTCCCCACACGCAGACATGAAACAAAGAAAACCATGGAACCCACTCAAGGAAAAACATCAAACCACCAATGTGCAAAAGAAATTGCACAAACTGCAAAAAGAAAAGAGTGAAGGACACTCAAGATAAAACACCAAAACACAAAGTCATCGAACGAGTCCAGAAATATTCAGTTCAATCTAGCTCTGTCATTGGTTAACTTGCGACCACAGATCCTGTCCTCCCCGATAAGAATCGCATAAAATAGCAACAAAAAAGAAACGACTAGAAACCAGAAAGACATCATAATGTGAACTGCAGAGTCCAATTCACAAACCGCATTGATTAAACCTTGCCCAAGACCCACAGTCTCCGGCAGCATCGAGCAAAAGGGTGAGAGAGAGAGAGAGAGAGAGAGACCATTTGAATGTAGGAACCTTTCTCCAGGAGTAGCAGATAGGAGGGGCAGAGAGACTGTCACACACAAACACCTTCCCCTGGCAGCAGTGACAGAGAGGCTGGTAAATGGCGCTGAACACCCACTAGCCTTCCCCACTCACCTCGATGATTTCAATCTATCTCGATGCTTTAATTGGCGAGGTTTGCAAGAAATGGAGTTAATCGTGGGCTCGCACCCTGTCTCCAGGCTTGTTGACCTCGAGACCACACACTTTGCTTGAAACCTCGCCGAACCCGCAAAGCACCAGATCGTTCAATCATCCTGAAACACACCACCAGGCTCCAGGAGTAGCAGAAAAACATCTGAAAGGAAAAGGAAGATGTAAAAGAACTGAAAGAAGTAGTTTTGCGCACCGTCTGGAAGATGTTCTCACCGGTCACGTTGTTCACTGGCGCCATCTTCTTCTGGAAATTAAGACACACAAGTTACACACACACTCACACACACAGGTTACACACACACACACATGCAGAATCTCTGTCTCTCTCTCTCTCACACACACACACACACACACACTCACACACAAGTTACACACACAGGCTACACACACACACTCACACACACAGAGTCTCTGTCTCTCTCTGCCACACACACACACACAGAGTCTCTGTCTCTCTCTGTCACACACACACACACACTCACACGTTACACACACGCAGAATCTCTGTCTCTCTTTCTCTCTCACACACACACACACTCACACACAAGTTACACACACAGGTTACACACTCACACACACACACACACAGAGTCTCTGTCTCTCTCTGTCACACACACACACACACACACACACACACACACACACACACTCACACGTTACACACACGCAGAATCTCTGTCTCTCTTTCTCTCTCACACACACACACACACTCACACACAAGTTACACACACAGGTTACACACACACACTCACACACAGAGTCTCTGTCTCTCTCTGTCACACACACACACACACACTCACACGTTACACACACGCAGAATCTCTGTCTCTCTTTCTCTCTCTCACACACACACACATGCATAAATATGTACAGTATGTGGGCATGAATGTGTGTGTGTGTGTGTGTTTAATCAAACCTGACAATGCTAGAAATACTTAGTAAGTAGCATCAGGTAGCATCTATGGAGAGAGTTAACAGACATGAACCATAATGAACCGTTCAATCTGTCTTCCTCTCCATAGATGCTGCCTAGTCTGTCCAGATTCACACTCAGAATCATTTATCACATGTACAGCACGTTGCAACGCACATGAAATGTGTCATTTGTGCTATCAGCCTCAGTGGAGAGAGAGAGAGAGAGAGAGAGAGAGAGTGGGGGGGGAGGGAGAGAAGGGGGAGAAAGAGAGGGGGGAGAGAGAGGGAGGGAGAGAGCGAGAGGGAGGGAGAGAGCGAGAGAGAGGGGGGAGAGAGAGAGAGGGAGAGAGGGGGAGAGAGAGAGGGGGAGAGAAGGGGAGAAAGAGAGGGGGGGAGAGAGAAAGAGAGAGATGGAGGGAGAGAGCGAGAGAGAGAGGGGAGAGAGAGAGAGAGGGAGGGAGTGAGCAAGAGAGAGAGAAGGGAGAGAAAGAGAGAGAGAGAGAGAGAGAGGGAATACCGATGTCCTGGGTTATCGACTATAGGTTTGATGGACTCCAGATCTACCTCTCTTTGGGGGTCTTTTACTGTTGCTTGCAAGGTGGGTGGGGGGGGGGGGTTTGGTGCTTCTGCTGGCGTGTGGGAGGAGTGGAGGGAGGGCCGGTTTCTGCTACTGCTTGTGTGTGGGAGTGGGGAAGACAGCTTTGTAGTTTTGATGGTACTGGCATTCATTCTATGGGGTTTCTTGATTCTTGGATGTCTGTGAAGAGTAAGAATTTCAGGGTGCATACTATATACATTCCCTGATATTAAATTGAGCCATTTGAACTACTAGATCCAGTGCACTTCAGGGTATGCGGGGGGGTGAAACAAGAATTGTCACACATTCCACATTGAGTGTTTTCCTGTATTTTCCTTTTTTATATTTCGGATTTCCAGCATCTACAGTTTTGTTTTGTTTTTTTAATTTTCATTTAAGGTGCATTATGATTATTGTAGGGTGGGGCAATGTGCCCACCCTTGGTGGGGGCAGCAGCTTCTGAGGATCCCGGGAATTGCCTCACGCCGCACGGAGAGAGGCAAACAGCGGGAGGGAAATCTGAGCAGCGAATGCAGTAACGCACAAGGAGAAACCACAGCGGCATTAATAATTCATTATTCAATTTTGCAATGCATGCTGTCATTCTTTAACTGGGCTTTATACATTCACCAAATTTCATCTTTGTAACTGGCAATATCACCAGAGATTCTGCACGTGCTGGAACTCCAGGGAAACAGAGAAAACCTACAGCACAATACAGGCCCTTCGGCCCACAATGCTGTACCGAACATGTACTTACTTTAGAAATTACCTCGGGTTACCCATAGCCCTCTATTTTTCTAAGCTCCATGTACTTATCCAGGAGTCTCTTAAAAGACCCTATCGTATCCGCCTCCACCACCGTCACTCGCAGCCCATTCCACGCACTCACCACTCTCTGTATAAAATACTTACCCCTGACATCTCCTCTGTACCTACTTCCAAGCACCTTAAAACTGTGCCCTCTCGTGCTAGCCATTACAGCCCTGGGAAAAAAGCCTCTGACTATCCACGCGATCAATGCCTCTTCTGGGTGCTCTGGTTTTCTCTCACAATCTAAAGACACACGGGTGAGAGTTAGTGGGTTGTGGGTGTGCTACATGGGTGCTGGAAATGGGGTGACACTTGCCCAGCACAATCCTCACTGATTGGATTTGACACAGACGATGCATTTCACTGTACGCTTTTGGTGTTTTGATATACAGGTGTCGGTGTTGGTGCTGTGCAATTGCGGAGCAAAAGGAGGTGCAAGGCGCTCCGTCCGTCTGATAGCCTACAGGTCACCCTTGGGCAAGGTGTAGCCTCCCAATCAGGGTCACATGAAGCCACGGTTTGCAGGTGGTGGGTGGTTTTTACAAGCAGATTCTACAAATTGGAATTAATGGTTGTAAAACTAAAATCACTGGGCAGAAGAATCTGCTGATCTGCCCTTTGGCCCACAAAGTTGTGCCGAACACGTCCCTACCTTAGAAATTACTAGGCTTACCTATAGCCCTCTATTTTACTAAGCTCCATGTACCTAACTGAAAGCCTCATAAAGGACCCTATCATATCCGCCTCCACCACCGTCACCAGCAGCCCATTCCATGCACTCACCACTCTCTGTGTAAAAAACCTACTCCTGACATCTCCTCTGTACCTAACGCACATGCACAAAGTGCTGGAGGAACTCAACAGGCCAGGCAGCATCTATGGAAAGGAATAAAAAGTCGACGTTTTGGGTCGAGACCCTTCTTCAGGACTGTAAATGATGATCTGGAGGGTTGCCAGCAGTTGTGACTTTAATTGGCCAGTGTTAGAGGTGAGGAAACAACCTGGGTATGAGGCACTGGGGGAACTCGGAACTTCATAAAGTCATCCATTTTTCCCCTGGATCCTGCCCACCAATCCACAAGACCAGAGCTGATGTGTCTGTCAGTCACAAATCCACCTGTCTGCCCAATGCCAGAGACCGTTGCTAATCAAAGTGAACCTCGACTCTTTCAAAGTCATAGCTGCAGAAGCTTATTTAATATCCAAGGATCTGCATGGGAAAGCATTCCGAATTGTGATAACACTTAGAGAGAAGATGCTCCTCTTCACCTCCATCTTAAACAAGCATATCTTTATAATGAGATTACGCCTCTGCTGTTGATTCCTTCCCTGGTGCAGGAAAACCCACCTCTGTCAAGCTGTCACTGAATCCTACATTTCAATGCTATCATCTCCTGTTCTTCGAAAATCCAGAAAGCATAAAAGCATAAGCTCAAAATACTCACCTGCTCATGCAACAGCCCCTTCATCCCAGCAATCAGCTGAGGAAGCTTCTCCGAACGGCTGCTAGATTAAGTATATCCGTCTTGATATACTTCACCAAAGCCCCAGAGGGATATAACTTGCTCCTAGCCCCTGTAGTCCATCTCTCCTGCCATGGAGACCAACTACCTGTCCTTCTTCTCCTGTTAGATTCCATCATCTTCAGCTCTTTGTCAATTCCACCTCCTATGGTCCACTCTCCTCTCCTATCAAATTCTTTCTTCTCCGGCCTTTGACCTTTCCCACCCAGCTGGCTCCACCAATCAACTTCCAGCTATCCTCCTTCCATCCGCCCCCCACCTTTTCATTCTGGCATCTTCCCCCTTCCTTCTCAGTCCTGAAGAAGGGCCTTGGCCTTTATTCTATTCCATAGATGCTGGGCTGCTGAGTTCCTTCAGGTAGGTGTGTGTGTGTGTGTGTGTGTGTGTGTGTGTGTGTGTGTGTGTGTGTGTGTGTGTGTGTGTGTGTGTGTGTGTTGCTTTGGATTTCCAGCATCTGAAGACTTTCCTTGTGCTCTTTGACCTCCATCTATCACCTCCCACCTTCTGACGCCATTCCCACTTCCGCCTCCCCTCATCTGCTTAGCGACCCTCTCACCTGGATCCGCCTATCACCTGCCTGTCATGAACCACCCCTGGCTGTCTCCCCTCTGTCTTTCAGTCCAGATGAAGAACCTCAACCCAAGTTGGCAACTGTTCACTCGCTGACCTGCTGAGGTCCTCCAGTGCTTTGCCAGTTATTTGAAGAATGAAGCATATTTTCCTTGGCACTTTTACCAACATCTATCCATAACTCAAACTATCAAAACCATCTTTACCTGCATTCTGAAGGCTGCTGTGCACAGCAACTCCCTCTGCCTGTTACAAAAGCACTAAACTTCATTAGAAAAAAAGCTTTAATGCTTTTATTGAGCCACATGAAGTCATGAAAAGCATCATAAAAATGAGAGCTATTTTCTTCCTTCAATAATTATGAAATGAAGGAGCAGTTAATCTTAGCCAGGAGAACAATATTGATCAAGTGATGTGATAAAGCCTTGCTTAAATACCTTGCAAGGGAGAGAAAGCTCTGCAAGGTATTTATATGGAGATTTACCTCTTATAAATATGGGAATATGTTGGGAACAGACTGAAGGCTTGAGATTGAATACGAGCAGTGAGCTTTTCTGCTGCTTAAACACTAAATGACAGTGAAGAAAATTTATAATAACACACCTGCTTAGCGATTAACCCTCAAGGCTGGCCTCTGTGTTAAGAGGCGAAGCTGGATTGCAAAGGAAAATGCAACGACAACTCTATACGCACAAATTTTAATCCTAATTATATCTGTAGTGACATGCTGAAGAAAGTGTTTTTTTTTAATTGAGCTATGAATATTTTTCTTCCCCGTAACTGGCGAAAATAGCATCGCATGGCAGTCCTTTATACAGCGGTGATCTGAAGAACGTACGTCCCATTAAAGGTGATGACAGCTGAGGGGAAAGACTGCGGTATAAAAGCAAGAAAGACTTCTCTAATCAGCCGAGCAGAAGTGTCAGCAGCCTCTGTGGGAAATCTCGCGCCAGAGGAACAGTGTGGGGGTGTACCAAGGAAGCAAGGTGAATGAGAGGAGTGAAATAAAACTATTCAAAGGAATAAGGTTCAAATTTTATTTTCCCTCTGAGCCATAACCCAGACTGTGGGAAGTGACAATTGCCTTTAACTCAAAGGTGCTCGGCACCATTCAGGTCATAGAGGTGCCCATGCGCCATAAACTCCATGTGGAGCTCTTATTCCACGGCATGTTTCCTTCAGAACAGAGATGCTGTCTCATCTTCAAACCTGTCTTGCACTTTCCAGAAGGGCTGTTGATGGAATTAATGCCTTGAGTGAGACAATGGCGCCACCTGGTGCCTGAAGATATTAGCTGTTCAGCGCTGACGAGATTCAGAATCAGAATCAGAATCAGGTTTATTATCACTGACATACGTCGTGAAATTTGTGGGTTTTTGCAGCAGCAGTGTACGGTGCAATACATACAATTTGCTATAAGTTACAATAACAAATATATATATATATATATATATATATATAAAATACGTAGAGCAAAGGAGAGCAAGAAGGTGAGCTAGTGTTCAGGGATTTATGTTCCATTCAGAAATCTAATGGTGGAGGAGTCGAAGCAGTTCTTAAAGCTTTGGGTGTGTGCCTTCAGACCCCATACCTCCTCTCTGCTGGTGGCAATGAAAAGAGAGCATTTCATGGATGATATGAGCCCGTAACAATGAACATCACCTTCTTGAAGCATCTCCTTTTGAAGATGTCCTCGATGGCGGGGAGGCTAGTGTCCGTGGTGGAGCTGGCTCAGTTTACAAGACGCTGCAGCTTTTCCGATCCTGTGCAGCGGCCCTGCAGACCAAATGGTGGTGTGGCCAGTTAGAATGTCCTCCACAGCACATTGGTAGAAATTTGCTCGACTCTCTGGTGACATACCAAATATCCTCGAGCTCGTTATGAAATATAGCCGCTGTTGTACCTTCCTTGCAGTTGTACCAATATGCTTGGCCCAGGGTAGATCTTCAGAGATGCTGGAACTGCTCACCCTTTCCACTGCTGGCCTGGTTATCCAGTGAGAAGGTGCCGGCGCACTCTGACGCAGCGGCCTCTCCGGGTCCGAGTACGGGCGTGATCGTGCATCCTTCGCATTTGTTTTCACGATCGCGAGGCACGGCTGAGAATTAAGAACATCAAGTACGGCAGGTCTACCCCACGAGCAAGCTGCTTGATAGCGTTGGAGATGGAACCGTTGTGTGCCGTGTTGCGGCGACCCAGGGAAGAGGCGTAAGAGAGCATGGTGCTCAATTCAACAAACAGTGATTGTTTTGGATGTTCTTACTGTGATTGCAAGACCCTGTTGGATATTGGATACTGTTGTTGTGTATTTAATATTAAAGTAATGTTTGAGCAAACATGTGTGTATATATATTTATTGATTTATTGTTTTATTAAGCATTTTTGTTAATTTAAATAACTCATTATGGGTTATGTGTATAAATAAGTGAATTGCGTGTGTCATCGCACTACCACGTGATTGGTGCACGCCTCGCTTAAAGTAAACATGAAGTTGGACTTACATTTCAGATTGGCGTGCCTTCCTTTGAGTTAGTTTAATGTTTGGAAGTTACAAAACATGACATTGGTGACGAGGTATTTTTAAAACGAGCCCGGGATGGCTATCAACCTGTTAAAGTGCGGCAAGACATTTGAGCCGAACAAACGCAGTGAGGAGTGGCGAGCGAAAACCACGGTCAGCCCAGCACATGCAGAGACTGTCGAGTTAGAAAAAGGTAGACAACGGATGGTTCATAAAGAGTGAGTACTAGGTGTTAATAATCATAAATGAAAAGAGCAGAGATGGTGGCTGCATCAGAAAGACTGACACATTTGATGGCACAATGTATACTGAGCTAATTCAACAGTATTTTTTGAAGCAAATTAAATAGCCAATAAGAGACAAGTACCAATTTGTTGAATGCTTCGGTTTGAAGACATACAGTTTGCTTCAAAGTTTGACTGCTCCAACCAAACCATAAGTTAGCTTTGCTGACATTGCCAACGTAATGCAGGAGCATTTAGAACCGAAGCCATTGTTGATTGCAGAGCTCTTTAGGTTTCCTAAGCATACGTGGCTGAATTGAAGAGATTATCTGAGTATTGTTAGTTCAGTAATGGCTTAAAGGTGCACTGAGATTGTTTAGTTTGTGGAAATTATTCAGAAATTGCTCCTAACTGAAGCACAGCTTACATTTGAAAGAGCAGTTGAAATAGTTGTATCAATGGAAACCAGAGACAGAGACGCAATTGAGTTGCAGTCAGCAAGGGAAGTCAACACGAACAAAATTGCAGTGCCTAGATGAAGGACGGCCTGGCCGAACAAATCACGTTACCGTTGCGGCAGGAGCACACATACACCAGACCAATGCAGGTTTTAGGGTGAAACTGGCAGAAAATGCAACAAACTAGGACACACAGAGCATGTCGGGCAGACAAAAATAAATGGACTGCACAGGGAAGAGGAGAAAAAGCTAAAAAGTTGAGCTGCAGTTTCAAAAAGAGCATTAATCTGCACAGAACCACTTCCTGCAGATCCCACAGTTATCCCCCTGCAATCACCATGAAGGAGGCCGCAGAACCTGAGATTGTTTCACAGCCACAAGTCTCACCTGCTGGGGAGAGCGAGCCCCCTTTTGTCAGGAAAGACATTATCCCACAAGAGTAAGAAAGCCTTCACAGAGATTAAATCTTTAGGCCTGAATGGACCAATTTAAAATGTACTATGCTGTGGATGCACGTATAGTGTTGTATTATACAGTGTACTGTGTATATAGTTGTGGGTGCATTCCCTAATGATTTGGAGTTTTTAACTAGACAGAGAGGAGGGTTGTGTATTTAATATTTAACATTTGAATAATCTTGTATATATATTTTACTTGATTAAGCATTCTTGTTCATTTAGATAATTAATTACAGATTATATGTATAAATACATTAATTGCATCTGTCATCATGCTACCATGTGATACATTTGTGTCTCGCTAAAAGTAGACACAACGTTCCACCCACATTCCTGGACTCCCATGTCTTCCTTTGAATTAGTTTAAAGTCTTGAAGATACAAAACATGACAGCTGTGAGGCTGATTCTGTGGTTCACGGACAAGGCCGATGGTGGAGAAGCTGCGAGGCGCGAACCGGGCACGATGCCTCAACGACGTCTGTAGTGGTCACTGAGGAAGGAGTTGCTGGAGCTGGAACTATGTACCACTGGATTCCACACCGGGTTGGAGGCTGACCTCCCTCAGGTGCTGCCCTCCGGTGGTCATCCCGTGGAAGACAAGCTGGACTACAATCGCCTGCAGCTGCACTTGCATGAGATGAGAAACTGCTGCGGGCTGTTCTTACAGAAACATGGCTCCAGGACAACATCCATGTACCATCAATCTACAGGCCATGACACTCAGGGACGAGCCATATTATTATTATTGTCATATTTCTTGTTACTTTAAGTTTTTATGCTATCATTACTATAAGTGCTGTGTCCTCCATGTGATTGTTGGTTCTGTGGTTTGCACCTTGTCTCCAGAGGAACAAAGCTTTGTTTGGCTGTATTCATGTGCCTGGTTGAATGACAATTAAACTTGAACTCGACACTCCGATGAGAACTGGTATGTGTCCTCTTGACTTCCCCTTCCTGAAGTTCAATATTTACTTAGTCAAACCTGGCTGTTGTTCAGTTTACTCATACTGGGTTAGTAGTTCCTCATCCATCAAATAGCAAAATGTGTATCAGATTCTATCTTCCTCAGCCCTCTACCTCTTCTGCCTGTCACCTGCCAGCATCTCACATCATTCCCCTTCTCCCACCCACTTACCTTCTCCACCACCCCCACCCCCCCAGCCCAGATTCACCTATCATCTACTAGCTCATCGTCCTTCCCCTCACCTTATCATTCTGGCTTCTGTCCTCTTCCTCTCCAGTCCTGATGAAGGGTCTCAGTCCAAAATGTCGGCTATTCATTTTCCTCCATGGATGCTTTCTGACTTGCTATGTTCTTCCAGAGATTTGTGTGCGTTGCTCAAGACTTCCAAGATCCGCAGAATTTTTGGGGTCTCAATCCTCATTTGGCAAGTATAGAACATAGAACATAGAATAGTACGGCACATTACAGGCCCTTTGGCCCACAATGTTGTGCCAACCCTCAACCCTGCCTCCCATATAACCCCCCACCTTAAATTCCTCCATATACCTGTCTAGTAGTCTCTTAAACTTCACTAGTGTATCTGCCATCACCATTGACTCAGGCAGTGCATTCCACGCACCAACCACTCTCTGAGTGAAAAACCTTCCTCTAATATCCCTCTTGAACTTCCCTCCCCTGACCTTAAAGCCATGTTCTCTTGTACTGAGGAGTGGTGCCCTGGGGAAGAGGCGCTGGCTGCCCACTCCGTCTATTCCTCTTAATATCTAGTACACCTCTATCATGTCTCCTCTCATCCTCTTTCTCTCCAAAGAGTAAAGCCCTAGCTCCCTTAATCTCTGATCATAATACATACTCTCTAAACCAGGCAGCATCCTGGTAAATCTCCTCTGTACCCTTTCCAATGCTTCCACATCCTTCCTATACTGAGGCGACCAGAACTGGACACAGTACTCCAAGTGTGGCCTAACTAGAGTTTTATAGAGTGTGGTGAACTACATATACCTGTCTGGACACGCCCCCTGCTGACTGCTCCTGTGGCTCCTCCCACAGACCCCGGTATAAAGGCGATTGAGGCCTGGGCCTGGCCTCTCAGTCTCCAGGATGTAGTATGGTGGTCAACCACTGCTTGTTCCTTCTTCCAGTCAATAAAAGCCGATATCTCGCCTTTACGTCTCAGAGAGAGTTATTGATGGTGCATCATAGAGCTGCATCATTACATCGCGTCTCTTAAACTTTATCCCTCGACTTATGAAAGCTAACACCCCATAAGCTTTCTTAACTACCCTATCTACCTGTGAGGCAACTTTCAGGGATCTGTGGACGTGTACCCCCAGATCCCTCTGCTCCTCCACACTACCAAGTATCCTGCCATTTACTTTGTACTCTGCCTTGGAGTTTGTCCTTCCAAAGTGTACCACCTCACACTTCTCTGGGTTGAACTCTATCTACCACTTCTCAGTCCACTTCTGCATCCTATCAATGTCTCTCTGCAATCTTCCACAATCCTCTACACTATCTACACCACCACCAACCTTTGTGTTGTCTGCAAACTTGCCAAGCCACCCTTCTACCCCCACATCCTGCAATAAATTCAGGAAAGGGGAAATCAAATAGGAAGAGGTGCAGTGCCTGTTGCATTCAATTCTTTTTCCATTAAGAAATAAATGAGAATCAATAGAAATCCTGACTAGCCAGTCCCCAGTGGATTCATTCATGGAAAGAGGAACTAGAAAACTTAATACCACCCCAGTTATCAATAGATGTTTTATACAAAATTAACAAGGATCTTTAATGAAAACTAGTATTTCAAGATACCAGCTTTAAAGGTTTTATGATAGTTTGGTGGTCTTTGTGGCGACAATTAGTGATGGCAAGGTTCAACCATCAGGCTCTTGAACCAGCATGGATAACTTCACTCACCTCAACACTGAATTGAATCCATGTTCTCAGTATAATTTATTTACTTGCTACTTACGCCTGGCATCCAGCACTTCCTTAACGAAATCTAGTCTGCTCAGACAGCGGGGTTATCTTCCATGGAAGATCACACTCTTCCAACGGTCAACTTTTTCTTCTATAGTGATAATTTCTTCATTTTGTCTGGGTACGCTTTCATTTAAGTTTAGTGGCGTGTACTTCTTAGCCAATTGCATATGCTCATGTGGAGTGCTGAATCCTGTGTTTGTTGATGAAAATATATCCTTAGAAGATTTATCTGGCTGTTGTGGACATTTTTATATGCCTGTTAGTCCTTTTCCTCCTTTTGCCCTAGGTTGTGTTAACCTGCGCTTCAGTGTACATAGGGTTTTCTAAAATTTGTAATTTCAGTTCTTATATTTCTTTGTAAATTTTCCAGATCAGTTTCAGACCAAGATTTTATGCCAAAATAATATGTTAATATGTGTGTAGGGGAAGTGTTTATTCCCTTTGTTGTATTTTCACTACTGAGCTCCGATTTACGGATTTTCTTAAGTAAATTCTGATGGACGTTTTCCCTGTGTCACACCGTGATCTGTTTTTTTCGCTTGTTGGTATCCTAGATGTGTTTCCTGTTCATCCATCAATTGTATTCTATCCCGCTGCTCAGCTTTGTATTCTACTAGCTCAGCTGCACCTTTCTTTACGTTTAATCTCTGCATCTCTCTCGTCCAAAGTTCATGTTCATATCTTTGGAAAATACTTCCACTATTTGAATTAATTGCTGATGAAAGAGCATATAATTTCAAATCATCCATGTATAGAAGGTGTATTGAGGTATAATTTGTTTGGCTGTTTCTGATTTGATGCCCTATTTGCGTCCAATTCAGTAAATCAGAGAGCGGGTTTAAAACTAGACAAAACCGTAGTGGGCTTAGAAAGTCACCTTGGAAATGCCTCGGTTTATTTTGATAATGGTGGTTGTTCTTTTTGTGGTTGTTAATAGATTGAGTGATTATAGTACGCCAGTGCTGCATCAGATATTGTAGGAAGTTCACAAGTATTGGGTGTAGTTTAAATATATTAAGAACTTTTATTAACTATGAGGGTGGAACAGGGTCAAATGCTTTTTGGTATTTGATATGACAACATGAAAGATTTCTGCTTTTCTGCCAGGCAGAAAATTCAGAATTACAGAATCTGTTATCAGTTGTTCTTTACATCCTTTCATACCCTTATAGTGAGCCATTCTGCTCTTCCGTAAGGATATTCTATGTGAGTGGTGATTAGTTGTTAGATGCGTGATGTTACAATTTTATATATAGCTTGTAAACAAGTGCTAGGACGATATCTTGATGGGCCATTTGTGCTTTCTCTTTTAGGTAAGAGATATGTTTTACCTTTTGTCAAAAATTCAGGCACTTTTTCAAGGTTTTTAAGAAAATTTTTGATATGTATTAATAAGTACAGATGAAGGCAAGTAAATTTTTATCCCAAAAGTTGTGAATATTATCACTGCCGGTACTTTTCCAGCTCTGACTACTTTTTATGACCTCTTTCTGCACATCCATTGTAACTTCAGGTGTTGGCAAATTGCATTAGTGCGTTCTTTTCTCCTCCCTAATCCAGCTTGTGTCTTAGCTGTGTGTCCATTGTGCAAATACTTGTTTGACCAGATATCGGACCAAAATGTCATTATCTCTGTGCTTGTTGGTAATATTATGCTGAGGTTGGTGACATTTTGCTGCATCAAATTTAGTTTCAATGTCCTGTACAAATCCCTTTTATTGTTCTTGGACTGCTTTCTTCACATTGCATATTTCATGTACTTATTTAGTTTGGCCTTGTATGCACCAAGCTTTAGTCTCGGTAAATCTATAAATTCTACAATACTTTGGTTAGGTTGATAGTATCTTGAGTGGACTTTATATTTTGTTTGTATTTCCTTAGCTTTTCTCTTAACTTTCTTGCTTGAGCTATTTCTGCTCTTAAGGTTTCAGTTTTGTTATTTAATCTCTTCTGCCGTCTTGGTGTTCTCGTTTCATTACTCAGTTTTGAGTAATAGAAATTACTGCCTCTACTTTGGAACCATTACACTGCACCACCGTTAATGTTGTACAGTGTGTTACTGAGTGTAGTTCTTTAAATATTTCAAGTTTTCCTAAATACTGTGGGAATATAATATTGTTGATAGCATTAACAATTTTTGCAAACTTTGATTGCTGTGTTTTGTATCGGTATGTAGAGTCTTTTTGTTGGGTCAATGCCCATATATTTTGTTAGTGTAATATTAAATGTTAGGGTAATTTTGTCTGTAAGCTCAGCTTGATCATCGACACTCTGCGGAGGCTCTACATCTGTGTTGTCGCTATTACCATCAGGTTGTGAAGCAGTTGGTGAAGTAATTCTCTCTTTTAATCAGGGCTGGGGGGGGCGACATCTTCACTATTTTCATGTGTAGCATTGTTGTGGCCTTTAGGTTAGTTTATTTCTAGCGCTTGTGAAACTTCATGTCTTATTTGGTTTAACATGTCTCTAGGGATGATTAAGTTTTTTTTACTATCACTGTACATCGATCTGCTACTGCTTTCAAAGGTTTCAAAGGTACATTTAATATCAGAGTAATATGTACAACACACATTCAGAAATTCTTTTTCTTTGCAAACATCCACGAAAACAAAGGAGTGCCCCAAAGTATGAATGACAGTTAAATGCTAGAACTCCAAACTCCCCCCTCCCACGCATAAGCAGCAGCAAAGCAACGACCCCCTCCCCCACCCTCCCCACCAGCCAAAAAAGCACTGGCACCCCCACCCCCAATCACTCGAGCGTGCAGCAAAGTATCAATAAAGACACAGACTTGCAGTACCCCAAAGACCACTCGTTCACCCGGTAATCCGACATACCACAGGCTCTCTCTCTCCCCCTAATGAGGGAAAAAGAGGTGTCCCCGTTTTGCAGTGAAAGGGGAGACATAACAAAACAAGTCGCTGATTTATGGTGTTAAAAGTCTGTTGTGTCGCTTTTTCCGAGCTCTGTGCCCAAAGAACGCGGGTGTTTTGGCACACAGCCAGCAGCCAGCTCGCTACCTTCAATCTTCCGTGTACTTCCACGACACACCAGGTTCCTGCGGAGGCACCGGCCTTGAGTCCACCCACCTCCAGAGCCACGAAATCCTGGAACCCTGAAGGCGCGCTGGTCTTCTAGGCCGCGTCCTCGGTATATTGAATAGCGGCCAGTCGTGAGACCCCGAGAGCGGGTCCCATTCTGCAAAGAACCGAAGCCTGCGTGTAACTCCAGGTCAGGGTCTTCTAAAGAACCCTGAAAGGGAAAAACAGAGATATTGAAAATAGAAATAGAGCTGTTTCCAAAGATGCAACCAAAGGAGTCGCCCTTAGTCATTCCTTGCGCATTTACTTACACGAAGGACTATTGGGCGATAAACTGTTGATAAAGTTTGTTTCTGTATGCTGTCGTGTTAGCCTCCTGTTGCGTTATTTGATATTTCAGTATATATGCATTATGAATGTGTTTGCTACTAATGACCATTTCATGTGTGCTTTTCTTATCTTAACTGCCTGAGTGGTCTCAGTTGTAAGTCGACTGCTCCTCTGAGAAACACCTGCAGCAGTCGCATTGTTGGGCGGCTTTGAATGCTGGCTGGATCCTTCTCACGTTTCCTGGTGCCTGCCCGCCTAGTCACTCACTTACTGTCACATCCAATACTAGCTCCTGACTGCCCTGGCTATCCTGGGCAGCAGCCGTATCACTCTATTCCGTACACACCTCTCCATTTCTAAAGTGAAAGGGTATCACCTTCTATGCCTACAGACACAGAGTTTTGATTTCAGCACCTTTATCATGGAGAACAGTCAGTGACAGGAATACCAGCCGATCTGACTGCAGACATGCCTGGATTTGTTTCTGTTTCGGGCCACGGGTGGCATTTTATTTCCCACCTGCCCCGTGTATCTGAGCATTCCCCAGTCCGCCACCTGAGAATGTACCCAATGTGGGACAGAAAACCCCTCACGGCTTATTATTATTGTTGTAATTTTTATTTTTTCCATCTCAAGCTGGTAAAATTTGATATACACACATAGCCAAGCACACTCATTTCTCAACTGCTGCGAGCTTTCAAACTATTCTAGTGGTGTTTAATATTGCGGTTTTCTGGAGGTTTACATAAATATTGCTGTGCAGGCCTAATTGTTTAATGCTATTGCGTAGAGCATTCAGGATGCTACCAGTTGTAGATATTACCATTGGGACAATGTATACCTGTTCATATTCCATAATCTTTCAATTTCCTCTTTAAATTCTGCATATTTCTGGTGCTTTTCACTTACTGATTTCTGTATGTTACATGTGTTTGGACTGGCGATTTCTGTTCTTGCTTGTTTATTGTGTATTATTATATCATGAATTATCCCAGCTGTAATAACAGATCAGTCGTAATATAATCTGTGGGATTTTGACTCTAAAACTGGATCAGGCTTGTATTTATAGTGAGGTTTGGTTTCTTGTGTGAGCTTGTATTTTAAAGCAAGATTTTGGTGAATGGTACTTGCCACCTGATTGTACCTGTGCAAGTAATCAGATTGAGTTAAACTGCTACAGGATCCTATTGTGTGTTGGATTGTTTATAGTTTATAATTGTGTATTTTTGATCATTTTTTGTGTTAGCCACCTGGTCCTGCTTTGCCACAAGGAGCCCACCTGTTTCTGGGAAGAGATCTCCAACTCTGAGCCAGGTGCTCGGCGCTTCCTTGTGAACATCTAGTCTACTCAGATCGTGGGGATACCTTCCATGGAGGGTCACGTCCTTCCATCGGTTAACTTCTTTTTCAATAGTGATCATGTGTTCATTTTTCTGGGCTGTGTTCTCAGTTACGTTAGTGGTGTGTGCTTCTTATCAGAATTGCATATGCTCACGTAGAGTGCTGAATCCTGGTCTCATTGATGAAAATATATCCTTAGAAGTTTTATCTAACTATTGTGTAAATTTTAATGACTGTTATTCCACTTCCTCCTTCTAGCCTATTTTTGCTTATTTGCATGGTTTATCTTCTTCTGCGCGTTGGTTGTTTCTCAGTCTTTGTGTGTAGTTTTTTATTGATTCTGTTGTATTTATTTGTTCTACTGTGAATGGCAGCAAGGAATTGGTTCTCAGGGAAGTAGTATATGGTGATATTTACATACTTCGAAACAAATGTACTCTGAACTTTGAATAACAGGATGACCGATCAGAGAGATGCTCTGGAAAGGACGGCTAGTGGCAGCTTGATATTGTGTTCCTCCCAAGTAGCATCACAGGGACTCTGACACCTACAAGAAAGAGTGGACAGAGCCTTGGTCTGATAGTTCAATGATACGCGGCATTCCTAATGGTGCGGAATCCCTGCAGTGCTGTGCTGAGCATTTCAACCTATCCTACGGCCTCAAAAGTCTCTCTGGTGAGACTCTAGCTTTTGACCTCTGACCCAGGGCTGGAGGCTTGGCCTTTGAATGGCCTTGTTCTTCACCTTCCAAATGCCAGCATATGGGGAGGGGGATCGAATGAAGACCCGTACATTGTGTTTCTCTGTAGTCACTACGTTGTCCCGAGATTTTCGTCGTGTGGCATCCCTAGCAAGCTGAACCTGAATTATTTATGTCTGACATTTGAGAAGGGAGCCAGATGTCAGGCAGCAGGCTCGCACTCCCAATGTCATGAAGCTGACAAAAATTTGAATGAAGAACAAACCAAGGAGTCAGTTTCCCTTGGCCATTGGATGTCGAGTGGTGGTGGTTGGGGGGGGGGGAGGAGGGGTGCTCTCATCTCGAGGGGTGGCTCATTCACAATGCCAACTCTATGGCCACCCTGGAAGGGAACTGGTCATGTGCCAAGTGTACAGCCAGATTGCGGCCATGAAGTTGTCAAACAGTCCCGCATGGAACTCACAGGGGGATCCCATGAAGAGCAACTCAGCACCCAGTTTTTAATGGCGTTGACCCAGGGACTAGGACCAGGCAGGACCATGGGACATGGAGAGAGTTCAATAAATGTTCACCAGGCTGATCACCGGTAAGGCAGGACTGACGTATGAGAGGAGATAAGATCAAGCTGATTTTTACGCACCACGGTTAAGGTGGCTGGAAAGAAATCAGTGGAGATCATCTAAAATTCTGTCAGGTATGGACAGATTAGATACAGGAAAGATATTCCCAATGGACCAGGGGAGAGAATCTAAGGATATCATACAAGGGGTGATTGATAAGTTCATGGCCTAAGGTAGGAGTCAATTTTAGAAAGCCTAGCACATTTATTTTTCAACATAGTCCTCTCCTACATTTACACACTTAGTCCAGCAGTGATGGAACATATAGATCTTGGACCTCTAGAAAGTGTCCACAGCATGGGTGATTGATAAGTTTGTGGCCTAAGGTAGAAGGAGATGAGTTATACAGCTCTCATTACATGCACGTGCAGGACAAGTCTTTGAGTGATTATGCTCTTTAATGCAAATCAGCCAATCGCTTGGCAGCAACTGAATGCATAAAAGCATGCAGACATGGTCAAGAGGTTCAAGAAGCTCGATACATCCAGGATAAGAAGTTGCACATGACTGCCGGCCTTCCATCACACCAAACATTTATTCCCCCCGCCACAGTGCGCTGGGGATGCAGTGTGTACCATCTACAATGCAGGGATCCATGTCTTCATCCACTCCACACTGCAAGGGGAGGCTACATGTGCAGCACTGGTCCTCTGTGCACAGAATGTTCTTACACTACTATAAGTCAGATGAGACAGATTTATGGAGCTATACATAATCTGAAGATCATACCTACCCAAAGTTAGTGAATATCCTCAATCTATTTATTAAGAATGAATTGTAAAGGCCCATATCACAAGATATGCAAAGAGTGATGTAACACAAACTTACGTAGCAACTTAATCAAAAAATATCTCTTAGGAAACAGTGAGCACAAGATTGAACATTTACTCTATAGTTCCTTTAATGTATTATAAACATTACAAGACAATTCACAAGAGTATTTATCATACAAAGATTCACTCCAGTGATAGTAAG
Source organism: Hemitrygon akajei (assembly GCF_048418815.1). Lineage (NCBI taxonomy): Eukaryota > Metazoa > Chordata > Chondrichthyes > Myliobatiformes > Dasyatidae > Hemitrygon > Hemitrygon akajei. Next base: position 80,606,797 of record NC_133139.1, read on the forward strand.
TGTCATTAGGGAAAGTGATTTCATGCTTGGCTGAAGAGGCAGATTCCAAACGGTGTATTAATAGAGAAAAGAGAAGGAGACCATTTCACCTGCCAGTCTGCTGGGGCCATCTATTGTAATGGTGCTCCCGATGCGGCTTCCTTTACGTTGGTGAGACTCGTTATAAATCGGAGGACCGCTTCATCAAGCGCCACCACTCCATCCGCCAAAAGCGGTACTTCCTGGCGGCCAAACATTTTAATTCCGATTCCTGTTCCCATAGCCTCCAACCTGATAGTTGTTGAGTTACCAAAGGGTGAATGAAGACAGAGGAGAGATTAGAAGCAGCCATAGGCCATTAATCTGGAGCCACATCTGGAGTAATGCATGAAGATCTGGTCTCCTTACTCGCTTTACAGACACACTGGCTTTGGAGGCGGTGCAGAGGAGGTTCACCAGGTTGATTCCAGAGATAAGGGGGCTAGACAATGAGGAGAGATTGAGTCACCTGGGACTGTACTCTCTGGAATTCAGAAAAATGAGAGGAGATCTTATAGAAACATATAAAATTCTGAACGGAATAGATAAGATAGAGGCAGGAAGGGTGTTTCCACTGATAGGTGAGACTAGAACTAGGGGACATAGCCTCAAGGTTCGGGGGGTGTAGATTTAGGATGGAGATGAGGAGGAACTGCTTTTCCCGAAGAGTGGTGAACCTGTGGAATTCTCTGCCCAATGAAGCAGTGAAGGCTACCTCAGTAATTATATCTAACACAAGGTTGGATAGAGTTTTGCATAGTAGGGGAATTAAGAGTTATGGGGAAAAGGCAGGTAGATGGAGATGAGTCCATGGTCAGATCAGCCAGGATCTTATTGAATGGCGGGGCAGGCTCGATGGGCTGGATGGCCTTCTCCTGCTCCTATTTCTTATGTTCTTATGCTCTTTTTCAGCTTCCAAACTTTCTCTGCCATTCCATGAGATCATGGCTACTTCTGCCTTCTGTTCACTTCCCCACTCAATCTCTCACAGCCTCTGGTCCAAACTTCTAGAATCTATCAGTCGCTGTCCTGAATGTACTTATCACCTGAGCATTCACAGCTCCCTAAAGAAATCTTTTTCCTCTTCTCAGACCCAAAGATAGGTGATACGTCTTGTTGCATGCCTCTCAGTTCCAAACTCTCCAACTGCACAAATTAGCTGCTCCTCAAAGTTCAAAGCTCAAGGTTCAAAGTAAATTTATTATGTCATCATACACTACCTTGAGGTAAATTTTCTTGCAGGTGTTCACAGTAGAACAGAGAATTACAATGGGATCCATCAAGAACTACACACAAGGACCGACAAAAACAAAACCCGCAAAATTCTGGAGGAGTTCATCGGGTAGGCAGCATCTTTGGAGGGGAATAAAGAGCCAGCATTTTGTGTGTGCTGCTCTGGATTTTCAACATCTGCAGAATCTGATTCTGAACTTGGTGATGCGCCACCTAAGGCTCTTCCATCCTTTCATCTGCCACTGAATCCCACACACTTAAATGAGTTCACCTCTCGTGTTTCTCGTCTCTAATAAGTGTAGACCACTGCTTCATTCCTCATCAGAAGACAATCTCCTCATGCCAGGAACCAAATCTGCATTTTCGTAGATGCTAAGACCAAAATTAAATGGTTCTGCTGTGATGGGTATTCACTGTTTTGGGCCAGGGCTCCTTTTGTCTTTGCCAAGCTCAGCTTTCTAACATAGCACCTGACACTTGTGAAGGTTAAACCATTCTTTTTGAATCAGTTAAACTTCCAACTAATATTCTTTGTTCAGCTTCTGCTTGTAAACAGAAGTCAATCTTCATTTCTTAATGTATATGGAAAGCAGTAATCAGCTTGAAGTTAAAAAGACAGTTTGCAAACAGTACTGTTTGAGAAACACAGACTTACTGGCTCATAGAATAAGGTTTATTGTTGAAGAGGTGCACCATGAGACAATGAATTATTTAATTTGGCTTCTTCCAAAACCGTTAATGCTGGCTAAGCTGTTCCGTTCAAGGAAGCTTGCAGACTAGATGGATATTTTTATTTAGCATTCGAAAACTGATCGGTTAATGGTTGGAAAGTTCGTGTACTCAAAAGAGTCAACTTCACTGCATCAGATGCAGGTACCTGGGAACTCTGTCTTCAGAAACCTTTAGACCATTTGTGTGGAAAAATAACGTGTGTGAAGTCACCCGGGTGGTAGAAAAACACTACGAATCAAGAGAGCAGTTTGGGATTTTTAGGAATAGTCCAGGTAATCAAGAAGAATAACAGAGACACGGGGTGAACTAGAATCCATTCCTCTACCATCAGTTTCTGCAACGGATGACTAGTTCATTTGCAACTCAGGCATATGCCTTTTTAGCTTATATGTATTTTACTTGTGCTTTGGAAATCCTTAATGTTTTCAAAATTGTAATTTAGAACTCCTTTATGAGATAGAAATCCTTTGTGAGGTTTAAATGTTTTTAAGGACATTGTTTGGATTTAAATGTGTATCATTGAGAATAAATGAACTGTGTTTAAACTACTTTGTTAGCTGAAAGTATTTTCCCTTGGTATTTCCCTTGGAGAGGGGGGTATTGGTAGCTACAATCACAGTGGGGAATAAACAGGGAAGTGAAGCTTGGGTAGTTACAGTATCATCTCCCTTTAGACCATAAGACCATAAGACAAAGGAGCAGAAGTCGGCCATTTGGCCCATCGAGTCTGCTCCGCCATTTCATCATGAGCTGATCCAATCTCCCCTTTAGTCCCATTCCCCTGCCTTCTCACCTTTAGCCTTCTCATCTTTAGTGGGAGTACTCATGACTACTTATATGAGATAAGGCTTAAGGTCTTTGTTTGAGCTTCAAGTTTCATGGTCAGCGTATCACAGAGCAAGACATCCCTATTTACATACTCCAAACTGCTTGCAATAAATCCCAGCAGATTACTTACATCTTGATTGCCTCTGGTACCCAATGTTCCTTCTGGTAGGATGGTAGTGCATTTGGTCGTAGCAGTTTCTATGGGGTCAACAAAAGGTACTATTATCCTATTTAAAGGCATTTCTAATGATCACAAGGTCATGCTGTACATTACGTACTGTAGGTCTACACCATCAGCGAGTTGCTCGCATGGAGCTGTGCAACGTGCTGCTGCCTGAGTCGATGGAGGTTTACGGACTAATAGCGAGTGGCTGTCACGGTCGCTTTTTCTTGTGATCGCCAGACCCTTTTGGACATTGTTCATCCGGTATGCCACAAGTTCGATCCACTGACGTATTGGCTGAGAGCAAGGCGGAAGGCGTGGGAGCTGTGTGGCATCAGCTGCAGTGAGGACTAGGCCTCAGGCTGCAGTGTCACCTGTTTGCAGCCAGCTGGAGAGAGGCGCCGAAGCCAGTGCACTCCACCAGTGGGCAGTGTGGCACAGTGTACAGCATGGCGTCGGTGCTGCCCTCCCAGTGCTTCGGTTGGCAGAAGACAAGCTCCGTTGTGGTCGACTGCAGATCTCGGCAGCACTCAAGTAGACTTGGGCCTCAGGTCGCGGGGTCGACTGTTTGCAACCACCGATGAGAGAGGCGTCCGAGCCAACGTGCTCCACTGGGGGCGGCGTGGCGTGCATCCAGGTTGGAGTTGGCACTGCCCCCTCCACCTTCAGTGTTCACTCAGCTGAAAACAAGCTCTATTGAGGTGGACTGAAGATTTCAATGGACTGAAGGGTCTGCACTATATACATGTATATTTTTGTGTGGTTGTATTTTACCAATATTCTATATGGACTGGGCCTCAAGCTACGGTGTCACGTGGGAGGCCACTGGAGGTGGCGTGGTACAGGCTGGAGTAAGTGCTCACTCCCCCTAGTGTTCACCCGATGAAAGATGGACTCTGTTGTGGTTGATCATGGATCAATGGTGTGAGTTTTGGACTCTTTCAGTGTGTGATTGTGACACCATCTGTGCTTGCTATCTTGCGTGTGCTTTGTTCTGTGTGTGACTGTCGGTACTGTGTTTTGCACCTTGACACCCCCCCTCCCCCCAACACTGTTTCCTTTGGCTACATTCATTATTGTTCAAGTATGGTTGAATGACAATTAAACTTGAACTGAACTGATTGCTTACTCTCTTCATCTCATAAATCCCTCTGTACCTCGTGCTTAAAAGGTTGACATTGTTTAAAAAAATATGATTTACAGTTTTTCCATCAAACTGTAGCCTTTGTTTTCCTAAATAACGCTCGATCTACCATCTTCTAGTCTATTCATTCTAACTACCCGTGTCGCAATGTCAATAACACAGTTCAGTCTGTTTTGAGCTCAGTGATATGCCAAAAGTTTGCTTGTAGGAATGTGAACAGAATGGTTAAGATATTCATTATAAGAAAATATCAGCAACGTCACAGACTGGTAACACAGGATATTGTGGGCAGGAAGGTAATCATACAAAGAAAGACAGAGACAAGGACATCAAATCACCATTAATCAACTCAAAGGCTTCTTTTCTTTATAAGCCGACCAACCACTAGATGTTTCATTTTGTGCTCCTGGTATCCAAACAAGACCAGGTCACATTTCCCGTGAGAAAACGGAAGAAGCACATCAGGCTAGTTGGGTTTTCGATGGAGAAAGTGGGGGGGACCCCAATGCCAGTCCACTTAGACAGATAAACAAGTTAAACTGCTGCCAACAGAGTGGGTTTAGCAGAAGGAGTCTCAGCAGGAATTAGCAAGATTCGGCAGGTTCACAAACGGCTTCAGGTAAGTTAGTGATGGATGGAGACCCCATGGAATCGATTGTTATGTACACAGTTGGATCCTTTTGTGATCCAAAGGTTCATTAAAAGTCATGAATGAGGTATAAAGCTCATCACTTTTGATCGTTTTATTAAGTGAGCAAGAGCAAAGGAGAAGCAGATGAAGAAGAGAAGACAAGGAAAAGGTTTAAACGTAGTCACAAGAGGTACTGCATATGCTGGAAATCTAGAACAATGCACACAACGTGCAGATCAGGCAGATCTCTGACCCTCGACTCAGCCCGGCTTCAATCACCTCCTCATGCCTTCAGTGCTTGCTTAGCATTTTTTTTTACAGAAAAAATGTTATTAATGAAGTATTAGTTGTATTCCTGATTTTGGTATCTGCCAGTAAGTAGTCACTAGGCTTTAATAGATGCTTGTAAGTGACTCAGGTCAACATGCCAATGGATTACAGACAATTGTGGAGAAAGGAGAGGACAGATCTGATGTGATGTCACTATTAAGTGAATCATCTCCTTGACATTAGCCCTGACCTGTCCACACCAATGCTCTCAGCAAGTCTGGATAAAATGGCACCTGCCGTTGTGCTGGGATACGTACTGAAGTGGTGAGGCTCAGTAACTTAAAGAGGAAGTTTGCCGCAGCCCTCGCCCAAACCTTGAGCAACACACTAACAGATAAAAGACCCTGAGAGGCACAGGTCCGGAGGTACAGAACAAGACTGAGTGGGAAGAAGGGTGAAGCAGTCTCTGTGAGAAGCCAATAAATAAGAAACACGCCTGCTCGGTTATATTATTAAATCTCCAAAGTTTATTTGTACAACATCCTGGACACAGGAACTAGTGCTGGCTATTGAACACAAGGCCAGGGAGTCACAGGTTAATACAGCGAGGAAACACACCCTTCACCCAATTCATCTATCTATGCTCATCCCATTTGCCTGTCCCTGGCCCATATCCCTCTAACCCTTTTCTATCCATGTACCAGTTCAATTGTCCTTTAAATGGTGTTACTGCAACTGCCCCAAACTCCTCCTCTGGCAGCTCATTCTCTAAATGCACCACCCTCCAGATAAAGTAGTTGTCCCTCAGGTACCTTATAAATTCCCTCTGTTTTTTTTTTAAAGTTCCCCTTCCCTGGAAAATAAAAGACTGTGCATTCACCCTATCGTGATCTAATGCACCTCTACAAAGGTCAGCCCCTCAGTCTCCTGCACTCCAAGGCATAAAGTCCTGTTCGGCCTCTCCTTAAGACTCGGGCCCTCAAGTGCTAGCAACAACCTGGTAAGCTTCCTCTGCCAGTTTAAGAATGTCTTTCCCGTGTTACGTACACGTGACACGTGACTGGGGTTGAAGCTATACTGGACTTGAGGTAATGGTCTTGTGATGGTGGAGTGACGTCATTTTCCCGCCAGTAGAGGTCATGTGACAGGTTTTTTTTACAGGGTATAAGAGGAGGACCCCTCCCTGTGAGGAGGGGTAGTTCGTGGCTGGATTTGCCATGTTGACTTCATGCCACTGCGTGATTTAATGTTATGACGCAGTTTAGTTGAAAGATGAAGTTTTATCTAATGCCTAAAGTTTAAAAGGTCATTGCCAGCAGTTTCTTTATAATACTGCTAGTTGAGAATCAGTGGAGAGTGAAGATCGGAGTTTGGGAGATAAAAGATCGAGGAGAATCAATTTCGACGGTGAAACAGGTTCGACCTTGTTTGATCCTTATTCGGAAGGAATTCGTTGACTGTTCTCCTGTTAATCCCTGTGAAATAGCAGAAAGGATTGGGAACAGTTCTGTAAAGGAAAGGTCAGTGCCTTTAAGTCGTTTCGTTACGTAAAATTCTTTGTGGGAAAAGTTCGATTTGGGAACTGAAACAACACGACGTGAAAGAGAATTTAAATCTCTCCCTTAAAAAGTCTCTCCCTTAAACGGACTGTGAGCATTTTGAACTTTTGCAATACTACTTTGAAGAACTGTTTTTGCAACATCGCTTTAAGAACTGTTTAAGCTGCTGCACAGCAGCTGATTTCCGGTTACGTTAGTGATTTGTTTACTTTTGGGGGGTTTGTTTTCAGTGTTTAATAAACGTGTTATTTGTTATAAAAACCCCTGCCTAACTCATATATTTACTGTTGCTTGAATCTGTAACATAAATATGGGGGCTGCGTCCGGATTGGATCGTTTGAGTTTAAATGCTTGTTGAATTTTGGATCGGTGTTTTGGAAACGGGGAATACTTGATTGTTTTGTTTGATTGGCTTGTGTGTGGTATTCGGCAACAATGAATATTGATGAGTTTCTGGCTTCACCAGGCGCGGAGTTGTTAGCGAAGGCGAAGAAATCTGAGGTGTCTGAGATAGCTAGTAGATTGCAACTTAAAGGTATTTTGAAGACTACATCAAAGGCTGTAATACAGAGAAAAATCGCATCACACTATGTGGATTCGGTTGATTTTGATGAATCGATTTTAGAGTCATTTCCAATAAGTAATCTGGAGATGCAGTTGCAAATCGAACAAATGAAGTTGGAACAAAGTAAAGCAGAATTTGAGCGTTGGAGGTTAGAAGCTGATCAGGAAAAAAGGGATTTTGAATATGCAATGACGGAATTAAGGTCTGGGAATCAGTCTTCTGGTTCTAGAAAAACGTTTGTTGTTATTCAAGAAATTAAATTGGTCCCACCATTTAGTGAAACAGAAGTGGAAAGATATTTCCAACACTTTGAAATGATTGCTCAGATTTCAGAGTGGCCGAAAGATAAATGGTCAGTGTTGTTACAAAGTGTAGTTAAAAGCAAAGCACAACAAGTTTATACAGCTTTAACAGCTGCACAAGCACTTGATTATGATATTGTGAAAGTGCATATTTTAAAATCATATGAATTAGTCCCAGAAGCGTATAGAGAAAGATTCAGAAGTTTGAAGAAGTCTGTGGAAAAAACTTATGTGGAATTTGCCTATGATAAAGCCTGTGAAAGAAAGACAGTTTGGTCTTATTTGTAACTATTGTAAGAAACCTGGCCATGTAATAGCTAACTGTTTCAGATTGAAAAAGAAAGAGAAAGAAGCAGTTCCAGATGCTTGTGTGCAACATACTGAAGCACCTGTAAAATTACAGGGTTTGATAAACACAAATGAGGTTTTGTTAGAGTCTGACCAAGTTAGAAAGGGATATGATCATTTTATAACTGAAGGGTTTGTATCCTTGAAAGAAGGATCTACTCTGGTGCCAATAAAAATCCTTAGGGATACTGGAGCTTCTCAATCACTGATGTTAGACAGTGTATTGAAGTTTAATGAAGAGTCTGATACTGGTGAGGTAAATTATATAAGAGGTGTTGGGAGTGATTTTATGCCTATACATTTACATAAAGTAAATTTAAAGTCAGGGTTAGTTACAGGATTTGTTAAAATAGGATTACAGCATAGCTTACCTGTGAAGGGTATTTCTTTATTGTTAGGTAATGACTTGGCAGGTGGACAAGTTTTTCCTGAAGTGCATTTGACAATGGAGTCAGAGGAACCGGAGATGAATTCTAACACAGATTCTTCCTGTGTTGTGACTAGAGCTATGGCTAAAAAGATTGATGCACAGAATGAGGCTGTTACTCATGACTGTTCAACTCAGGATTTGAGTTTTGAGGATGTGTCAGAGACTTTCTTACCTTTGTTGTTTGAACAAGATTCTGGGAGTAAGTCTGACTATGAAGATTTATCTCTGTCTCGGAAGGAGATGATAGCAGAGCAGAATAGAGACCCTGAGATTATAAAATTAAGGGAACAAGCTCTACTAGATAGTGAAATTGAGAAGGTGCCAGCAGGATATTACTTGGAAAAAGGAGTGTTGATGAGGAAGTGGATTAGTAAGGAAATACACACTAGTTTGTTGGACTATGTTTTGAAATTTAAGGACAGGTTACATAAAGCTTGTAGCTTAGCCAAGGAAAATTTAAAATTGGCTCAGGAGAAAACGAAAATTTGGTATGATAAAGAAGCTAAGATGAGGATGTTTAAGCCTGGAGATAAGGTGTTGGTTCTTTTCCCAGTGCAAACGAATCCTTTACAAGCTAGATTTCATGGTCCTTATGAAATTGTGTCTAAAATCAATTATGTGGATTACGTGATAAAAACTCCAGATCGTAGAAGGTCAACACAACTTTGCCATATAAATATGATTAAACCATATTTTGGGAAACAATCTGATACTGTGACTGTTATGGTTAGTGAGAATGAGTTTGATTTAACGAGGAACATGATAGATGATTCATCTGAATTTCATTCTAAATCCAACATTGTTTCTGTTATGTTACCAAATTCAACCATTCTGGAAAATATTGATGAGAAACTAGCACATTTACAGCTAGAGCAGAAACAGCAGATGAAGGAATTAATTTTTAAATAGAAGAATTTGTTTCCAGATGTTCCGAGAAGGACTACTATAGCTTCACATGATGTAGATGTTGGAGATGCCAAACCTATTAAACAACACCCATATAGGATGAACATAGAAAAATGTGAACTTGCTGAGAAAGAAATTGAATATATGTTAGAGAATAATATTATTAGACAGTCTAACTCGAATTGGAGTTCACCCTGTGTTATTGTGTCAAAACCAGATGGTAGTATCAGGTTTTGTATGGACTATAGGAAAGTGAATGCTGTGACGAAAACAGATGCATATCCAATTCCTAGAGTAGATGATTGTGTAGATAAAGTTGGAAAAGCAAAGTTCCTTACAAAGATTGATTTATTGAAAGGGTATTGGTGTGTTCCATTAACGGACAGAGGTAGGGAGATTTCTTCATTTGTAACTCCATCTGGTTTATATGAATATAATGTTCTTCCATTTGGGATGAAGAATGCCCCAGGTACTTTCCAGAGGACGATTAACTCTGTGATTCAGGGATTGAAAGATACTGATGCTTATATTGATGATTTAGTGACAGGAAATGATACTTGGGAAGCACACATTATTGCGGTGGAGAAATTGTTTGAAAGGCTTTCAAAAGCTAACTTAACTATTAATTTAGCTAAGAGTGAATTCGGATATGCCACTGTGATTTACCTTGGTTATGTTGTGGGTCAAGGTAAGGTAGCTCCTGTTCAGGCAAAAGTTTGGGCAATTTTAGAGATTCCCACTCCAACTGGGAAAAAAAACTCTCAGAAGATTCTTGGGAATGGTAGGATATTATCGAAAATTTTGTAAGAATTTTGCTAATGTTGCCCTTCCATTAACCAACCTTTTGAAGAAGAATGTGAAGTTTGTGTGGACAGTGCCTTGTCAAGAAGCATTTGAAAAATTGAAAACAATGATATGTCAACAACCTGTGCTTAAGGCACCTGACTTTGAAAAACCTTTTTCATTAGCTGTAGATGCTAGTGATGAGGCTGCAGGAGCAGTATTAATGCAAAGGAATGAGGGCGATGAGGTTGATCATCCAGTAGCTTACTTTTCTAAGAAATTTAATAAGCATCAAAGAAACTATTCGGCAATAGAGAAGGAATTGTTATCTCTTGTTTTAGCTTTAGAATAATTTGAGGTATATGTTGGTACAACTCAAAAACCACTTATTATTTACACTGATCATAATCTGTTAGTTTTTCTGAGTAAGATGAAAAACAAAAACAGAAGATTATTAAATTGGAGTTTGATGTTACAAGAGTACAATATTGTGATAACTCATATTAAAGGTAAAGATAATGTGGTTGCTGATTGTCTATCTCGATGTTGAATGTACAATGTAATTTTTTTTGGAGTGGTTTTTTTTAACAATTGTAACACTCCTACTGTACTGTATTGTAAGATGTTATATGATGATACTGTAGTGTATATTGTGTATGTTATAAAATTTATACATTTGTTTTTTCTTGTAAATAATTGTTAAAATTTTTGTTCTCGACAGACAAAGATTTTTTTTTGGAGGGAGGTGTTATGTACACGTGACACGTGACTGGGGTTGAAGCTATACTGGACTTGAGGTAATGGTCTTGTGATGGTGGAGTGACGTCATTTTCCCGCCAGTAGAGGTCATGTGACAGGTTTTTTTTACAGGGTATAAAAGGAGGACCCCTCCCTGTGAGGAGGGGCAGTTCGTGGCTGGATTTGCCATGTTGACTTCATGCCACTGCGTGATTTAATGTTATGACGCAGTTTAGTTGAAAGATGAAGTTTTATCTAATGCCTAAAGTTTAAAAGGTCATTGCCAGCAGTTTCTTTATAACACTGCTAGTTGAGAATCAGTGGAGAGTGAAGATCGGAGTTTGGGAGATAAAAGATCGAGGAGAATCGATTTCGACGGTGAAACAGGTTCGACCTTGTTTGATCCTTATTTGGAAGGAATTCGTTGACTGTTCTCATGTTAATCCCTGTGAAATAGCAGAAAGGATTGGGAACAGTTCTGTAAAGGAAAGGTCAGTGCCTTTAAGTCGTTTCGTTACGTAAAATTCTTCGTGGGAAAAGTTTGATTTGGGAACCGAAACAACACGATGTGAAAGAGAATTTAAATTGTCTTAAAAAGTCTCTCCCTTAAATGGACTGTGAGCATTTTGAACTTTTGCAATACTACTTTGAAGAACTGTTTTTGCAACATCGCTTTAAGAACTGTTTAAGCTTCATTGCTTTAAGAACTGTTTAAGCTCCCGCACAGCAGCTGATTTCCAGTTACGTTAGTGATTTGTTTACTTTTGGGGGGTTTGTTTTCAGTGTTTAATAAACATGTTATTTGTTATAAAAACCCCTGCCTAACTCATATATTTATTGTTGCTTGAATCCGTAACACCCGTAACAGAGCACTCAAAGCTGCCAACAATATCCCAAGTGCGACCTCGCCAATGCCTGGCAGAACTGCAACAGAAGGTCCTAACTCCTGTGCTCATTGCCCTGACTGATGAAGACCAGGGTACCAAACACCTTCGTCACCACTCTGTCCACCTGAGATGCCAGTGGGGGCTGAGCGCTGGACTCTGACCCTTGGGCATAAGGTGGTGGAGGCATGGGCATTGGGAATTGAAGACTGGATACAAGGTTGTGGCTCTTGGGATTTGGGCAAAGAGTTCTGTGTCCCTCACCCATTAACCAGTGTACTGTAACAAGCGTCTTGGTACCCAGTTCCCAGATACAAAGCCTGGGAGCCAGCCTCCAACATGAGGTCACAAAAAATAAAGGAGTGTCCAAGATATTAAGGCCGGGGTGAAAAGAACAGCAGAACTTAGTGTTCTGAAGGAGATGTCAATACAGCTTCAGTCCAGGACAGGAGGGTCGCTATTGAAGAAGACAAAGCAGAACACATCCAGGATTACTAGCAACACGTTAGAAAGCTGGCAGAACTCAGTGGGCCAGGCAGCATCTATAGAGGGAAACGGACATTCGATGCTTCAGATCGAGACCATTCATCTACTCTTCCCAACCCAAAATGTCAGCCATCTATTTCCCTCCATGGGTGCTGCCTGACCTGCTGAGTCCCTCCAGATGTTTTTGCATGTAGCTCCAGATTCCAGCACCTGCCAACTCTTGTGTCACCATTCAAGACTATGAAGGTCAGGTTTAAGAGAGATGTCAGTGGAAGGTTCCTTCATGATTGCGGGTGGGATGAAAGTTAAAAGGGGACGGATCGAAGTCCTGCCTCAAGTTATAGTCATTAGCCAGTGGGCCTACATCCACTGACCTAGATTACTTATCAAACAGATGGGTTCAACTTACTTCATCATTCAAGGAAAGAAATCATCATCTTTATCTGCTCTAGTCCTCATGTGAATGGAGACCCTCTGGCAAGGTTGACTTTATTGTCTGCCCCAGGAAATAAGGAGTAGCTAATGCTGGCGTTACTAATGGGTGTCCTGTGAATGAATAATGTTTTTACAAGGAGATACATAAGAGAAGGTCATTAACAAAAGGTTTGTGGTTTTCCATGCAGAACTGAAAGGTGGAACAGGTAAGTGGGCAGGACATTGGCTATAGAAGCACACAAAACAAGTTTAATTCCAAGGGAAGCCAGACAAATAATTTAATTTGGAAAAGGGCACAAGGGACTGTGGGATAAGGTTAGTACACGATGCACAGTATAATTGTTGAAGTGAAGAGAGTAAGCAATTGCAAGTTTTAGGATGTCAAGATCTCTGAGGATCTAACTAACCTGGTCCCAACATATCAATGCAGCTATAAAGAAGGCTTGACAGTGGCTATATTTCGTTAGGAGTTTGAGGAGATCTGGTAGGTCAACTAAAACACACTTAAATTTCTAAAGGTTTATCGTGAAGAGCTATCTGGTATGGCGGTGGGGGAGTGGAAATCGAAATAAGCTGCAAAAAGTTGTAAACTCAATCAGTTCCAGTATGGGCACCAGCCTCCATATTATCCAGGACTCCAGAATGGCTTCAAGGAATAATGCCTCAAAAATGCAGAGTCCATCATTAAGGACCCTCATCACCCAGGACATGCTGTCTTCTCATTGCTACCATCAGGGAAGAAGTACAGAAGCCTGAAGACACACACTCAGTGATTCAGGAACAGCTTCTTCCTCTCTGTCATCTGATTCCTAAATAGACATTGAACCCATGAACACTGCCTCACTATTTTTTCAATTCTATCTTTGCACTACTTATTTAACTATTATACACTTACCGTAATTCACTTTTTTTCTATTATTGTGTATTGCAATGTAATGCCGCCATATAACAACAAATTTCACAACGTACGCCACTGATATTACCCTGATTCTGCTGCTCACAGAGTTTAAAAGTGGAAGGAATGGCATCCAAAATTCTGAGGAATCAAGCGATCATTAAATAATAAATTTTGTTAATGCACCATGTGACTATTTAGTAAACCTGATGATTTGGTATCTGGTTCACTTGCACCTTTTTAACTCATCAGAGTCTCAGCGTCCATCCCTTTAACATTTTTTAAAATTGCGAAGAAAGCAAGACAGCGCCTCTACTTCCCTAGGAGTCTGTGGTCGTTCGACGTGACATCTAAAACTTTGATAAACTTCTATTGGTGTGTAGTGGAGAGTGTACTGACTGGCTGCATCACAGCCTGGTATGGAAACAACAATACCTTTTGAAAGGAAAATCCTACAGGAGGTAGTGGATTCGGCCCAGTACATCATGGGGGAAACTCTCCCAATCATCGAACACATCTGCACGAAACACCGTCATAGGAAAGCAGCACCCATCATCAGAGATCCTCACCACCCAGGACCTGCACTTTTCTCACTGCTGCCATCAGGTAGAAGGCACAGGAGCCTCAGGACCCGAACCACCAGGTTCAAGGACAGCTTGAAACATCAGGCTCTTGAATAAAGGGATTAACTACACTCACTTGCCCATCCACTGAGATGTTCCCGCAACCAATGATCGAACTTTAAGGACCCTTGATCTTGTTCTCTCATGTTATTTATATTTATTTGCACTTGCACAGTTTGTTGTCTCCTGCATTCTAGCTGATCTTTCATCGATCCTGTTATAATTACTATTCTATAGATTTGCTGAGTCTGCCCAGAGGAAAATGAATCTTAAGGTTGTATGTGGTGACTTTGATTGTAAATTTACTTTGAACTTTACCAGGTTCGCTCGAAATCGTGCAAGCCCTAAATAGAAGTGAATTAAAATTGTGTTGGGTATTATTGGAACAGCAACCAGCGGTCTGGAAAATCTGCCTTTCTGACACCACCAAAGTGCTGTGTGTGCTGGCTTAGAAGTGGAGAGGCACCTGAAATAGCAGTTAGTAATCAGCTATGAAAACCTCATAACGAGTCAAATCACAGTGCCTTTGAACAGCAAACTAAATCATAAAATATCAAAGAAATGCTGGAAGTCGGTGATAGGAATCTTTAATTTCAACGTTCAAGAGAAATTTGGATAGGAGGGGCATTGCAGGCTATGGTCCATGTGACCAGGCAGAGTAATAGTTCAGCAGAGGAAGGTCAAAGAGCTTGTTTCTGGGCTGTAGTGTCCAATGGCTCTATAAACACTGATGAGGTACAAGTTCATGAAGGACTATCAAAACGCCAGCCCCACCACAGACTGCCAGGAGAAGGCAGTACGAGCACCAGCCCATGAGTTTGGGAAATCCTTTGATATGGTTCTCCTGGAATGGCCATGAGTGAACAGCTAATGGGTGGTATCAAAGGAGTCCGTAAAACTCTAATAATCCAGCACGCTCGGGGCCACTGTAATGCCAGGACTAGCATGTTGGGTGTTATTAAATCCCAACATACTTTAATTCACATTTTTAAATTTTATACAGTATTATAATAAATCTTCTGGCGAACCTGGCATTTTTAAAGGGAGTACGAGAATTGGTTCTCTGTTAAATCTCATCGGCTATGACTGAGCCAGATTCCAAACCAACCACATTTCCTAACAGTGGTGTGGTGGATTATCTGAGTTTTATCGTATTCTAGTGCACGAGTCCTTGACCACCTCACAAAACTGGAGGTGAAGTGATTGTCAGTGAGATGGACCGTGGCTTTCCTTGCCCACTGCCTGTTTTTCTAGAGAATGAGATCAAATGCTTCTCTTCCCCTGTTTCAGACCAGATCCATAACCCTGAGACTGACTTTGTCTCAGTCTGGTGAAGTAGAACAAGCTCAAGTTGCACTGCAGATGCTGGACATCTAGCGCAACACACACAGTGTGCTGGAGGAGCTCAGCAGGTCAGGAAGCCTCTACGGAGGGGAATAAGCAGTCAACGTTTCAGACCGAGTCCCTTCATGAGCTCAAGATCTTCTCGTACAGAGCCAGGAGAGCCAAGATGGCAGATCGCCAGGACTCTGTGGATGTGGGATGGATGATGATCGATGGGAGACTGAAATAGATTGTGTAGACTTGTGTGAGAGAGAGATCAGCCCGGGAACTCGGTGACTGGAATGAAGCAAAACTTGTCTGCTTGATGCACCATCAATAACTCTCGGAGACATGAGGCGAGATATAGGCTTTTATTCGCTGGGAGAGAGCAGTCAGCAGCAAGAGACCACCACACAACATCCTGGAGACTGAGGGAGGAGCAGTGCCTCCAATCGCCTTTATACAGGGGTCTGTTGGAGGAGCCACAGGAGCAGTCAGCGGGGGGGCGAGTCCAGACAGGTATATGTAGTTCACCACACTGCTAAAGTTAGACCTTAAGGCAGTCATGAAGACAGTGTCCTGGGACATTTGTGCCACCATCACTGTGTTGGCTCGTCAGATCGTGTGCCAGAGGCAGTCGCCTCAGGGTTATCACTGCTGTGTCCCCCATGTTAAAGCAGTGGCACAGTCCGAGATGTTACAGTCACTCGACAGACCAGGGTTTGAGCGTTACATCACCGCACAGCACCGACATCGCTTCCCTTTACCCCGGGCCACATCCAATGCATTGGCTTCGCATTGCCCGGTCTGCCGTCGGCCCTCGCATCTGTTTGTGCCAGGAAACGCCACTCCATCCCGGCAAGGTGCGGGCAGCTGAGGGACCAGCACACGTGCTGGGAGACTTGTACAAGGACGGTCACCGTCAGCACCCGAGGCCAGCAACAGAGGCCTGAGCTCACAGGCCTCTCGCTCCAGTCCCACCCCATCCTGTAGATCAGTGCCCGCCCCCTCGAGTTGATCAATCACCACCCCCTCCCGTAGGCCACAGCCTGCTCCTTCCATGACATCACTGATAACCCCCTCGGATAGATCAGATCCCGCCGCCTCCTTCAGATCTCTAACCGCCCCCTCCTGTAGATCACCGTCCATCCCCTCCTTCAGATCACTGACCGCCCCCTCCTTCAGATCACTGACCGTCCCCTCCTTCAGATCACCGTCCATCCCCTCCTTCAGATCACTGACCGTCCCCGCTTTCAGATCACCGTCCATCCCCTCCTTCAGATCACTGACCGCCCCCTCTTTCAGATCACTGACCGTCCCCTCCTTCAGATCACTGACCGTCCCCTCCTTCAGATCACCGTCCGTCCCCTCCTTCAGATCACTGACCGTCCCCGCTTTCAGATCACCGTCCATCCCCTCCTTCAGATCACTGACCGTCCCCTCCTTCAGATCACTGACCACCACCTCTTTCAGATCACTGACCACCCCCGCTTTCAGATCACTGACCGTCCCCTCCTTCAGATCACTGACCATCCCCTCCTGTAGATCACTGTCCATCCCCTCCTGTAGATCACTGTCCATCCCCTCTTTCAGATCACTGACCGTCCCCTCCTTCAGATCTCTAACCGCCCCCTCCTGTAGATCACTGTCCATCCCCTCCTTCAGATCACCGACCACCCCCGCTTTCAGATCACCGTCCATCCCCTCCTTCAGATCACTGACCGTCCCCTCCTGTAGATCACTGACCGTCCCCTCTTTCAGATCACTGTCCATCCCCTCTTTCAGATCACTGACCATCCCCTCTTTCAGATCACTGTCCATCCCCTCCTTCAGATCACTGACCGTCCCCTCCTGTAGATCACTGACCGTCCCCTCCTTCAGATCACTGACCATCCCCTCTTTCAGATCACTAACCGCCCCCTTCTTTTGATAAGCGCCCATCCTCTGCTGTAAGTCACATTCTGCCCCCTTCATGACATCATTATCTGGCCCCTCCAGTGGATCACTGACATACCCCACAGGCAGATCAGTGTCTCTCGCCTCCGGCTGGTCAGTGCCCACTCTCTCCTTCAGATCATTGACAGCTCCCTCCTGTTGACCAGTGCCTGTGTCCTCAGAGCCCGGCCGCTCCTTCAAATCACCGACCGTCCCCTCCTTCAAATCACCAACCAGTCCCTCTTTCAAATCACCAACCAGTCCCTCCTTCAAATCACTGACCATCCCCTCCTTCAAATCACCGACCGTCCCATCCTTCAGAACAATGACCGCCCCCTCCTTCAGAACAATGACCGCCCCCTCCTTCAGATCAGTAATTGTCCCCTCCTTCAAATCACTGACCATCCCATCCTTCAAATCACCAACTGCCCCCTCCTTCAAATCACCGACCGTCCCCTCCTTCAAATCACCAACCGTCCCCTCCTTCAAATCAATGACTGGCCTCTGCTTCAAATCACCGACCGGCCCCTCCTTCAGATCAGTGACAATCCCCTCCTTCAAATCACCAACCGGCCCCTCCTTCAAATCACCGACCGTCCCCTCCTTCAAATCACCGACCGTCCCCTCCATCAAATCACTGACCGGCCCCTCCTTCAGATCAGTGACAAACCCCTCCTTCAAATCACCAATTGGCCCCTCCTTCAAATCACCGACTGACCCCTCCTTCAAATCACCGACCGGCCCCTCCTTCAGATCAATGACAATCCCCTCCTTCAAATCACCGACCGGCCCCTCCTTCAAATCACCAACCGTCCCCTCCTTCAAATCAATGACTGGCCTCTGCTTCAAATCACCGACCGGCCCCTCCTTCAGATCAGTGACAATCCCCTCCTTCAAATCACCAACCGGCCCCTCCTTCAAATCACCGACCGTCCCCTCCTTCAAATCACCGACCGTCCCCTCCATCAAATCACTGACCGGCCCCTCCTTCAGATCAGTGACAAACCCCTCCTTCAAATCACCAATTGGCCCCTCCTTCAAATCACCGACTGACCCCTCCTTCAAATCACCGACCGGCCCCTCCTTCAGATCAATGACAATCCCCTCCTTCAAATCACCGACCGGCCCCTCCTTCAAATCACCGACCGGCCCCTCCTTCAAATCACCAACTGGCCCCTCCTTTAAATCACCGTCCGTCCCCTCATTCAAATCACAGACCGTCCCCTCCTTCAAATCACAGACCGTCCCCTCCTTCAAATCACCGACCATCCCTTCCTTCAAATCACCGACCGGCCCCTTCTTCAAATCACCGACTGGCCCCTCCTTCAAATCACTGACCGTCCCCTCCTTCAAATCACCAACCGGCCCCTCCTTCAAATCACCAACCGGCCCCTCCTTCAAATCACCGATCGTCCCCTCCTTCAAACCACCAACCGTCCCCTCCTTCAAATCACCGACCGTCCCTTCCTTCAAATCACTGACCGGCCCCTTCTTCAAATCACTGACTGTCCCCTCCTTCAAATCAATGACCAGCCTCTCTTTCAAATCACTGACCATCCCCTCCTTCAGAACACCAACCGTCTCTTCCTTCAAATCACCGTCCGTCCCCTCATTCAAATCACAGACCGTCCCCTCCTTCAAATCACAGACCGTCCCCTCCTTCAAATCACCGACCATCCCTTCCTTCAAATCACCGACCGGCCCCTTCTTCAAATCACCGACTGGCCCCTCCTTCAAATCACTGACCGTCCCCTCCTTCAAATCACCAACCGGCCCCTCCTTCAAATCACCAACCAGCCCCTCCTTCAAATCACCGATCGTCCCCTCCTTCAAATCACCAACCGTCCCCTCCTTCAAATCACCGACCGTCCCTTCCTTCAAATCACTGACCGGCCCCTCCTTCAAATCACTGACTGTCCCCTCCTTGAAATCAATGACCAGCCTCTCTTTCAAATCACTGACCATCCCCTCCTTCAGAACACCAACCGTCTCTTCCTTCAAATCACTGACCATCCCCTCCTTCAAATCACAGACCGTCCCATCCTTCAAATCACCCACCGCCCCTTCCTTCAAATCACTGACTGCCCCCTCCTTCAAATCACGGACCATCCCCTCCTTCAAATCACCGACCGTCCCCTCTTTCAAATCACTGACTGCCCCCTCCTTCTGATCACCGACCGTCCCCTCCTTCAAATCACCGACCGTCCCCTCCTTCAAATCAATGACTGGCCTCTGCTTCAAATCACCGACCGGCCCCTCCTTCAGATCAGTGACAATCCCCTCCTTCAAATCACCAACCGGCCCCTCCTTCAAATCACCGACCGTCCCCTCCTTCAAATCACCGACCGTCCCCTCCTTCAAATCACCGACCGTCCCCTCCATCAAATCACTGACCGGCCCCTCCTTCAAATCACCAACCGGCCCCTCCTTCAAATCACCGACCGTCCCCTCCTTCAAATCACCGACCGTCCCCTCCATCAAATCACCGACCGTCCCCTCCTTCAAATCACCGACCGTCCCCTCCATCAAATCACCAACCGGCCCCTCCTTCAAATCACCGACCGTCCCCTCCTTCAAATCACCGACCGTCCCCTCCATCAAATCACTGACCGGCCCCTCCTTCAGATCAGTGACAAACCCCTCCTTCAAATCACCAATTGGCCCCTCCTTCAAATCACCAACTGGCCCCTCCTTTAAATCACCATCCATCCCCTCCTTCAAATCACAGACCGTCCCCTCCTTCAAATCACAGACCGTCCCCTCCTTCAAATCACCGACCGTCCCTTCCTTCAAATCACCGACCGGCCCCTCCTTCAAATCACCGACCGGCCCCTCCTTCAAATCACCGACCGTCCCCTCCTTCAAATCACCAACCGGCCCCTCCTTCAAATCACCGACCGTCCCCTCCTTCAAATCACCAACCGGCCCCTCCTTCAAATCACCAACCGGCCCCTCCTTCAAATCGCTGACCATCCCCTCCTTCAAATCACCGACCGTCCCCTCCTTCAAATCACCGACCGTCCCTTCCTTCAAATCACTGACCGGCCCCTCCTTCAAATCACTGACTGTCCCCTCCTTCAAATCAATGACCAGCCTCTCTTTCAAATCACTGACCATCCCCTCCTTCAGAACACCAACCTTCTCTTCCTTCAAATCACTGACCGCCCCCTCCTTCAAATCACCGACCGTCCCTTCCTTCAAATCTCCCGCCACCCCCTCCTTCAAATCACTGACCATCCTCTCCTTCAAATCACTGACCATCCCCTCCTTCAAATCACTGACCGTCCCTTCCTTCAAATCTCCCGCTACCCCCCTCCTTCAGATCAGTGACCGTCCCCTCCTTCAAATCACCGACCGTCCCCCTCCTTCAAATCACTGACCGTCCCTTCCTTCAAATCACTGACCGGCCCCTCCTTCAAATCACTGACTGTCCCCTCCTTCAAATCAATGACCAGCCTCTCTTTCAAATCACTGACCATCCCCTCCTTCAGAACACTAACCGTCTCTTCCTTCAAATCACTGACCGCCCCCTCCTTCAAATCACCGACCGTCCCTTCCTTCAAATCTCCCGCCACCCCCTCCTTCAGATCAGTGACCGTCCCCTCCTTCAAATCACTGACCATCCTCTCCTTCAAATCACTGACCATCCCCTCCTTCAAATCACTGACCGTCCCTTCCTTCAAATCTCCCGCTACCCCCTCCTTCAGATCAGTGACCGTCCCTTCCTTCAAATCACCAACCATCCCTTCCTTCAAATCACCGACTGTCCCTTCCTTCAAATCTCCTGCCACCCCCTCCTTTAGATCACCAACCGTCCCCTCCTTCAAATCACCGACTATCCCTTCCTTCAAATCACCGACTGTCCCCTCCTTCAAATCACTGACCGCCCCCTCCTTCTGATCTCCCACCACCCCTTCCTGTAGATTGCTGGCTGCACCCTCTTTCAGATCACTGACCGTCCCCTCCTTCTGATCATCGACTGTCCCCTCCTTCAAATCACCGACCATCCCCTCCTTCAAATCACCCACCGCCCCTTCCTTCAAATCACTGACTGCCCCCTCCTTCAAATCACGGACCATCCCCTCCTTCAAATCACCGACCGTCCCCTCTTTCAAATCACTGACTGCCCCCTCCTTCTGATCACCGACCATCCCCTCCTTCAAATCACCGACCGCCCTTTCCTTCAAATCACTGACTGCCCCCTCCTTCAAATCACGGACCATCCGCTCCTTCTGATCATCGACCGTCCCCTCCTTCAAATCACCGACCGTCCCTTCCTTCGAATCACCGACTGTCCCTTCTTTCAAATCTCCCGCCACCCCCTCCTTTAGATCACCGACCGTCCCCTCCTTCAAATCACCGACCATCCCCTCCTTCAAATCACCGACTGTCCCTTCCTTCAAATCACCGACTGTCCCCTCCTTCAAATCACCGACTGTCCCTTCTTTCAAATCTCCCGCCACCCCCTCCTTCTGATCACCGACCGTCCCTTCCTTCAAATCACGGACCATCCCCTCCTTCAAATCACCGACCGTCCCCTCTTTCAAATCACTGACTGCCCCCTCCTTCTGATCACCGACCATCCCCTCCTTCAAATCACCGACCGCCCTTTCCTTCAAATCACGGACCATCCGCTCCTTCTGATCATCGACCGTCCCCTCCTTCAAATCACCGACCATCCCCTCCTTCAAATCACCGACTGTCCCTTCCTTCAAATCACCGACCATCCCCTCCTTCAAATCACCCACCGCCCCTTCCTTCAAATCACTGACTGCCCCCTCCTTCAAATCACGGACCATCCCCTCCTTCAAATCACCGACCGTCCCCTCTTTCAAATCACTGACTGCCCCCTCCTTCTGATCACCGACCATCCCCTCCTTCAAATCACCGACCGCCCTTTCCTTCAAATCACTGACTGCCCCCTCCTTCAAATCACGGACCATCCGCTCCTTCTGATCATCGACCGTCCCCTCCTTCAAATCACCGACCGTCCCTTCCTTCGAATCACCGACTGTCCCTTCTTTCAAATCTCCCGCCACCCCCTCCTTTAGATCACCGACCGTCCCCTCCTTCAAATCACCGACCATCCCCTCCTTCAAATCACCGACTGTCCCTTCCTTCAAATCACCGACTGTCCCCTCCTTCAAATCACCGACTGTCCCTTCTTTCAAATCTCCCGCCACCCCCTCCTTCTGATCACCGACCGTCCCTTCCTTCAAATCACGGACCATCCCCTCCTTCAAATCACCGACCGTCCCCTCTTTCAAATCACTGACTGCCCCCTCCTTCTGATCACCGACCATCCCCTCCTTCAAATCACCGACCGCCCTTTCCTTCAAATCACGGACCATCCGCTCCTTCTGATCATCGACCGTCCCCTCCTTCAAATCACCGACCATCCCCTCCTTCAAATCACCGACTGTCCCTTCCTTCAAATCACCGACTGTCCCCTCCTTCAAATCACCGACTGTCCCTTCTTTCAAATCTCCCGCCACCCCCTCCTTCTGATCACCGACCGTCCCTTCCTTCAAATCTCCGACCGTCCCCTCCTTCAAATCTCTGACCGTCCCCTCCTTCAAATCACCGATCGTCCCTTCCTTCAAATCACCGACTGTCCCTTCTTTCAAATCTCCCGCCACCCCCTCCTTCAGATCAGTGACCATCCCCTCCTTCAAATCACTGACCGTCCCTTCCTTCAAATCTCCTGCTACCCCCTCCTTCAGATCAGTGACCGTCCCCTCCTTCAAATCACCGACCATCCCTTCCTTCAAATCACCGACTGTCCCTTCCTTCAAATCTCCCGCCACCCCCTCCTTTAGATCACCGACCGTCCCCTCCTTCAAATCACCGACCATCCCCTCCTTCAAATCACCGACTGTCCCTTCCTTCAAATCTCCCGCCACCCCCTCCTTTAGATCACCGACCGTCCCCTCCTTCAAATCACCGACCATCCCCTCCTTCAAATCACCAACTGTCCCTTCCTTCAAATCACCGACTGTCCCCTCATTCAAATCACCGACCGTCCCCTCCTTCAAATCACCGACCGTCCCCTCCTTCTGATCACCGACCGTCCCCTCCTTCTGATCACTGACCGTCCCTTCCTTCAAATCTCCGACCGTCCCCTCCTTCAAATCTCCGACCGTCCCCTCCTTCAAATCTCCGACCGTCCCCTCCTTCTGATCTCCCACCACCCCTTCCTGTAGATTGCTTGCTGCACCCTCTTTCAGATCACTGACTGTCCCCTCCTTCTGATCATCGACTGTCCCCTCCTTCAAATCACCGACCAGCCCCTCCTTCAAATCACCGACCGTCCCTTCCTTCAAATCTCCTGCTACCCCCTCCTTCAGATCAGTGACCGTCCCCTCCTTCAAATCACCGACCATCCCTTCCTTCAAATCACCGACTGTCCCTTCCTTCAAATCTCCCGCCACCCCCTCCTTTAGATCACTGACCGTCCCCTCCTTCAAATCACCGACCATCCCCTCCTTCAAATTACCAACTGTCCCTTCCTTCAAATCACCGACTGTCCCCTCATTCAAATCACCGACCGTCCCCTCCTTCTGATCACCGACCGTCCCTTCCATCAAATCTCCGACCGTCCCCTCCTTCTGATCTCCCACCACCCCTTCCTGTAGATTGCTTGCTGCACCCTCTTTCAGATCACTGACTGTCCCCTCCTTCTGATCATCGACTGCCCCCTCCTTCAAATCACCAACCGTCCCTTCCTTCAAATCACCAACCGTCCCTTCCTTCAAATCACGGACCATCCCCTCCTTCTGATCACCGACCGTCCCCTCCTTCTGATCACCGACCGTCCCCTCCTTCAAATCACCAACCGTCCCTTCCTTCAAATCACCGACCATCCCCTCCTTCAAATCACTGACCATCCCCTCCATCAAATCACCAACCGTCCCCTCCTTCTGATCACCGACTGTTCCCTCTTGCAGATCACTGACCGTCCCCTCCTTCTGATCGGTGGCCACCCTCTTCTGTTGGTCAGTGGCCACCCTATCCCTCCGCATTGAAAATAAAGACTTTGGGTCATTGTCGTCAGAGACGTTCTGTCCTTCAACAGCCCTTGGTTGACCAGATCTTTCCCAGCACGTCTGCCACTCTTCAATCAGAGTGTCCCTGTTTGTCTTGGGAAGGTGAATGCTTTCATCTGAAGTGCAATCCAGTGAGGCTGCTGGTTGTCCCAATCCTCCATTATCCTCATTGATGCGGTTTGGCTTCTTCTGGAATATCGTCTGCGTCTCAGAACCGCCTTCCTCCCTCTGACCCAGAGCAGGAAGGTCATCTGCACCATCAGTGAGAAGGACCAGCTCAGCTTTAATGATTCCATCGAACACCCCTCTGAATCGGCATTCAGCACCCACAGAGCCCCCGGGGTCGGGCAGATCATCCACTGGTTCCTGGCCCCTGAGGCACGATTCCACTACACTGTCCTCCACTGCAATGCTGTTGTGCCTCCCTGTGTTCATGTCCAAGCTACCCAGCCGACGGAAGCTGAGACCCCTCTGAGGGGGGTCGTCACACCCACAGTACGGGTTCACCACTTTCCCCCACAGCTTGGGGTTTGTTCCTCCTTGTCCAGAATGTTGTTTCCATGTCTGCCCCGGATTCAGCCGGAAACTGTGGGTGTCCTGCTTCCTATCCGCACATACTGCAGACTGCAGACCGATCTCATCATCCTCTTCCTCCGCTTCCCTCTCTGAGCAAGCCGCACAAAGTTCATTCACTGCCGTTCCTGCTTTTACCTGCGAACTCTCCAAACTACTGCAGCTTTGAGGACGATTTATACTTTCCACTCCTCCCTGGTCTCGGGTCCCAGGTTTCAGTTTACAGCACAAGAAGACGTTTGAACCTGTGCCGCTGTTTTCATTGTCCCATGCATTCCTCGTGGCGATGCCCACTCTCTCTCTGAGGTGCCATTTGCAGTTTCCTGTCCCCATACCTTCCCGTAAATCTCCTTCACATTTGCAGCTTTTATTGTTCCATACCTCATTCAGTGTACCAACATCTTCCCGCTCTTTGGGCGTAGAGAGATCTCCTGATGTTTTCCTCTTGATCGAGATGCGATCACTGCCTTGTTTGTGCTGCATTGGTGCTTGGTCACTGCTGATGCTGAAGACCAGCTCAGGAGCATTGCCATCTGTCGCAGGCACCATAGAGACGGTGACATCTATTGGCAATTAAAGTAACTTAATTATGAACTTAAAAATTAAAAGCATACTAGCTTTTAATATTGACAAGACAGTTATGAATTGTTAATCATTTTGTAGCACATAATTATCTGCGATTACTTTTAGATTCCCGTAACTAACACTGCACTCCCACATCCCACCCACCCACACCTGGAACATCACAGAGCAATTGCTCAGGTTATGACTCACCCTAATTCGTAATGACAACTGGGAAAAGTGTACGGCGGGTAGAGCCACAGCCTGACAGGGCCAGTGACTCAGGGTGCAAACGCACTCATACACAGGTGGAGACACACACATTCTCACATACAAACAAATGCCAACATACGCTCATACACATGCAAACAGGTGCACATGTATATGCAGGTATATATATACATACACACAAAGACACAGAAACAGAAACACTCACACACACAATCAGTGTTATGAAGATACGAACACAGGAGCCAGGAGCGGACAGCACATGACCCCTTGAGCCAGCTCCCCATTCTATAATATCAATGTGGATCCAATCTTTTGCCTCACTGCCATCTTCTCGATTGACTCAATCTCAAGCACTCATTTCTCAAGAATCTCTCTCAGCCTTGGACATACATAATGACTCAACAACCATACCTCTCTGGAGCAGAGATTCCAAAGATTCACAGTCTCTGAGAGAAGAAATTGCTCCTTAACCTCTCATCTCGAGACATGGCCTCAAGTTCTGCACTCCCCCATTCTCACAGTCCCCACCCTCAGGATTTTATCTGTTTCAGCAAGATGTCCTTGCA
This sequence comes from Hemitrygon akajei, assembly GCF_048418815.1. Classification (NCBI taxonomy): domain Eukaryota; kingdom Metazoa; phylum Chordata; class Chondrichthyes; order Myliobatiformes; family Dasyatidae; genus Hemitrygon; species Hemitrygon akajei. Next base: position 80,633,005 of record NC_133139.1, read on the forward strand.
TTTTGCTCCATCCTCTTTCCTTACCAAACAATTCCATCAACCCAGGAACAAAAATCACTCAGCTGGTGGAACTCAGCAGGTTGTGGAGGGAGAGGAATTGTTTCACGTCAAGATCTTAAATCAATATCCAAACTCTTTAGTGTCTCCATCATTCTAAGAATTTATTATTAAATCATCATTGCATTATCTCTCTAAGAAGCATGTCTTTTCTTGAATAAAAGGACTGAAACCACGCACGCACACGCGCGCACACACACACACACACGCACGCACGCACACACGCACGCACGCACGCACGCACACACACACACACACACAAGAATTATTAAATCACAAACAGAAGAAAATGCTGTATCAGGCCAGGCAGCAGTGAAGGAAAAAGGTAAACAACAGTCGAAGTTTCAGGCCTAATGAAGGGTCTTGGCCCAAAACATCAACTGTTTACCCTTTTCCATAGGTACTACCTGACCTACTAAGTTCCTCCAGCATTTTGTGTGTGTCACCACAGCAGTAGGTCTTTTCTTGCATAAAAAGACCAAAACTGCATCATAAATGTCCAGACATACCCACACACAGACATAAACTGACACTCATGGACACACACACACTCCTTCTCTGTAATAACAATGGTAAAGAAGTACTTGGGCACACTGCCTAGTCATACACGGGAGGATATTCACCCAGAAAGGACAAAAATTGCTTCAAGACCACTTCCAAACGAAGATGAAAAACAGAAAGCGTGAACTTGGCATTTCAGCTCCAACAAACTTATTCTTACCTTCTGTCCACGTACTTTCAAGCACCTGTGACACAAGAACAAGTGAAAGACATTATTTTACATTTATAGAAACAGTAGGAAAAATTACCCCTGTAAAAGAAAAACCCTAATCTCCACCTCAGGGAAAGATAAGAAACATATGCTTGTTCAAATCTTGCTGAACAATTCTTACAGATATTAGCACCTAGTTAGATCATTCCAGGTATTAGAATCCTCAGCTTGCAGATTTTGTGAAACTTTATACCTGGGATTCAGGCAAGTGCACCTCAGGTTCCTGAGCATGTGTTTCTAAACCAGGTACGGAATTTCAATAAAGCGCCCACTCTGCACTGTTTAATATCCAGACTGTAACCTGACAGAATAGCTGAGGCTGGTTACAACAATAAAGGAACCTTCTTCTGGACATGGGGCTTCAGTGATACTGTTCGAGAACTCTGCATCCATCCTCACACTATGTGATGGTACCATCAGATTGGAGAAGTGGAAGATAAACATAGACAAAGAGGAAATGTTGAATAAGTTAATATTTCCGATAATAACAAATCAACAGTCGGCAATGGGTGTCTCTCGGTTTACTCTTAGTCGTTGGGTTTCAGTTCTCTGAAACAATTTGTCTGTTCAGAGGTGCACTTGACTACATCGATGTCACGGGAAATACATGTCCCAGTAAGTGTGGGAGATCTCAGAACCCAAACAACAAAGCCCATCTTAGTGCCACTTGCATTTAGGGCACCAAGGAAGGTCCTCTCCATCTCTGTCTGTCCTTGGCCATCTTTTCTATTGTGCCCCAGGTGTGGTTCAGGGTCCACATTTCTGCCTCTACTCCATGGCACTAAGTTGTCTTTGGTCTCCCATGTATCCTCTGCCCCCCCCCCCCAGGGGTCCAATGAAGTGCTGTCTTGATGACGGAGTTGGCCCTTCTCCTCCATCACTTGCCCAGTCCATCTCCAACATTTCCTCATGATGATTGTGGCTTGGTCTCGGCGGAGTTCAGGGCTTCATTCATCATGCCAGTAGCTTCCACTTGGTTTTCAATGGTCATTCATGCAAATCCCAGTTGGAGACTCAGCAATACCGTCACACACAGATATAAAAGGATTCCTCATTGCTGCTCTGTAACAGATTTGTTTGACCAGTCAGGGTTGTTAGCCCTGAACTGAACCCCCCCCCCCCCCCGAATCTGGAGGACCAGTGGACCAATCTTAGTCTGACCTCTCCCCTTTGACCTGTTTGGCATGGGTGACCCTACCAAATATACGAAGCCCTGACTCCGGCCAACATAACTCTTCAGGTCATTGAGGCACACCAGCCTCCAACCCTACGACAAGTTTGTGGTCCTCTTGGAGGAGATTGATTTTGTAACAGTCACAAAATGAATAACAAACGAAATCCTTTACCTGAATTTCATCCACTGGGAACGACGCTGCGAGTTTCGGGGTAGTACTCGGCTGAGCAGTTAGCCCCAAGTGTTCAATTTCCAGCTGACGTCTGTGAAAATACTGAGAGTGAGAAGCACGATATGAAAACGTTATTTCGCCTTTCCTATCACAGGAGATCTCGCTTAGCTTCCCCCAATTAATTGCCTTAAACTTGATGGAAGATTGAGAGAAACCCTGTTTACCCTGTCCCTATTGAGCACCAACCCTGTAGTGTCAATAGAGTCATAGAGCACTACAGCACAGAAACAGGCCCTTTGGCCCATCTAGTCCATGCTGAACTGTTATCTTGCCTAGTCCCATCAACCTGTACCTTGACCATATCCCTCCACACCCATCTTCTCATCCATGCATTTACCCAAATTTCTCCTAAATGTTGAAATCAAACCTGCATCCGCCGGAAGCTCCTTCCACACTTTCTCCACCCTCTCCGAGTTAAAAAGTTCCCGCTCAGCTTCCCCTTAAATATTTCACCCCTTTAACCTATGACCTGTATAAGGTGTTGCTCCTCCACCCTGAGGGTGGCTTCACCTTGAGGGATAATAATAATGATAGTCCCCAGTAGAGGGTAGGGAGACCCCTATGATCCTCTCATCCGTTCTCACTGCCCTTTGTGCATTTTAGAGTAAAAAAAAACAAGCTGCTTTTTTTTTTGCTCCTCATCCAAGCAGTTTCCTGGGTCAGCCATTTTAGGCCATTTGATGAGCAGAGGTTGATCTGTGATGGAATACACTGAGTCCTGCCACAGTAGCTGGGGAGTAATCGCCGAAGGGAAAGGGTCAGGTATTAAGCTTAGCCGTCTGCTCCGGTCCTCTTCTTAAGTGCAGAATGTCATCCAGAGTCAAATGCATAACTGGTGGCTGGTGGATAGAGGACTGATGCAAAAGTAGGTTGAGGGGCAGGTAGTGTTGAGGAAGCAGGGAGACTGAAGAAGGACTGAGATGGATTTGGGAGAATGGGCGAAGAAGTGCCAGGTGGAACATAGTCTAGAGAACTGTATGGTCATGCACTTTGATTAAAGGAATAGAGGTGTAGATTATTTTCTAACAGGAAGAAAACTTAAAGGTCTGAGCTGCAACGGGACTTGAGGGGGACCTCGTGCAAGATTTCCTAAAGGGTAGCTTACAGGTTGAGTTGGTAGTGAGGAATGAAAAACGCAATGTTAGCAATCAATTCACAAGGACTCGAATATAAAGGCAAGGATGTAATGCTGAGGCTCCATAAGTCATTGGTCAGACCACACGGAGTACTGTGAGTCGTTTTGAGCCTTATCCAAGATGGAAGTCCGCTTCGAACAGAGTTGAGGAGTTTTTTTAGCCAGAGGGTAGCGAATCTGTGGAATTCATGGCCACAGGACAATGTGCAGGCCAAATCATTTAAACTGGAGGTTGATAGGTTCTTTATTAATCAGGGCATCACAGGTTACAGGGAGAAGGCAAGAAAATGGGGTTCAGAGGGATAATAAATCAGCCATGATGGAAAGGTGAAGCAGACTCAAAGGGCCGAATGGCCTAATTCTGCTCCTCTGTCATATGGCCTTATGGAATGCCCAACAAAGGAACGTGTAATTTTATAACCCCAAGAATTCCTCATTGAGTCATATAGCACACAAACAGGCCATTTGGCCCATCATGTTAGTGCTGGCCATCAAGCACCCATTTTACACTATAATATATTAACCCTATTGAATTCTCCCCATATTTCCAGCACCTCTCCACTTCACCAGTCACTCACACACCAGGGGCACGGTGCAGTGGCCAATTGACTTGAATATCTTCAGGATGTACAAAGAAACCAGAGCACCTGGAAAGGGGTGGGGGAGAGCTCACACAGTTACCAGGAGGACATGCAAATTCTGCACCGAAGTCGGAACTGAGCTGTGTCTCTGCAGGTGTGAGGCAGTGACTGTACCAGCTGCACCACTGTGTATCCCAGCTCTCGATGAATATGCTTGTCTGTATTGGTTGTCTTAGACAAAAGGGCAGGACGATCTTGTGTATTGTTCAGGACAGGATTTAGAAAGTGCTCAGAGCTGGGCCATGTTAAGAGCGAGCAGAGGTTTTGATAGAGGGGTTTTCAGTTATTTCTGTCACAGAGACATTAGATCCAGACAAGCAACACTGGACAAGCTGAAACAATCTTGCCTGTTAATGCTCTGCTGCAGGGTCTGTGCCTCTGATAACCTGCAGCTCACATCAAACCATTCCGGGATCTCTGATTCCGTTGGAGAACTCACTGATCCTTCCAGAAGCCATCTCTCCCGCAACGATCGCCTCTGAAATATAGATTAGATATTGAGAACCTATTCCTTCCGACAGCTGAACAAATCCCTTTCATTTGTGATCCATACCTTCATCTGCCTCAGCAGGAGTCTGTCCACTTCCAGCTCCCTCTTCATGGCTTCAATCCTTTCTTGGACCTTTCTTTCTTGCTGAACAAAATAAGTCAGATTTTTTTTAAGCAGACTTTTATTTGAAGAGTTTATCGCATTGTGTGTGTGTGTTTTTGTATGAAGTGTTAAACCAAGCAGGATCACAAGATCTGCGGATGCTAGAAATCCAAAGCAACACACACAAAACTCCGGAAGAGCTCAGCAGGACAGGCAGCACATATGGAGAAGAGTAAACAGTTGACGTTTCAGGCCAAGACCCTTCATCAGAACTGGACAGGAATGGAGAAGATGCCAGAATAAAAATGTGGGGAAGGGGGAGGAGAAGTACAAGGTGGCAGGTGATGGGTGAAACCAGGAAGAGCTGGGAAAGTGATTGGTGAAAGAGATAAAGGGCTGGAGAAGGAGGATCTGATAGAGAACAGAAGATCATGGTAAAAACAGAAGGAGGAGGAGCACTAGAGACTTTATTCCCTGGAGCGTAGAAGAATGAGGGGAGACTTGATAGAGGTATATAAAATTATGATGGGGTATAGAGTGAATGCAAGCAGGCTTTCTCCACTGAGGCTAGGGGAGAAAAAAACCAGAGGACATGGGTTAAGGGGGAAAAGTTTAAAGGGAACATTAGGGGGGGGGGCTTCTTCACACAGAGAGTGGTGGGAGTATGGAATGATCTGCCAGATGAATGCGGGCTCACTTTTAACATTTAAGAAAAACTTGGACAGGTACATGGATGAGAGGTGTATGGAGGGATATGGGCCAGGTCAGTGGGACTAGGCAGAAAAATGGTTCAGCACAGCCAAGAAGGGCCAAAAGGCCTGTTTCTGTGCTGTAATGCTCTATGGTTCTATGGTTCTAGAGGGAGCTGATGGGCAAGCCTTACAGTAGGACTGACACGTTGGAATGGGAATGGGAGGTAGAATTAAAATGGATGGCCACTGGGAGATCCCGCTTTTTGTGGCAGACAGAGCAAAGGTAGTCGATAATTCAGAAGCACACCATGACAAAATAAAGTAGAAATTTTGGAAGCAAGCCATTGACCAGTTAATAATGAGCCAGTATCTTCTAAGAAGGTAGGCATTTAAATCAATAGGTCAGATTAAAGGAAAGCAAAAGCTGGAGAGGGTCAGTGATGGATCAGACTGCTAGATGAAAATCACAACCATTGCATCTTGATTTTGTTTCCTGCATCTTGAGTTACCAATCTATACAGACGGACATTTCAGTCAGAGGAAAGCTACACTGAAGAAGCAGTGGCTGTGGGCAACTAGAAACCATTATTCCTGTCACTAGATTGCCCTTTCCTTTAAAGCCATTGTTTTAACCAAAATTCACTTTCCAAATCCCTTTCCAGCTTTCTTCTTACTGCCTGTTACACCACTGGCATCTAGGACAACAATGAAGATCCTCCATCACTGACAGTGTTCAGGGCTTCCTTCATCATGTCAGTAGCTTCCTCTCGGTTTTCACTACTGTCTGTCATGCGAGTTCCGGGTAGAGATTCAGGAATACCGTCACACTCAGATTTAAAAGGGTTCTTCATTGCTGTTTCCAAAACTGTTTGATCTTACCAGTCAGGGTTGTAAGTCCTGAGATGAACCCCCGAACGTGGAGGACTGGTGGGCCACTCTTACTCTGGCCTCTACCCTTTGACCTGTTTGGCATGGGTGACCCACCCAAGAGACAAAGCATAAAGCCCTGACTTCAGCAAACATAGCTCTCCGGGTCCTTGAGACACGCAAGCCTCCAAACCCAAGGTCGTGGTCCTCTTGGAGAACCCTTTTCCAGTATCAAGGAATAATGTTTGAATTTGTCCCATAGTGCAACAAAGCTGGAGAAACAGGAAAGAGAAAGGATGTGCAAGACATTCACCCGCAGTGCGTTTAATCAGAAACACCAGAGCAAACTGTGATGCCGTTGTAAGTCTTGACCCCAAAGTGATCCCTGATAAAGGCAACTCTAGAGTTACGGGGGGGGGGGGGGGTGGGTATATTCCCGGAAGACAGGTTTTATTGCCATTTTCTGAAGCTTGTTGAAGATGGTAGAAGTTACGGAGTATTATGTCTTGGATTTGAAGGCTTGTGGGGTGGCAGATAAGGACAAGGAAGACACTATCCCTGTTGCAGCAGCGTGAAAATGAGGTGAGAGCAGATGTCCGCAAAATGGAGGAGTCGTGGGTGAGGGAGGCATTAATGGCAGTGGGAGGAAATCAGTTCTATAAAGAAGAAGGACAGCTCTGATGTTAGGGAGCGAAAAGCCTCATTCAGAGAAGAGATGTGGCAGAGACAGAGGAACTGAGAAAAGGGAAGACAGTTTTACAAGTTACAGGGTGGGAAGAGCTATAGTCGAGATTGCAGTGAGAGTCAGTAAGTTTATAACAGATATCAGTAAATATCTGTCTCCAGAAATAGATCAAGTAAATTTGAGGGCAGGGCAAAAATTGGAAGCAAAGATGATGGAATTGATGAGCTCAGTATGGGTGCAAGAAGCAACACCAATGTAGCGTAGAAAGAGTCGGAACATGGACTGTTCACAGAGCTGACTAAAGGCAGGCGTAGCTGGGACCCACTACACATTGAAGTCGAAGAAAATGAGAGGATCCGAAAGAGAAGTTGTTGAGAGTGAGGACTATTTCTGCCAAATGGAAGAGGGTGGTGTTGGAGGGGAACTGGTTAAGTACGTTGAAAAGAAAGAAGCAGAGAGCTTTAAGGCCTTTCCAATGGGGGATTTAAGTGTATAGAGACTGGATGATCAAAGCTAGGAAACTTATTGAAGTGATTGAGAGTGTGTCAAGTGTCACCACGGATCTAGCTGGGAAGGGACTGAACCAAGGGTGAGGGGGCAAAATGAACAAGGTATATAGACAGGCACTATCACCTCCCACAAACCTCCTCCACCCACACTCTGGCTTCTTCTCATTTGGTTTCACTCACCACCTACCACTTAGTACTCATTATCCTCCGCCACAATCTGGTTTCTTCCCTCTTCCTATCCAGTCCTGATGAAGGGTCTCAGCCCAAAATGTTGACTGTTCATTCCTCGCCATAGATGCTACCTGACCTGCTGAGTTCCTCCAACATTTTGAGTGTGCTGCCCAAATTTTTGGCTACAGTCGTGATTTGTGATTTCCGAAAGGACAAATTTCCATTACCCAATGGTAATGTTAACACAGGTGTCACCTGACATCAAAGGACATGCTGGCTCCAGTGTAAACCCTGAGCCCAGTGTAAACCCCAACCCCCAGTGTAAACCCTGAGTCCAGTGTAAACCCCAACACCCAGTGTAAACCCCAACCCCCAGTGTAAACCCTGAGCCCAGTGTAAACACCAACCCCCAGTGTAAACCCTGAGCCCAGTGTAAACCCCAACCCCCAGTGTAAACCCTGAGCCCAGTGTAAACCCCAACCCCCAGTGTAAACCCTGAGTCCAGTGTAAACCCCAACCCCCAGTGTAAACCCTGAGTCCAGTGTAAACCCTGAGCCCAGTGTAAACCCCAACCCCCAGTGTAAACCCTGAGTCCAGTGTAAACCCCAACCCCCAGTGTAAACCCTGAGCCCAGTGTAAACCCCAACCCCCAGTGTAAACCCTGAGTCCAGTGTAAACCCCAACCCCCAGTGTAAACCCTGAGCCCAGTGTAAACCCCAACCCCCAGTGTAAACCCTGAGTCCAGTGTAAACCCCAACCCCCAGTGTAAACCCTGAGCCCAGTGTAAACCCCAACCCCCAGTGTAAACCCTGAGTCCAGTGTAAACCCCAACCCCCAGTGTAAACCCTGAGCCCAGTGTAAACCCCAACCCCCTGTGTAAACCCTGAGCCCAGTGTAAACCCCAACCCCCAGTGTAAACCCTGAGTCCAGTGTAAACCCCAACCCCCAGTGTAAACCCCAACCCCCAGTGTAAACCCTGAGCCCAGTGTAAACCCCAACCCCCAGTGTAAACCTTAAACCCAGTGTAAACCCCAAACCCCAGTGTAAACCCTGAGCCCAGTGTAAACCCCAACCCCCAGTGTAAACCCTGAGCCCAGTGTAAACCCCAACCCCCAGTGTAAACCCTGAGCCCAGTGTAAACCCCAACCCCCAGTGTAAACCCTGAGCCCAGTGTAAACCCCAACCCCCAGTGTAAACCCTGAGCCCAGTGTAAACCCCAACCCCCAGTGTAAACCCTGAGTCCAGTGTAAACCCCAACCCCCAGTGTAAACCTTAAACCCAGTGTAAACCCGAACCCCCAGTGTAAACCCTGAGCCCAGTGTAAACCCCAACCCCCAGTGTAAACCTTGAACCCAGTGTAAATGCTTCATCCAGCACAAACCTTGCACTCTGTGTAAATCCAGACTTCAGTATTAAACTTGACACCAGTGTAAATACAATGACCCCAACCCCAGGGGAAGACGGTGAGTACAGGTTAGACAGCAATCCCAATAGAGATCATGCCCCCACACAGACAATGGACTTATTCAGAGGGCTCCAGTTAGCATCATTTACTCAGTAAAACCAGCCCTCTTCAATCATATTTTCTACTGTTACAGAAACATCTTCACTATGCAATCATTTTCTAGTCTAAGACTGCTACATTCCTCCTCGCCACTCACCGTTATCGCCTGAAGCTTCTGTTTCAGTAGCTCTGTGTCCGTCATTGTGACCCTGAAACAAATGTAGAAAGCAATGGTTAAAGATGCTTGGTCGTTTCTCGGATTGCGGTGAAGTTCTTCACCCGCCGTCCTTGCCCCGCTGTGTCAGTGAGACTTGGCCACGGTTGCCTCATTATGAAAAGTAGCAAGCCACTTTGTAAAAATGAGTTATGGTCATGGAAAGAGAACTCAGGCTGGCTTCTCACAGGGCAGAGTGAGACTAGCATTCCAAAGCAGTCATTGTACAATATTTATGTGTTTGGCCTGTGAATTTCGGTCTGACTAGATGTGATTCTGCATGAAATTTCACAACATAAGCCAGTAATATTAACCCTGATTCTGATCAAATTAAGATTGCAAATTCCTATGAGAACCCCAGGCTTTGCTGAGCGAAACACCAGGTGAGGGTTTCTCTTCAGCCAGTGGGGCAGACTGAGTATGTCCTGATTTGAGTAACGGGAAAGGCCTGCAATGCCCCTGAATGGCTGACTGGGCTCTGCCAGAGGTGGCCACCTGTCATCAAGGGTTTCCAGAAACAAAGCCCCTCCACATCCTACAGGAGGAATCACTTCAGCACTTCCCCCCAGGTAGGAATGTTCACATTACCCCACACAGGAGCAAGTGTTAACACAGCTACAGATGCCGCAGATCTGAAGTAAAAACAGTAAATGCTGGAAACAACCAGCAGGCCAGGCAGCATCTGCAGAAAAAATTACCGAGTTAATGCCTCAGGTTGGAGGTCTTTCCTTAGAACTGGGGGAAGGAGATTAACAACAGTTTTAAGTTATGGAGAGAACAAGGGAAGGTTTGTGTGATGGTATGTAAAGGGAATATCTCTGATAGATTTCAAAGTTCTAAGTACATTTATTATCAAAGTACATCTGTGTCACCATATACAAGCCTGAGATTCACTGAGGGCATACTCAGCAAATCTACAGAATAACAGGGTCAGTAACAGGACATACCAACTAGGGATTTCTAGCAAAATGGAGAAGGCAACAAACTGTGCAAATATAAAAAGAAGAAACAATAACAATAATATCGCCAGCATGAGATGAAGAGCCCTTGAAAGTGTGTCCACTGGTTGTGGGATCATTTCAATGATGAGGCAAGTGAGATTGAGTGAAATTATCCCCTTGGTTCCAGAGTCTGATGGTTGAGGGGTAATAAATGTTCCTGAACCTGGTGGTATGAGTCCCAAGGCTCGAGGATATTGACTGGCTGCATCACAACCTAGTATGGAAACACCAATGTCCTTGAATGAAAAATCCTACAAAAAGTAGTGGGCATGGCCCAGTCCATCACAGGTAGAGCCCTCACCACCATTGAACACATTTACATGGAGCTCTGTCACAGGAAAGCAGCATCCATCAGCAAGAACCCCATCACCCAGGACATGCTCTCCTCTAGCTGCCACCTTCAGAAAGAAGGTACAGGAGGCTCAGGACTCACACCACCAGGTTCAGGAACAGTTATTACCCCTCAACCATCAGAAAGAGGTACAGGAGCCTCGGGACTCACACCACCAGGTTCAGGAACAGTTATTACCCCTCAACCATCAGAAAGAAGGTACAGGAGCCTCGGGACTCACACCACCAGGTTCAGGAACAGTTGTTACCCCTCAACCATCAGACTCTTGGACGTGTGGGGATAATTTCACTCAGCTTCACTTGCCACAACGTACGGACTCACTTTCAAGGACTCTTCGTCTCATGTTCTTGATATGTATTGCTTATTTATGCATTTTTCTCTCATTCTGTATTTTGTTGCCCTTTGCACATCGGATATCTGTCCGTCCTGTCGGGCGCGGTCTTTCTTGATTCTAATGCGTTTCTTGGATTCACTGAGTCTGCCCTGCAGAAAACAAATCTCATGGGTGTATATGGAGGCAGATATGTACTTTGATGATAAATTTACCTTGAACTTAGACAATTTAATTGGGACAGTTAGAGACAGAAATAGAGCACAAAAGCTGAAGTGAGACCAGTTCATGAGAATGTAAACATTAGAGTAGGAAAAGTTGTGAAAAGCAGGGTTGTAGGACATAACCTGGGGGCCAGGTTGCGAGCAAAACTGAGGCAACATTACAGATGAGTGACTTACAGCAGAAACAGTCAGTTCTGACACAGAAAAGGCTGCCCTCTGCTTCTCCTGTTCAATTGCTGGAGTACCCCAGCATCAATACTGCATGGACGTGGACTCCCACTTTAAAACAACAGTATAAAAACACATTTAAGACAAATTATCAGATGAATGAACCTCCAAACTTATCCTTCCCACTGGTTTTCCATCTTCACTCACACAAATGCCCAGTGCCTGGAACATTTAAAACATGATGCACTTGCCACTCTTCTCCACCCCAGGGAGGCCCCAAGGCCCCACGGCCACGCTGTTCCCATCTTGGTCTTCGCTCGCAGGCTGGGCCGAATCAGGTTTCGGAGACAATCCTATAAATATTCTAGTCTTACCTTCAGACGGTGAGCAGAAGCCTGACGTCAGGAGGAGCAAAGTGAGAGGGTATAACCGGAAAGCAGGAGCGAGTGAGGCAAATCACTCTTCACCAGTCTCCCAGGGGGGGTGAGTCCTTCCCCTCGATTCTCCTCTCATCTCCAGTCTAAAGCGCCGACTGCCTCCCACAGGGACTTTCTGCGGTTTGACACATACCAGGAGCATGGATTGATGCCCAGACCAACTGGTCCCACTTGAGAAAGAGTCTGACGGAATGCTGCCCTGATGACTGAAACACAATCATTTTCAGGTAAATAATTCACCACCATTTCTGGGCTCAGCTTACATGCAGTAGAGCAGAGAGACAAAGTAAACAAGTTGTGCTTACTCAGTCCCGCTGCTTTCTCCTTCACCTCCCTCTCCCCTCCTATCTCCTGTTATCTCATTCTCTTCCTCACTCTTTATTTCCCTTTACTCCTCTATTTTCATTTTCTTTCTCTTCTCTCTCTCTCTCTCCATTTCTTCCATCTCTCTTTCAAACCTCTTCTTGCTTTTCCTCCCTCTCCTTCACTTATCCTTTCTCTCCCTTTCACTCATGTCCTTCACTCCCCTTTGTTATCTCTTTTCTCAACATTCTTCAGAATCGGGTTTAATATCATCCGCATATATTGCGAAATTTGTTAACTTTATGGCAGCAGTACAATGCAATACATAACAATAGGAAAAAATGTGGATTACAGTAAGTATACATTATATAGTTAATTAAATAAGTAGTGTAAAAAAATTTTTAATTCAAAAAGTAGTGAGGTAGCACTCATAGGTTCAACGTCTATTCGCAAATCATATGGCTGAGCGGAAGAGTGTGCCTTCAGGTTCCTATTACCCCCTGAGAACAAGGTATGACCTGGGTGATGGAGGTCCTTAATGATGGATGTCACCTTTTTGAGGCATCAGTCAATAGACAATAGACAATAGGTGCAGAAGTAGACCATTCGGCCCTTCGAGCCTGCACCGCCATTCTGAGATCATGGCTGATCATCTACTATCAATACCCGGTTCCTGCCTTGTCCCCATATCCCTTGATTCCCCTATCCATAAGATACCTATCTAGCTCCTTCTTGAAAGCATCCAGAGAATTGGCCTCCACTACCTTCCAAGGCAGTGCATTCCAGACCCCCACAACTCTCTGGGAGAAGAAGTTTTTCCTTAACTCTGTCCTAAATGACCTACCCCTTATTCTCAAACCATGCCCTCTGGTACTGGACTCTCCCAGCATCTGGAACATATTTCCTGCCTCTATCTTGTCCAGTCCCGTAATAATCTTGTTGCAATCAGATCCCCTCTCAATCTCCTTAATTCCAGCGTGTACAAGCCCAGTCTCTCTAACCTCTCTGCATAAGACAGTCCGGACATCCCAGGAATTAACCTCGTGAATCTACGCTGCACTTCCTCTATAGCCAGGATGTCCTTCCTTAACCCTGGAGACCAAAACTGTACACAATACTCCAGGTGTGGTCTCACCAGGACTCTGTACAAATGCAAAAGGATTTCCTTGCTCTTGTACTCAATTCCCTTTGTAATAAAGGCCAACATTCCATTAGCCTTCTTCACTGCCTGCTGCACTTGCTCATTCACCTTCAGTGACTGATGAACAAGGACTCCTCAATCTCTTTGTATTTCTCCCTTACCTAACTCTACACCGTTCAGATAATAATCTGCCTTCCTGTTCTTACTCCCAAAGTGGATAACCTCACACTTATTCACATTAAACGTCTTCTGCCAAGTATCTGCCCACTCACCCAGCCTATCCAAGTCACCCTGAATTCTCCTAACATCCTCATCATATGTCACACTGCCACCCAGCTTAGTATCATCAGCAAACTTGCTGATGTTATTCTCAATGCCTTCATCTAAATCATTGATGTAAATCGTAAACAGCTGTGGTCCCAATACCGAGCCATGTGGCACCCCACTAGTCACCACCTGCCATTCCGAGAAACACCCATTCACCGTTACCCTTTGCTTTCTATCTGCCAACCAGTTTTCTATCCATGTCAATATCTTCCCCCCAATGCCATGAGCTCTGATTTTACCCACCAATCTCCTATGTGGGCCTTCTGAAAATCGAGGTACACTACATCCACTGGATCTCCCTTGTCTAACTTCCTGGTTACATCCTCGAAAAACTCCAATAGATTAGTCAAGCCTTGAAGATGTCCTGGATGCTACGGAGTCTAGTGCCTATGAGGGAGCTAAGTTTACAACCTTCTGCAGCTTGGATCATCAACATCAGCGGTGTGTAAAAAGAGTTAGCTTTCATATCGGGACAGAGATCAAGATTTTAAAGGCCGAGCTTTGTAGCAGTTTCTCTGAGTTGAGGAGCAACCAATCAGCAAGAGCGATTCATTACAAAGGGCCAATAAAAATAAAGCAGGGGCAAGTGGAGCGGCAATTCCTCGGAGTGTACCAGTGTTTAGAGGGGCTTTGGCTCACCGTGCTTGGGTGAGGTTAAGTACCTTGTAAGTTTCTCTCTTTCTGTTCGTATTTGTTCATTCCTCATCTGTTAGGGCAGGGTAGATTTCTGAGAATGGCATCAGGGGCAGTATTTCGTGCTGTGCGTGGGATGTGGGAAGTCTGGGAGACCTCCAGTCTCCTAGATAAAATTAGCTGCAACAGTTGCACCAAACTGCAGCTCCTGAGAGAATGTATTAAGGAACTGAAGCTGCAACTCAACAACCTGCGACTCATACGGGAGGGGTTGGGGTTCAGATTTATGGATCATTGGGATCTCTTCTAGGTACGGTACGACCTGTACAAAAGGAACAGTTTACACCTGAACCTGAGGGGGTCCAATACCCTTGTGGGCAGGTTGGCTAGAGTTGTCCGAGAAAGTTTAAACTGATTTGGCAGGGGGATGGGAACCGGAGTGATAGTGCTGAGGATAAGGTAGTTGGTTTACAAACAGAGGCAATGTGTAGTGAGGAGAGGTTGGTAATAGGGCAAGATTACAGTCAACAGGATGAGTTGCAATGTAAAAAGTGGACAAAATTGGAATGACTGAAGTTGTTATATTTGAATGCGCCCAGTATACAGAGTAAAGTAGATTAACTTGTAGCATAGTTACAAATTGCCATGTTGTAGGCATCACTGAATCATGGCTGAAAGAAGTTATAGCTCGAGGCTTAATGTCCAAGGATACACATTGGATTGAAAAGACAGGCAGGAAGGCAGAGAGGGTGACGTGGCTCTGCTGGGGAAAAAAGTCAAATCCAATCATTAGGAAGGTGACGTAGGCATTGAAGGTGATGAATCATCGTGGATAGAGCTAAGGAACAGCAAGGAGAAAAAGACCCTGATGGGAGTTGTATACAGACCCCCAAGCAGTGGTAAGGATGGGGTCTACAAATTACACTGGGAGATAGAAAATGCATGCCAGAAGGGCAATGTTACAATAGTCATGGGGGATTTCAGTATGCAGGTAGATTAGGAAAATCAGGTTGATGCTGGATTCCAGGATTGAATGGCTTGTCACGTGAGGAGTGTCTGATGGCTCGGGGCCTGTATTCACTAGAATTCGGGAAAATGAGGGCTGACCTCACTTAAACCTCTCGAATGCTGAAAAGGCCTTGGTAGAGTGGATGTGGAGAGGATGTTTCCTGTTGTGAAAGAGGCTAAGACCAGAGGACACTGCCTCAGAATAGAGGGGTGACCTTTTAGAACAGAGATGAGGAGGATTTTTTTTTAGCCAGAGAGTGGTGAATCTGTTCAATTCATTGCCACAGGCAGCTGTAGAGGCCAAGTCTTTATGTCTATTTAAGGCAGAGTTGATAGATTCTTAATTGGTCAGGGCATAAAGGAATACAGAGGGGAAGGCAGGAGACTGGGGTTGAGAGGAGAAATGGTTCAAACAAGGTGAAAGGGCAGAGCAGACTCGATGGGCCAAATGGCCGAATTCTGCTCCTATATCTTATGGTCGTATCATCTTATTCCGATCCTGTGCAGTAGCCCCCCCCCCCCCCCATACCAAACGGTGATGCAGCCAGCTAGAGTTCTATCCATGGTACATCTGTACAAATTTATGAGTGTCTTTGGTGACATACCAAATCTCCTCAAACTCATAATGAAATATAGGCAGTGTTTCACCTCCTCCCTGTACACACACACACATTGCATCACTCTACTCTGTTTCATCATGCAGTCTCTTCTCAGCCTCTCTCCCTCTCCCTATTTCACTCCCCTCTTTCCTCTCCAATTCTCTGACACTCACTCTCCTCATTCTCCCACCCTTCCCTCCACTCTCCTTCCTTCTCACCTCAACTAACTCCGTCATACATTCTTGTTTGGATGAAGACTGTAACACGAAACTCTCAAGAAGCTATTATGAGCAAGTTGTTGGTTAAAGTGTACTTGGTAATACAGTCGACCACACCTTCGATCATAGCGATCAAAGCCTCACAGTACAGAAGAGGTCCTTCAGTCCACTGAGTCGAGGGACTCAGTTATGGAGAGAGGTTGAGCAGGCTCCAACTTTTACCAGAAAGTACAGGAGAATGAGGGGTGATCTTATAAAGATGTATAAATTTATGAAGGGGATAAATGATTAGTAGTCAGCATGGCTTTGTCAAGGGCAGGTCATGCCTTATGAGCCTGATTGAATTTTTTGAGGATGTGACTAAACACATTGATGAAGGAAGAGTAGTAGATGTAGTGTATATGGATTTCAGCAAGGCATTTAATAAGGTACCCCATGCAAGGCTTACTGAGAAAGTAAGAAGGCATGGGATCCAAGGGGACATTACTTTGTGGATCCAGAACTGGCTTGCCCACAGAAGGCAAAGAGTGGTTGTAGATGGGTCATATTCTGCATGGAGGTCGGTCACCAGTGGAGTGCCTCAGGGATCTGTTCTGGGTAACTTACTCTTCGTGATTTTTATAAATGACCTGTATGAGGATGGGTTCGTAAGTTTGCTGATGACACAAAGGTTGGAGGTGTTGTGGATAGTGTGGAGGGCTGTCAGAGGTTACAGCGGGACACTGATAGGATGCAAAACCGGACTGAGAAGTGTCAGATGGAGTTCAACCCAGATAAGTGTGAAGTGGTTCATTTTGGTAGGTCAAATATGATGGCAGAATATACTATTAATGGTAAAACTCTTGGCAGTGTGGAGGATCAGAGAGATCTTGGGGTCCGAGTCCATAGGATGCTCAAAGTAGCTACGCAGGTTGACTCTGTGGTTAAGAAGGCATACGGTGCATTGGCCATCAAACGTGGGATTGAGTTTAGGAGCCGAGAGGTAATGTTGCAGCTATATAGGACCCTGGTCAGACCCCACTTGGAGCACTGTGCTCAGTTCTGGTCGCCTCACTACGGGAAGGATGTGGAAGCAATAGAAAGGGTGCAGAGGAGATTTACAAGGATGTTGCCTGGATTGGGAAACATGCCTTATGAGAATAGGTTGAATGAATTCGGCCTTTTCTCCTTGGAGCGAAGGAGGATGAGAGGTGACCTGATAGAGGTGTACAAGATGATGAGAGGCATTGATCGTGTGGATAGTCAGTGGCTTTTTCCCAGGGCTGAAATGGTTGCCACAAGAGGACACAGGTTTAAGGTGCTGGGGAGTAGGTACAGAGGAGACATCAGGGGTAAGTTTTTCACTCAGAGAGTGGTGAGTGCGTGGAATGGGCTGCTGGTAACGGTGGTGGAGGCGGATACGATAGGGTCCTTTATGAGGCTTTCAGTTAGGTACATGGAGCTTAGTAAAATAGAGGGCTATAGGTAAGCCTAGTAATTTCTGAGGTAGGTACA
Source organism: Hemitrygon akajei (assembly GCF_048418815.1). Taxonomy (NCBI): domain Eukaryota; kingdom Metazoa; phylum Chordata; class Chondrichthyes; order Myliobatiformes; family Dasyatidae; genus Hemitrygon; species Hemitrygon akajei. Next base: position 80,650,486 of record NC_133139.1, read on the forward strand.
TGTTTGGCACAACTTTGTGGGCCGAAGGGCCTGTATTGTGCTGTAGGTTTTCTAAGTTTCTATGGATAGATGGGGTGAATGTGCACACTGTTTCTCAAGATTCATCGTCATTTTTATGTGCCACGTTGTGTGACATGGGTGATCATAGTCCACGACCATGATTGCTCTTGGCAAATTTCTTCACAGAAGTGGTTTATCATTGGATCCTTCTGGGCAATGTCTTTCCAAGAGGGGTGGCCCCAGCCATTATCAATACTCATCAAAGATTGTCTGCCTGACGACAGTGGTCACATAACCAGAACCTGTGATATGCAATAGCTGCTCGTACAACCATCCACCACCTGCTTCACGTGGCCCTGATCAGGTCCCTGACCTTGCTCAGGGAGACCTGCAGGCCAGAGGAGGGAAGGAGCATCTTGCACCTTCTTTGGTAGAAATGTATCTCCACTCTGCAAGCTAAGATTGCCAAAGCAATAACTAGAAGACACAAGTTCAAGGTGAGAGGAGAAGGATTTAATAGGAATCTGGGGGACAACCTTTTCCCCCAGTATATGGAACAAGCAGCCAGAGGAAGTGGCTGAGGCAGGTACATTAACAACATTTAAAAGATACTTGAACAGTTACTTGGATAGGTAATATTTAGAGCAGGATTCCCAACCTGAGGCCCACAGACCCCTTGGTAAATGATAAGGATTGAAGGCATAAAAAAAAAGTTGGGAACCTCTGGTTTGGAGGAGTACAGGGCAAAATGGCAGCACGTTAGTGTAGTGGTTAGCGCAATACTTTAACAACGCCAGTGATGACTGATCAGGGTTCGATTCCCGCCAGTGCCTGCAAGGTGTTTGGATGTTCTCCCTGCGACCGCATGGGTTTCCTCTGAAACCCTCGCAGTTTCTTCCCACATCACAAAGACCTACAGGTCAGTAGATAAATTGGTCACGTGGGTGTAACTGGGCGGCGCAGGCTCATTGTGCCAGAAGGGCCTGTTATCGTGCTGTATTTCTGAATAAAACCTGAAACTAAAATAAGTGTGGGCAAATGCTAGAAGCTTAGCTGGAAACATTGGTCAGCATGGTGCAGTTAGGCAAGAGGGCCTGCACCTGCGCTGTATGACTCTGTACGAGTCCACGTGGGGGGCCACAGCAGCATCGCGGTTAAAGTGACGTTATTACAGCTCGCGGTGTCCCGGAATTCAGAATTCAGTTCCGGCGCCGTTCTGTAAGGGTTCTCTGTACACCCTTCCAGTGGGGAGCGTGGGTTTTCCCCGGTGTTCTGGTTCCCTCCCACAGTCCAAAGACACGGCAGGTAGGTCAATCGCTCATCGTAAATTGTCCTGTGATTGGGCTAAGGTTAATCAGGGTTGCGGAGAGGCTGGAAAGGCCTACTCGGTGCTGTATCACTAACTAGTTTTTAAAAATAATCAAACACCCACTCTAATCCCATTTCATTCTCCCCAGATTGTCCAACAACCCCCAGATTCCACCACTCACCCAGACACCAGGAGCAAACTGCAGTGGCCAGTTAAGCAACAGACCCACATGCCTTAGACCTAGGCTGATTTATACTTGTGCATATGGGCTACACCGTAGGCCTGATTTTCACTTCTGCGTAGGCTCTATGCCTTAGCGAGCATGCGTTGGTGTGCGCCAGAACGCTAGTTGGTGGTGGGGTTTCTATGCCACTGTGTTGAGTTTCTTACGAGGAAATGCATTTCAAACATTTTTGCATGTCGGCAGGTAGATTTGACGATTTGGTTCGTCTATTTCACATCGGTGTACAGACATGGCGGAGAAGAAGCAACCGGAAATGCGTAGGAGGAAATGAGATGCTACCAAGCGGATCAATCACAGCTGTTGCGGTCTGCATCGCCGCGATGCGCGAGTTACTTTTTTGGGGAAGTGCACGTCACTCTACGGCGTAGGTACGTGGTACCCACAGCGTAGATGTGACGCAGAAGTATAAATCAGGCTTTAGGATGTGGGAGGAGACCCATGGTTTTCGGAGGAATAGTCTGCAGAGTGCTCACAAACAGCACCCACGTTCTCTGGCACAGTGAGGCAGTGGCTCTACCCGCTGCATCGCTCTGCCAATGATTGACGATAGACTGATCGGACAGTAAACGGCAGAGCTGGATTTGTTCTGCCCTCTAGAAACAGGATGGATCTCCCACCTAGACGACAGTGTTGTAACTGCCCTGGACCAGCTTGCCTGGAGGCGTAGTTAGTTCTGAAGTTAGCAACATCAAGAATGCTGACACAAGGGACTGCAAAAACTGTGGACAAACTGACGGAGGAACTCTGCAGGTCAGGCCGCATCAGTAGATGGAAATGGACAGTTGACATTTTGGGTCAAGACCCTTCATCTAAACTCAGATGACACACAGGATGAATCCTGATGAAGGGTTTCGGCCCGAAACGTTGTCACTACCTCCTCCCATAGATGCTGTCTGGCCTGCTGAGTTCTGCCAGCATTTTGTGTTTTTATTTATTTTCAGCATCTGCAGGTTCACTCGTGTTGACACACAGGAAATCTGGACACCCAGATGAAGGGTGTGACAGATGCTGCCTGACCCACTGAATTCCTCCAGCACGGATGTTGTCAGGACCCATGGCATTCACAATATCCAGTGACCACAAACATCATTTTTCAATTCTATAAATAGGCTTCATTCACCAGGTTTGTAATCATTCACTCAAGGGCTTTCAGCATGGCCAGACTTTCATTATAGTTCAATGACAGCGTCCGCTCTGTTTCCCTCTCTCACCAAACTGAAACCTCGCTCCTGCAATGGCGAGGACCCAGAGCCGATGGAGGAAGGGAGTGGGGAAGGAGATGGAGGGGAAGAAGGGAGGGGTGAGGGTGGAGGGGGAGATTGGTGGGGGAGAGGGGGAAGGAGGACAGAGGAGTGGAGAGAGGGAGGGAGGGGCGAGGGAAGAAGTAGGGAAAGGAGGGAGGGATGGAGGGAAGGTAGAAAAAAGATTGAGGGAGGGGGGTAGATGGGGAGGGAGGGGAGAAGATGGAGAGAGGGGGAGAAGATGGAGGGGAGATGGAGGGAGGGGAAGGAGAAGAAGGGAGGGGTGAGGGTGGAGGGGGAGATTGGTGGGGGAGAGGGGGAAGGAGGACAGAGGAGTGGAGAGAGGGAGGGAGGGGCGAGGGAAGAAGGAGGGAAGGGAGGGAGGGTAGAAAAAGATTGAGGGAGGGGGTAGATGGGGAGGGAGGGGAGAAGATGGAGGGGAGATGGAGGGAGGGGAAGGGGAGAAGAGGGAGAGAGGGAGGGAGGGGGAAGATGGGGAGGAAGGGAGGGAGGGAGAGAGGGAGGGGAAGATAGAGGGAGGGGAAGATAGAGGGAGGGAGAGAAGATGGAGGGAGGTTGGGAGGGGGAAGATGGGGAGGAAGGGAGGGAGAGAGGGAGGGGGGAAGAAGAAGATGGAGAGGGAAAGAAGAGGAGCGAGGGAGGGTTTCTCATTCAGCTTCTGTTGAACATGGCTGTGTCTCCGCACGGTACTCACGTGGTGGGCTGTGCCATGGTCGGGGATGGGGATGTTGTGGGAAGCTCCTCGCCCCGCTCGCCTTTCATTGTCCCCGGCCCCGGTTCCGTTGGCAGGGCGCTTTGCTGCCAGCGGGCTCGGGGTTTTTTGCGCCGGGCAGCGGGGCGGGGGCAGCCGTCCTGACAGCTTGCCGGGTCTGGGACGTGCTCGGACTGCCAATGCGGCGATCCCGGCGCTCCCGGCTGGCTATGTGACCGGGTTTGGGGGCTCGCTGGGAGAGGGGCTCTCTGCGGGAGCATGTGCATCTACTGAAGGTGAGCGGGTGTTGGGGCGGCTCCGTCTATCCCGGGCTCCGGTGCTCGAACAAAGAGCTGAGGTGGGCCATTGATACCCTCCGCGATGCGCCGAGCTGTTGCCCCAAGCCGGGGTGAACCACCCGGGTGAGATGCAACCGCTATTAACCGGCGGGAGGTTTCTCCTCTTTACCACGAGAGCGGCAGGGTGGCGGGGGAGCTCGGGGCTGAGGGTTCCCTTGGTCCACCAGTTGGACCCACGGTTCACCCCCCACACCTCCCCGGGGAAAACCCCGCGATGTGGAGGGAGGGAGTGCGGCTCCCAGAGATCTCTAGCCCGGGTATTACAGCCTGTTGCTGGCCTGCCGGCAGAATCCGGTTCGGCCGCTGAGGGAGCGCCACGCTGTTGGGGGGTGGGGGTGAGAGAGGGCCGTGCTGCCGGAGGCCCAGCGGTGAGGGAGCGCCGCGTTGCCGAAGGGGCAGTAGTGAGGGAGCGCCGCGTTGCCGAAGGGGAAGTAGTGAGGGAGCGCCGCGTTGCCGAAGGGGCAGTAAGATGGAGTATCGTACTGTCAAAGGGTAGCAGTGAGGGAGCGCCGCTGAGGAGCGGTATTGAAGAAGTCTTTGAAGGGTAGTGTGCTTTAGAGCTGGGGGACTGGTGTGGAACTCCAATAACCCCTCTCCTGATAAATGCCTGCTGTTAATACCTTGGAGAGTCAAACTGAGGGTTAATACCTTGTAGAGTTCACACTGAGGGTTAATACCTCGGATAGTGTCACAATGAGAGTTAATACTTTGGACAGTGTCGCACTGAGGGTTAATACCTTGGACAGTGTCACACTGAGGGTTAATACCCTGGAGCGTGTCACCCTGAGGGTTAATACCTTGGACAGTGTCACACTGAGGGTTAATACCCTGGAGCGTGTCACACTGAGGGTTAATACCCTGGAGCGTGTCGCACTGAGGGTTAATACCCTGGAGCGTGTCACACTGAGGGTTAATACCTTGGACAGTGTCACACTGAGGGTTAATACCTTGGAGAGTGTCACATTGAGGAACAGAGCTGAGAAGAGTATTATGCTGAGGGTTAATTCTGATGGACAGTACTGGAGGAGTATTGTATTGAGGGGCAGTACTGGGAGAATACCACACCAAGGGTCAGAGCTGTGGACAGTCATCCGAGAGCACAGACTGAAGAAGAGCTCACAGTACGAAAGCTCTATCTCCCCCAGCATCAATACCCCATTCGGGCATCCAGCTGAAGTAGATCTGGCACTGATCGCACCCCAGTCTAACGAGAGCAGAGAGCACGAGGATCACCATCCATATCACTGCTCAAAACTGTGCATGAGCATTTGGAGGAAAGGGAGAGGCCAAGGAGAGTGAGCGGTCAGGAAGATGGAGACTGGGGAGGTGAAAATATTCTTGAGCCAGGAAAGTTGAACAGAGACCTGTGGAAGTTGGGGTGGTCAGAAAGGCAATAAAGAGTGTGGGAGTGATTTTCAAGGCTATAATGGAGGGGAGGAGGGGTAAAGCAAGGAGGCAGTGGAGGGAAGTGGTTCTGAGGGGATATTTGTTACCTTCGTACATCTAACCAGTTAATCCCAAACAAGCTTAAAATTCCAGACCTTGATTCTTCGAACAAGTTTTGCATTTTTCTTCTTCGACTCTTGGCATGTCCGCTGGAGCACTCATTTGGACTGAGATCAAATCTTATAGATTCTGCCACCTCTCAATCTTTCCTTCTCTGCCGAGGACATGCCCGATTATATAATTCTTCCTTTATGATCTGATATTTCTGGCTGCTCTTTTCTGGACATTGTATGTTAATTTCTGAACGTGGCTGCCAATCTCCTTCAGGTCCGGAGAAGCCTGCGGTGACAAAGATGCCTCGTGAGGAGAAAGACGTCCGTAGGAGTGATTCCATCATCCCATGCTTCCTAACAATCGAGGTGCGTTTGATAAAAGAATGGCATACTTCCCCTCATGGTTGTGAAAGCCCATTAGACTCAAATTCTCTTTCAGTTCCCTGGCCGCTCCCCCAAACCCACCCACTCCCTCTTTCACTTCCTCCCAAGATCCTTCCCTCAACATACAAAATAGAAGCAAGCGTTGGCATTTCACCCTCTGCAGCCTGGTCCTGCTCCACCATTCAGTAAGAGTCATGGGAAATCTACACATGGTTCACTTAATCCTCTTGTAAGACCATAAGATATAGGAGCAGAATTAGGCCATTTGGCCCGTGGAGTCTGGTCCACCATTTCATCATGTCTGATCCATTTTCTCTCTCAGCCCCAATCTCTTGCCTTCTCCCTGTATCCCTTCATGCCCTGACCAAGCAAGAACCCATCAACCTTTGCCTTAAACATACCCAGTGACTTGGCCTCCACAGCCGCCTGTGACAACAAATTCCACAGATTCACCACTCTCTGGTTGAAGAAATTCTTTCTCATCTCCATTCTAAAAAGACATCCCTCTAATTTTGAGGGTGTGTCCTCTGGTCTTAGACTCTCCCAGCATTGGAAACATCCTCTCCATATCCACTGAATCGAGGACTTCCAACATTCGATAGATTTCAGTGAGATTCCCCGTCATTCTTCCAGTGAGTACAGTCCCAGAGCCATCAAACATTCCTCATATGACAAGCCTTTCAATCCCGGAATCATTTTTGTGAACCTCCTGTGAACCGTCTCCAATGTCAGCACGTCCTTTCTTAGATCAGGAGCCCAAAGCTCCTCACCAGGGCTTTATTAAGTCTTAGCTTTATCCTTTGTTCTTCCTTTGATTCCCTTAGAACCCAAAGATCTGTGGATTATGCCTTGAATCCACACAAGAGTGAGGTTAGAAACTCCAGGGAGTCACACTCCGTTAGGAACAGAATTTCACTCGAGTGTTCAAACACCCTGAGACAATGTTCCCTAAATGTAGATTTTAGCCAGGAAAAAATCAATATCTTCTTTTATAATCCCTCCCAAAATTTAAACATTTTAATGAAATCACCTCTCATTCTTCCAAGCTTTGACATTACAAGCGTACAGGGTATCGGTGGAGCCATATAAAGTGCACTGTTTTGGTCCTGTTATGTAAAAGATATACTGGCATGGGTGGCATAAAATGGATTGTTGGGGCTGTCCTATTCCCAGTAGCTAAAGAACTGAGATTTGTATTTGAAGAGGTTCGCTGTACATCTTATTGAAATATATAAATCACTGAGGGAATTTGATAGGGTAGATATAGAGACGTTTCTAATGCTGGGAGAATGTCGAACAAGAGGTACAGGGTTACAAAGTTAGGTCACAGTCATTCAGATCTCTGGAGTCCAGGATTATCTTCGCACAAAGTGTGCTGAATCGCTGGAATTCTCTATCCCAAAGGATTGTGGAGGTCAAGTTGTTGGTTACATTTAAAGAAGACGGTACAATAGCATAGTGGGTAGCACAGCGCTTTACACTGCTGACGACCTGGGTTCATTTCCCACTGCTACCTATAAGGAGTTTGTACGCTCTCCCCGTGACCATGTAAGTTTCCTCCTACAGTCCAAAGACGTACCAGTTGGCAGGTTAATTGGTCATTGTAAATTGTCCCATGATTAAGCTAGGGTTTAATGGGGGGGTTTGCTGGGCGGTGTGGCTCAAAGGACGGGAAGGGTCTGTTCTGTGCTGTATCTCCTAAATAAAGGTGGGGGGGGGGGACTTTTTGTTTGAAATATGGGGAAGTGAGTGCGGCAGCGAATTGGCAGGAAAAGAGATGAGTCCTAAGGACAAATCAGCCATGATCATATCAAATGAAGGTGCAGGTTTGAGGGGCCGAGTGGCGTACTCATTGCCTTAATTTCTAATGCAACACACACAAAATGCCAGCGGAGCTCAGCAGGTGGGGCATATTCTATGGAGAGTTGACATTTTGGGTCCAAAACTTCAGCTGGTTTTTTTTTTAAACTCCTCCATAGATGCTGCCCGGCCTGCTGAGTTCCTCCAGCATTCTCTGTGCTTTGCTTTGGATCTCCGGCATCTGCAGAATCTCTTGTGTTCCTATTTCCAAATGTCTATTTTATAACACTTCTCATTCTGGGAATCAGTACCGTTGTCTCTCTCTCCCAACAACCCTCCCCCAGCTCCTGAACCACCATGTCATTCTTTCCCTCTCTCCCTCCACCTTCACGGCTGAGCTGCGGTCGAGGTGCAGTTGGTAAGGCTGTAGAGGTGGAAACATGAAACTGTAACACTAAACGCTGGGACTCGGGCCGATCTGCAGGTCAAAACTGTTACAGGTGTCATGTATAGCTTTGCTCAGTCTCAGTTGGTGGCGTCTTTTTCCAGACTGAAATCTCAGTGTACAGATACTGCAGATTATTCGAGGAGTCATGAAACTTCTGAAATTACGTGGCCACAAGATTGTTCAGAGCTGCTGAAGAGTGTTTGACCTCATACACTGCCCTGGGGCTCAGATGACTGATCAGCAATCACCATCATCCTCCTTTCTGCAGGATATGAGCCCAGCCGGTGAATATTCACCTGATCCCATTGTCCTGCTTTACCAGGGCTCCTTGATCTCGCCACACTTGGCAAATGCTGCGTTGATGTCACAGGCAGCCCCTTCTCTCTTCACATACACCCTGATTCAGCCCCGTGGTCCAGGTTTGGACCAAGGCTGCGACGAGTTCCAGGGTAGAGAGCTCCTGACAGAATTTCAAACCGAGTGTCGGTCATCGAGTTGGCTGGCACTCACACTGGGCATAACCATCTTGGAGATCAGGATGTTCTTAAAGTCTCCTCGTCCCCTTGAAGGCTCACCAGGTTTCACAGTAGGGTGACGGCACCAAGTAGCTCTGATCTCATCCCTTAGTCGGGGGTTCATTGTATGCTGCTTTCAGAATTTAACACCTGTGCAATTCTGTTTTATAGCTTTTTTTCTTAATTTATCCCTGATTAATTTATTCAAGAGTTTCAATAGATTTACTTGAACGCTGCTAGGGATGAAGGAGCCATACGGAGAAACCGGGGAGATGCCGAGGGAGGGCTCCCAGATCATAAAGAGTGGATCAAGAGAGACTTCCCATTTGATAGGGAGGGTCAATAAATGGGGACATGAACTCAAGATAACTGACTGAAGAACCAGTACTAGCAGGAGCAAAAACCTCTTCCACGGAGAAATGGTCCTAATTATTTACTAATATTTAACCTACATTGACGTAGACATTACATTTATTGTCGAGTTCTAGTTGTTCTAGAACTGAATAAATAGGCCAAAGTGCACGGATGGGTTTGAAGTTACAAATGGGTTAACTCTGTAGGACTGCAAATCTTTACTGGAATCTCTTTACCATGGTGGACCAGATGGGTTTCAGACAAGCCACGTTTCATGTTTATAATGTCTTTTCTTTTCCAAAATGTCATATTTATTTTTAAGTTTCTCATGGTCCATGGTGAGATTTCAACACACTCTCTTTGGATTACTGACCTAGAACTCTGTACTCTTAGTTAAATCAGTACTGGATTGTAAATATTTGAATCTCCAAACTCCCTTGGAGATTACAATTTACACTGTAGTCTTTCAAAAAATGTATTCTTTGTCACAGTGCCCATTTATAGATTCCCCACTGCCCCCTTTGAATATCTCTATTTATTTCATTGTCTGTGTATAATTAATCTTTATACTGTTTTGTTTGTTTTTATATCACTCTGTTTTACTCTGTTTATTTCTCTCCTCTCACTGAAATTATCTCCATATCTCTCTCCCTCCCACGCCCACCCACTTACTCAGCCTTCTTCTGCTGTAGTATTTTTTGCCTGTTTCTCACCACTCCCTTTAATTTGTGCTTTCTTCCTTAATTTCTCTTGTCCTTCAATCCACTCAGCTTCACATTTCTCCAATGCTGTGTTTCAAACTTTCAGTTTCATTCCATTATCCTCTGCATAATTCTCTCTCCACTCTGCCCCCTTCTCCCATTTTCCCCTCTCCCTCACTCTCATTCTCTTCCCATTTTCACTCCACCTCTCACTTTCTTTCCCTTTCCCACTGTTCCTCTGCCCCCTTGCCCATTCCTTTGTCTCTCACTCTCATCCTCTCGTCCTCTCTATGTCTTACTCTTTTCTGCCTCAATCTCTCCCTCTCAGTCGTTCTCTCTCTCCCATAATCTTCCTCGGCCGCCCTCTCACTAACGTTGCATTGTGTTCCAGCTACTGATTATGGTTGGGATGGTCTTACTGACATACTACTTTGAGTACACGGACACATTCACCGTGCACCGACAGGGTTTCTTCTGCTATGACAGTGCTTACATGAAGCCATACCCAGGGCCAGAGGAGATGAGCTTTCTTCCGCCAGTCCTGCTCCAGTCGTTAGCATCAGCCATTCCCATGGCAACAGTAAGAACCATTTGATGTTCATATACAGTGCTACACTCTGGGGGAAATACTTGTTTTTATCAGAATCAGGTTTAATATCACCAGCATTTGTTGTGAAATTTGTTAGCTTTGCGGCAGCAGCACAATGCAATACATGACAAATATAGAGAAAAAAATAAATGAATTATAGTAAATATAGATAAAATAGTTAAATTAAAAATAGTTCAAAAACAGAAATAATTTTTTTAAATGAGGTAGTGTTCATGGGTTCAGTGTCCATTTAAAAATCGGGTGGCAGAGGGGAAGAAGCTGTTCCTGAATTGCTGAGTGTGTGCCTTCAGGCTTCTGTACCTCCTTCCTGATGGTAACAGTGAGAACAAGGCATGACCTGGGTGGTGGGGGTCCTTAATGATGGACACCGCCTTTCTGAGGCACTGCTCTTTGAAGACGTCTTGGATACTATGGAGGTTAGTACCCAAGATGGAGCTGACTAATTTTACAGCTTTCTGTAGCTTCTTTCGATCCTGTGCAGTATCCCCCGCCCCCCAAGAAAGCTGAAAATTCTAAAATTCAGTCACTGGCAACAGCATCACGTGGGTGGGGGGAGTGGTTACATGACCACTGGCACTGATGGAGCGGGGGCCATTCTTGGGAGCAGAGTTGTGGTGTTGCAAGGCGGCCCAGTCCTGTCACTGATGACTTGAACTTGCCAATGGAAGTCTAAAATATTCTCCATTGAATGAAGTTTTTACTGCTGGTGTTCGTGTAGTTGGTGGCCCTGAGAGTGAAGCTCTATTGAGTTTACCTGGCGCTGTTCAGACTAATGGGAGTGTCATATTGCCAAGCAGTCCCAGAACACCTTTCCTCCCTCTCTCCCCCACCCCCACCCCACTCGCCCCATCACCTCAGTGTTTCAGCCCCCACCATAATCCACAACCAGTTGTGTACGGAAAGGTTTTATACTCGTCTTGAAGTGCTTTTTTTTCAACGAAGCAGCAAATTTCTCTGCCTTTGTCTTGCAGATAGTTCTGGGCGAGTTGGCCGCGTTCGCCTTTCAGTCGGAGTTTGTCCGCCGCGAGCGAACCATCGTGACGGCGGACTGCTGCACTCTGAACCCTCTGGTCCGCAGGGTCATCAGGTTCTTGGGTCTGTTTGGCTTCCGTTCCTCTCCGTTGGTTCACTGTAGTCCACTCGTTACAAGTAGTGGGTATAGCAAGGGAAGGGAAATTCGCTGAGACACCTCCGCGGATCATAGCTTCCTTCATTCACTCTTGGTTCGGGGAGGTAGGCACGATCTGCTTCCATGGATGGGGGGAGTGGGTGGGTGAAGACGGAGACGCCCATCTCGCAGTGGGTAGAGGTACCATCAGAGTAAGCTGGGTGGAGTAGAAGTACGCTTGGTGTGGGGTCAGACCACAATATGTGTGAGATAGCGAGGGCAAAGAGAGTGTAGGGGTGTATAAGCCTCAGCCCTCCATCTCAGTGGTGCCTCTACCAGGTGAGATCTCAGAACCCCAGGAGTGCAGATCAAATCAAAGCTGTGGAAAGGAATGGGCGAGACCCGGTACAAGCCTCTGCCTCGCACCCCAACCTCTCGGGGTGACACTTGCATTTTGGATGCTGATCTCTAACGCTCTCACCTTCTCTGAAGGAAGGAGGTTTGAGGGGCTGTAGGGTTAGCCAGTTATGGGTAGAAGAGGCTTGAGGGGCCGAATGGTCTCCTGCATTACTTCTACAATAGGATTAAGGTGGAACACCTTCTTCCTGTTCTTACACAAAGGCCGCCTTCTGCTCTGCAATTGGCCAAACTAGCAAACACATCCAAACCTGTACGTCACAGCTTCTTATAGCCCCTGGAATTTCTCCAACCACTGGGTGGCATCACATATGCTCTTGTTGAGGGTAAGGGCAAGCACAGTGAGTGGATCAGAACACAGTGTTACTGAGGCTGGGAGGCAGCCCTGAGCAAGGCGAAGGGATGAGGAGAGCAGCCCAGACATCCCAAGGGCAGTGCCCAGAGCAAAGCACAGGCCCTTCCTCTGGATCCCAGCTACCCAAACCCAGTGTTAATTGTATACCTGGTACAGACTCCTCAGTCATGGGTTTGTAGACCAGTGTTGGTGGTGGGGTACTGATTTTGAATTAAATTTGTTCATTCATTAAATGCATTTCAAATGACGTGGACAATCAGGATGTATCCGTGACCATGATTGTTCTTGGCAATTTCTTCTACAGAAGTGCTATGCCAGCGCCTTCTTCTGGGCAGTCTCTTTACAAGACGGGTAACAACACCTCCCCTCCACCCAGCCATTATCAGTACTCTTTAGAGATTGTCTGCCTTGCATCAATAGTCGGATAACCAGGACTTGTGATACGCACCATCCACCATGACTTCACATGACCCTGATTGGGGGGTTGGGGGTGGTGTGGGTCTAAGAAGATGCTACACCTTGTCCAAGGGTGACCTGCAGGATAGTGGAGGAAAGGAGCACCTTGCGTCTCCTTTGGTGGAGACATGTCTGCACCCTGATACCCAGAATAAAATTACTGGTCTAACTGGAAACATCCATTCAGATCCACAAAAAATCTTTTGTCAGGAAGAACTTTGGGGAAGTTTTATGTTTCCAACCCAGGGGACTCAATAAAATGGAACCCACGAACGTTACCCTGGAACATTTCAGTCTGGGACGAGATCCTGAATCTGGATCTGGGATTTGGGAAGTGTGGTACTGTTTTACTATTGTCACATGTAGCAAGTTACCGTGAGAAGCTTTCCTGCGCGCCATCCGGATAGGACGTGCCATTCGCGAGTATGCTGAGGGGGATGAGCAACAATTGGAGCTGCAGGTCAAGGGCGGGCAATGAATAGATGACGCGAGTTCTTCACCGGTCCTCCTAACTCTCGCTTCTCTTCCAGGGGTTTACGCATTCGGCCTGTTTGCCACCGATATATTTGTGAACGCGGGGCAGGTGGTAATGGGAAGTCCCACGCCACACTTCCTCACCGTCTGTCGACCCAACTACACAGCTCTGGGCTGCAGCCAGCCTTCCCAGTTCATCGTCTCCCCGGATGCCTGCACCGGAAGCCCAAGCCTGGTGTCCAGTGCCAGGCGAGCGTTCCCTTGCAAGGACGCAGCGCTCAGCATGTACGCTGCCATCTATACCGTGGTGAGTCAGGCACGCGGCCCAAACGACCACGCACGCTGCAAAAATTATGATGCGCTTTTCAAAGTAGCAGTGGCCACTGCTGAATAAGCAGGTAATCCAGTAGTGTTGGCCTTGCCTACAGGAATATAGGAATATCATCTCTGACAGCAAGTTTTATTGGATCCATGAGCATGCCCACGTTAGGGCTGTCAGAGACAGCCGCAGACTCTGATGTGTTCAGCCCTGAGAGGATTATTCTGGCTTCAGTCAGAGGCCACTTACCAGGCGCTGATTTCGGGCAGCAGGCCACGGGTGCATCAGGGAGCAGAACTTCCTCTCGGGAGAGAGAGCGGAGGACAGAAGGCTGACGGACAGGGTTCAGGTGAGCGGTGAAGGAGCAGGAGGTTACTCACAGGGCTGGTGGTCTGCAGGAGACTGGAAATGTTGAGGAAGTTGCCAGGAAATGAGGAGAGAGCAGCTGAAGCGTTTGAGAGAGACTGAATCACGAGCTGCCAACCAGCAGATGTCAGGGAGAGTCAGGTGAGTGAGCACAGGACTGAGAGATTATGTCGGGGGAATGAAACAGGGTGAGGATTTCCACGCAGACGTCTGAACGGATGTCATGTGGAAGTATGGCATGATGTCATTTTCCTTCAAGAGGACCACAACCTTGTCGTAGGGTTTGGGGGCTTGAATGATCCGGAGAGATACGTTGGCTAAAGTCAGAGCCTTCTGCTTTAGGTCTTGGTGGGACCACCCATACCAGACAGGTCAAAGGGTAGAGGCCAGACTAGGAGTGGTCCAGGTTCAGGGGTTCGGCTCAGGGCTAACAACCCTGATTGGTCAAAAAGCAAACTGTTATGGAATCAGCAAGGAGGAATCCTTCTTTATCTGCGTGCAGTGGAATGGCCAGACAGACGGAGGACGTTCGTGGCTTTGTATGTGTGTAAGTGTAGGCAGTCGTGTGTGTGTGTGTGTGAGAATGAGAGAGCCGTCGTGTATTCACTGAATGGGTAAGCAGATGACAAGGCCAGCATTTATCACTCATCCCTGACTGCCCTTCAGAAGACGTTCTTGTGGATGGCCAGTGTGGGCCACTCCAGATATTGATGGGTCAGGGCCTGTACTCGCTGGAGGTTGGAAGAATTGGGGGTTGGGGGGGGGGGGGATCTCATTAAAACCTATCGAATAATGAAAGACCTAGATAGAGTGGACATACAAAGGATGTTTCCTAGAGTGGGGGAGTCTAGGACCACAGGGCAAAGGACGTCCCTTTAGAACAGAGATGAGGAGGAATTTCTTTAGCCAGCGGGTAGTGAATCTGCGGAATTCATTGCCACAGATGGCTGTGTAGACCAAGTCATTGGGTATATTTAAAACAGAGATTAATAAGTTATCGATTAGTAAAGGTTCCAGGGAGAAGGCAGGAGAATGGTGTTGAGAGGGGGAAAAAAACAACTATGATTGAATGGTGATGCAGACTCGATGGACTAAATTGCCTAATCGTGCTTCAAAGTCTCATGGTGTTTATTTGGGACAAGAGATGGGACAGGTATAAAATATGTCATCGTCGGTCCAGTATGGACCTAGCTCATCCGGCTACAGGCTTGGTGTAAGTGGGCAGTGACAGGAGGGTGGGGAAGGTAGTCATTTTATCCAGATTTCTGGTGGAAGGTGATGGAATGAAACGGTTCTGGTCACCCAGTTGTAGGAAGGACATTGAGGTACTGAAGAGGGTGCTGACTGTCCGAACGCACGTGCTATCACGAGAAGCTGGATGAACTTGGGTTGTTTCGTCTGGAGCGCCGGAGGCTGAGGGGAGATCTGATAGAGGTTTATAAGATTATGAGAGGCATAGACACGGGTAGAAGTGTCTAGTACCAGAGGGCATGCATTGAAGATGAGAGGGTTCAAGGGGAATGTGAGGAGTAAGATTTTTACTGAGAGTGGTGGATGCCTGGTATGGAGGTACAAGCAAATACATTAGAGGCTTTTAAGAGATGTTTAGATAAGCACATGAATATGAGGAAGATGGAGGGATATAGACATTGTGTTGGTCAGAGGGATGAGTGATTTTGTGTTTTTGATTCGCTCTTTAGCTGGTCGGGCACAACCTTGTGGGTAGAATGGCCTGTTCTTGTGCTGTACTATTCTACGTTCTGTGCAAAACTGAGAGGGCAAACAGCCATCCAAGCAGAAACAGAGGGGCAAAAGCAAAGGGACTCGAGGAGAAGGCTTCTGAAATACTCACCACAGCGGTGACTGTGACGGGGAGTCAGAGCTGTACGTGTGCACAGTTCAACCGGTGATGCTGGGAGATGAAGTGCACGTGGGTTGTCACAAAGTGCTGGGAGAACTCAGCTGGTCAGGCAGCATCTACGGAGGTGAATAAAGTGTCAGTGTTTTGGGCCGGAAAAGTCAACTGTTTATTGCCCTCCAATGACGCTCCCTAGACTGCTGAGTTCCTCCAGTATTGTGTGTGTGTTGCTGTGGATTTCCAGCATCTGCAGAATCTCTTGTGTGGGTGTGTGAGGATGATCAAAGCAGCTGATGTGTAATTTGGACCACAATAAAATCAGGCTTTGTTCAGTTTGATGAGCCTGATAAAATTGTTTGTTTTGAATACATTTCCTGTAAGCACAGTAACCATCCTGAATTGACCCTGAACTAAGAGGCAGATAAGAATTTAACAATGTTAGTGTGTCTGAAGTCACATACAGAGCTCAGACCAGGCATGGACAGCAGATTTCCTCCCCAGAACACATGATTTAAAAAATTAATACTGGTTATAAGTAAAATTACGTTAATTACAAACGTCATCACGCTACCACGTGATGTGTACGTACCTCACTTAAACTAAAGACGAAGTTATTTCTGCATTTCAGACTCCCCGTCTCTTCATTTGAATTAGTTTAATGTTTTGAAGTTACAAAGTATAACAGGTTCAATAAAGCTAATCGTTTCATGGTTACCGTTACTACTTAAATTAAAAATTGACTTAATTACTTCTGTTGAAGAACCCCAGTTGTAAAGGTGGGATTTAATCTTGTCTCTGTGATCTAGAATTACAGCTGCACATCCAAGCACACGCAGACGATGTGGTCACTATCGGCTGACAGAGACACTACATCACAACTCCAGTAATCTGGATCCAGTCCTGACCTTGTGTGCTGTCTATGTGGAGTTTGCATGATCTCCCTCTGCCTGTGTGGCTTTCCCCAGGTGCTCTGGTTTCCTCCACATCCCAAATACAGTCATAGAAAAGTACAGCAAAGGGAAAAAACAGGCCCTTTGCCCAATCTAATCCATGCTGAACTTTTAAACTCCCATCAACATGCACTGGAACCATAGTTCCCCATGCCCCTACCATCCAAGTACCTATCGAACTTAAACGTTGGAATCGAGCTCGCATGCACCAATTGTGCTGGCAGCTCGTTCCACACTCTCATAACACTCTGAGTGAAGGAGTTTTCCCTCATGTTCCCCTTGAGCTTTTCACCTTTCACCCTTAACCTATGACCTCTAGTTGCAATCACATCCAACCTCAGTGGAAACAGCCTGCTTGCATTTGCCCTGTCTATACCTCTGTCAAATCTCCCCTCAATCTTCTACGCTGCAAGGAATAAAGTGGTAACCTATTCAATCTTTCCTTCTAACTCGGGTCCTCCAGACCCAGCCACGTCCTTGTAAATTTTCCCTGTACTCCTTCAACCTTATTTCCATCTTTCCCAAGGTTGAAAGAATGCAAAGAAATGCTAACAGTCACGAGGTTAATTGCCCACTGTCAGTACCCCTGGCGTGTAGAGAAGAGGTATGTGGAACATACAGCAAAGGTACAGGCCCTTTAGCTATAGTGTTGTGCTGACCTTCTAACCTACTCTAAAATCAATCTAGTTCTTCCCTCCTACATAGCCCTCTACTCTTCTATCATCTATGAGCCAATCTGAGAGCTTCCTGAACACTCCTAACGTCCCTGCCTCTTCCAATAGCTCAGGTGGCACATTCCACACACCAGCCACTCTCTTTGCAAAGGACTTACAAAGGAAACTTGGACGTTGAGGGAATGAGAGGAGAGCGTTTCCAGGGAAGGTCATTGGGGAGCGCAGTTTTCTGTGAGTTAGCATTAAACCGATGAGCCAAAGTGTCCTCCTTCCATGTTGTAAGGTAGTTCTCTTATCAGTCTACACCCGCTACTTGCAACTGTGTCAGTCAGCAAGGTGGAGGAAGCTCAACCACCTGACCATGGCAATGGAGATCAGTTGGTGCAAGATACAGTATGTTGGAAATGATGTTGAGAACTTGAAGGCCTGTCACGTCTGGTTAGTCCCACAGAGACCGCTGTGTGAGTGTAGCTTCTTCCTGTTCACAGATGTACGTCACCATCATGTTCCAGGCGAAGGGGACGCGGCTGACCAAGCCCGCAGTGTGCCTCACTCTCCTGTGCCTCACCTTCCTCACCGGGGTGGTGCGGGTGTCTGAGTATCGGAACCACTGGTCGGACGTGCTGGTGGGATTCGTGACCGGAGCCGCCGTGGCGGTGTTTCTGGTGAGTGCCGGGAATCTCACGGGTCGTCCAAGCGCCTGAGTGCCGGGGCAGAGAATGAGAGCCAGCCGCTGGTCTGGGAATGGGGGGGGGGGGCTGGTGGGGTCAGTCACACACTGCAGGTTTGAGCCAGGGAAGGATCTCAGATCTATCCATTTATCATAAATCCCTCAAGTTTCAGCCTAAATTCAATACAACTGTTACCTCCAAGCTCAATCTCTCATTCCGTTCTGGCTTAGGTGCTGCAATGCCAGTTGTGGCCAAGGGGGGCACTGCGCATTCAGCCTCAATATACAGAGTTTTTACTCAGTTGGGCAGCCTAGCGGTTACTGCAACGCTATGACAGCTCGGGGCGTCGGAGTTCAGAGTTCAATTCCAGCATCATCCGTAAGGATTCCGTACGTCCTCCCCTGGAATGCATAGGATTCCTTCCACAGTCCAAGGACATACCAGGAAGGCTAACTGGTCATTGGAATTTGTCCTGTTATTGGTTAGGGTTAACCAGGGTTGCTGGGGTGAGGTGGCCAAAAGGGCGTACTCTGTGCTGTTTCACTAAAATAAAAGAAATAAAATAAAGATTGTGACTTTCAGCAAACAATCTGCTGGAAAAATCCAGCAGGTTGAGCTGTGTGTGTGTGTGTGTGTGTGTGTGTGTGTGTGTGTGTGTGTGTGTGTGTGTGTGTGTGTGTGTGTGTGTGTGTGTGTGTGTGTGTGTGTGTGTGTGTGTGTGTGTGTGTGTGTGTGTGTGTGTGTGTGTGTGTGTGTGTGGAAGAGAGAGAATTGTCAACGTTTGGGCTCAAAGCCCCTTAAGCAGGGCGCAGAGTTTCAACCTGAATGTCAACAATTCCTTGCCTTCCTCAGGGGTGGCTCGACCTGCTGAGTTCCTCCAGCGTGTTGTTAGTTGCTCCAGATTCCAGCGTCTTGTGACTCCAGAATATCCCCGATAGGCAGCTCTGATAGTTCGCAGGAATCAGAGGATGAGCTCTAAGACTCTTGAATAATTTCCGACAGGTCTGCTGTGTCGTGCACAGATTTAAAGGGTCAGACCCTGTTTGTAAGAAGGTGGGGAACGTCTCGAAACCAGTCCGTGTGATGCTCGCCCTCCCCTGTGTGGAAAGTCCACTAGAAAAGTTAAGTGTTGTTCAGGTAAGAGGTCGACACCACAGTGGCACTTGGCAAGTTGCTGGCCAAGGATGGTCCACCTTAACTCGGCTCTGATGTGGAAGAAGGACATGTGGACAATCCCCTTAACTGATCCTAGATCTCTTCAGGATCGGGACTGTAAATTGGAACTAAATAGGATTTATCTCCAATTGTGCCACCCATTCCCAACTTCCAACAGAGCATTTTTTTATAATACTTTGTTCTTGTAGAATATGTTGTTCTCACTGACGTCTCTGCACTGTTAGTTAAGTTGTGAGATCAGGGACAACAATTTAGACATCAAGATAGAGCCCATTATCTAATGCAAGGCCTGGCCTAACCTCTTGACCCTCAGCCCCGGACTAATCCTTTCTACAGGTTGTCCTGCAGTTTATGTCCATTCTTGTCAGGCAGTGTCAAAGTCTGATTGCTGTTCCCTGGAGTAACTCAGACCTCTAATAAACAATTACCACAACCTGTGAATAATTAGGTACCTAGTCCTGGATGATGTTGCTGGGCCTGAGCAACACTGGGTGTTTTTTTTTGTTGTCTTAGAGCAGGAGCTGGCCTTCTGGCCCCTCGAGCCTGCTGCACTTGTTCGTCAAGATCATGGCCGATCTTCCTCGGCACCATTTCCCTCCACTGTTCCCGCACTCCTCAAAGTTGCTCTCTGCCCTGAATTAACACAATGGTTAAGCCTCTCCAGCTCTGGAAGCTGAGAATTCTAAAGGTCCATTAACCCCCAAATGAAGAAACCTTTCACCTCAGTCCTAGTGATCTGCGCCTTATTCACAAATTGTCCCTCTTGTGCTAGATTTCCCAAATTGCAGAAGATATTCTCTTGGCGCCTGACCTGTCAAGCCTTCAAAGGATTTATGTTTCGCTAAGATTTCTCATTCTTCTAAGCTCTAAACACTGGCAGGAAATCTAACCTCATAGAATAAGCCCAGCATCCCTGGAACTCATCCAGTAAATCTGTCTGCATTCTTCCAATGGCAAGTACATTTCTTCATGGGTGGAAGACACGACACCTGTACACAACACAGCGAGTGTAGATAGAATTGCAATAAGACTATTTTAGAAGTTTTATCAAACCCTCCCATAATTAAGGCCATCACGTTTGCCCTTCTGATTGTTGACTGCACCACCTATTGGCGACTTGTTATCAAGTATGTCCCTTTGCAGATCTATACCAACCGTTCTCCTACATATTCAGAAGTACTCCGCTCTTCTACCTGTACCAGAGTAGATGACCTCCTGTCGTTCCACTTATTGTGAGGTCTGTACAGATGTGAGTACAGTTTCAGAGTGAACTCTTTCCCTTCCAGAATTGTTCAGCTGAATTCTCAGAAGGAACATGAGCGATCCTGCTTCTTCCCCTCGACGCCGGATGTGTTGATTGCCACTCGGTCGGTGATGAGTGAAGTCTGAGTTCCAGCCGGAGCCCAGTGCGTGTACAGCTTTGCATGAACAGCAGTCTCACTCATGTAGAGTCTAGTGATTGTCGGATTTGTAGGAACATTTCCCTGTGGTATCTCTTTTCGTTTCTGTTCTTCTCAATCCTTTGAGTGGAGCACCAATCCTCTGTGTTGGCGAACACCATCCTTAGGAACAGGTACAAGACCCCCTGTAAGTTTTGCTGCTGTTACAGCTGCCCCCACTTCTGCTCGGAGCCGTGGTTTGTTATCGAGGCTGTTTGTGACTGGTCTGGGGTAGGTGGGGGGAAGCGTCACTCTGGTCCTGGTTTACTAAGTGGATTAGGGGTGACTTTTCCATACTTCCCCAGGCCAGGGCCTTCCAACACATGGGCTCTGATCTTCATTATTGCTGGAATTCCACAATGTCATTTCACTCATCATCTGACTATAGGAATAAGCAAAGGTACCTTCTCAAGGTCAAGGGGGAGCTGGGGTAGACATCATCTGGACAGTGGATGGGGAACATGAGAGACCATCTGGACATTGGTGGCTACTGGCTGGACATTGGGTGAGGACTGGCTGGCTCTCTGGTACAGTCACATAAGTTGGACATCGAGGGGGAAGATTCTGTAGGCATCGGGTGGGGATATTGGTTGGGAATCAGATTGACGTCAAAGACAAGATTATCTGTTGACATCAGGTAGGGATGGTACACCTAGATGAACTTAATGAAGACTATCTGGACTTTGGGTGTAAACTGTCTGGAGCTTTGATAGGAATAATCTGAATATTATTTTGGGGTCAGTAGAACATTAGATGGGGATGAATAGAAATTAAATAAACATTGGGGGGAAACTTTGTGCATGGACTGTCTGAATGCTATCTAGAAATTTGGAAAGGGGTGGCTTCTAACTGTGCATCAGATGTGGGTCGTCTGTTCACCTTCTTAACATTTGGTGGACACCTACAAGGAGAAGAGTGGGGGGATAGCTTGAACATCCAGTGGAAATTGCCAGGTATCAGTATCACAGCTTTCCAGCAGAATAACACAGGCTTCCCTTTCCTTGCACGGGTGGTCCAAGTAAGGATAAGGATGCGCTGCTGACAGGAGGTGAGAATCCTGGACATTCTGTGCACCGGCCCTGGAGGAAGATCTCAGG
Source organism: Hemitrygon akajei (assembly GCF_048418815.1). Taxonomy (NCBI): domain Eukaryota; kingdom Metazoa; phylum Chordata; class Chondrichthyes; order Myliobatiformes; family Dasyatidae; genus Hemitrygon; species Hemitrygon akajei. Next base: position 80,672,022 of record NC_133139.1, read on the forward strand.
TAATAAAACCTGCAGGGATTTTGCCTTTTCCTGTCCTTTGGGGATGCAGGGATGTAGTGTAATGTAAATATACAGCTTCGCCAGAAGGAACCACTCCAGAATTATTTGTCATGCTGTCTTTGTAATAGAGAAGTATTTGCCAGGAGGAAAGGAACCTTTGAGCTATAACAAGGCAGAGCTCTCGCAGCTAGATGACACGAGACATTCTTCAGATGCTGGAAATCTGGTGGAACTCAGCAGGCCAAGCAGCATCTATAGAGGGAAATGAACAGTCAATGTTTTGGGCCGGGGCCCTTCATCAAGGAAGAGGACAGAAGCCACAGTAAAAGGGGAAGGGGGGGAAAGTGCACAATCTGGCAGGTGATAGGTGGGTGCAGGTGAAAGGGTGGAGGGTGGGGGAGGGAGAGAATAATGTGAGAAGCTAGGGTGTGACATACTATAGAGACAAAGGACCGGAGGAGAAAAAAATCTGATTGGAGAGAACGGGAGACCACGGAATAACGCAAAGGAGGTGAGGAACCAGAGGGAGGAAAGTGAAGGTGAGGAAGGGGAAAGAGCAGCAGTAAGGGGGCCACAGGAATAATGGGAAACAACATGGGGGCATTGGGAAGTGGTTATCACTTCCAATTTCCACACTAACAGGCCTGTCCACAGTCCCCTTTACTGCCATGTTGATGCCATGGAACAACACCTCATATTCCATCTTGGTTGTCTCCCAACTTGTTGGCATCAACATCAAATTCTCTAATTTCTATGAACTGCGCGCCCCCGCCCAGCCCACTGAGTTCCTCCAGCACTTTGTCTGTGTTGTCACAGGTGGGTGAGTAGCCCAGGCATGGTTTATGGATGGTAGCGCTGTGTTCTCACCACTCCACTGAGCTGTTAGTGCCATTGTCAGTAGCAGCATCAAGCAGACGTGAGGATGAAGGGCACAGAGCTCCTGGAAACATGAAGACAAGGATGATTATGAGGTGCTCCTCATCAATTAACTAATCCTTTTGGGAGTTCAGTGACTAACAACCGCCTGCCCTGTGCAGAATGTGAATTTTCATTAAATGTTGAAATACTCTGATGATTGAAAAGAAGCACAATGTGGTGTATGTTTGGATTAAACTAATGATATCAATAGAATAAAATGCGTCTTGGAATTCATTGAATTTACCCAAACCACAGGTGCGCAAAGTAAGCATTCCCCGATGGTGACCATTGGGATTGGTGGAAGGAAGTTTATGGGTGGGTTTGGCTAAGACTTCAAACGATTCCAAAAGACATGGCTGCACGGATATTGGATTCATAAGTCATGATATTGCCAACTTCCTTAGGTTCAGGAACATTCCCAACTTCCTTAGATGCAGGGACGTCCCCAACAGGATGAAAAGTAGCAGCAGAAACCATCAGTAAGTATGTGGTAGAAGTCATCTTGAATGATAATGTGCCACTAGCCAAACTAGTCCAGCATAAAGCAGTACTGACATCTATCTGACAATGTGGAAAGTTGCCCCAGTAAGTCCAGGTCCAATCCAGTCTGACTAATTACCAGCCAAGTCAGTCATCAGTAAGGTGCTGTTGAGAATGCTGTCAAAAAGTATTTACTGACCGATAAATACCAAATCCTATTGTGTGCTTCACCAAGAGTATGAGCTTCTAAGCTTCATCAGAGCCTGGGACCAAAGAGCTGAATTCTCTAATACATAGGAGCAAAATTCGTCTAATTGTCCCATCAAGTCTGCTCTGCTATTGGCTGATTTATTTCCCCTCTCAACTCCATTCCCCTGCTTTCCCCCCATAACCTTTGATGCCCTTTCTAATCAAGAACCTGTCAACTTCTACTTTAAATATACCAAATGACTTGACATCCCCAGCTGCTTGTGGCAATGACTTCCACAAACTCATCACCCTTTGGCTAAGCAAATTTCTCATCTCTGTCGTAAAGGGACATCTTTCTATTCTAAGGCTGCACCCTCTGGTTCTAGCCTCTCCCACTATAGGAAACATCCTCTCCACATCCACTCTTTCTAGGCCTTTCAATGTTTTGTAGGTTTTAATGAGATCCTCCTCGTTCTTCTATACTCCAGTTAGTACAGGACTAGAGCCGTCAAATGTTCCTCATACATTAACCCTGGGATAATTCTTATAAACTTCCTTTGGACACTTTCCAATGCCAGCACATCCTTTCTTAGATATGGGGCCCAAAAGTGAGGTCCAGAAACATCAAGTTGACAGTGTACAGCATTAGGGAGCCCTGGTAAACTGAAGTCAATGGGCACCAAGGGGAAAGTCTCCAGTGACTTGCCAAACTTCGCACATGAAGGAAGATAGTTGTGACTGATGGAGATCAATCATCTGAGGCCAAGGATATCACTGCAGGAGTTCTTGGAACAGCTTGTGAGACTCACTTCATTAACGGCTTTCCATTGCAGGATCACTGATAATTGCACAATCTTCAATTCCATTTGTGGTTTCTCTGAAATAGTCCATACCTGCATGCATCAAGAGCCAGGTAACTTTCAGACCAAGACTGATAACTGGCCCATAACCTTCACTTCTCAGGAGAGTCAGACAAGGACCATCCCCAACATAAAGTTGGGTTACAAACTTTTTGACGTTCAGTGGCATAACTATGCTGTCTCCCACCAATGACCTGAAACTCAACTGCACCAGCTACATAATGCCATTGCTATAAAGCTAGTCTGAGCTGGGCATCTTGTAGTGACACTCTAAAGCCATCCACCATCTACAAGCAGGTCAGGGACATGATGGGATACCTTCGACTCATCCAGGTTAGTGGAACAACAGTGAAGAACTGGATACAATTAAAGTGACACAGATAATGTGATTGACATCCAGAACATTTATTCTCCCTGCTGTCAGGGCAAAGAGGCTATAGCGTGTACCATTTATGAAATGCATTCCACTTACTTGCCCAGGCTATTCTGACAGCACCTCCCAAATCCACATCTTTTAACGCCATGACAATGACTCCAAGACAGTAGGGTGGGGAGTTCGCACTACTGATCAGGGAGAAGCTTAGATCATGAGAGATGTTGCAAATTTAGTAAAAAAAAGGAAACATACGTAAGGTTTGAGAAGCTGCAATTGGACAGAGTGCTTAATGAATGTATGGGAGTCACAGTAACACAACGGTTAGCCCAACGCTATTGCAGCTCGGGGCATTCTGCAGTTGAATTCTGATGCCATTCTATAAGGAGTCCCCGTGGAATGCATGGGTTTCCGTTGGGTGCTCCTCTTCCCTCCCACAGTCCAAAGATGTACCAGGTAGGTTAGTTGGTCATTGTAAATTATCCCGTGATTGGGTTAGGGGTAATCGGGGCTGCAGGGTGGCATGGCTCAAAGGGTCAGAGGGGCTAACTCCCCGCTCTATAAAGACAGACATACAGAGGAAGCAGAGAAGAATGTAAACAGGAAATTGGTAGGGGGTGGGGGAAGACTATAAGGGCCATTTAATGCCCTGTTAGGATTAAACATATTCCCATGGCATGTTAAAGGAAAGTGGGTAACGTGCGAGTGTGTAGGACCACTCCAGGACAAAAAGGAAGAGGAATCACACCTGAAGCCAGAGGAAGGGGCTGAGGTACAAAATGTACTTCACATCAGTAATGTCCATGGAGAAGGACATGGAGGATAGTGACATCAAGGAGGGGTTTACTCATAGTCCAGAGCATGTTGACATCAAGAAGGTGTTGGGTTTCTTGAAGAACATTAACACAGTGTCAGGGTCCGGTCCGGTCCGGTCTGGAATCCGCGTTCCGGGTCTCGATCCGGTCCGAGGGCTCCGGACTCCGGGTCCTGCAGTTGTCCCTCCCGTCACCAGTGATCTAGTTAGGACCCTCCTGGCTCAAGGAGGCACACCTGTGGCCCATTGAGCTGCAGGTGTGTATAAGGGGCCTTGGGACAGGGACCAGGCGGGTGGTCGTTTTGTTCTGTATCCTGTTCGGAATCCTGTTTTACCCTAATTGCTGCCCTGGTTGCTGGACTGTTCTGTATATGCTCTATCCGGTTGGTCTTGTTCCCCTGCCTCTCTCCTGTGCGCTGGTCCCGCGGTTCTGCCTTATTCTCCTTGCTTGCGCTGCCACGCTGTCGGTTGCCTTTCCCAATTTACCGGCGTATCACGGTAGTCCTGCTGTTCACCCTGGACCCAGCGTCCTACCCGTTGCCTCCGTCGGGCGGGTCCGGCCGGACTGCCACTGCCCCCGTGGGGGTTCTGCCCCTTCCACCTATTGCTCCCTAAGGGTTGTGCCCCGCACCTGCCCAGGTGTCCGCGACTGGCCCAGGCCTCCGTGTTTTCCGCCTGGGAGGCGGCCCTGCCCGGGATCCCTGCGGCCCGCCATAAGGAATCTACCTGCCTGCCTGCCTGCCTGACACTCTATCTACCTGAACCCCAGCTCTACCCTTAAATGCCATGGCATCCCCATCCTGTCCTCCCCCTTGTACTTCAGTGTCTGCGTCCTGTGTTTGGGTCCATCCGGCCGCATTCCTGACACACAGATAGTCACCGTAGACTAAATAGAACATTGATATAGATGGTCACCGTAGACTAAATAGAACATTGATACAGATAATCACCGTAGACTAAATAGAACATTGATATAGATGGTCACCGTAGACTAAATAGAACATTGATATAGATGGTCACCGTAGACTAAATAGAACATTAACACAGATAATCACCGTAGACTAAATAGAACATTGATATAGATAGTCACCGTAGACTAAATAGAACATTGATATAGATGGTCACTATAGACTAAATAGAACATTAACACATAATCACCATAGACTAAATAGAACATTGATATAGATAGTCACCGTAGACTAAATAGAACATTAACACAGATAATCACCGTAGACTAAATAGAACATTGATATAGATGATCACCATAGACTAAATAGAATATTGATATAGATGGTCACCATAGACTAAATAGAACATTTACACAGATAATCACCGTAGACTAAATAGAACATTGATATAGATAGTCACCATAGACTAAATAGAACATTGATATAGATGGTCACCATAGACTAAATAGAACATTGATATAGATAGTCACCGTAGACTAAATAGAACATTGATATAGATGGTCACCGTAGACTAAATAGAACATTGATATAGATGGTCACCATAGACTAAAGGGATCTATGTCAGGTGACTGAAGAAGGCAAGAGAAGAGGTCACTGGACCCTTGACAGAGGTCTTTAGTTATAGGTGTGGTCCCAGAGGATCGTAGAATCGAAGGTTGGTCCTCTGTTCAAGAAAGCCAAAGGAGGAATGAGATCCTCATATTAGAGGTAGTGAAATTATGGGAAAAGATTCTTTGGAATAGGGTATACTTACCAGAGAAGCACGGATGTACTAAGGACAGTTTTCATTGCCTTCTGTCGAGGAGGTCATGTCTTACAAACGGTTGTGTTTTTGAGGAGGTGACGATGATGATCAAGGAGGGTAGGGCAGTGGATGTTGTATACACAGACTTTAGGAAAGCCATTGACGTGGTCCATCATGGGAGGCTGATCCAGCAGTCTAAGGCACTTGGAGTCCAAGGCTGATTGGATTCAAAACTGACAGCCACAAGAGACAGGGGTGTTACTCCAATTAGATATCTGTTATCAGTGGTGTTCTGTCAGGATCAGTGATGGACCACTGTTGTTTGTGATGTATATACAAGTGATTTGGTTCCTTAAACCTTCCTGCCTGTGGCCATCAAACTTTACAACTCCTCCCTCGGAGTGTCAGACACCCTGAGCCAATAGGCTGGTCCTGGACTTATTTCCACTTGGCATAATTAACTTATTATTATTGAATTATTTATGGTTTTATAATGCTATATTTCCACACTATTCTTGGTTGGTGCGACTGTAACGAAACCCAGTTTCCCTCAGGATCAATAAAGTATGTCTGTATAGCTGGGCATGGTAAAGGGGACCAGTGCCTCAAATAGCCTCTGACAACTGGGTCCAACTGCTGGCCTTCACACGTGGCTCAGATTGATTGTAAACTGTCCCATGATCAGGTCAGGGTTAATTGTGTTTGTTGTGGGTTGCCGAGAGAACGTGGCTTGAAGGGTGAACTCTATACTGTATCACTAAATAAAATAAAATACATGAAGATAGATAGATGTTCAAATTCTTACATTGTGTCGGCCAAAGTTTCAAAAAAAAGTCTTCAAAAACAGCAACACACACACACACACACACACACACACACACACACACACACACACACACACACACACACACACACACACACACACACACACACACACACACACACACACACACACACACACACACACACACATGAAATGCTGGAAGAACTCAGCAGGTGTTGCTGGGGTGGCAAAACTCGAAAGGGCCAGAAGGTGCCTACTCCGAGTTGTATTGTTAAAATTAAAAGTAAAAATAGATAAAAGTTCTGATTCTTACATCGTGTTGGCCAAAGTTCTGAGAAAATGTGCCTTTAAAAAAAAATAGCAGATTTAAAAAAATAGCAACACACACAAAATGCTTGGAATAAAAGGATCCTTTTCTGGTTGGCTGCCAGTGACTAGTGGTGTTCCGCAGGGGTCTGTGTTAGGACCGCTCCTTTTAATGCTGTATATCAATGATTTAGATGATGGAATAGATGGCTTTGTTGCCAAGTTTGCAGATGATACAAAAATTGGTGGAGGGGCAGGTAGTGTTGAGGAAAGGCGTAAGCTGCAGAAGGACTTTGACAGGTTAGGAGAATGGGCAAGAAAGTGGCAAATGAAATACAAACTTGGAAGATGCATGGTCACGCACTTTGGTAGTGGAAATAAATGTGCAGACTATTTTCCAGATGGGAAGAAAATCCAAAATCTGAGATGCAAAGGGACTTGGGAGTCCTTGTGCAGAACACCCTAAAGGTTAACTTGCAGGAAGAGTCAGTGGTGAGGAAGGCAAATGCAATGTTAGCATTCATTTCAAGAATACAAGATCAGGGATGTGATGCTGAGGTTTTATAAGGCACTGGTGAGGCCTCACGTTAAGAATTGTGAACAGTTTTGGGCTCCTCATCTAAGAAAAGATGTGTTAGCATTGGAGAGGGTCCGGAGGAGGTGCCCAAGGACTATTCCAGGAATGAAAGGGTTATCATACGAGGAACATTTGATGGCTCTGGGTCTGTACTCACTGGAATTCGGAAGGATGAGGAGGATCTCATTGAAACCTTTCGAATGTTGAAAGGCCTAGACAAAGTATATGTGGAAAGGATGTTTCCCATGGTGGGGGAGTCTAGGACATGAGGGCACAGGACAGAGGGGTGTCCATTTAGAACAGAGATGTTGAGAAATTTCTTTAGCTAGAGCGTGGTGAATTTGTGGAATTTATTACCACAGCTGGCTATGGAGGCCAGGTCGTTGGGTGTATTTAAGGCAGAGATTGATAGTTCTTGATTGGACATGACATGGAAGGTCCAGTGAGGAGAAGGCTAGGGAGCGGGCTGAGGAGGGGAATAAAGGATCAGCCGTAAGACGTAGGAGCGGAATTATGTCACGTGGCCCATCAAGTCTGCTCCATCATTCAATCATGGCTGATCCTTGACTGAATGGCTAGCAGACTCAATGGGCCAAATGGCCTAATTCTGATGTCTCAGGCCGAGACCCTTCTCAGTCAAGAACTGCTGAGTTTCTCCCAGCATTTTGCGTGTGTAGCTTAAGATTTCCGGAGTCTGCAGACTTTCTCGTGTTTAAGATTTTTTAAATAGCTGCCTTTCATTCCATGGATTCTGGATCCGTGCCATGGAAGTGGAAGGTACAAATGTAGTACTGTTTGAGAAAGGTGGAAGAGAAAGAAAAGGACTTGACGGGCTGACATCAGTAGTAGGTCTATTCATAAGTGATATCAGAGCAATTAGTTCAACGTTCAAAGTTGAAAGTACATTTATTATCAACGTATAAATTATAGAACTTGGAGTTTGCCTTGTTCACGGCAGCTACAAAATAAGAAACCTAAAAGAACCGGATTTTTAAAATGACCAACAGGACAGAGGGGTGTCCATTTAGAACAGAGATGTTGAGAAATGGGGGATTTTGCAGAGGGGCAAAAAACAAATCATGCAAACAATCGTACGAACGTGAGCATTCAGCACAAAATCGAGTCCATAAACTCAAAGCCAGGAGCAGCCTGAGCAGGCCCACAGCCTCAGTCTCTGTTCATCGCAAATCATCGGGAATCTCACAGACACTGGGCCAGAGGAGCCAGAGCAGGCCCACAGCCTCAGTCTCTGTTCATCGCAAATCATCGGGAATCTCACAGACACTGGGCCAGAGGAGCCCGAGCAGGCCCACAGCCTCAGTGTCTGTTCATCGCAAATCATCGGGAATCTCACAGACACTGGGCCAGAGGAGCCCGAGCAGGCCCACAGCCTCAGTCTCTGTTCATCGCAAATCATCGGGAATCTCACAGACACTGGGCCAGAGGAGCCCGAGCAGGCCCACAGCCTCAGTGTCTGTTCATCGCAAATCATCGGGAATCTCACAGACACTGGGCCAGAGGAGCCCGAGCAGGCCCACAGCCTCAGTCTCTGTTCATCGCAAATCATCGGGAATCTCACAGACACTGGGCCAGAGGAGCCCAAGCAGGCCCACAGCCTCGGCACCGAGGAGAGCAGAGTAAAAGTTGTGGAGCAGGATCGGCCCGACCCTCACCTTCAGTCCCGTCACCCTGCCTTTTCAGGGCATCTGGCCTGGCGTTTAAATTGGCCCGAGCACCCGGTCAGCCCCCACACTGCGACATGCTCTGAGCCTGGCCCGTGCTCGACCTCTCTAAACCAGCCGGGCACTCAGATGCACCGGTTCCGAAACAACTCCGACTGTGTCTCGAGCATGCCTCAACCTCGCTCTGCCTCCGCCTCGAACATGCCTCAACCTCGCTCCGACTCCGCCTCGAACATGCCTCGACCTCACTCCGACTCCGCCTCCCACCCACACGCCTCACCCCTCAGGTCAGACTCACCTTCGCTCACCTCTTCATTATTTCTGGTGATTGTTCGCTGCGATTTTCTGCAGAAAAATAGTGTTATTAATAGAGCATTTCATTGCATTCCTTGCGTTGAAAACCATGAGCAAGTTACAGCTCATCCTCTGCTTTGCCATCTTACACCAGTAGTTTAGATGGGCAATTTCAATCTGCATTTATAAATTGGAAATTATGTTTAACAAATCTATTAATTTTTGAGATTGTATCTAGCAGAATCGATAGTGGACAAGTGGATGGTATTTATTTATATTTACAGAGGCCTTCAACAAGGTGCTGAACAAGAGATTATTAAACACAATTAGAACGTATGGGACTTGGGGTAATACAATGTATGGATTTAGGATGTGTCTTTGAAAGACAATGTCGGGCAGAGCAAGAATTAGGAAGGAAAAGTACACGTTGGCCTTCAGGATAAGAGAATTTGAGTCTAAGGATAAAGCTATTAGTACTGGATTCACAAAGTGGTCCAGAAAGGGATGTTGTGGATCGGTCTGATCGCCCAGCTAGGGAAGGATATAACTGTGATAGACAGAGTGCAGAGAAAGTTCACCAAGTTAATTCCTGGGCTGAGGTGGGGGAGGATTCGTCTGAGGAGAATGAAACTGAGTCCACTGTCGTTGTGGAGTTTACAAGGTGCACAGGTAAGCTAATTTAAACTTCATTGCACTGCACAAAAGGGGGTTGATGTTTTCTCTGGGCAGGGGTGTCTAAAGCCAGCAGTCTTTTCCCAAGCTCTTACTGGAGTTATAACATTACACCCTTGCTGGTGGCTTCGGGTTACTGCCTCGGTCCTGTTGGTAATTTAGGGAGAAATTAATCCGAGGCGCCTCTAGTTGGTGCAAATCTGCAGATGCCGCGAGTCCTAAACCACGCACACAAAATGCTGGAGGAACTCAGCAGGCCAGGCAGCAGCTATGGAAAAGAGGAAACAGTCGACATTTCAGCCCGAGACCCTTTGTCGGGACACTGATGCAGACCACTTCCTGCTTGTGATTCCTAATACTGTACCCACTTCCCATGCTTCCGGTTCATCCCATTCACTGCAGGTACAGTAACTCGGACTGGCTGCTCAGCAGCTCCCTCTGCTGGTAACTTGCTGGCTAATACTCCCTCTGCGCACAATCGTCACTATGCAGAACGGTAGGTTCTTTGCAAAAGTCACCCTAAACTTCCAGTGGCCTGCCTCCCACTCTGCACCTCCTGCCTGTGGCCTTCTGCCATATAACCATATAACAATTACAGCACGGAAACAGGCCATCTCGGCCCTTCTAGTCCGTGCCCTGTTACAATGAGGCACAATATAAGTTTGAGGAAGCTCTGTCTGGGCACTTGACGGCTTGAAGAACTTGGTATTGAATTTTCAACTTTAAACAACTCACTTTCCCTTTCTTTCTCTTGGTAATAACTGGTCACTTTTTGAACACAGAACAGTACAGGCCCTTCAGCCCACAAGGTTGTGCTGACTTTTTAAACCTACTCTACAATCAGTCTAACCTTCCCTCCTACACAGCCCACACACTCCATATTTCTTTCTCCATGTGTCTGTTAAGTGGCCCTGATGTACCAGCCTCCACAGATCGTTCATGACGATATTGAATGGTTCGAGAGGCCGAGTGGCCTAATCCTGTTCTTACTTTCCTGTGTTCGGTCTTACCAGTAGCAATTGACACACAAAGAAATAAATCAGATCTTAACTGTCCTTGATCGCCATATTGTATGCATTTTGTTAAGCATCTGAGAAGAGTTTGGCTTGTTCACAAGGATTGTTCCAAACTTCTGAAAGTATCCTGGTGGGCTGCAGCTCAGCTGGATGCAGCAACTGCTCTTCTCTGAACTGCTGGGACCTGCAGAGAGTGATAAACGCTGCCCAGGCTATCACAGGTCTGCAACCTTGTGGTAAACTATGTATACCTGTCTGGACACGCCCCTCTGCTGACTGCTCCTGTGGCTCCTCACACATACCCCTGTATATAGGCGATTGGAGGCATTGCTCCTCCCTCAGTCTCCGAGATGTCGTGCTCCCTTTTGCTGCTAATGAAAGTCTGTCGTTCACTTCCAGTCTCCGAGAGTTATTGATGGTGCATCAAACCTTCTTCCAGCCTCTGAATCTTAACGATGCTTTGGACCAGGAAGGTTAACAATATTACTGAGGATGCCTGCTGTCCTGGCCATTCTCTTTTCAAAGTTCAAAGCATGTATATTATATGAAACCTTTACAGGCAGCCATGAAACAAAGAAACCCAGTAGAACCCACTAAAAAAAACGATAGTCTAATACCCAATATGCTGAAAAAAAGTCATGCAAACAATAAAAGTAAGAAATGGCATTCAGAACTGAGAGTCCACAGCAACAAAGCCAGGCATCACTGCAGCCGGTTCAGCAGCCTGTTTACTGCAGGCCGCAGCCTCAGCTCAGCGAGAGACAGTAAGGCTTACGGAACAGCGAGCTGAATTGGCCTGCCCCTCGCCTCCAACCCTGACATCCTGATCTTTTCAGCACTTAAATCGTCCGTACCTCGAGTTAAATCGTCCATTCCTCACTCTCAGGCCTGGGCCCTGTCATTTCAATACACTCTCAGGCCTGGGCCCTGTCATTTCAATATGTTCTCAGGCCTGGGCCCTGTCATTTCAATACACTCTCGGGCCTGGGCCCCACTGCCTCAATTTGGCCCATACCTGACCTTTCCAATTCGAACTGGCGCTTGAATTGATCAAGCCTCAGGCTTTTCCTTGCTCTCAGGCCCAGGCCTGGGCTCCACTGCCTCGGCTCTGCCCCACCTCAGTTCTACCACGTCAAATCTGTTCCAGTGATGGCCAAACATGGGTTCATTCTTCTACCTTCTAGGAAAGATACAAGAGCTTCAAAACCCTGGTTCAGATTCAGGATCAGCGTTTTCCCCATTGCATGTAAATCTCTGAAACACAGTAATTTCACATCCCCTCCCCATGGTGCTGTCACATTCTCAGACCCTCAATTCTACCTCTTCCCTTATTGTCACTAATTCAGTTGGAAATACCAGACTTTGACCCATTCTAGGGTTTACTATTTACTCTGCACCATTTATACTAGCAAGGAATATCGTTACACCCTGATGTTTATGACAATAATCTACCTCAACAAATTCCCTTTGTTCCACCCACCTCCTCGCCTCTAATTGTTTCTCATTGTTTACGAGTATTTTTTAAAGATAAGGCATAGTAATAGACCCTTCTAGCCCAATGAGTCGACGCCACTCGATCTTGTCTTGTCTATATTGGACCAACCACTGCCACTGGGCTATAGACGTGTAGGAGCAGTGTGTGGTTAAGTGTGTGCTCGGCTGAGGTTCGAACTAACGACCTTCAGATCGCTAGACCAAAGCTTTAGCCACTTGGCCAAGCGCCAACACATCCTAATTAAACTCCTAATCCTAATTCTAATCCCAATCCTAACTCCTAATTAAACTCCTGGTCTTTTGAATGGCAGAGAAAACCAGAGCACCTGGAAGAAACCCACTTTGGTTAAATCTGCTCTGCACTCTCTCCAGCTTTTTGGGAGGACGACCAAAACTGGTCACAAATGATTCCACGTGGCTGTGACCCCACTGCAAATAAGTTCTACATTGCATATCAAGTCAAGTCACTTTTATTGTCATTTTGACCATAACTGCTGGTACAGTGCATAGTAAAAATGAGACAACGTTTTTCAGGACCATGGTGTTACATGACACAGTACAAAAACTAGACTGAACTATGTAAAAAAAAACACAGAGAAAGCTGCACTAGACTACAGACCTACACTGGACTGCATAAAGTGCACAAAAACAGTGCAGGCATTACAATAAATAATAAACAGGACAATAGGGCAAGGTGTCAGTCCAGGCTCTGGGTATTGAGGAGTCTGATGGCTTGGGGGAAGAAACTGTTACATAGTCTGGTCGTGAGAGCCCGAATGCTTTGGAGCCTTTTCCCAGACGGCAGGAGGGAGAAGAGATTGTATGAGGGGTGCGTGGGGTCCTTCATAATGCTGTTTCCTTTGCGGATGCAGCGTGTAGTGTAAATGTCCGTGATGGCAGGGAGAGAGACCCCGATGATCTTCTCAGCTGACTTCACTATCCGCTGCAGGGTCTTACGATCCGAGATGGTGCAATTTCCGAACTAGGCCGTGATGCGGCTGCTCAGGACGCTCTCAATACAACCCCTGTAGAATGTGATGAGGATGGAGGGTGGGAGATGGATTTTCTTCAGCCTTCGCAAAAAGTACAGACTCTGCTGGGCTTTCTTTGCTACGGAGCTGGTGTTGAGGGACCAGGTGAGATTCTCCGCCAGGTGAACACCAAGAAATCTGGTGCTCTTGACGATATCTACCGAGGAGCCGTCGCTGTTCAGCGGGGAGTGGTCGCTCCGTGCATCTCCTTTGTTTTGTTCACATTCAGAGACAGGTTGTTGGCAATGCACCAGTCCGTTAGCCGCTGCACCTCCTCCCTGTAAGCTGATGAGCCCCATCAAATTTGACTTTTCCTCCGCTGCTCCCCCTGCTGGTGTCTTGCCGTTGGTGCGGCCCTCCGCTCGCTTTCGCTCCACAGCGCCACCTGTGGTTGAATCGTCACCGACTTGCTGATGACGTATTTCGGGGTCGAGACGGCTCCTTTCCCTTGACTGATGACGTGGCTTTTGCTCCAGCGCGCCTCCGACGGCCGGGAGGACTCAGCTGACTCGGGCTTGGCAGCGCAGCCCGCCCCCTGCCGGCGACTCGGCGGAACTGCAGTGACGCATTGGCAAGTGCGGGGGAGTCCGGAAACGAGCGTCAGAATTTCCGGGTGAGAGTCACTCTGAGGATGAGGAGGAGGCGGCACTGAGCATGTGTGGGGGCTCGTCATAAATCAGTGTAAGTGAAGTGTATAATTAAAGTAAATGGTGAACTGGGGCGGTGTGGGTGTGAGCCCCCGGCCCGTGCGTGCGTGCGTGGGCCAAAGACACCTCGCAGGTACTCGGGCTGGTGCATTGGTAAATGGGAAACGGAGGGGGGGGGAAATAAACAACTTGTGACTGTCAGCGCCTTAAAGGTCACAGAAATAGCGGAGAACACGGTCTATGAGGAACTGAAGGGAATTGGCAGCAGAGTTTGCGGAAACATTGAAGAAGTTAATGGGATAGAGACAATAAATAAATCCCCATGTGTGAGACACGCTCACCTGCTAGATCTGAGTCAGAGGTCGACACGACCCAATCACACCCATATGACAGATTAACCTACTAACCCGAACGTCTTTGCAACGTGCGGGGGGGTGGAAACGAGTACCTGGAAGAAACCCGCATGTGAGACCTGCTTCTGCACTCTTTCCAGCATTTTTTTTTAGCAGAACCTGGTCGCAAATGATTCCATGTGCCTGTGGCCCCGGTTGCAAGTGAGCGTTACGGTGCTTGTGACAATCAACTTTGACTTCTGCTCCGTTGCCCGTCCCTGAATGCCGCTGCTCCTCAGGCAGGCAGCCCTTGACCCGCGGCGGTAGTGCTGGTGAAGGTGCCGGGGGAAGGGGGCGGACAGTCCCAGGATGTGATAAGAGGTTTGGCAACGTGTTTCCAAGTCAGGGTGGTGTGCGAACCTGCAGGTGATGGTGTGCCGCATGTTCTCTTGTTGAGAGAAGTGCTGGATTTGCAAAGTGCTGACAAAGTGGCCCGGCCAAGGGCTGTGCACTGGCGGGAGAGGGAATGACAATTTCGGTCGTGGTTGAGGTGCTTTGAAATGAATAGTGTCGTGCTGGTTGAGAGATGTTGCCTCCATAATCATATAGATAAGCGGAGTGTCCCATCCATCAAGTGCCTTGACATGTGGATCACTCCACAGGACGCCTAACCTCTGACCTGCTGGCCCCTGTGAGTCCCTCCTCAATGCTGACTCGCAGGGTATTGATGGAGAGACCCAGCGGTGTAAGGCCAGTGAACGTCAAGGGTAGGTGGCGAAGTCCTCTCCTGTTGGAGATAGTCATTGTCAGAGGGAGGTGGTTGGAGATGATCATTGCTTCCTTTGCTGAGGGGTTTGGCCATAGTGCCATCAGTAGTGGCACACTGCTGACACTGTGATGGAAGAAGGGTCATTGATTTTTAAAAAAAGGTTCGCATCAGGCTCGGGGCACTGCTGCTGTTCCCTGGGGCTGGAATTATGTCCATTGACGACCCCTTTGGGCGAAGTTTGATTCCAGCCATTGGTTGGCCTTTGACTTGGGGCGGCGCAGTGACGTAATGGTTAGCACAACGCTTTACAGGCAAACCAGGTTCGATTCCCACCCACTGCCAGTAGGGAGTTTGTACGTTCTCCCTGTGGCCGCGTGGGTTTCCTCCGGGTGCTCCGGTTTCCTCCCACGGTCCAAAATATGTCCCAGTTGGTAGGTAAATTAGTTACTGCAAATTGTCCCGTGATTAGTCTAGGATTAAATCAGAGGATTGCTGGCGGCGTGGCATAAAGGGCAGAAATAGCCAATTCCGTGCTGTATCTCAATCAGTGAATAAATAGTTCATTTTTGTTAGGGCAGGACGATGCTACACTCAGTCAGTGCTGCTGCCATGTCAGAGACAGTCTCCTCCGGACACAAGTTTGTTTGTCCATCGTACACAAAGGTTGTGATGAGGTTTGCAACCAGATCTTCCTCTCGAAATCTAAGCTGGGCATCGGTGAGCAAGTGCCATTTGACACCTTCCATTACTCTGAAAGGAAGTTTGTTCAGAGATGGTTAGCCGGGGGAGGTGAGCTAAGCATACAAAGGGATGTAGCCATAATCATGCACAAATCACACAAATTGGCAGGCAGATGGAGCAAGGTAAATATCATCTTGGCATTATTGCAAAGGAGGGAGTGAAGTTTATAGATTGGGAAGTGTTGTTTCAACAGTACAGGATACTGGTGAGGCCACACCTGGAATACCTTGCACAATATTAGTCCCCTGATTTAAGATAGGTGGTGGGTGAGATACATCTCTACCAAAGGAGGCGTGTGGTGCTCCTTCCCTCCGCTAGCCTGCAGGTCACCCTTGGACAAAGTGTAGCATCTGCTTAGCCCCCCCCCGATCAGGGTCAAGTAAAGCCATGGGAGCAGGTGGTAGATGGCCTTATCAGCTGCTGGTGCATATCGCACATCCTGGTTATGTGACCACTGATGCCAGGCAGAGAGTCTCCGCTGTGTATTGATAATGGCTGGGGTTACCCGTCTTGTAAACACACTGCCCAGACGAAGGCAGACCAGTTCAATACAAGAACAAAAACAAAAAACCAAAAACGGTCGTGGTCATGGAGACTCTGGTCGCCTTTGTCACACATAACGATGGTGATGATATTTAATAAAGTACGAGCAGGCATTGGAGAGAGTTTAAGAGACGTTCACCAGATTAATTCTGAGGCTGTCCTATCACCAGAAATTCGATCAGTATTCTTTGGAGGTCAGGAGAATAAGGGATGATCTCATTGAAATATTTAAGATCCTGAGGGGAACATGACATATTTCTCGCTGGTGGGAGGATCTTGGACATTACAGAGGGTGGTGATTTAAAAACTGGAACTTCTCAGAGAGGGTGGTGAATCATCCTTGTGGAGGCTGAATGAGTGGGGGTGTTTAGAGAAGGTGGATACATTTTAGGAAGATCAGTAAATTGAGGGCTATGAGTAGAAATGGTTCCACCAAGTTTAGTAGCTAAGCCACACGTGAAGGCCGGGAGCTGGACTTGGTTGTCAGAGGCTACTTGAGATCCATGTTTTCTGGGAGCATTTAATAGGCAGTGGGAGCTAATCCCCACTACCTCCCCAGTTAACCTTAAGGCTTGCTGGGGAATAATGAGGCGCGTGTCAAGTTCTCTTGAGTGTTCGCTGCTTTCCTTATTGGACCAGGTGATGTCCTGCTCTGGGAGTGATGACAGGTTGAGGAGTATGCTGATCCACGTGAGGGCATTTGTTGGGATGTATATCTCTGCTGTTTTTTTTGTCAATAGCACCTTGTAGTTGCCCGGATCTGAGCTTTCAAGATCTGCTGTAATGATGCACAACACAAGGAGAAGTGTGTCTCGGGAATTTGTCTCCACAAGGACTCTGTAGTGGTCACTTGTACGTACCGATGGCTTCACGAGCGTCAGTCACATAGAGCCACAGAGCTTGACCTGCAGCTCAATTCACTCGTCGCCTGCCATTAATCCGATCTGGTGGCCGTATCCTTCAGGATTCCACCAGCACTGTCTGTGACGGTGCTACCAACCCATCGTTGGTGACTGACAAAGCCGTACCCCAACCAGGACAGCGCACAGTTTGCGCCTCGTTACTGCAACTGCCCAAGTTTTATTTTAAAGTGGAGGAGCAGTGATCCATCAGCTGCGGGAGGAAGGGGAGTGGCAGTCAGGAGAAGGTTTGCTTCCAATCTGGAGTCAACGCTGAGGACTTTAAAGTACCTTCTTTCTACACACTGCTGATGGATCCATCATACGAGTGGGATGAGACGTACCCGGGGCTTGTGGCGGAGGAGTGTGGTAATATGACTATGAGTGTTGGACTTTTCCTTAATTAGTCTGTGGGACCTCTCTCCCACCTTGGTCACGGTCTCCAGATGGTTATAGAGAGGACTTTGTAATGTGGACCGCACTGGGAGTCAATTGTCCATTTGATGCTTAGGTTAACATAATTGGTATTGGTCTTTTTAATGTCACATGTGCTGAGGTACAGTGAAAAGCTTTGGTTTGCGTGTCTGTATCCGGAGATACCGGCCACGTGACAGATGCACTGCCACCTGGCTGGTCGGAGGACACACCACATGCCAATCAACATTTGGTCCCTCCCAACTAATCAGTGCACACCTAAATTATTGGTCACCTTAATTGGATTATCTCACCCAGCCCCATGCTATAAAAGGTGAGACATGTGCCTGGCTCGGTCTCTCTTACAGACCACCTCATTGAAGGTAAGTGTATTGATTTATGTTTGGGAAGGTCTATCGTTTGTCCTGGTAAGGGAGCCGCAGCTATCCAAGGTCAAGGGGGATAGCTGTTGTAGTGCTTTTCCCTTGTCCTTTGTTTGTGTAACCGTACTCTGTCCCCACACCGCTTCCTGTGTATTGTAGTTGCTTGTGTTGACCTGACTTCCCCTTGTAAATAAATACCTTATTATTAAAACTGTGTGTGTCCAGGCCTCTACTGTTGAGACTCAAAGAACCAGTTATTTTCCATCACAACAGGAGTTCCGTTCCTTTTCATTCCTCCTACATTTGAACGTAGTGGTACTGCTACAGTTGCCTGGCTGATTATGACTTACAAGAATCAGCCACCTAATTGGATGGGTCTGGAGTCACGTATAGGTCAGAGCGAATAAGCACTTCAGAGTTCCTCCCTGCAGGACATTAGTAAACCGGATGGGTTTTCGTGACAAACCTGTTTTTTTTCCTTTGTGTTATGTTTTGTAACTTCAAAACGTTAATCTAATTCAAGTAAAGACGGGACTCCAGGAATAAGGGTCGAACTTCATCATTAACTTTATGCGAGGCACACACGTGTTGCGTGTCAGTGTGATGACGTATGCAATTAACATATTTTTACATTTAGCCTGTCATTAGTTATTTAAATGAACAAAAATGCTTATATAAATATAAAAGATTTCTGGAATGTTAAATATACAACAGTCATCGTTACCATGTCTGGTTGATGTATTATTTGGAAGTGCCAGATCGTTAACCAAACAATTCCAATTCCTGCTGCCGTGGTGGGATTTGAAAGACCAGTAGCGCCCTGTGACCTTCATATTTTATATTTCCTAATCATAGAGACAGAGGCAATTCGGCCCATTGAGTTCATGCCAGCCCTCCCATCGCACCCATTCCTACACCTGTTTTCCTCTAATCTCCTACCACCCACCTTCCCGAGGGCTGTTGAAGTGACCTGCCAACCCACATGTCTCATTGGGCCAAATGGCCTAATTCTGCTCCTATGTCTGAGGTCGGGTGGGACTACAACCGGAGGTCATGGGTTAAGGGTGAAAGGTGAAAAGCTTAAGGGGAACATGAAGGGAAGCCTCTTTACACAGAGGATGGTGAGGGTGTGGAACGAGCTGCCAGCACAAGTGGTGCACTGAAGCTCGATTTCAAAGTTTAAGCAAAGTTTGGACAGATGTATGGAGGGCTGTGGTGATGGGAGTAGGCAGTTTAAATGGTTCAACGCAGACTAGATGGGCCAGAAGGCCTGTTTCTGTGCTCTAATTTTCTATGACGCTAAGAGGTTCACAGGAAGTGATCTGGTTTGGTGATCTTTAGATACAAAGAAAGATCGGAGAGATTTCCCAAAAATCGGAGACTCTAAAACTAGAGGGGAAAGATTAAGGTGAGGGGGAAGTTATTTAAAGACCTGAGGCAGATGTTTGTGGTTAAGATGGTCAGTGTATGGAACATGCTGCCAGAGCGGGTGATAGAGGTAGGTACAATGATAAATGGCATTTGCATAGGTACATGGGTAGGAAAAGAATGGAGTGACATAGAGTACTGAGCAAAAGTCTTAGGCACATTTATAACAAGGGTGCCTAAAAATTTTGCAGAGTACTGTATTGGTCAGTGTGGAGCAGGGAGCGAGTTGTTGGCGGGAGCAAGGGATGTTGGGAATGGCGAGGGTGGAGCGCTGTGGGAGGGGTGTGGGACAGGTGGCAGAGAAAGAATGTCCGGTAGAGGGAGATCGGTGTGGGTGCAGTCACACCCGGCCCTGAGACACCAGACAAGGTCATTTGGTTCCAAACAATTGGTTTATTGATCATTACAGAATGTCTCTCTGGTGCTTCCCACTCTTGGTCCACAACAGAGACCCATATCAGAATCAGGTTTATCACTCACATATGTCATGAAATTTATTTTTTGCGGTAGCAGTACAGTGCAATTCATAAAATTACTACAGTACTGTGGCTCCCTAGCTATACATTTGTGACTAAGACTTTTGCACAGTGCTGTCAGGACTAGCTCGGATGGACATCTTGGTCTACGTGGATGAGTCACGCCTGTTTCTGTGCTGCGTGATTCGATATTTGTTTATTTATTTATTACGTCCAAGGGAGTAAAAATCTTTATGTTGCTCCTCCATCGCAATGTACAAGCAATAAAGAGGGGAGATGTGGGAGGATATTGCCCAAACACTTATTATGTGCAAAATTGTGTTGTAACATGTATGTACAGTCAGATATGCAATCAGATCAATGTGTATTGATCAATCTGATGGCCTGATGAATGAAGCTGTCCCAAAGCCTGTTGGACCTGGCCTTACCATTTGCCAGGCGGAGGCAGCTGAAACGGTCTGTGGTTGGGGCGGCTGGAGTCCCTGATGATCCTCCGGGCCCTTTTTACGCACCTGCTGCTGCTAATGCCCTGAACTGAGGGAAGTTCACATCCACAGACGCGCTGGGCTGTCCGCAGCACTCTCTGCAGTGCCCTGCGATTGAGGGAGGTACAGTTCCGTACCAGGCGATGACACAGCCAATCAGGATGCTCTGGATAGCGCCCCTGTAGAAAGTCCTGAGGATTTGGAGACTCGTGCCAAACTTCTTCAGCCGGGTGATCACATGGGTTTGGGCGGGATGAATAATAAAATAAAATGGGCGGCATGGTGCCCTGTTGGTTGGCACTGTTGCCTTGTGGGATTCGGTGAAAACTAGAGTTAAGATTGGATCAGCCATGATCTTGCTGAATGGCTGAGCAGGCTTGAGGGGCCGATTGGCCTACTCCTGCTCCTATCTCTTATGTTCTTATGAAGTGAAAGAGGCACTGTTGTACTTTTTTCACCACACAGCCGGTATGTACAGACAACCTGAAACCCTCGATGATGTGTATACTGAGGAACTTAAAACTACTCACCCTCTCAACTACAGTCCCATTGATGTCAATAGGGGCTAGCTTGCCTCCATTCCTCCTGTAATCCATGATCACCTCCTTTGTTTTTTTGACATTGAGGGAGAGCTTGTTTTCTTGGCACCATGATTTTAGAGTGTTGACTTCTCCTCAGTAGGCTGTCTCATTATTAGAAATAAGGACTATCACTGTCATGTTATCTGCAAATTTGATCAGCTGATTGGAGCTGTGGTCGTAGGTGTATCGGGAGTAGAGGAAGGGGCTTAGGACACAACCCGAGGGGGGGCTCCTGTGTAGAGGGACAGAGGTGAGGAAGACCATTCTTACCACCTGCCGGCCATCCGACAGGAAGTCCAGGATCCAGCTTGCCAGGCTGGGGTGCAGGCCAAGCTCTCGGAGCTTCTTGTCGAGCCTGGAGGGGATTGTGGTGCTGAATGCTGAAGCGTGGTCTGAGAACAGCATTCTCACATAAGCATCTCTCTTCTCCAGGGGAGTGGGGACTGTGTGTAAGTGCTGTCGTCTGTCGATCAGTTGTGTCGGTAGGCGAATTGTAGGGGGTCCACTGTGGGTGGCAGCAAGCTGCAGATGTAGTCCTTGATCAGCCTCTCAAAGCATTTGCTCATGATTGAGGTGACTGCGACAGGACGCCAGTCGTTCAGACATGTTACCTTGGTTTTCTTCGGTACAGGGACAATGGTGGATGTTTTGAAGCAGGAGGGCGCTACACACTGGGCGAGGGGTTGATTAAAAATCTCTCTACTCATTGCAACCTTGCAAAATTCTGTTCATTCTATAGTGGTTCCCTTTGATGGTAACCCCTGCTCCCCTCCCACTGCCCGTTCGTTTATGAAAAAGGTTGATTGGGAATCACTCTAGAATGAAGGAAACTTCAAATCTGGTAGCCTGACATCACTCAGGGGAAAATGCTCACAAAAGTGTGAGGAAATAATCATGGACAGAGTTGATGTGGAGCTATGTAGTGGCGGGTGGGAGAATTGTTCAGCGTGGTCCCGTGAGAATTGCAGATAATGTACCAGTCAAGGGATTATGAGCAGAATTAGAGCCTGTGATTGTGGGTGATGTACTGGCTTGAATTGAGGACTGATTAACAGTCAGAGAAGGACTAAACAGCTCATGATCAGTTTGGGATGCTGTGATTCATGTGGGGTCGCAGTTGTTAAGTTTTTGTAAAATAATTCAGAGGATACAGAGCCTGCTATTTCCGAGAGCAAAGCTAGGTGGCAATATAGGTTGAGCTAGCTGGTAGTATAGGTTGAGGGAGATGTTTCAGGCGAATATGGCCAGCTCAGTGAATGGGCAGATTACTTATTTGTGGAGATACAGCGTGGAATAGGCCCTTCCAGTCTAATCATGTGACAATTTACCTACCAACCGGTACGTCTTTGGACTGTGGGAGGAACGCGGAGCACCCGGAGGAAACCCGTGCGGTCACGGGGAGAATGTACAAACTCCTTCTGGACAGCGGCGGGATTGAACGCGGGTCACTGGTACTGCAGAGCCTTGTGCTAACCACTATGTCCCATGGAATATCATATCCGGTACGCTGCTTTGGTGGAAAAAAAAACAGAAAGTATGGAGCACTTTTTAAATCATGAGAGATTGAAAGGTATTGATGTTCATAATCACGAGTGGGGAATTATTTTGTTACAGCAGCAACATTAAAAAAACACACATCAGAGGCTTTTTCCCAGGGCTGAAATGGCTAGCATGAGAGGGCATAGTTTTAAGGTGCTTGGAAGTAGGTACAGAGGAGATGTCAGGGTTAAGTTTTTTATGCAGAGAGTGGTGAGTGCGTGGAATGCGGTGGTAGAGGCAGAAACAATAGGGTCTTTTAAGAGACTCCTGGATGGCTACACGGAGCTTGGAAAAATAGAGGGCTATGGGTAAAGCTTCTGTAGTTCCAAGGTAGGGACATGTTCAGCACAGCTTTGTGGGCCGAAAGGCCTGTATTGCGGTGTATGTTTTCTATGTTTTTATGTTTATAATAATGATAATAATATAATAATATTAACAAAAGTACAGAATAAAAATATACACAATAAAAATTTGCCAATGTGCAATAATAATGGACAAAATAATGAAACAGATTATTGAACTATGATGTGTATTCTCTGTCACACAGAGATGACCTGTTGTATATGCTTATTGCATTTGGTAGAGAGTAGAAACATGAATGGGCTGTCTGGCCTGTTGTTCCTGCTCTGCTGGTGTGTATGAAACATTTAAAGTTACAGTGAGTACAAGAGTAAAGATGCTCTGCTGGTGAGTGTGCGCGTGGAATGTCGTGTACCTGCCCGATCTCCCTGCCTAGGGAAGTTTACACCTGCAATCGGGGAACAGCGACAAGGGTCACCGTATTCACTCTGCGCTGGCTGTGCTTTCCCGAGGAGGGTTAACACAGAATGAGGGGTGACAATGAGCTGCACAAAATTCAAACAGAGCATCACAGAATCAATGAAGAAATTAGTTAACTACGGGGGGTGGTGAATATTGGTGGCTCGGGTTGAGGCGTTTGGTGTCGTGGGTGCTTTTGCTGAGCTTGGTAATCGGCTTGTAGACGTTCCATCACCAGTCGAGGTGACAGCATCAGTGCGCAGTCGTTGGTGTTTCCCTCTGGGAGTGCACACGTTTCTGTAGGCCCCCCCGTTCAACTGCCTCCATCCTCTCTGGCTTCCCCTTCGGTTGACCATTGAATTCTATTGCCTTGCCTTTCTTTGGCTCTTAGGGGTTCGTGGATGGTGTCGATTTCGATATGCTTGCTTACATAGTTATCAGTAGAGAACCACGCTTCTAAAAATTCCCGTGCCTGCACCAGAACCTCCCTGGTGTCCCGGTTACGTCGGCCGGACAGGACGTAAGCTCTTCACTCGTTTATGGGAACACAAACTGACGGTACGGGGGCATGATCCACGGTCGCTGATCTCAGTACACGAAGACGGAGAAGGACTCTGCGGAGGTTCTGGCGCAGGCAAAGCAGGAAGCGGCACGAGAAGATGTAGAAGCGTGGTTCTCTTCCGATAACTCCTTAAACGAACAAAATGGACACCATTTACGAGCCCCTAAGAGCCAAAGAAACGTGAGGCAATAGAATTCAAAGGTCAGCTGAGGGGGCAGTCAGGACAGAGGCAAGCGAATGGTGGATGGGGGAGGCCTGTATAAACAGGAGCACTCCCAGAGAGGAACACCAACAACTGCGCACTGAGGATGTCTCCTCAACTGGTGATGACACATCTGCAAGCGAGCGAACACCACAACATCAGGTAACTGACTCCTGATTAGGCTGTCTAGAACCAGGCGTCCCACTCTCAGAGTAAGGAGTGGTCCCTTAATACTGGGATAAGGATAAGCCTTTTCATTCAGAGAGTAGTTAATTTTGTAATTCTCCACCCAAGTATACTTCAGTCAAGTTTACTCTAAACTGAGCTGGGTAGCCATTTGAATGCGCAGGGAAGCAAGGAAATTGGCTCAGGGCAGAAATAACCTTTTAGTTATTAAATGTTGAAGCAAGAATAACAGGCAAAGTCACCGATTCCCGTTTCTACTTCATGGGCTGTGTGTGTGTGTGTAGTTGCTACTGAGTGAAAACTCGTGAACGTCACTCTGTGTGTGAGAATGAGATTCCATAAGTTCCAGGATAATGTCTCACACAAGGGTGATATTCTGATTGAGAGAATGATCAGCAAACGAACACCCAGACACTGAGCAATTCCATACAGCTTGTTGGCCTCAGGTAGTTTCTGAATGTAGTAGTTGGACAGGGCACAGTGGGATTCTGGAAAGGTTTGTTGTTTTCAGAAATGTTTGGACTCTGTGAACTGTTAATCCAGGAGCAGGCTGGAAACGGCCTGAGGTTTAGTTTTCAAGCAGAAATGGGAGAGGATTAATTTTAAAACCACGGGAACAAGGCGCTTCTATTTAGTGGAGTGATCAGGTGGGATTAGCGCTACTATCCTCCAATTTAACAGCACTATAAATGCGCCTGGTGTTCCTGTCCGGGACCCAGTGCCGGACAACCTCGGGCAGGAGCCAGCCGTCTCGCCGAGCTGTGAGTAGACTGCAAGCGCAGGTACTCGACAAGTTGTTCACCGCTCTGAGTTGTGCTCTCTCTCATCAGGAGTCCCGCAGGAATGGATGGATCATATCTGGTGGTTGTGGCCAGCCTCTTTGTTTTCCAGCTCCTCTTCCACGTGATAACTCCGCGCCTCTCCGCTCTGCTCAGCTGGGGTTACAGCGGCTTATCTCAGGCGCAGAAAACGGAATGGCACTCCAGGTACTTGACCTCTGCGTTCTGGTAAACAGTGCAAAGTTCCTGATAGATTTACCCGCGGGGTCACCTCCCCAGGCTGATTGTGCTGCTCTGTGTTTATTAGTCTCTGCGGGCTGTCGAGTCAGTGAATGTTACCACCAGCCTTCAGATCAGCTCCCATGAGGCGTGTTTGACCACGTGTCATTCCAGCATCTAAATGTTGCTTCAGTTCTACCTTACTTGTCCCCAGATATTAACCAGGTTATGGTGTCAACCTCAGACACTTTCCCATATCCAAGGAAAAAGACTGTAGCTAAAATCCCCACCATTTCCACTCTTCCATCCCTCAGTAACCTGGAGTGTATCCCATTGGACGTGACTGGCATTCCTACATTGAGGCCCATTGCCCTTCCACTACAACCTCTGCCTCTCATCTAGTATTGTGAACGATGCATCCTCCTTTCTCTAGGGCGGGGAGGGGGGTCCATGGCGTAAAATAGGTTGGGAGCCCCTGCTCTAGGGGATCTGCATTCAGACCTCACGTCGCCTGCTCCAGACGCTGCAGAGGGGCTCTCTCCCCTCCAGTCTGCTTCCGCTTCCACGTGTCCCGTCCAGTTGACTACTCCCAGGGCAGCCGAAGCACAGGTCAGGTGCAGGAGAGAGAGCCATCTTCACTGGTGCATCTGCTGCACAGGTTAGTTCCAAGGTTTCCTTTACATAATCGCACAATGATTGTCCACCACTCCGCTTGCCACAGCTTTTTAACCGTAGGAATTATAGAGCATGGGAAAGGCCTTTCGGCCCACCAAATCCCTGCTAACCATATACACCAATCCTACAGTACTTCCATTTTATTCTCCCCACGCTCCTGTTAGCTCCCCGTCAGAGTCTACCCTCACCTACCCGCCAGAGGGGATTTACAGTGACCTATCAGCCCACACGTCTCTAGGACATCCAGGCGGTCACAGGAGAACATGCGGACTCCACACGGACAGCAGCACAGGTCAGGATTGAACCCAGGCTGCTGGGCCAGTGAGGCAACAGCCCGACCAGGTGCAGCACCTCGATCCAGATGAGCCGATCGCCGGTTTCTGAAGGGCCGCTTCATACCGTCATCTTGCTCCCTTGCTGATCTGTCAGACATGGGAGCATCCGCTCAGCAAGAATGTGGAGCATATGACTGCACAAGTAAGTTGGGTATAACTATAGATCTCTGGGTGAGTTTACTTTGCAGCTTCTAATTACAGATGCTTAACCTGCAAATAAATGAAATTGAGACACTGTTGTCTTAGTCCAGTAATCACTGGTTAACCTTCACTGAGAAACGTACCACCAGTAAGATTCTGAGGGAATCAGTACCTTCAGCATACACATAATGCATGTCCAGACTAACCTGGGATCTCCTGGTGTTGATCTGATCGCGTCTTACAGTCCATTATTGTTCGTGCTTGGACTCAACTTTTTTTGCCATTCCTCCGCAGGTGCGTGTCCACAGTTCACGCTCTCGTAGTTGGGAGTCTGGCTCTGTACATCCTCTGGTTCGATGACGACGTCAACAGAGACCGAATCTGGTAAGAGCCTGAAAGTCCCAGCATGAGTCTTTAAGTGAAATCTGCAGATACCGAAGGGCAGGGACCAAACTGAAAAGAAACCCTCAGCGGGCACCAGTTTTAGGCAGAAGCAAGGCCTCAGAGGGCACCCAACCCTTTGCGAGTGCGAAACAGCAGGATTTGCCGGCTCAAGACGGTGAATTGTGGAGGAAACAACAGCTCCCCAGCCCAGGATGTACTGAGCAATGCTGTTGGCAGTTTGCCCACTAATCTCCGTCTATCTTGATATGTTCAGTGTCCTTCTCTCCATTCTACCTGTGATCTCCCCCTGTGATGAACGATCTCCCCCCTCATTTCCTTCGTATTGTGAGACCATGTTGCCAGTTTTGTCTGCTGTTATCAGGAACAATCTCTCATTGTGGTAATATTTTTTTAAACACGAGATTCAGCAGATGCTAGAAACACAGAGCAATCTGTAACCCTAAGTGGTGGACACGGGTGAGGACAAAGAGAGTCCTGAAGTCCGTAGGAAGTGAAGGGACAAGGAAGATATGGGACTTCAATAGCTTCAGGGGTTACATCATTGCGTTGGGGTTACTTTAAAACCCTATTTCCAAAGTTTTTGGCACAGCTGATGTACCGACTGCTAACCCAATACTGGGAACCGAGGGTGTTTGGGGAAGAGCTATTTTTGTTACTTCTGGGGTGCAGTTTCAGGATTAGTCAGGCACAATTGATGTGTTTTTTTCCAAAAATGGCAATTCTGGCTCAGTCCATTAATTTTAAGTGGGTTGTTGGTAGATTTTTTGATGATCAAATGTATTAGTGCGAACACAGGGTTGGCCTACTGTTTCTGCCTGCTCCTGCCCTACTGAACACATGTCTGTATACCTCGACCCAATTTTATCCCCCTTGGTTCAGACCCTTCTTACCTACATCTACGGTCCTCCACGTGTTCTCAACTTTGAGTTCCCTAGTCCTGATCACCTCATTTTCACCGTGGATGTCCAGTCCCTATACACTTCTGTCCCCCAACAAGAGGGCCTTAAAGCTCTCCGCTTCTTCCTGAACAACTGAGCTCCCCAGTTCCTATCCATCGCCACCCTCCTCCATCCCGCAGAATTGGTCTTCAAGCTCCACAACTTCTCTTTCAGTCCCTCCCGCTTTTCCCAAACCAGAGGTGAATCCAAGGGGCCCAGCAAACCTGCCATTTCGTTGGCTATGTAAAACAGCCCATCCTCCACGCCTTTCTTGGTAACGCTCCCCAAATCTTTTACAAGTGCTTTGGTGCTGCTTCTTGCACCCGCACAAAGCTCATCAGTTTCAACAACTTTGCCTCCAAATTCCACTCTGCCCATTTCTACCACCTTTCTACCAATATATTGTATAAAGCTATTGACTCCCTCTCTCTCAGCTAACTTGACTATACTTCTTCCCACTCGGTCACTTGCAAAGATGCTATTCCCTGTTCTCCGTTCCTTCGTCCATGTCACATCCATTTCCAAGATGAGTCTTTCCAGGACATCAGGGATGTCCTCCTTCCACAAAAAAAAAAACAGGGTTTCACCTTCCTTCACCATTACCGAATGCTGCCCTCACCTGCGTCACCTCCATTTCCCAGATATTACCCCTCACCCCATCTTTCAGTTGCCTCAGCAGGGGTATAGAGTTCCACCACATGAGCCTCCGCATCTCCACGTTATTCTCAGCGACATCAGCCATCTTCAATGGGATGCTACCACCAAACACATCTTCCCCCCCCCCCCCCCCCCCCCCACCCGCCGCTCTCTGCTTTTTGCAGGGGTCACTCCCTCTGTGATTCCCTTGTCCATTCCACCCTCCCCACTAATTTCCCTCCTGGCACTTAACCCTACAAGAAGAAAAAGCGCCACACCTGTCCATTCACTTCTCCTACACCTCCATTCAGGGCCCCAAAATGTCCATCCAGGTGAGGCAACACTTCACCAGCCATGCTGAGGTCATCTACTGTATCCAGTAGTCCCAGCGCGACTCCTCTATGTTGATGAGGCCCAATGGAGATCAGGGGACCTCTTCACGCCATCTGCAAAAGACAGGATTTGTCGGTGGCCAGCTATCTTAATTCCATTCCCCATTCCCATTCATGAAATATCAGTCTGTGGGCTCCTCTGCCATGATGAAGCCACTGTCAGATTGGAGGAGCAACACCTCATATTCCATCCGAGTAGCCTCCAACACAACCTGATGGCATGAACAATGACTTCTCCAACATCCAGTTTTCCCCTCCCCCTCTTTAAATTCCCCACTCTGACCCCCCCTCCCACTTGCCTCTTCTCATCAAAACCTACCTATTACTTCCCTCTGGTCCCCCTCTTACTCTTCTTTCTCCCACGGTCCGCTCTCATCTCCTATTCCTTCTTCCCCCTTCCTTTTCAGTCCCAATGAAAGGTCTCAGCCCGAAATGTCGACTGTGGAAGCTGCCTGACCTGCTCAGTTCCTCCAGAATTTTTGTATGTTTGTCTTTTTGCTGCGTTTGTATTAATGTGTGTGATTATCTTGTGGTTACATTTAATTAAATTTAATGGACTGAGCCAGAATTGCTATTTTTGGGGAAGAAAAATACATCTCTGGTATCTAACCAATCTCGAAACTGCACCTCAGAAGTAACAAACAACACACACAAAATGCTGGTGGAACACAGCAGGCCAGGCGGCATCTATAGGGAGAAGCGCTGTCGACGTTTCGGGCCGAGACCCTTCGTCAGGACTAACTGAGGGTCTCGGCCCGAAACGTCGACAGCGCTTCTCCCTATAGATGCCGCCTGGCCTGCTGTGTTCCACCAGCATTTTGTGTGTGTTGCTTGAATTTCCAGCATCTGCAGATTTCCTCATGTTTGCCTCAGAGGTAACAAAATGAGTTCTTCCCCAACCACCCTCTGTTACCAGTGTTCAGTTAGCAGTCAGTATTTCAACTTTGAGAATAGTTTTAAATTAATTCCAAGACAATGCAACACTTGAGGCTATTGAAGTCCCACATGTCTTACTTGTCCTTTCACTTCCTGTTGACTCCAGACCTCAGTGATTCAGTGCTCTCTTCCACTTCCAACATTTAGGATATTGAAATGATTCAGAGATCTCCCTCTGCTGCCTGTGACCTGGGCTCTGTGATTCAGTTCCCAGCGGTGCTAGTTTCTGGGTCATTGGGCTATGCTTTACCTTGGCTTCAGCGTTCATCCTTGGTATAAGGGACATACAGCTGGCCTCATTCAAAGCTCCTGGTTGCTATCCTGATGGAAATAGTGTGTGTGAACATCTGCTGTGAACTTGGAGTCCAGATGTTTTGCTTATTAGAGCACACTACATTTGAAGAACATGCCCTCATCTGCTAGATTTCAGACATTGCTGGTGTTTCACAAGAAATTATTAATTACCCCGAACCCATCATCTTTCCTCATATGGATCAATGTCCACTGGAATGTGAGCTTATACACAAGGTTTGGACAAAATTCCTAGGTCTGCAGATTTTCACTTAATCAGCCTTGGATTGCACGGCATCTTAGCTGCCTGCCAAGAAAGTTGATCTTGTGATTGTGGAATATCTGTCGATGGTTTACATGACTGTTGCAGCAACTAGCTGCAACGGCTCACACACGCTCTGCAAGTGAGATCTTAATCCTCTGTTCCCTCAAATGGATGCTAGTGATTCACAGAACTGGGATTTAACCTGGACCACCAAGTATTTAATGCATTCCCACTTCTTTTCCAGGAAAACCTACCTTGAAGAAGTTCAGATCTCCCAGGCAGGACTTCAGCTTGTTTCATTTAGCTTGTTCACCTTCACTGCTTTCTGATCTCCTTCTCATGTCTGATCGAGATGTGCTTTCCTGAGCAATTGTTGCTTTCCTCCAGCTTTATCCGCCACCCCCCACCCCACATTTTGGAACCGCGCCCAATTATCGCTATTCTCAGGAGGTTCAGGGTTTTCCCAAGCTGCTGCTCTCATCCTCACTCCATTCTTCACCTGACTCCACATTTAGTCACCGTCACCAGGATCCAGGCATCTACTCAATGAGCAGCTTGTGTCCTGAAAATGGGCTCTGTTGATCCTTTCTGTGAACTGTGCCAGTTGCTTATAATGTCATTCGTGCTGACAGCAGGGTAACAAGCCCAGGACCCTTTGAAAACTGAAGCTTTTGCTCTTGTGTTTTACAGGGGGGATCCCAGACTAGTCAAGGTTAACATAGCAATCGCTTCAGGCTACTTGATCAATGGTGAGCATTGCACACACTCCCAGCAAGTCTTTAGATGAATGATTTCCACACCTGAATCTCTAAAACTTTCATTCCAGATATTTTATTTCAGCTGCTCCTCACTTTCGGGATAGGTATGCACATCAAAAACTGAACGAAGCTCCCTCTTCGCCCCATCACACACTTTTAGGTTAGGCACAGCGCAGGTTAGACATTGTTCCATCAAACACCCCCAGGACAAAGATTGCATAAGATAGAAGCAGAGGAAATATCTCTCTACAGCAGAAGTTCTCAGCTTTTTTTATGCCACGGACCCTTACCATTAACCAAGGGGGCAGTGAACCCCTGGTTGGAAACCCCTGCTCTACAACGTCCCATCAACCATTCCCAAGGCAGAGGCGATACAGGTTAGATCCATAATACATTTCACTCTAGCTGTCCCATCAAGGGTAGTGCCAGCAGAAGTTCAGTGTAAAATAAAGCTCTCTCAAAACTGTCCATTAAAGACAGCCAGGGCAGATATGGCAATGGGTCAGAAAGTTTGCGGACCATCACATTGACTCTCTGCGCCAACTTCAGCTCCTCTTCTGAGTCACATCTGTGCTTGAGTGTCCTTGTAGAAGGAGGACATTGAGTCCACTCACTCCTGGAAGCCTTCCAGGACTGGTGTGCACTGCTGGAGTTGAAGTGTATCCGGGACAGTGAGGTTAACTTTTAATTTAGTTAAATGCAGTGATATTAAATGAGCAAAATAATTACACAAAACTGGGGGCCTGAGGGAGAGCCAAAATGAAGGAAAGATTAGCTAGAGAGTAAAAGTTCTATCCACACTGCCCATCAAACACTTGCGAGGCTTACGCAGTATAGGTTAAAATTAGATTGTGGAAAGCCATCTATACTGCCCCATCAGACATTCCTGGTTGGGCTATAGGCAGATGTTAATGCCACTACACCACAATGTTGGCCAATGTGTAATCAGATTGTCTAAAATCTACTTTATCTAACCGGGTCGCGGTCTTTAACCAGCATCGCTCACTTGGGTTGCTGGCTTTTTCACAAACTTCACTCGCCTTCTTCCCCTCTGACTCCTCCCCTTGTAGTTGCACACTGGTCACTAGCTGTGCCCATCTATTTCTGGTTTTTGGATTTGACCACATCAAAATCCTGCTCTGATTGGCTGCTGGCTTTGCACTCGTCACGTTCCTGCTCTCATTGGTCCCTGGCTTTCCCCACTTTACCCTCCTGCTCTCATTGGTCTTCTCACTTTGTATTCTTGCTCTCATTGGTGGCTTTGCCCATTTCTCTTATTGGTTGGTGGTTTTGTGCATTTCAGTCTTGCTGTCATTGGTTGCTGCCTTCATTCCTTTGCTCTCATTGGCCGTTGGCTTTTGTGCTCTTGATGCCCTTGCTCTTACTGGTCAGTGGCTTTGCCGTTTCACACACTTTTCATTGGTTGCTGGCTTTGTCTGGCTTACACTCTCACTCTTATTGCAGATCTAATGCTTCTCCTGTGGCACTGGAAGACACTAGGAGACAGGTATTTCATCAGCCACCACTTGGCAGCGCTCTATGCCTACCAGTATGTGCTGGTAAGTCAAGGGGGCAAGCAGCTTTCCTCTTTGTGGGTGCAGAAATAACCCCAATCCTCTGTTCCCTTTCTTCTTCCGGATCACGTTTCTCACCTTGGTTCTCCTTCACAGGCTCGGGGTCTCCTCCCTTACTTTGCTAATTTCCGACTGATTGCAGAGCTCTCCACGCCCTTTGTAAATCAGCGGTAAGTTGCCTTTCAGTTTGTGTATCGCGTGGGCAATGGGTTGCTACCCAGGTTTCGGGAGCTCTCGGCAGAGCTGCAGAAGGTGCCGAGCTGTGCCTTTCCTGACTGAAGCTTCAATTAAAGCGTAAAATAATGGCCAGCTCATTTTCCGGGTTCGATGCTTTGATGTTTATAGACAATAGACAATAGGTGCAGAAGTAGACCATTCGGCCCTTCGAGCCTGCACCGCCATTTTGAGATCATGGCTGATCAATTACTATCAATACCCAGTTCCTGCCTTGTCCCCATATCCCTTGATTCCCCTATCCATAAGATACCTATCTAGCTCCTTCTTGAAGGCATCCAGAGAATTGGCCTCCACTACCTTCCGAGGCAGTGCATACCAGACCCCCACAACTCTCTGGGAGAAGAAGATTTTCCTTAACTCTGTCCTAAATGACCTACCCCTTATTCTCAAACCATGCCCTCTGGTACTGGACTCTCCCAGCATCTGGAACATATTTCCTGCCTCTATCTTGTCCAATCCCTTAATAATCTTATATGTTTCAATCAGATCCCCTCTCAATCTCCTTAATTCCAGCATGTACAAGCCCAGTCTCTCTAACCTCTCTGCGTAAGACAGTCCAGACATCCCAGGAATTAACCTCGTGAATCTACGCTGCACTTCCTCTACAGCCAGGATGTCCTTCCTTAACCCTGAGACCAAAACTGTACACAATACTCCAGGTGTGGTCTCACCAGGGCTCTGTACAAATGCAAGAGGATTTCCTTGCTCTTGTACTCAATTCCCTTTGTAATAAAGGCCAACACTCCATTAGCCTTCTTCACTGCCTGCTGCACTTGCTCATTCACCTTCAGTGACTGATGAACAAGGACTCCGAGATCTCTTTGTATTTCTCCCTTACCCAACTCTACACCGTTCAGATAATAATCTGCCTTCCTGTTCTTACTCCCAAAGTGGATAACCTCACACTTATTCACATTAAACGCCATCTGCCAAGTATCTGCCCACTCACCCAGCCTATCCAAGTCACCCTGAATTCTCCTAACATCCTCATCACATGTCACACTGCCACCCAGCTTAGTATCATCAGCAAATTTGCTGATGTTATTTTCTATGCCTTCATCCAAATCGTTAACGTAAATGGTAAACAGCTGTGGTCCCAATACCGAGCCCTGTGGCACCCCACTAGTCACCACCTGCCATTCTGAGAAACACCCATTCACTGCTACCCTTTGCTTTCTATCTGCCAACCAGTTTTCTATCCATGTCAATGCCTTCCCCCCAATGCCCTGAGCTTTGATTTTACCCACCAATCTTCTATGTGGGACCTTATCAAATGCCTTCTGAAAATCGAGGTACACTACATCCACTGGATCTCCCCCGTCTAACTTCCTGGTTACATCCTCGAAAAACTCCAACAGATTAGTCAAGCATGATTTACCCTTGGTAAATCCATGCTGGCTTGGCCCAATCCTATCACTGCTATCTAGATATGCCACTATTTCATCCTTAATAATGGACTCTAGCATCTTCCCCACCACCGATGTCAGGCTGACAGGTCGATAGTTCTCTGTTTTCTCCCTCCCTCCTTTCTTAAAAAGTGGGATAACATTAGCCATTCTCCAATCCTCAGGGACTGATCCTGAATCTAAGGAACATTGGAAAATGATTACCAATGCATCCGCAATTTCCAGGGCCACCTCCTTTAGTACCCTAGGGTGCAGACCATCTGGACCTGGGGATTTGTCAGCCTTCAATCCCATCAGTCTTCTCATCACCGTTTCCTTCCGAATGTCAATCTGTTTCATTTCCTCTGTTACCCTATGTCCTTGGCCCATCCATACATCTGGGAGATTGCTTGTGTCTTCCTTAGTGAAAACAGATCTAAAGTACTCATTAATTTCTTCTGCCATTTCTCTGTTTCCCATAACAATTTCACCCAATTCATTCTTCAAGGGCCCAACGTTGTTCTTAACTATCTTCTATCTCTTCACATACCTAAAAAAGCTTTTGCTATCTTCCTTTATATTCCTGGCTAGCTTGCGTTCGTACCTCATTTTTTTCTCCCCGTATTGTCTTTTTAGTCAAGTTCTTTTGTTCCTTAAACACTTCCCAATCATCTGTCCTCCCACTCACCTTAGCTCTGTCATATTTCCTTTTTTTTAAATGCTATACAATCTCTGACTTACTTTGTCAACCACTGTGGCCCCTTTCCCCCCTTTGAATCCTTCCTTCTCTGGGGGATGAACTGATTTTGCACCTTGTGCATTATTCCCAAGAATACCTGCCATTGCTGTTCCACTGTCTTTTCTGCTAGGCTATCCGTCCAGTCAACTTTGGCCAGCTCCTCCCTCATGGCTCCATAGTTTCCCCTGTTCATCTGCAACACTGACACCTCCGAGCTGCCCTTATCCTTCTCAAATTGCAGATAAAAGCTTATCATATTGTGATCACTACCTCCTAATGGCTCCTTTACTGTGAGATCGCTTATCAAATCCTGTTCATTACATAACACTAAATCCAGAATAGTCTTGTCCCTGGTCGGCTCTCGTACAAGCTGTTCCAAGAATGCATCCCGTAGGCACTCTACAAACTCCCTATCCTGTGGTCCAGCACCAACCTGATTCTCCCAGTTCACCTGCATGTTGAAATCCCCCATAACTACTGCGACATTACCTTTGCCACATGCCAATGTTAACTCCCTATTCAACTTGCACCCAATATCCATGCTACTGTTTGGTGGCCTATAGACAACACCCATTTGGGTCCTTTTGCCCTTACTGTTCCTCAGTTCTATCCACACAGACTCTACTTCTCCTGACCCTATGTCCCCCCTTGCAAAGGACTGAATCTCATTCCTCACCAACAGGGCCACCCCACCCCCTCTGCCCACATTTCTGTCCCTACGATAGCACGTATACCCTTGTACATTCATTTCCCAGGTCTGATCTCCCTGCAGCCATGTCTCCGTTATCCCAACAACATCATAGTTACCCATTCGCACCTGGGCTTCAAGCTCATCCGCCTTATTTCTGACACTTCGTGCATTCAGATATAGAATTTTTAGCCCATTTCTCCTCTCTCTGAATTGCTGCCTATTGTGCTTAACCCAGCTCCCCGAACTCCCATTGGGCTATACGCCCCTAGAATTTTGTGGTCCTTCCTAAATTTACTTATTCTTTCAACACATTTAACTCCATGTTCCGTCAGACCATCCCTCTGTACATGAGTCCTCCTTATCACTTGTTCCGCCCCACCTTCCTCTACTACACACTTAATATTCCGGAACCGTGTAGTCCCCACCTGTCCTTTATTCTTCCTCTCGCTATCCTCTCTCACATTCCGGATCCCTGCCCCCTGCAAATTTAGTTTAAACCCCCCCCCAAGAAGCACTAGCAAACTTCCCTGCAAGAATGTTAGTACCGCTCCAGTTCAGGTGTAAACCGTCCCTTCGGAACAGATCCCACCTTCCCTTTAGCGTAAACTCATCAAATAAAATGTGAATCACCACCCCGCTACGCTTATGGCTCACACATGTATCTGCCATCAAGTGGCAGAGCCTTTAATCGGATAAAACAGCCGAGGTCTGTGGCGAGGGAGTGATCAATATGCCCAGGGCTGCAAGGAGACATCGTTATCCATGAATGGGTCAGAGCAGGCCCAGGTGGAGCATGCTCTACTCACTGGACAGTGAAGGATGATGCAGCCCGCGTAAAAGGCGGCAGTCATTTCGGGGCAGCACAGTAGCATTGTGGTTAGCACAGCGCTTTACAGTACCAGCATGCTGGGTTCAATTCCCACCGCTGTCTGTAAGGAGTTTCCACTTACTTTCCCCATGACCACAGGGGTTTCCTCTGAGTGCTCTGGTTTCCTCCCACAGCCCAAAGACATACCAATTGGTAGGTTAATTGGTCATTGTAAATTGGGAGTACAGAGAAGGTTCACCAGATTGATTTCTGGGATGGCAGGACTTTCATATGAAGAAAGACTGGATCGACTAGGCTATACTCACTGGAATTTAGAAGATTGAGGGAGGATCTTATTGAAACGTATAAAATTCTAAAGGGATTGGAGAGGCTAGATGCAGGAAGATTGTTTCCGATGTTGGGGAAGTCCAGAACGAGGGGTCACAGTTTAAGGATCATGGGGAAGCCTTTTAGGACCGAGATGAGGAAAAACTTCTTCACACAGAGAGTGGTGAATCTGTGGAATTCTCTGCCACAGGAAACAGCTGAGGCCGGTTCATTGGCTATATTTAAGAGGAAGTTAGATATGGCCCTTGTGGCTAAAGGGATAAGGGGGTATGGAGAGAAAGCAGGTACAGGGTTCTGAGTTGGATGATCAGCCATGATCATACTGAATGGCGGTGCAGGCTCGAAGGGCCGAATGGCCTACTCCTGCACCTATTTTCTATGTTTCTATGTCCTGTGATTAGACTAAGGTTAAATCGCGATTGGGGGGGGCATGGTTCGAAAGGCCGGCCAACGGTGAGCAGAGATGGTGCTTCCTGGTCATAGAGCACTCCTGTCAAAGATTCTGGTGCACCTGCCATTGCCCCTGGTGGCCAGTGTGGTGGAGACCCTGAGTTGCCGAGGGAGTAATGGTGGCTGGGATGGGGACCTACACTGCCCCTGGTGGTGGGAGGAGGAGGAGTGTGCAAATAAATGCACTGTGTTTCACTGCAGATGGTTTTTTGAGGTCCTGGGCTTCCCCCGGAGCGCCAGGCTCGTGCTGCTGAACGGCGTGGCCATGTCCGTCAGCTTCTTCCTCGTGCGCATCGCCGTGATTCCGTCCTACTACCACCAAGTGGCTTCCAGCTTCGGCACAGCCGCCTTCCACCGCCTTGGGCTGGGCCCGCAGTGCGCCTGGATCGTATCCAGCGTCGCTCTGGATATTCTCAACACCATCTGGATGTACAAAATTGCCAGAGGCTGTTGGAAGATTCTGTTCCTGTCCCGCAAGCACCGGAAAACTGAACTCAATAAGAACTAGACACGTGGCCTGGCCTAAAGGACAAGACTGACCTGTTTACACGTTAATCTTTCAATTAATCAGTCAGCAACGTCAAAAAATTAGATCAAATATAGTAAATCCATTGAATTTGTAAATGTTGGTGTTCCAAAACTTAGGCACAGACTAGAGATGGGATTGATTCTGTGATTGTTCCCAGATTTTAATTTGATAATCCTCAGAAATTTACATTGGTTCTCTGTCTTACCTGTACCTGAGCGTTGAGCATGAGGAATGCCTCAGTACCAGTGGGCCCAGTCCTGTAGGCCCTGTCCCCTGGCTCAGCACTCCAGGCTCTGTGCATCCAGTTCATGCACTCCAGGACCATCCAGGACCCAGCTCTCGTGATGGCCCATTGAGACATCTGCAGCGCAGAGAATCCTGCATTGGACACCTGCCTTATCCACCTGTCTCAGACCATGTTGGCTGAGCTGTGCTCCAGGATAGAATCTGGATTCTTAGCTGATTGATTTGCATCACAACTTAGGGCAAACTTGTACTACTTTGTTCCATGAATGCCAACAAGAAAATGAATGTCAAGGTATATGGTGACGTATAGGTACTTTGTTGGTAATATATTTACTTAGAACTTTGAAACCCCAGTCCCCTTCCCCCTCCCCTTTTTTTGTAGATTAAATTGCCAACCTGAAGGCAAGATAAATCATTCAGCCTTCGACCGCAATCCCTCTCCGTCCCATTTTACAGAACTTCTATTCTGCAGAATAGAACTTCTCAGGTTCGCGAGGATTTTTCTTGCCTCGCTAAACAGAGAGGCGATTTCTGGTCGCCTAATGGTGAATAATGTCAGGAGACCTCATTCCCTTTACCACCAACCTTGAGCCATACATGCACACTCTTACAGTGTCGCAACAGTGATCCACATCGCTCTATTAACACTTGAAGATCTTCCAATTTCAGCTTAGCTGGTGAAATGTAAGTGGCTTTCTGGGTCACTCACCCAGTCAGAAGTATACTTTACCTCTTCATGTAACTGTCAACTGCTGATGTAAAATAATTTCACCAGAGCGCCAACATGGGCTAGTAATTTATAAATCATGTCAATTGAATTTCAACGAATTCTCAAACGAAGTATGTAGCATGGTAGGTATGGAAATGCCTGTATATTTATATGGATTTCTGGATCCACATCCAATCAGGCTTTGTGAAAGAAAGCATACAGAATGTGATTAGGATAAAAAGTACAAGTAGGGACGATGCAATATGGATTGGTATCTTGCAGGGATCTGTGTCATGGCTCCAGGACGACACCAGGTCAGAAGGCACACGACACGGATCAGAATGTGGCAGAATGTTGTTCGGCTAACGGGTTGAGCAAAGCGGTGGCAGGTGGAGTTCAGGGTGGGGGAGGTGTGAGACCATCCAGTGTAGACCCGGGATAGATTAGTATACTTTTCACCTCTGGAGGCAAGGAACCAAGAGAGATTTAGAGATCCAAGTGCAGAAATAACTAAAAAAACTCAGTAGAGAATAATTTAAACACTAAAGGAATATGGGCCTTTAACTCCAGAGGACAGAGGCGTCCAGTCACATATTTGGACCTGGCTTTTACAAGTAACCAGTATTGTATGCGATTGGAAGTTTATTGTCATTCAACCGTACACAAGTATACAGCTAAACGAAACAATGGTCCCCTGGAGCGAGGGTGCAAAACAGCACACATGGTCACACACCAGCACAAGTCACGTGAGAGGCACGGCAGGATGACGTAAAGTGCGAGGAGCGCGTTTATAGAACGTTAGTGGCACTGGCCACAGGGAGTGATGGGAAAGGAGATCAAGTGACTTTGCAATGGGTAAGAAAATCACCCTCTTGTGTTCTACCTTCCTTCACATTGAAAGCCACCTTCTGCTTTATACACTTGCCCTATGTGATTCGGTTGCTGCACATCTTCATGAGTTGAGCACTTCCTCAGTCACCTCATTCCCCTCGAAACAATCTAGAAGCTTCCCCACAATGATTCCCGATGAAGTTTCCAGACATCTCCTGAAGTCACCCATGTACCATCTCCCGATGTTATTGTCACGGCAGTGCTTGTCCAGCCAACAGCTTGCATTCTCTAGCACACGGTCGGAAGGACCAAAGCCACTTGATGTCTGTGACCAACCCCCAGCCCACCTCACCTGCTCACACATAAACCAACTAGTCCTTGGGTCAACCAAGATCTTCCGGATATTAATGCTGACCATTTCGCATTGACACCACACCCCAGCACATATAATTCTATCATCACTCTCTCTCCTTTTACCACTAAAGCCATTGCGCGTCTCATCACTTGCAGCCAACCAGGAAACTTCCCTCTCAACACGTCCCCTCCCACAGTGAGGCTTTGACGCAGCCGTGCTGCTGCAGAATAAGTTCAGTCGCCAGCCTTGCCTTCAAGCAAAGAGCTTTACCAATGCACAGCCTGAAGTCATCTTTCAGCCAACTTCTGCTAACTACGTTGACTGGTTTGCCCTTTTGCGTTTGTGTAGATTGTGCAAACTGGCCGCTACGTGACTGCACTAACCAGCAGTTAATCATCTGCAAAGCTCTTTGGGACATCCCAGGGATGCCATAAGTAAGCCTTAAGTCATGAGCTGTATTTTATGTGCAATAACGGCCAAGTGCTCAGAGGGCGAGCGTAGCAGGAGTGTCTCTGTGTTTGTGTAGTAACATTGCGGCCAGAACAGGTGCTAATTCTGAAGCAGGTGTCGCTGGCAGTAGTCAGGGTGAGACAAACACGTTACCTGGAGACATTCAGTTTCCCATTGCCGCTGGGGTCAAGGTCACTGTCCACTCAATGGCTTTCGGTTGCCATACAAACCGAGGAGACGCTATTGACTTCTGTACAGTGGGATCTTCCTCTGGTTCCACCCAGCCTTAGTCACATTTCATTTGCCTTCTCTAGACCATACTCGGTTCATTTATTAAAAGCTTTGTGGGTCATTATCTCAAAGATTCCTCTTCAACAAAACAAATGTTGACCTTTGAAATGACACAAGATGTCTCCTTGAGGTGAGTGATGAGCATTAGCCCATCAAACGCCTGGAATCTTTGTTTTCCTCATGCATTCTGTCTTACGTGTGCCTTATTGCTTTAGCTAATTCAGCACAGATGCTCTCAGTTTGTATGGTGCCCCACTGAAAAGCTGGCTTCACTGTTCCAGTGGCTGCCACGGTCCAGGTGAAACCAACTGAGCTGGATTAAAATTTCCTATTCCCATTCCCGTTCCCGATTGATCCATGGCCTCTTGTGCCAAGATCAGGCCACCCTCAGGGTGGAGAAGCAACACCTTGTATTCCATCTGGGTAGCCTCCAACCCGATGGCATGAACATTAATTTCTCCTTCCAGTGAACAAATTTCCCTTACTTCTGCCTGGGTCCCTTCCTCCTTCCCTTTCTCCTATTGTCCACTCTCCTCCCCTATCAGATTCTTTCTTCTCCAGCCCCTGACCTTTCCCACCCATCCGGTTTCACCTATCAGCTTCCAACTGGCCTCCTTTTTATTCTTGCATCTTTGCCCTTCTCAGTCCTGAAAAAAGGGTCTGGGCCCAAAACATCGACTGTTCACTCTTTCCCTTAGATGCTATCTAACCTGCTGAGTTCCTCCAGCACTCTGTGTGTTACTTTGGATTTCCAGCATCTGCAGACTTTCTTGGGTTTAGATTAAAACTATCCTCTGTGTAGGTGTGGGATTGTTTTTGAGTTTGGGTGTTCACAAAGAAAATAGAAAGGCACAGAAGGATTACAGGGATCTAATTGCACTTCACGTCTTCTCTCTGTGACTGTGTGGATTTCCTCCGAGTGCTCTGGTTTCCTCCCACACCTCAAGCAAGTACAGTGGCTTAACTGGCCACTGTAAATTATCCTGTGTGTGAGTGAGTGGTAGAATCGTTGGGGGGGGGGGGTGTGGTAGGGGAAGAGAGTTGAGGTGAGTGGAGTGGGAATAGATAAAAGGGAATGGGTTTGTTCTGACGAGCTGGTGTTGATTTAATGGCTGTAATGGCCTCCTATCATTACATAATATGGAAAAGGTTTGATTGATTCGATTACTGTACAAAGAGTATTGATGGGCTGAATGGCTGTCTACATTTTTAGTAATTCCATGATTTCTGCAAGATTTCCAATGCTCTCACCTCCAGTGGAGAGGATTTGCACACTGATAATCAACCTGGAATCATAGTACGGTAGCTGTTGTTTTGGATAATGGGTCTGATAGATGGGAAGAACTGTAACCTTTTGTACTGAGATCCTGTGACTTGATTGAATAAACATATTTGAAATCGGCATCTGGCTAAGCCTGTTGCTGTTTCGGAAGCTTTGGGATGGACCGGTGAGCGACTCCCGAGGATCAATGGGAATGCCTTCTCTGTCTGATACTATAGAAGCTGGCCTGGAGCAGCCAGCCTGGACTCGAGCAGCGATACATACATGCCAGGATCCATAAACAAGCTATTGTTCTGGATAGTTTTCACCAATTTGTCTCATTGGGGTTTGAAGCTCAGCAAATGACACGAACCACTTACAGCTGTAAGGAATTATAAACAGAAGCAGAATTTCTCCCGCTTTAGGAAACATTCAAGAGAAAATGCCACGGGGAGCAAAAATCGTTTAAACACTTACCAAATAGGGTAGCAGATATACCCTGCTGTGGTCTATGGGATACCCTGCCCATTACTCTATAGGCCTCTCTGGCCAAACTAATTCTTACAAAGGTAGGAACACCAAGCAGGGGAAGACTATGGTGCATCTTGATAGAGAAAATAGACAACAGTTGTATAATCTGAACTTCTGCACTGTTTCCACCCAGATTGCCATTGTACCTCCACCCCTCCCCGCAGTCCACACCCTCCTGTATTCTAACAGCATCACAGTGAGTGGTAAGACATGCTGGGCTGTAACAACGTAGACCTGGTCCTTCAAATTAGCAGAGGTAGATCACTTCGCCCTTCAGGCTAACTCCCCAGTTCGATAGGTCATGGCTGATTGGATTATAACTGTAGTCTTCTTTAGCAAAGTTAACATTTCATCTCGCATATCAAGAATCCATCTCCCTTTGCCTTAAAAATATTCAGACACTTTGCTGAAGGGCCATCACAGTAGCGTAGTGGTTGGCACAACACTTTACGGTACAAGTGACCCGGGTTCAATTCCCACTGCTGCCTGGACGTTCTCCCCGCTTCGGTTCCCTCCCACGTCCCAAAGACATACCGGGTTAATTAGTCATTGTAAACTGTCCTGGGATTAGGCTAGGATTAAATGGGGGGTTTACTGGGCGGCGTGGCGTGAAGGGCCTATTCCGCACTGTATGTCGATATGTTTTTTAAAAGTTTCTGGAAGTGGCAGGAGGGACCAGGGATAGGAAGAGGAGACCAGGCAAGGGAAACCGGCAGCATCAGGTTGTCAGATGGGGCTGGCTTCCCCACACCCCACAGCTTTACCAATGTGTTAACATCCAAGTTGTCATCGTTAAGCCACAGACACTAAATCTGGCCTTCAATATAAAAGCATTGTTGACCTGGTCACGCTGTTTCTCAGATGTTAAACTTCTTCAGGATTTCTGCCGTGCATCTCTGGGGAATATGACGGAATGCTGGGATTGTCCAACTCTCCTCCTTAAATAGGCATATGGCCCTGATTCAAGCAACACAGCTACCGTAGGACTGCAGGCTCCCCCAGGCTCAATGACAGCAGCTCTGGAGAATTAGTGACATCACTGGTAAACCCTAGGCTAAAAAAGGAGCCAAAGAGGAGACATTCAGTGATGATCCATGATGGCACACAGTCCCTCAGGAATGGGGATGGTTGGCTTCCACTTCAGTGCTGAGGGGTAGAAGATGCCTGCTAT
The DNA here is from genome assembly GCF_048418815.1 of Hemitrygon akajei. Classification (NCBI taxonomy): domain Eukaryota; kingdom Metazoa; phylum Chordata; class Chondrichthyes; order Myliobatiformes; family Dasyatidae; genus Hemitrygon; species Hemitrygon akajei. The sequence continues at coordinate 80,715,547 of NC_133139.1, forward strand.
TCTCTCAAAATCACACCACAATGCAACCTCACACCCCCTGCTTCAGACTGCTGATCATTTCTTCCTGCTCGGCTGCAGACAGCACCCCCACCGTTCACAGGCATTCACCCCTGCTGCCCCGGCCACGCACTCTCACCTCGGCTCATTATTTTATCGCTGGCGCCTGTCAACAAGCTGGAAGCCGCAAAGGTGGGCTCACTCAGCTTCCGTGCCCACGTGCAAGACATGAGAAATGTGCCGGTTGCAAGTGTGTGGGCTAAGACAGATTTCTGCAAAAGGAAAGCAGATGAATTCGTCTCATGCAGAAGCCACTCCTGGCTGAGGTGTGATCTGTCTTCAGTGAGAGCTTTAGCAGCTGATGTCTGATACCCATATAAAGCCTGAAATCTCCTAAAGTATGTGTTTATACAACTGCTGTTGGCAAGAATTGAGGGTAAAGTCTGATCACTCCCGGATTTGTTCTTTCTGGTCTCTGAGCTTCAGCTCTGAGGTACAAGGACTTATAAGGCTGTGTTGTGTTAAGAGAAACTCTGTAAAAAGACTCTGATGATTTACAGTCTGAACCTCACCAGTGCCATAATTTCAATTAGTTGTAAATTCTGCACAGATCAGTGCGGCTGGCTTAACCCTTGAACAACCAGAACGCTATGTCACATTCATTAGCTCTTCACATCCTGTCTCTAGGTTTGAGGCATGGGTTTATGTTCATTGCTGTCTCAGAGACTAATACTTTTTCATGTGTTATTATGCCACTGAAAAGTGGCAGAACAATATTGTCTGACTCCCTCATCCATTTGTTCCTTCTCGCTGATCCCCCTCCTGACCCTTAACCCTGCAAGTGGGACAAACACTACACCTGCCCCTGCGCCTCCTGCCTCACTACCATTCAGGGCCCCCAGCCGCCCTTCCAGGTGAGGCGACACTTCACCCACAAGTCTGTCGGGGATCTGGCGCTTCAGCTGCAGTCGCCTCTACATCGGTGATTGGGGGGGGGGACAACTTTGTCGAGCCCCTGCACTCCACCCACCACAACAGGTGGAATTTCCTGGCGGCCATTTATTTTAATTCCATTCCCCATTCTCATTTCAACATGTCAATCCACGGCCTCCACTACTGCCACCATGAGACCACTCTCAGATTGGAGGTGCAACACTTCATCTTCTGTCTGGTTAGCCTCCAACCTGATGGCATGAACAAAATTTTCTTGAACATATCCTTCCCCCCACCCCCCAACTCTTCTCTGTTTTTCCATTCCCCGTTCTGGCTCCCCTATTACCCCCTTCTCACCTGCCTATCAGGTGCCCCTCCTCCTTCCTTTTCTCCCATGGTCCACTGTCCTCTCCTATCAAGTTCCTTTTTCTCCAGCTTTTTATTTTTCCACCTATAACCTCCCAGCTTCTCACTTAATTGCCCCTCCCCACCCACATTCTTCCTCGCCTGGCTTCATCTATCACCTGCCAGCTTTTACTTCCTATCTCCCCCACTTTCTTACTCTATCTTCTTCACTCTTCCTTTCCAGTCCTGCGAAGTGTCCCGGCCCAAAACATCACCTGTTCGTGCTGCCTGAACTGCTGAGTTGCGTTTTGTGTGTGTGGCTCTGGATTTCCAGGATCTGCAGAATCTCTTCGTGTTTCTGAATCTAACAAGTTTGAAATACAGCGTTGGGAAGTGTACGGTTATGCACTTTGGTAGAAGAAATAAAAGTGTAGACTGTTTTCTAAATGGAGAGAAAATTCTAAAATCTGAGGTGCAAAGGGACTTGGGAGTCCTCGTGCAGGATTCTCTAAAGGTTAATTTGTAGGTTAGATAGATAGATAGAAACTTTCTTGATCCCAAAGGAAATTATAGTGTCACAGGTTGGGTCAGTGGTGAGGAAGGCAAATGCAATGTTAGCATTCATTTCAAGAGGACTAGAATATAAAAGCAGGGTGTGATGTTGAGACTTTATAAGGCAGTGGTGAGGCCTCACTTTGAGAATTGTGAGCAGTTTTGGGCCCCTTATCTAAGAAAGGGTGTGCTGACATTGGAGAAGTTTCAAAGGATGTTCACAAAATGATTCCGGAATTGAAAGACTTATATGAGCAGCATTTGATGGCTCTGGGCCAGTATCCCTTGGAATTCAGAAGAATTAGGGGTGATCTCATTGAAACTTATTGAATATTGAAAGGCCTCGAGACTGGATGTGGAGAGGATGATTCCTATCGCGGGGGAGTCGTAAGACTAGAGGACACAGCCTCAGAATAGAGGGACATCTATTTAGAACAAAGATGAGGAGTAATTTCTTTAGCCAAAGAGTGGTGAATCAGAGGAATTTTTTGCCACCGGCCGTCACTGGGTATATTTAAGGCAGAGGTTGATGGATCCTTGACTAGTCAGGGCATTGAGAGGATATGGGGAGCTGGCAGGAAATTGGGGCTGAGAGGAAAATTGGATCAGCCGATGTCGATGACAATGACAGAACAATGGGCCAAATGGCCTAATGCTGCTCCTATACCTGATATTCTTATAGTCTTATTTTTATTTTGTAATGAAATACCTGATCATTCCGAGCTAAGATGCCAGATGATTACTCTATTTGTCCCTGTCCCTCGGAAAAATGGAGCAGAAGTTATTTCACTTGAGCTTTAAAGGCAGCAAGATAAATTACATTTTTCTGGCACATGTCTTCACCTCAGGATACTGTGAAATTGCTTACAGCCAATGAGTTAGGTGTAGTGAATGTTGAGACCTAGGAAATGTGGCAACTATTTTGAGCGCAAGATCCGAGACAGGAATCACCTGGATTAAAATACTGCTAAGTATTGACAATAATAACCAAGAATTCTGTCCTTCAAAATAGCACCTGCAGATGGTTCTCAACACCCATGGTGCAGCAGATGACAACATAGTCCCCAAGGACTGCACCGGTGGCTCAGCTCAGATCTCTCTACTTGAATTACTCAGTTCAACGGCAAGGCTGCTACCTACCAAGCCAAGATTCACACCCAAAAAAAGTACTGCTTCTTCCTTGTAGCAGAAACTGCCTCAACACTTCCTGTAACCATTTCTCAGGCACTTCTGTACTGCTTTTATGAAACCTGCTGCAGCAACACTTAAACTGCAGTTGAATTTATTCGAACGTACATGTTTGGATTATTCCTTCCAAGTGGTTGTATCTTACAATCTATCTCTCGAAATCACTAGATCTCTCGTCAGCTTCATTAGCCATCATCCTAAATAGCTAAAAAAAAATACTGTCACCCAACTTCCATTCCATCTCTTAAAAAATTTCAATCTGTTAAAAAAAACAAACACAGTCTTTCAGGAATCAGCACAATGTTCCTAATAAATTCACCAGCCAACACAGGAGCTACTACGTGTGACTAATTGGAAATCCAGATACAGCTACAGTTGAGGTTCTAGTGAGAAGGCATGCAAGTCACGGGACTGCTCTGCTTAAAATACCAGATCTGCAGTGATAATCCATCTACTTCAAGGTCAATTTTACACCGATTTCCAAATGGCCTCCCTAAGTCCGACCTGACGGGAGACGTGGAACTGGGAAAAGATGGCAGACAACGGGGCTCTGGTGAGGCTGTGTCAGCCAATCCCCTGTACCGTGGATGTAACAGATTGCAGAAGCGTTGGCGAACTCCAACCGTACCATCTACTTCAGAAGGACGACGGAGCCGCAGATGGACTGTGCCCCTCTAAAGGCCCAAGTAAGGAAGTGTTTCCTGACGGAACAATAAAAATCCTAGAACATCCTTAGAGAAAGGTTAGAACAGAGCAGCGCAGCACCCGACAAGCCATCTAGCCCACAATATTGCACCGACATTGATGCCAGTATAGATTAAATACCCTCTTCTGGTATATCATCCATTTCCTTCCATTCCCTTTATATCCAGGTATCTATCTAAAAGCCTCTTAAACTCCACTAAACGGTTTGCTTCCACTACTAACCATTTCCTACTGTGGCTATTTCAAAGTTCAAAGTAAATTTATTATCAAAGGACATATATGTTCCCATATACAACCCTGAGATTCATTTCCTTGCGGGCATACTCAATAAATCAATAACAATTATAGAATCAGTGAAAGACCTCACCAGCTGGGCGTACAATCAACGTGCAGAGGACAACAGATTGTGCAAGTACAGAAAGAAAGAAGAAATAATACGATGCTGAATTTTTTTTTAATGAAATTGTATGACTGGAACACGAACAGGGTGTGCATTGTTCCAATCGTAATATCTACAAGTGGTATCATCTGAAAGTCACTACACGATAGCATTTGGCCTACGCGACAATATTTATGTAAATCTTCAGAAAGTCACAATACTAAACACCACTACAACTACCACTAGTCCAAAAGTCCCTAGTAACTGAGTAATCAGTGTGCTTGGCTATGTCCATACCTTAGGCTTTACCAGTTTAGGCTGAGAAAAAAAAAATAATAATAATAAATAAGCAATAAATATCAAACACATGAGAAGAAGATTCCTAAAAAGTGAGTCCATTGGTTGTGGGAGCAGTTCAGTGATGGGGCAAGTGAAGTTATCCCCTCTCGTTCAAGAGCCTGATGGTTGAGGGGCAGTAACTGTTCCTGAACCTGGTGGCGTGAGTCCTATGGTTCCAGTACCTTCTTCCTGATGACAGCAGCGAGATGAGAGCATGGCCTGGGTGGGTGGGGGGGGGGGCCCCGATGATAGGTGCTGCTTTCCAGGGACAGGCACCCCATGTAGATGTGCTCAGTGGGGGGGAAGGGCTTTACCTGTGATGAACTGGGCTGTATCCACTACTTCTACAGGATTTTCTCTTCATGGACGTCGGTGTTTCCATACCAGGTTGTGATGCAGCAGGGCATTGTACTCCCCACCACACATCTACAGAAGTTTGTGAAAGTTTTAGATGTCAAATTTTTTGCAAACTCCTTAGTACAGGCGTTGTCTTGTTTTCTTTTTAATTGCTCTTACGTGCTGGGCCTGGGACAGGTCCTCTGAAATGATAACACCAAGGGATTTAAAGTTGCTGACCCTCTCCACTTCCGATTCCCTCACGAGGACTGGCTCGTGGACCTCTGGGTTCCTCCTCCTGAAGTTCCAGGAACGTGGGCAAAGCTCGTAGACAGAGTCCCACATGGTCATCTATATGGTCCTAATGCGGGCAAGTGGGTTTAGCGGGCAGAGGGGCAAAGTGAGCAGCTTGGACTGGCTGAGCTTTGTGATCTGTTCAGAAAAGTGGAAACTTCTGGGACCCAAAAGAAAGCAGCAAGCTGGATGCAAAGTTAGCTCCGACGTAGAAGGGAAGGGTAATAGTCCCCTGAAGAGCTGTACACTGTGGGGTTCTACAGGGCTCAGTCAGTCTCTCACCTTTTGAGTTGCTCATTAGAGATACATATTTATAGGTAGATGCCAAGAGTGATAGAAACACCTCAGCACTTTTTACAGATGTGTCATTGGAACCACCTTATCTGACTGCATCATGGTTTTGCTTTACGCAAGGCTGCCAGAAACTGCAATGAGTGTGAACACAGCTCAGCTCATCATGGAAACCGGCCTCCCCTCCATAGACTCTGTCTACACTCCTCACCTCCTCAGGAAAGCTGCCAGCATTCTCTCCCTCTCCCTCTCCCTCCTCCCCATTGCACTGGGCTGAAACATGGAACCCCCAGGCCCAAGGACAGCTTCTGTCCCACTGTTACAAGGAGTACTGAATGGTCCCCTGATAGAAGAACTTGGGGACTTGACCTCACAATCTATCTCATGTCCTTGCAGCTTTTGTCTGCCTCCACTTTCTCTGTAACTATAACAGCTGTCTATCTGTCTATTGATTGATTGATTGATTGATTGATTGAGATAAAGCATAGAACAGGTACTACCAGCCCTTTGAGCCATGTGCCCAGCAATCCCAACTTAACCCTAGTCTAATCACGGGACAATTTGCAATGACTAACCAACCTAACAATTGGATTATGGGTGGAAACTGGAGTACCTGGCAGAAACCCATACAGTCATGGGCGGTGATGAGAACTGAAACCTGTTGCTGGTACTGTAAAGCGTCGTGCTAACCACTGTCATCAGGCTGCTCCTCTGCCCTCTGTGGTGGTTTTTCCCTTGCCCCACCGCAATGTACTGCTGTGAGAAACTAATCCACACTGACGGCAAGGCAAAACAAAGTTTTTCACTGTGACTCTGCAGACGTAACAGTGCTTGACTGCAATCAGATGTGTTGACTGCGTGAAGATACGAATGGATGGGCTGGCAAAAAAGTGACAAGTGAAATTCAGTGCCGAGAATTGTGAAGCAATGTGTACCGGGAGAAGAAACAGAGGTGCAGACTGCTCCCGTATCATAAGATAGAAGGAAAGGTAAGTGAGTGTAGTTAGTTCAGTGTCTATAAAAAGTATTCACCCCACCCCCCGAAGTTTTCATGTTTTATTGTTTTACAGCATTGAATCACAGTGGGTTTAATTTGGCTTTTCTTTTGACACTGATCAACTGAAAAAGACTCTTTCATGTCAAGGTGCAAACAGATCTCTACAAAGTGATCTAAATTAATTATATATATATATAACACAAAATAATTGATCATGTAAGTGCAGAAACACCAATGCCTTTGAATGGAAAATCCTACAGAAGGTAGGGGATTCAGCCCAGTGCGTCACTGATAAAGTTCTCCCAACCTTTGAGCACATCGATATAAAATGCTGTCGTAGGGAAGCATCGTCAAAGATCCTCTCCACCCAGGCCAAGTGCTTTTCTCTCTGCTGCCATCAGGTAGAAGGTACAGGGGCCTCAGGACTCGCACCACCAGGTTCAAGAAAAGTTATTACCCCTTCAACAAAAGAGGTAACTACACTCACTCACCCATCTATTGAGATGTTCCCACAACCAGTGATCTCACTTTGAAGACTCTTTAACTCACTATCTCATGTTCTTGTTATTAATTGCTATTTATTTATATTTGCATTTGCACAGTTTGTTGTCTTCTGCACTCTGGTTGATCTTTCATTGATCCTGTTATAGTTACTATTCTATAGATTTGCTGAAGACGCCCACAGGAAAATGGTACCTCAGGGTTGTATGTGATGACATATAGTGCCTATAAAAAGTATTCATTCTCTGCCTTGGAAGTTTTCATGTTTTATTGTTTTACAACATTGTATCACATTGGATTTAATTTGGCTTTTTTCTGACACTGATCAACAGAAGAAGACTCTTCTGTGTCAAGGTGAAAACATCTCTACAAAGTGATCTAAATTAATTACAGATATAAAACTCAAAATAATTGATCGCCTAAGTATTCACCCCCATTCCCCTGCCCCACTCCTTTAATATGACACACCAAATCATCCCTGTGCAGCCAGCTGGTTTTAGTAGTCACATAATTAGTTAAATTGAAATTCAGAAGTTAGTGAAATGTCATTACTCGTCTATGAATATAAGCAGACCAGTAGGTTTCCTTCTCCAAATGGAATTCATCCATAAAATATTTTTAACAGTAGTCTAATAGATTCATGATGAGCATTACAGATAACCAGCTTCATCATTCCAAATGATTTAAGTAACTGTCTTAAAGCATACTGGATTGTTAAGTCATATATGCGCTTTTTTGGCTGAGGGGGAATGTAACCAAGGTGTGAGAAGTGGGAAATGTTGTAAAGTGAATAGGAGGACTATAATATCACAGCAAGGTGTTAAGTAACTGGGATTTAAGAGGGGTGGTAGAAAAAATAAAGGTTATATTCCTTCTCCAGGTTATGACAGGGTTCCACAACCCAAACTCTTTGTAAGTTGGAAACGAGCAGGAACCGTGTTGGGGGGAAGATCATAGAAACAGCTGTGACGGGGAGAAAGCAGGCCTGGGAGGAACACTCCCTGACCCCAATGAGTGAGGAGGTCAGCACAGACATCTGCATTTATACCACCGATCTCCCAACCAAGTGTCCTTGGCTGTACAGGACACCCAAAAGATGGGCGTTCATAAGTGGGGAGGACCTGTAGATCAAAAATTTCAGTTTAATGTCGGAGAATGTATTCAGTATGCAACCTGAAATCTCTGCTGTTTGCAGACATCCACGAAGCAGAAAAAGAAAGAAAGAGTGAATAACAGAGACATCAGAACCCCAAAGCACCCCCGCTCCCCCCACACACCAACAGCAGAAGCATCAACCCTACCCCCACCATGCAAGTAATAGCAAATTCCCCCCCCCCCTCACCCCCCAAAGAGACCTTGTTCTAGAGTCCATCGATAGCTACAGTCCATCCCAACACTTCAGTATCTCAGACGGGCTCTCCCTCACTAGTGAGGGAGAGGAAGAGGTCGCCCCTGCAACAACAGCGAGAACGGGAGGTCAGCAGCTCGCGGTTTCCGTGTTACAACCCTGGACTCGAAGGCTGACAGGCTGTCACTCACCATGAAGAATAGAGAGAGAGGGAGTGTGGCTGGGGGACCAGAAGCTGTGGCCTGAAAGGGTGGTGAAGGTAGAGTCCCTCATCATTCTTAAAAAGCAGTTGGTTGAGCTCTTGAAATGCTGTAACTTACAGTATTTACTGCGAGGATGCATATTAAATTAGCAGAAGCCAATGCAGAAAATTATGAGGCAGCTTATTGTAACAGAAAGCATGATGACGAGTAATATCAACCTTCTGGCACGATTATAAAGCCAGCACCAGACCGAAGGATATAAATCTTCGAAAGAGGCAAAGTCTGTTGAGTCAGTGGTTAGTACAGCATTTGGGATCCTGGGTAACAGAAATACGGTTGGGCCAAAGTGGTGTAATACAATTACTTCTTGTCACCACAATTAAGGAAGAATGAAAAGCCACTAGAGAAAACTACAGGAAATATTTTCAAGATTAAAAGCAATTTATTACCCTTTTACTTTTGTTCAGACTTTAGCAACTTCTCCAGTCACTATAGACAAACCCCAAACAGCTGGCAGGGGCTGTGCTGTTGTTGTGTGACTTCTAAGAGGGTGAACACCAGTTTTCTAAAGACTTGTGCTACCTCACCAATGAGATCAGGTCACCTCTGCAGACAATCACTGACTTAATTTCTTCCGTACATCTTCTCTCCACGGATTCCAGTCCTATACCCTCAGCCACCTTCTCCGCAGACAATCACCGACTTCATTTCTTCCTTACGTCTTCTCTCCACGGATTCCAGTCCTATACCCTCAGCCACCTTCTCCGCAGACAATCACACCAACTTCATTTCTTCCGTACGTCTTCTCTCCACGGATTCCAGTCCTATAGCCTCAGCCACCATATGTGTGCTTGCCTTTACTTCTTCCCTGAGATCATAAGAAGGACTGCTCAGGTAAACTCTTCATTTCAGCCTGTTCTTGCCCCACAGAACCCTGATTAAGAGGGTCTCAGCCCGAAATTACAACTGTTTGTTCCTTTCCATAGACTCTGCCTGACCTGTGAAATTGCACCAGCCTTTTGTATGTGTGATTTCCAGCATCTGCAGAAGCTCTTGTGTTTAGAACCTACTTTTTCCTCACCTGGGCTCCAGTCTTTCTCTCATTCTCAAGTCCTTTTCCATTTACATCCAGGACACCCCTGAAACTACACGCAGTCACCATTCCTCAGCATGTTAACTTCCACAATATTATCCAGTCTCTCTACATACCCATCCCACACCAGGATGGTTTGGGGGTGCTTCTCTACCAGGAATAGAAGCCCAGGCTGGATGTCTTTGATCACTACCTGCCCTCATCTGCTGAACTTCTCTCAATACCTCACCTACTCCCTCCGGATCAATGGTGTAGACTAGGAGTTCCCAACCTAAAGACCCCTTGTTTAATGGTATTGGTCTCTGGCATAATACAGTTTGGGAACCCCTGCTGTAAACAGAGGAGCCCGCCTGGGTCAATGTTTTGCTTTTCCCTTTGTCAGGTACATGGAATAGTCCTCACTTCAGCCTTAATCAGATCCCGTCTGCACTTCTTTTTCCAGTATTCTGCTGATTGTATTGGTGCTGGTTGTTGTGTTTGTACGAAACTCAAATGCTTTAATGACAACTTCCACCTTCCTTTCACATACACGTGATCAATCATTAGCTCTCTGTGACGTCCTCGACCTCTCTGTCTCAGTCTCAGAGGTGGGCTAGTGATCAATGTCTATTTCAAGCACATGGCTACTTTAACTGCGCCTCCTCCTGCCATGCGTCCGGTAAAGACTTCATTCCATTTTCCTAGTTTCTGCAACTCTGACGATGACATCTCCCGCACGTCCTCCTGGCACGTCTTCCTTCTTCCACGACTGTGGCTTCTCATCCATTTCAGTTCACAGGCTCCCAACCAGATCTATTTTGTTTCCCACTCTCCTGCTCTCATTTCTTCTCCTAGCTCACAGAGCATGGACGTCTTCCTTTTGTCCTCACCTTCCACTCCCTCCTTGTTCGTTGGATCATCCTGTATAATCTCCACCAACCTTCTTTGCCTCCATTCCCCTTTCAGAACAATAATCATTCTTTTTTGTGACTCCCTGGTTCACTTTTCCAACTGCACTCATTTCCACAGTACCCGCTCCCCTCTCAAAGCGTTTTCCCGTGCAAAAACAAGAGCTGTAACACCTGCCTTCATTCCCTTCCCCTTCCACCATCTATCTGCTTTACATTCCGAAAGAAGAAGCGATTCACTGTAATCCACCCAAACTACTCTACTGCATTGGTCCTCATGATGTGGTCTTTTACGCATTGGAGAAACCAACGCAGGTGTTGCAGAACACTACTAATTCCTTGCTACGTCAATATTTCATGCAGCTGATATTCCTTTTTTTTTGGGTCAACAAAGCCTAATCCAATTTCTAGGAACTGGATCTTGAGATGTTTGAGCAGGTTCTACATACTCAATTCCTAGATTAGATTGAAAACAACATTTCAACTTGAATTATTCTTCTAAATACAGTGAGTTAGAATTGACCCAACCTCACAAAGTATATCCCTGCGATCTACCTATACAATCTTACCAGGGCCATCCTCTGGGACCTGATCTGTTATTACAGGGATTACCTTGTTTGACCACTGTAATATCATATTGGGTGGGGGAGTGGAGATATGTCCAAAGTTCAAAGTAAATTTTATTATCAAATTACATATATGTCACTATATATCATCCTGAGACTTTTTTTCTTGTGGGCATGCTTATTATATCTATAGATATAATGACAATAACAGAAACAATGTCTTACCAAAGGAGGTGTAAGGCACTCCTTCCTTCTGGTAGCCTGCAGGTCACCTTTCGGCAATCTATAGCCCCGTGATCAGGGTCACGTGAAGCCGTGGGAGCAGGTGATGGATGGTCGTATGAGCAGCTTGTCCATATCACGTCCTGCTTATGTGGCCACTGACGCCAGGCAGACAAGCTCTGAAGAGTATTGATAACAGCTGGGGTCACCCGTCCTGTGAAGACACTGCCCAGTAGAAGGCAATGGCAAAACACTTCTGTAGGAAAATTTGCCAAGAACAATCATGGTCATGGAAAGACCACGATCGCCCATGGCATACGACACGGCAGATAAAGAACGAGCAAGTATCACATCAGGTCCTACTAGTGATGCCCAGTTTGATATTACAGGGCAGCCAAGTAGTTGATTATTACTGTCACGTTTACTGAGATACCGTGAAAAGCTTTACTTTGCCTGCCATTCAGACAGATAATTCCATACACAGCTATATCAAAATAGCACAAAAGAGAAAAAGTAGAGAATGCAGAACATAGTGTTACAGACAAAAATGTAATGCAGACAGACCAATGTATAGCAGGGTCCAGATCAAGGTAGACTGAAAGACCATAGTGTATGATCTCAATTCAAGAGTTTATAATAGTGGAATGGAAGATGCCATCTTCCATGTGCTGACCTGGGAGTCCTGATGTAATATTACAGAGCTTCCATGTAAGGCCCTTTTTGATATTACAAAGACCAGCCAGTTTGCCCTGATTAACACCTGATATTTCATGGGCTCTCTAGCGTAGCTGGCTCCAGCACAGAAATTCTCTTACTAATATTCTGCAAATTGCAAATTTTTTTTCTATGTATAAAATGCTGCTGCAAAATCAAACCAATCTCTTTTCACATCCAACATAAACAACCAAGATGGAAAATATGACGACAGTTTCTCAAATTCCAATAGGCCGGCGTCATTGGAATTGTCAGCCAACCTAATTGGCTGTCCTCTGAACCAATAAGGAAGCACTCTCAGATCCAACTAATTCAAGAGTTTGAAAAGTTTGGGGAATTTTGTGAGACTTCCAGAACTGACAAGGGTGAGTGCAGGCAGTGGCTCTCTGGAATTATAAGTCTGCAATAAAATTTCCTCTGCAGCTCAACGATGTCAGCGCATTTCAACAAGGGACCTGCTTATGGACTCTCGGCAGAGGTGAATCGCAAGGTAAGCACTGGCCTTAATTTTTACAAGCATGGAAACTGCTTCAGCACAGAATGAAGGACGCTAGTCAAAAGGTGCTCGGCAAATACAGTCTCCTCAATCCTTCCGTTATGAAGTCACATCTGATTTTTAATAGTTATTAGCATGACAGATGTGCGGGCATATTCTCTACTGTTCTCTGGAAGCACTGACGTGATAATCTCTACAAACATTCCTTTAAATATTAGCCAGCTTGTCAATGAATGAAATGTGGCCAGCAGAAATGAGCAGGGGAAGTTAAGCCAACTGGAGGAATTTAACCTTCTGAGGTATTGATTCTGCAGATACAAACAGCAAACATCAGGTCCTATTTAAAGGACAGATTCTGCAGAACTGCAGTCTGCGACTTGTGTTTGAAAAGGGAAAACTTTTGAATGATTTGGTGTCATAAAATCTGTTTTCTATTACGGAGGTGCACAGCTGTAAGCTGCTTGACTGGAAGAGTCTGATAAACATTTCAGATGTATGTGTGATCGGTGTGTGTTGTTGGATCCGACATTCATGTAGTTTCTAACTTTAGTCCTTGGCACTAGTAGTACCGATCCAGATGTGGGGGTGAGGTTGTTTGGAAGTGGAGGATCAATATCTGCGCTAAAAGCAAATACTACTGAGGTACACAGTCAACTTGGATTAATTTAGAAAAATTGTTAAGATTATCTACAAGTATTCCCTGAACTAAACCTTCAATTGCTCTATGAAGGTAACTTCATTCTGTTTGAATCGCTTCACTTGCGAATGGAAGTTCAGTACTCACTAGAATTCGGAAGAGTGACAGCTGACCTTGTTGAGTGTTGAAAGACTTCAATAAGAGTGGATGTGAGGAGGATGTTCCCTATGGTGGGGGAGCCTAAGGCCAGAAGGCACAGCTTCAGAATGAAGTGGCGTCCTTTTAGAACAGAGATGAAGAACAATTTCTTTAGCCAGAGAGTGATAAATCTGCAGAAATCTTTGCCACAGGTGGCGGTGGAGGCCAAGTCATTGGGTATATTTAAGGCAGAGGTTGATAGATTTCTGATTGGTCAGGGTATGAAGGGATACGGGGAGAAGGCAAGAGATTGGGGCTGAGAGGGGAGGTGGATCAGACAAGATAAAATGGCTGAGCAGACTTGATGGGCCAAATGGCCTAAGCCTACTCCTAGATCTTATGGTCCGATGGCCTTAAATATGAAACATCTGGACTCACCATCAAGCAGCTTCAGGGTAGTTATGCCAAAACAGCTTCCATTTATAGAGCACCTCCAAAGACCTTCACCAGAGCCAGGTGATGAGTTATGAGGGCAGATAAATGCCACTGGTAGAATAATGAAGACTAGGGGTATCAGCAGGCCAGACATAGAGAAGCTCACAGGAATGTAGTGCTGAGGGCAATCACAGAGTTAAGGAGAGACAAGACCTTGGAGAGATCTGAGGGAAAAAAGTCACAGCCTTAAAATCGGGGCTGCTTGAACAGGACCCAATACAGGTCAGCAAGCAGCTGAGTGGTAAATGGGGGGGGGGGGGGGCCTGTGTGTGCTCATACACAGAAGGCATAGCTTTGAACAGTGAAAAGGCACAGCCAGCCAGGAGTGCGTTGGAATGAGAAGAAATGGATGCAGGCTCAGCAGCGTACGAGATCAGGAAGGGGCGCAGTCGGGCAGAGCTGGAGATTGGTCTCAGCGACGGGAAGGAAATAACCGCCTAGAAAAATGTCTGTGCTTCCAGGCACGGGTAATGTGTTGATTGCTAGTAAGCTCCCCTGGCCTGGAACCGAACTTGGGACGAGCCCTGGATCTCCTTGTTCCCAATTCTCTAGGCCTACGTGTCAGTTTTCACTCAGCATTCTGGAGCACAGTGGAACTGCTAACCTTTTTTTTTAAAACAACCATTTGTTTAAAAATAAAGATCAGATTTATTTGTCACGTGTACATCGAAACATAAGAGTGAAATGCGTCGTTGCAGCAACAAACCAACACGGTCTGAGGATGTGCTGGGGGCAGCTTGCCAGTGACACCACGCTCCCGGCAGCCACGTAGCTTGCCCACAACTTCGTAGCCCTAACCTGTGCATCTGTGGAATGTGGGAGGAAACCAGAACACCGGGAGGAAACACGAGTGGTCACGGGGAGAGCATGCAAACTCCTTGTGGACAGCAGCGGGCGCCACTGCGCCGCCCCCAAACACAAACCCACAAAGTGAGAGCAAAACGCTGCTGGCTTTCGAGACGGCTCCAAATAAATCCGCGATGAGGCTAAAAGTGTGGACGGAGGGAGTAAGTGAGGAAGAGCAGGAGGGAGAGGGAAGCAAAGAGTGAAATGAGTGAGAGAAAAATTGACCAGCTTCCCTTCTCACCTTCTTCATTCCCTAAATGGGGGCCTTTTGGTGGCAGCTGAAGATTTGGAGGCCACCCGGGGGTCACTTCATGATGCCAAGGGCCTAAGTGGGTTTGTTCAACCCTTCAAACTGAGAGCAGGGCCCTTGGCACAGACTGAATATGGAGGTTTCACAATCAGCTTACCAGAAGTGGAAAGAAATCGAGTTCTTGGATGCAAGGTGACTGCACTGATGGGGAGAGGAAAGGCCGTGGAGACATTTGAAAACAGCAATAATTTGAAAATCAAAGTTTAATAAATAAGACCATAAGATATAGGAGCAGAATTAGGCCATTTGGCCCCATCGAGTCTGCTCTACCATTTCATCATGGCTGATCCAATTTTCCTCTCAGCCCCAGTCTCCTGCCTTCTCCCCATATCCCCTCATGCCCTGGCCAATCAAGAATCTATCAACTTCTGCCTTAACTATACATAAAGATTTGGCCTCCACAGCTCCACAGAGAATTCCACAGATTCACCACTCTCTGGCTAAACAAATTCCTCCTCATCTCAGTTCTACAAGGACGTCCCTCTATTTTGAAGCTGTGTCCTCTGGTCTTAGACCCTCCCACCATAGGAAACATCCTCTCCATCAAGGCCTTTCAAATAAGATGATAATGTTTCAGAGTTAGGGAGGGTGGAGAAATAGGCTGAAGACTGAAGTTTTGAGACTGTGGCTGAGACTCCAAGATCCAAGGCCCTGAGGCAGTGGGATTGAGGCCCTGAGCCTGAGACCCAAGTCTATCCCTATCCCTTTATCTTCTCTCTGGAGCTATTTGAGCACCTAAATCTCTGCCGGCTCCTCCGTTTCCCACCATTCATTTTCAAAATCTCCTCATCGCTCCTCCATATCATTACCATCTTTGTGATGTCCACTCCTGTTCTGCACTCATTTATTTAATATCTTATCGAAGGAAACCAGAGGGCCCACAAGACCTTGGTCGACGATGGATTTAGAAAACGTTTGGGAGTATAGAAAAAGGGTGTTTGAAAGTTTGGTGCTCAAGGCTGTAGGCAGAGGCACGTAGGGATAACATGAAGAGGAATAACAGGGCTGTACATATAATGGTACGAAGACATGAAAGGGGTTCAGCTGATGTGATGTAGTACGAGGCCTAGGGACACTCAAGCCCAGTCGTGGGTTCTAAATTCAAGAAAGTTCACATGGTTTCCCTGTGACCTGCAGATTGCCCAGAAATATGACCCACAAAGAGATGAGGATATCCGGAGGTGGATTGAAGATGTGACTGGAGTCACTATATCTGAAAACCTAATGGATGGGCTGAAGAATGGAGTCGTACTGTGCAAGTAAGCAAATCCGAACCACACACTGCTCCAGTGTACATTTTACAAGACTTCCTACTGCAGCTAACACACACCTTCAGTCTGCGTGATCTATTACCAATCACAACAGCCCTTTCACTGTACCTCTGGCCTCGAGTATATTTCTCCCAAATTTTGTTACCACTGTTAGCATCCTTCGACCTTATAAAGCCCCGTTCAGCGTTTGTCTTCCTTGGCAAGCAACCAATTGATCTCAAGCCCTCCATTCCACAGAATCTCTGCCCTATCTGACCCATCACCGATGTGATTCTAACTGCAACTGCTCGTCCCTCTTTATCTCCATCACTCTGCAGCTAACCCCTCCACTCCTGTTGCTGATGCTCTATTCCACCAGTGAGTTACATCAACTGCGGCTTGGGGAAACATTGTTTTACCAAAGCTTGAGTACTCAGTATTTCCCTTTGATGTACAAAAGGAATGCATGCTTAAAAATATTTCATTAAGTGACAACGCTGGACAAAACGGTTCAAATGTTCAAAGTAAATTTTATTATCAGAGTACATCTAGTCACTAGATACAACTCTGAGATTTATTTTCCTGCGGGCATATTCAAAGTTTCAGGTTTTAAAAGTACATTTAATGTCAGAGAAATGTATACAATATACATTCTGAAATGCTTTTTCTTCACAACCATCCACAAAAACAGAGGAGCGCACCAAAGAATGAACGATAGTTAAATGTTAGAACCCCAAAGTCCCTCCCCAGCTCCCCTCCCTCACATGCATAAGTGGCAGTAAGCATTGATCCCCCCTCCCCCCCACCAGCAAAAAAATGCATCGGCACCCGCCGTCGAGCACTCAAGCGTGAGCAAAGCAACAGCAAAGACACAGACTTGCAGTTACCCCAAAGACTTGGCTTTCACCCAATATTTGACATATCACAGGCTCTCTCTCTCTCCTCTCTCCCTAATAAAGGAGAAAGAGGTGTTTCCATTTCAGAGAACCTATAGAATAGTAACTATAACAGGATCAATAAAAGATCAACCAGAAGACAACAAACTGTGCAAACACAAGAAAAAATAAATAGCAATAAATAATGAGAACATGAGATAAAGAGGTAAAGAGTCTTTAAATTGAGATCATTGGTTACATAGGAACATAGAAAACCTACAGCACAATACAGGCCCTTCGGCCCACAAAGCTATGCCAAACACGTCCCTACCTTAGAAATTACTAGGCTTACCTATAGCCCTCTATTTTACTCAGCTGCATGTACCTATATAAACTTCTCTTAAAAGACCCTATCATATCCGCCTCCACAACCATTGCCGGCAGCTCATTCCAAGTACTCACCACTCTCTGAGTAAAAAAACTTACCCCTGACATCTCTTCTGTACCTACTCCCCAGCACCTTAAACCTGTGTCCTCTTGTGGCAACCATTTCAGCCCTGGGAAAAAGCCTCTGACTATCCACACGATCAATGCCTCTCATCATCTTGTAAACCTCTACCAGGTCACCTCTCATCCTCCTTCACTCCAAGGAGAAAAGGCCAAGTTCACTCAACCTATTCTCATAAGGCATGCTCCCCAATCCAGGCAACATCCTTGTAAATCTCCTCTGCACCCTTTCTACAGTTTCCACATCCTTCCTGTTGTGAGGCGACCAGAACTGAGCACAGTCCTATATAGGGGCAACATTACCTCTTGGCTCCTAAATTCAATTCCACGATTGAGGAAGGCCAATACACCATACACCTTCTTAACCACAGAGTCAACCAGCGCAGCAGCTTTGAGTGTCCTATGGACTCGGACCCCAAGATCCCTCTGATCCTCCACGCTGCCAAGAGTCTTATCATTAATACTATATTCTGAGATGCTGTGGGAACATCTCAGTGGATGGGTAAGTGAGTGTGGTTATCCCGTTTTGTTCCAGAGCCTGATGGTTGAGAGGTAGCAGCTGTTCTTGAACCTGCTGGTGCCAGACCTACCTGAAGGCAACAGCGAGAAGAGAGCATGGCCTTGTTGCTGGGGGTCTCTGATGGCGGACGCTTTTGAATAAAGGGGGATAACTATAGGTATTTAGGGGCAGAGTATTCCAGTGCATGGTGTACTATTCAGTAAAGTGGGTCATGGCTTTGTACACTGAAGACACACACTTCAAAGTCAATAGCATTACAGTGTAATTTCGTTAATTTAAATGTTCAGAAGCTGGGGAACGATTGTATTGACATTTAAAGTTTTAATCTTGCATTTCCTTTTCTTTAAGACTTATTAATACACTGCAGCCTGGCTCCATCAAGAAGATTAACGAATCCCCACAGAACTGGCACCAGGTACGGATAATACACTATAAGGGTGCATCTGGCATCAGTGTGGATCAAGGTCTGTGTGTAAGCAGGCTCAGGCATTATGCTGTGAATGGATTGGTGTGAATATTCACCATTCAGTCCTGTCCACCCGATGGGAAAGCAGAAAGCATGTAACTCCTCCAGACCAATCAGCCCTAGAAGCCCACAGTTGTAAATTGGTAGATTCATTCGTGTCACTTACACCAAAGTTTTCTTCCTGCACACTCTTCAGACACATCAGTTGATAACAATGGCGCATTCAGGTAGAACGAGATGCAACAATAGCAGAGAAAGGAAGAGTTATAGTACAAAGAAAGTGCAGTGCAATTAGACAGTAAGGTGCAAGACCACACAACGTTAGATTGTGAGGTCAAGAGTCCATTTAATGGTAATAGGGGAACATTCAATAGTCTCATAGCAGTGTGATGGATGTTGTTCTTAATCCTGGCCTATGTATCTTCCGGGAGATACATAGCAGATACAAAAGCCGAGGGTGGGTGGGAACGTTCTGCTAGCTGCTTTACTGAGGCAGTGAGAAGTATGGGCAGAGTTTACAGAAGAGAGGCTGGTTTTTGTGATGTGCTGGGCTGTGCCCACAACCCTCTGCAGTTTCTTGTGGCCACGGGCAAAGCAGTTGCCATACCAAACTGTGATCATAAGACTATAAGATACAAGAGCAGAATTAGGCCATTTGGCCCATCGAGTCTGCTCCACCATATCTTCATGGCTGGTCCATTTTTCCCTCTTAACTCTAATCTTCTGCCTTCTCCCCATATCCCTTCATGCCCTGACTGATCAACAAACTAGCAACCTCTGCCTCAAATATACCCAATGACTTGGCCACCTGTGGGATTCAATTTGACAGATTCACCACTCTTTGGCTAAAGAAATTCCTCCTCATCTCTATTCTGAGACTATGTCCCCTGGTATTAGACTCCCATACCATAGGAAACATCCTCTCCATATCCACTCTATCAAGACCCTTCAACAGTGAGGTCACCCCTCATTCTTCTGAATTCCAGTGAGCACAGGCCCTCATAAGCTCCTCACATGACAAGCCTTTCAATCCTGAAATCATTTTCGTGAACTTCCTTTGAACCCTCTTCAGTGTCAGCACGTCCTTTCTCAGATAAGGAGCCTAAAACTGCTCACAATACTCCAAGTGAGACCCACCAGTGTTTTATAAAGTCTCAACATTACATTGTTGCTTTTATAGTCTAGTCCTCATATGATGCACCCAAATAGGGTATTTTCCATGGTGCATTGATAAAAATTGATCAGGGTCAAAGAGGACATGCCAAATTTCTTTCACCTCCTGAGGAAGTAGTGACGCTGTTGTCAATGTTCACTCCCACGAATTTTCAAGTCTCAATCCTTTTGACCTCAGCGCCGTTGATGTAAACAGGAGCATGGGCACTATTCTCCTTCCTGAAGTCAATGACTTTGCTCGTTGGTCTTGCTGACACTATGTCCCTAGGCTCTCTGACTCCATCCTGAACGACCGATTGCGCGGGGATCATCTGCAAACGTGTAGATGGAGTTAAACAAGAAGCTAGCCACGCGGACGTGAGTGTACA
This sequence comes from Hemitrygon akajei, assembly GCF_048418815.1. NCBI lineage: Eukaryota > Metazoa > Chordata > Chondrichthyes > Myliobatiformes > Dasyatidae > Hemitrygon > Hemitrygon akajei. Next base: position 80,735,518 of record NC_133139.1, read on the forward strand.
GGCAGAAGAGTAGGAGGTTCAGGATGAGACCTTGTAGAGTGCCGATGTTGAGGATAATCGTGGCAGAGGTGTTGCTGCTGATCCTTTAAGATTGCGGCCTGCTGATCAGCAACACCTGTAAGTCCTTATCCCTTCCTACAATTTCACTCAACATCCTGTCCTATCTTCTTATCCTGGCTTCTAGTGTGTTCCCAGTTTTAATAACTTCTCAAGTGGTGGCTATGTGTTCAAATGCCAAGGTCCTGCAGTTGTAGAAATTCTTCCCTGAACCTGTCTTCCTTCCTCATAAGAAGCACCTTAGAACCTAAAGCAACACACTAAACACTGGAAGAACTCAGCAGGTCAGGCAGATTCTAAGGAAGTGAATCTAAGGTCGATGTTTTGGGCCAAGACCCTTCTTCAGGACAGAGAAGGAAGGGGCGGGGAAAGATGACAGGATAATATGGGAAAAGGGGTGAGCTGGAAGCCAGGTGGGTGGGGAAGGTCAGGGATAAGGGAAGAGAGAATCTGATAGGTTAGGAGAGTAGACAGTTGGAGAAAGGGAAAGAGGAGGGGACCCACGGGGAAGGAATAGGCAGGTGAGAAGAAATGAAAGGTCCGAGTGGGGAATAGAGGAAGCAGGCAGATTTGTTCACCGGAAGGAGGAATCGATTAAAACCTACGTCATTGACAAATCTTTAATCACCTGTCCTTCTGTGGCTTGAATTCAGTAGTGGTTTGAGAATACTTCTGTAGGACCTGAGACTGTAAATGCCAAGAATTGTTCTCTTCTCGTTAGAGAATTCAAGCTCACAGCCAATTGACCAAGACTTAGTTGCATTTTGAAAACCCAGACTTTTCACTTTTGATTATCTTACCATTTAAAGATAAATGGATGGATTAGACCTTTCCTTCCATGGCAATAGCCTATTGCATATGGAACGTTTTTCCAGATCCATCTGCAGGACGAGAATGTACCGATAAATGATGGAAACCAGGCGCGCTCCCGCATAGCATCTGGCAGGCAGACTGCAAAGATGTCCCTGAAAGTAACACACACTCCATCTCAGCCTCTGCAAGAGCCCAAAGATAAGATAAATATCAGCAGTGAGCGTTACACCCAAAAAAGGCAATGCTTTTCTAACAGTTTCAATACAGAGGGGCAGTACTGGGTGGAAACTCCAGGGCTTTAGTTATGCAAAAATATGACTGGACATTATTTCTGACTGAGCAGCAACGTTGTAAGGCTAGTCTCTGCTTAATTAATGAGTCTAATACTTGAAGAGGGGGGCTTTCTCAGTAATACCATTGGGAACAAGCCAGCCAACATAGTTTGTTAAAAAAGAGAGGAGTAAATCTACTCTAGAGTCAGTTACAGGTTTGCCCTCCCTATATCAACTCTGGACAATTCCTGGAAATCAGCCCAAAGCCAAAACAGTATCTGTAAAGAAATCAGAGCAACCAGCATGGAATTAGGAAGGTAAGGTTTGTCAGACTAAGATTCATACTTTAGTTAATAATATTACTGGAATAATATAAATTCAGATCTTATAATCAGGACTGGAAGTAAATGTTAACTTTTAGAAAGACAATTTAGACAAATAATGGCACTAAAATGATCAAAATATTTAAGAAACAGAATGTAATCCTATTCTGCTGTACAGTGAAACAACAGCTGATCCATTTCCCCCACCTGATCCCATATGCAAAGGTCTATTAACACAGAACTTCTGCATTCTAAATGATCAATCACTTATCCTGAGTTCATGCCCTAGGCATCAGCCAAAGGAAATAGTTTCTCAGCCGAGCTTTGTCAGTTCCTTTCTAAATCAAAGATTCAGGGATCGTTTCTTATTGTGCTACACAACAGTGAGTATGGGGTAACCTTATTCAATCTTCCTTCATATGAAAATCCCAGGGGCTGATCTAATGAATCTGAACTGCATTGTCTCCAAGGCAATTATATCCTTCCTTGAGTACACAGACCAAAACTGCAGACAATACTTAGTGTGTTGTTCACCAGAGCTCTGCACAGCTCTGGCAAAATTTCTTCACTTCTCCCCTGCCATCCAATTTCTGAATGGACATCGGACCTTTGAACACAACCTCACTACTTATTTATTTCTATTTCTGCACTGCTTATATATAAGACACTCACAGTTTTATTTCTCTTTTCTATTATTTTGTATTGCATTGTACTGCTGCCACAAAGTTAACAAATTTCACGACACCTGCTGGTGATATTACACCTGATTCTGATTCTCTTTTGTATTCCAAAACCCTCAAACAAAGACAAACATTCTATTTGAAGGCTTGATCGATCTACCCTAATATTGACTTTCTGCTTGTGAACTTGTATTTAAAAGCTTCTTCCCATTTATAGAAATAGTGCCTCTCTATTCTCCACATGGAAGTAAATTATCACACATAATCACTTTGGCACATAATAAAAAGCCTGTGACTCTGTCGATTGACTGTGCAGAGTATACAGTATGTCTTCCTTGTTGACGACTCTCCCAAGTAGCTTTATATCATGAGTAGATGTGGATGATGTTATGCCATATTTTCATCCATTATCATACACCGTAAGTGGAGAGATTCCAGTACTGGTTCCTGTAACATCCCCTCCTCTCAGGCAGATGATTGGCGTTGCAGAGTCAGAATCAGGTTTAATATCACCGGCATTATTGGTGAAATTTGTTAACTTTGCGGCAGAGGTACAATGTAATCCATGATGAATACAGAAACAAAATGAATTACTGTATGTACATTAGTGGAATTAAAATAAGTAGTGTAAAAACAATTTTTTTTTAAAATAGTGAGGTAGTGTTCATGGGCTCATTGTTCATTCAGAAATCAGATAGTAGAGGGGAAGAAGCTGTTCCTGAATCGCTAAGCGTGTGCCTTCTGGCTCCTGTATCTCCTTCCCGATGGTAACATTGAGAAGAGGGCATATCCTGGGTGAAGGGGGTCTTTAATATTGGATGCCACCTTTTTGAAGCATCGCTCCTTGAAGATATTTTGAATCTTACAGAGGCCAGTATCCATGATGGAGCTGTCTAATTTTACCACCCTTTGCATTTACTTCGATCCGATACGGTAGCAACCAGTGTTGCAGCCAGTCAGAATGCTTTCCATGGTTGATCTGAGAAGTTTTTGAGTGTTTTAGGTGATAAACCAAATCTCCTTAAACTCCTAATGAAATATAGTTGCTGCCTTGCCTTCTTTGTAGCTGCAACGATATGTTGGGATCAGGTTAGGTCCTCAGAGGCATTAACAGATATTGGCTTGTTTTCACTTCTATGGGTTCAAAGCGGCACGATATCGCAGTGGTTAGCACAACTCTTTATGGTACCAGCAACCTGGGTTCAATTCTCACCACAGTCTGTGAGGTGTTTATACACTCCCCCACCCCCGTGACTGTGTGGATTTCCTCCAGGTGCTTAACCTCCTCCCACAGTCTATAGATGTACCAGTTAGTAGGTTAATTAGTCATTGTAAATTGCCCTGTGATTAGGCTAGAGTTAAATCAGGAGGAAGCTCGGAGGTGCAGCTCAAAGTGCCAGAAGAGACTATTCTGCACTGTACCTCAATAAATTAGAATTATATAAAGTGATTGATAAGCCAATTATGGGACCTGCAGACTCTTCTACAGTTGGGGCAGAAGAAGCCAACATAATGGGAGATTACTTCAGAAAGTGGTGGCTCCTTCTGCCATTTAGAGTGGGCTTCCATGTGCTTCCTATGCAGGGCCTCAAGGTTCACAGTGACATCCCACATGTTGCTTCTCACCTGGGCCACGGTTTGCTCGGAACTAGTGGGACTGTTGCACTTTCTCGCGAGGCTTTGAGAGTATCACAGAACCATTTCCTAAGTTCAAATTGCACACTCCTCCCAGGACAGGACTTTGAAATAGTGGTTCGGTTTCAAAGGTCTAGCGTCAAGCACATGGACGTGGTCTTTCTGACACAACTGATCTGGTGTAATTAAGGCTGCTGACGTCATGAATTTGGTCTAAAAGAGGACATTAGTTTGCTTTTCTTTCTGGTAGATTTGGATGATTTTGCAAGGCCAGTAAAACTAGTGTCTCTGGTTTGTTGCTATAAGGTAGTTCAAGTTACAGTAGCCTAGGAGGGTAGGATCACTGCTGTGCAGATAATCAAGAGGTTTTTTTGATAAGTTTGAGGTCTTTATTATTAGGTGGTCTTCTTTAACTGGCTGTGAATGTGACTCGTCACTAATGTCTGCCTTCTAAGATTTCTAGGGTTCTGCTGTGAATCTTTTTATTCGGAAGGCAAAGTTGTACAATAGATACAGGCTGGGCCTTCTCTTGTAGATGCTGAGTCTGAGGTCACAGGTTTCAGTAAACGAGTCAGCAGTTACTTGGAGTATCAGTCTCCAATTATGTCACAGCACAGCAGCTTGACCACTGGAATTGGGATGGTGTTAGTCCTGGAACGGAGGCATCATAGGTTGAATAGTTCCCCATTAGGCTTGTGGACTTACTTTAGTGCCCGTCAAAGATATGTAAAACAGTACAGTCAAGAAAACTGTATTCCAAATACACAATCTTCTTTGAATACCATCTCATAAAAGCAACCAAGGCACAAATGCACTACATCAACTTCCCGTAGTCCCAGGTACAGTACTGCTTGACCTACCGAGCATTTTTTGTTTTTATTTTAGATTACTGTCATCTCATATTTGCTTTTGTAAATACATCATACAACTCCAATGACTCACAAGTAGTTCCAATGAATCGCAGTACCTCAAATAGCAACAATGACATACAATTGGTCCGTAGAGATAACAATCATAGCTTATAACCAGAGATATCTACTTCTAAGAAACTGTCCCCATTGGTGTCGCTTGAAGAATTTAACCCCATTGGCTGCCTCAGTATGTATTTTCCGGTAAGGACATTGCATTACCGGTATTTACCCAAGAGTATAGTTTATTTTTCCTCTTGTTCGAGTATTGATGCAACCAGACTGCATCTGATAACTTTAAGATCCTCACTTGGGGCTTGACTTTTAGGTGATTTCTTGTTTATTTTATTAGCTTTTGGGAAAAAATGGTTAATTTCAGTTCTTACACAAAAAACGGTAAGCTGCATCATTTTTAGTGGAAGCACGACTAAATCAGAATTAGCATCATGTCCATGACCCGGTTACACAAGACACAGGGCAAGGATGATCTAGTCTGAAATCCCTTTTCCAATACGTTAGAGAAATAAATGTGCAATTCCCCTGCCACTTGTTGTAGAGTGACAAAAGCCAGCCTTAACTTGGCTTCTTTTAAGAACAATGTGGACTTGGTCATTCATGGGTATGCTTTATTCCATCAAACACAAAGTGAACTGTTTCCTTGGCATTGGGCCAGAGCATAGATTAGCACCAAAAATGACCTCCAACAGTCACGGTGCTTCTTTGGAGGGAATAGATGGGGAAAGGAGGACTTGGGGTTGTTTCTCTTAGTGAGGCTACTGGGTGTTTGGTTGATGTGTTCACCAAGATAGAATGCTCACAATATTTCTGCCAGCTGATCTGGCCTCTGCAGTGAAATGCCTCAGTGAATAGCTTGAACGAAATATTAATTTTCATTGGCATTATTTACACATAAATCTGTTTCATCCACCTTTTTCACCTACACTCTTACCACCATCACACCACTGGCAGCGATCTGAAAGCAAAACAATTTCAAAGTAAATTTATTATCTGAGCATGTAGATCTATGTCACCGTGCAGTACCGACAAACAACCAATGTGCAAATTCTGTGAGACTGAAGTTTATTATTGGAATAAATGTTATCAATGAAAAAAAAAATTTTTTTTTCCAGATTGACATTTGCGTGTTTATCTATTTTGTTTAAAAAAAGTTTGAAATTATGAAACACAAGCTCCAATCATAGACTTTCTAATTCTGCCTTTATAATACTAGATATTCAGCTTAGTACAATAATGTGCAGCCAGTTGCTAAAAATGATTTGGCCCTCACATTTGCTTTTAATCCACAGCTGGAGAACATTGGAAACTTTCTCAAAGCGATCACAAAATACGGCGTGAAGCTTCACGACAGCTTTGAAGCCAACGACCTGTATGAGAACTGTAACTTGACCCAAGTTCAGACCACTCTCATGGCCCTAGCTAGCTTGGTGAGTACATTTACAGTGACCACCTTAATCAAAATGATCTTCAGTTATTTATTAGAATTATCTGACTCACTCATCACTTAAAAGCTATCTTTTACCTCTCACAGGCAAAGACGAAAGGGTACCAAACTAAATCAGACATTGGTGTGCGGTATGCAGAGAAACAGCAACGTGCTTTTAACAGTGAGACACTGAAAGCAGGACGGAACATCATTGGACTTCAGGTACAGCCTTATGTAGTGGCCACTGCTCTGCATAGTGGGACTTCCTTTTGAAGAGCAAACACGAGGAAATCTGCAGATGCTGGAAGTTCAAACAGCACACACAAAATGCTGGTGGAACACAGCAGGCCAGGCAGCATCTATAAGGAGAAGCGCTGTCGACGTTTCGGGCCGAGACCCTTCATCAGGACTAACCGAAAGGAGAGATACTAAGAGATTTGAAAGTAGTGGGGGGAGGGGGAAATGCAAAATGATAGGGGAAGACCGGATGAAGCTAAGAGCTGGACAGGTGATTGGCAAAAGTGATACAGAGCTGGAGAAGGAAATGGATCATGGGACGGGAGGCCTCAGGAGAAAGAAAGGGGGAGTGGGGGGAAGCACCAGAGGGAGATGGAGAACAGGCAGAGTGATGGGCAGAGAGAGAGAGAAAAAAAAACTAAATATGTCAGGGATAGGGTAAGAAGGGGAGGAGGGGCATTAACGGAAAGTAGAGAAGTCAATGTTCATGCCATCAGGTTGGAGGCTACCCTTTGAAGACAGGGATTAGAACAGAGGGATAAGAGGACAGTGAATACAGAGAAAACATTGAAGAGGTCAAGAAGCAACTTGCTGCAGAAGCTGACAAAGTGAAAATACCTTGATGAGAAACTGCACACTTGCATGGCAGAAACAGTGAGGATTGCCCAGAAATGTTCAAAAGTTATTGGGATACCTCACAAAATGCCTTCCTTAATCTTGGCATCAGTTATTCTGGGAAACATCCATCTCAAATATCAAAATCCTTCACTGAAACTGATAGCCTTTCTAAAACCCATCCTGCCATGCAGTGCCCACCCTGCCTAAGTATGCCCAGGCATGCCTAGACAGGGGAAAACTTTTCAATCTACATTGTGGGTAACTTTTAATTGACGAGTTATGAATCGAAATAATAAATATAGGCGACTTTTTAAAAAATGGTGCAGGAAGTTATACAAGATATTGACAAGACCTAATTTGGAGTATTGCGTGCAGTTTTGGTCACCTACCCATAGGAAAGATTTAAACAAGGTGGAAAGAGTGCAGAGAGAATTTACAAGGAGTTTGCCGGACCTGGAGGAGTTGAGTTATAAGGAAAGATTGTTTGGGTTAGGATTTTATCCGTGTGATCGTAGAAGATTGAGGGGAGATTTGATAGAAGTATACAAAATTATGAGGGATATAGATAGGGTAACTGCAAGCAAGTTTTGGTTAGGTGGGACTACAACCAGAGGTCATGGCTTAAGGGTGAAAGGTGAGAAGTTTAAGGGGAATGTGAGAGTGAAACTTCTTCACTCAGAGGGTCGTGAGAGTGCTGCCAGCACAAGTGGTCCATGCGAGCTTGATATCAACATTTAAGAGAAATTTGGATAGGTACTTGGATAGTAGGGGTAGCTGGTTAGAAGTTTGAATGGTTTTCAGCATGGACTAAACTGGCCAAAGGGCCTGTTTCTGTGCATGCATCTCTATAACTCCATAGGGAAGCTGCATGGTGATTTTCATGATCAGCAGCTCAAAAATCCATAAGCTACACCCAAAACTATTCAGGAAGCTAAATCTTTGTTGCCCAGTGCTATCAACCTGCAATGCTAACCATTTATCATTCCAGATATATTGCCTGACCAGCAGAATATTTCCAGTAGGCACTGTTGTTTATATTTTGTACAAGGAGAATTTTTATTTTAAAGAAACAGCGAGGGTATGGTTTGGAACTCACACTCTCAAAAGAAAAATGGGGGAAGTATCCAATAAAGAATAAACTGCAGGGATACAGGTAATGATTTGGTGAACTAAACTACCTGGATTGCTTGTACAAGGAGCAAAGATGGACCCGTTGTCCAAATCACTTACTTCTCAATGCAATTGATTCTTTGGTGATGAATCATTAGGATGTTGAGTAGGCCAGTGGGTGGAAGTTATAACCAGATAGGCAAGCTTCTCTAGGGGAAGATTACTTTGACCCCTCAACCAGGTTTTCAAATCAAAATTATGTTGCTGAACAATACACAGAAACAGCAAGTGGCTTGTTCACAAGGGCAGCCGTTGTGGAAGGAGATGTGGAGAGGGAGTTGGTGATAGCTGTTCCACTGACATATCCATGCAACCAAATCCCCTGAGCACAGGTGGATTAGATAGATGGAGGGTAACCTCAGACAAGATCAAGGGAGTGTGGAAATTATGGCAAAATCAAATGCATCAATAATGTTTAATTTATACAGAAGCAAGTCTATCCTATCAGTGAGAAAACCATTCCGTCAGTCAGATTCTCTTCAGAAAGCAAACAGGAAGATTTCACTACTTTTGATGCCTCTCATGTTCCAATTTTCTTTAGATGGGGACAAATAAATTTGCCAGCCAGCAGGGTATGACAGCCTATGGCACCAGAAGGCATCTGTATGACCCTAAAACTGGAGTGGAGAAGCCCCTTGACCAGACAACTATCAGCCTCCAAATGGGAACCAACAAGGGGGCAACACAGGTATGGGGGGGGGGGGTGGGGAAGGAGAAGCATGCACAGGAATGAGATCAGATACAGCACTTTCTGTACGTTTAGGTGTGTGCAAGTCCTACATACTTCTCAAGGGAATTGTTAACCCATTCAGCACTGCTTCTACAATGAGAATGGGCACAATGGAAAAGACAGTAGTGGTGGTGGTGGTGGAGGATATTGGTAACGGTGGGTGGAGGTGAGGGATATGGCAGGGGTTACTTACAGCCCGTTACACAGCTGGCATTTAGGGCAGCAATGAAGATCCTCTATCACTGGCGACGCTCGGGGCTTCCTTCATGATGTCAGTAGCTTCCTTTTGCTTTTCACTGCTGTCAGTCACACGTTCCGGGTGGAGACTCAGGAATACTGTCACACTCAGATGTAGAAAGGTTCTTCAACGTCATTTCCATAGCATTTTTATTTTACCAGTCAGAGTTGTCAGCCCTGAGATGAACCCCTGAACCTGGAGGACCAGTGGACCACTCTTAGTCTGGCCTCTACACTTTGACCTGTTTGGCCAAAGCATTGACTCCAGCCACCATAGCTCCATAGGTCATTGATCCATACCAGCCTCCAAACCACAAGGTTGTGGTCCTCTTGGAGGATGGTAGGGGGTGGGAGAAGGTAAGCAAGCTACGTGGAATTTGCAGCTTACAAACAGGAATCTCAGCCTCACTCAAGGGGGTTGGGGAGCGGGATGTAGCAGAGTTTACGCAGGTCTCTCTCCAATCCGTCTGGTTGCTGTTTTCAGGCTGGAATGACGGCCCCAGGAACACGGAGACACATTGTTGACAACAAGCTGGGCGCTGAAAAGTGCGACTCCAGTATCGTGTCGCTACAGATGGGAACAAACCAGGGGGCCTCGCAGAAAGGAATGACTGTGTACGGGCTGAGCCGCCAGGTGTTTGACGCCAAGTACTGCTGCATTTCCAACTACCCCAACGACGATGGCATCCTGTTGGCAAGCGGCTCGGAATGCAGCGAAGGTGACTACCAAGGAGAGTACAAATACAATCAGCACACGGATGCCATTCGCCGCGGGCAAATCTATCAGGACTTTGAGTGAGAGCACAGTGATACCACTCAACGGACTGATTTGTACAAATGTGCATTGCATCCTTACATACCCCTTCACCCAATGCTCAGTACTAGGGCCCCATGTGTAAAACCCTGGTCAAAGTGACACAGAACACTTCCCTGCCAATGCACACTGCTGCAGAAACCTATACCCAGCTCCAGTGCCAAAAATGAGTTGGCAGACACATCCATTCTTTTTCTTATCCACCCGAGTCAGTGATGGACTGGCCAATTGACTCAAAACAATCGGAAAATGCAGGCCAATGCAACAATTGGCAAAAGGATATTGAACTATTGGGTTAGATCCAGTTTCAGGAGTTTCAATGGTCAGGTTTTGTATGGCAATCCCAAGTCTTCAGTAACATACTCTGAATCAGTTTTCTCTCATCAGACTAATATTTTGTACAGTATTGGATATACAATCCCAATATATACAACAATGTAATTGACTGTCCATCTGTCACAGGGATAAATTCTGTATTCCAACACTGCCATGTTGTATAATTAACACATGATACTGGTGGATTTAACTATACAGTCCCTGTAAAATGCAATGCCAGTCATCACTGGGATGTGGGCCGTTTCATAATGCCAGCTTTGATTATTTGTTGGACTTCCATCATGGTAAAATCTATGCTGATACACAGAGAGAACAACACGTTAAACCATCTTAACCCACTCAACGCTAATCCTGTAGCTAGAGCAAGAGCAGATGATGATGGACGCACGTTCAAAGTATTTAGATTAGTTTCTAGAATTAGAGGTGCTTCTTTTCAAAAGCAGTACTTTATCTATACCCACTATAAGCATTAGTTGTAGATCAAGAATTCCCCCTGCGCACAGACACTTTCCTTTCCAAATTCTACCAAACGCCAGGCTTAAGCAGACAGTCAAACTCGACAACAGCGAAGGCTGAAATCAGGCCTTGGGACTTCCCTATAGTCAGCTCACTGTTTGTACAGAACAACCTCCAATGGAAGGACATGCCAAGTGTCGGGTAAACTGAAGGTAATATTTATATTCAATAAAACTGTGACAGCACCAGCACCAGGGCCGTAACATGGACAAGCATTTTGTCAATTGGTTCATTGTGAAGATGCAAAAAAAAAAAAGTAGCCAGCCAAGGCCTGAAATCAGATGCAGCCAGTGAGCACATCTCTGTGGCCAAGCTTCAGCTGTGTTCTGCCCCCAGCTAACAGGGTCTGTACCAGTTCCTCAGATTAATGTCCATCTGGCTGCCACTGCAGAATAAATCATCAGGCAGTGCATACATAGTAAACAGAATCACCCTGGCATTTAGTCAGTCATATCTGGAAACCTTCAGACACTATCAATTTTTTGTTTGATGAACTGTGTTCAGGGCAACGTGATAGTTTGACATCAGTTATTGAACTGTTAACTATCTCCTGTGACTAATTAAAAGGCCTCTTACTGCAGTAAATAATGTGAAATGTCTGCTGTTGTCCTAATCCAGAGCACAAAGTTTAATAAATCCAAAACACAGTGCAAGTCAATGAATCCAGAGCACACCATGTCAATCAGCATTGAACAACACAAAAGTTGTTATTCAGTCAATCATTTAAAATCGGAGATGGTTCCCGTTTCTATTTCCTCCATACTACATCAGAACCGCACCACCCTGATACTTTCACCCTTTACCTACATTGGAATGGTAATGCACCGAGATATGTCCCAAAAAGGCTGCGTTATACTGCAGAGGGGTTGCACAAAGCTCCCCCTCCAACATACTCCTTGCAGCACCCACTCTGATCCGTGTGTTGCTTGGAGATGTTACCCGACTGTCCATTGGAGCAGAATCACATTGAGCACTCTACCTAACCACAGGGCATTAGAACATTGCACGGTCGTGGGCGCACACTGTATCAGAACGTCACACCAGGAACTCTTCCACATTACAATTCATTTAATTGTAAAGGCATGATCATCGAGCTTGGATTTTCACACAAAAGGCAGTATTATGTCAAGATAACATTGCTCACAAGGGATAAATGTTTCAATTCCATTTCCTGGCAGAGATGTGAAACTGTTCAAATAAGGACGTAACGTGCTGGAAATATTCATCAGTAAGGCTGCATCAGTGATAGAGTAGGCAAAATTACCATTTCGGGTCAAATCCAAAATACATCTTAGGCAGGCCAGGCAATGAGTTCTGAAAATTGTCACATGTAGCTGAAAATTTCTCTCAGGAACAGATATGAGGGAAAACCATGCACTGTCCGTGACCCCAGCTGCAAGATGATTTGGAGCCTTGTTTGCCTCCAACAAACTCCATTCACTTTGCCTGCATTTACACTCTCCAACAATATGATCAGACAAATTCTAGGATCTTGATTGCACAGGATGTACAAGAACTACAGAAGTTGAGCAAGGAAAGGGTAAAGTTCAGTGGGAGGGAGTGAGGGATGTAGTTACTAGAACCACTAAACTAATAGGCCCAGAAAATATTTCTGTGCTGTGTAGGAAAACAAGTTTAAAGCAGTGTTGATAGGTTCTTGATTAGTAAGGGCATCAAAGGTTACAGGGAGAAGACAGAATGGAATCGAGAGGGAAAATAAATATGCGAAGATTGAATGATGGAGCAGAGTCAATGGACTGAATAGCCTAATTCTGCTCCAATATCTTATGTTCAGCCTAAGATACTACTGGTTACTGACACTATACCAAACGCTGGGCACAGTTATCATCAATCTAGCTCCAGTAAGCTCTGGTAATTTATTTAAATTTAAGTCCATCTCACAATGCCAGGGAGTAAAAACCTTTGGTTTATGACTCTGTCACAATGTACAGACATGTGAATTTAAGAGTCTAATGGCTTGTAGAAAGAAGCTGTCCCATTGTTGGTCCTGGCTTTTGTGCTGAGGTACTGTTTGCCAGAAACAGTTTATGGTCGGGGTGACTGGTGTCCCCGATGATCTTCCAAGCCTTCTTTATGCACCTGCTGCTGCTGTAAATGTCCTCAGTGGAGGAAAGTTCACATCCACAGATGTGCTGGGCTGTCCGTACCACTCTCTGCAGTGCTCAGTGAGCAAGATTGGTGCAGTTCCTGTGCAAAGCAGTAATGCAGCCAGTCAGGATGCTCTCAGTGGTGCCCCTGCAGAAAGTCTTGAGGATTTGGGGGCCCATGCCAAACTTCTTCAGTCACCTGAGATGGAAGAGATGCTGGTGTGCTTTTTTTGCCACACAGCCAGTGTGTACAGTCCAGGGGAGATCTTCAGTGATGTGTATACCGAGGAACTTGAAACTACTCACCCTCTCAACTACACAGTCATGGCTTTTATAGGGGCGAGTCTGTCTCCGTTCCTCCTGTAATCCACAATCAGCTTTTGTTTTTTTGGACATTGACCAAGAGGTTGTTAATCAGGGTGTTAACTTTAATCACTTTATCAGGGTGTTAACTTCTCCTCGGTAGGCTGTCTTGTCACTGCTAGAATCTAACATGCTTAGTAATACAAAACGGAAATATACACAAAATGCTGGACCAACCTACCAAAGGGTCTCGGCCCAAAACATCGACTGTACTCTTTTCCATAGATGCTGCCTAGCCTGCTCAGTTCCTCCAGCATTTTGTGTGTTGCTTGGATTTCCAGCATCTACAGATTGTAAAAGGAAATCAATATTTCTAGTGGTGGATGGTGCAGTGTAAGTTTGGAGATGGTCGCAATAAACTACAAGGAGACTTTAAAACTAGCGCGTGATATGTTACAATTTGAGATAGACATTTACTAAGAATGTAATTTTAAAAAGCATGGAGGAACAAAAGGATCTGAGAGCTGAAAAGTGGGAGAGTTGCATTCAACTTGCAACCAGTCCTACAAATGCAAAGTATTTCACAATGTTAAAAACCTGAATAAAACTGAAAAATAATTAAAGAATTAGTGTTAAAATTGTCAGTAAAACTTTCCCACTCCACAGATGCAATCTGACCTGTTGAGCATCTCCAACAATTTCTTGTTTTTTCCCCATTCTATATCATTAAAATGAGCCCCTGAAAAATAAAAGCATTTGCAATGATATTACTAGAAATAATGAGATTACCTCTTAGGAAACAATGAACAAGCTAAAGTCCTTCCCCAAAAAGTTTAAAGCTGAACTGGGACTTCATAGAGGCCAGTAAAATTACGTTAAGTTTTAATAAAACAGGCTTGTGATGCAGGGAAGAGCATACAACATGCAGCAGTATAAGAAATCAAAATAGGGATTTCAAGATAAATGCCCTAATCTAGAGGGTGGGGAGAACATGGAGCCCTATCCCCACATAAAGTTAGGGTGAATAGTTAATGAGAGAAAGGATTGGAGGGATATGTCGACGAGTTAGATATGGCTGAAAAGCTGCTCCAGTGAAATGGAAACAGCAGTGTGCTCTCACTGAACCAAGCCATTTGACATGCTGCTGTAAATTCTATGCAGCTCTCACCAAATCAAGGCCATCCCCACCAGATTGGGATTTTAAAAAAATTTCTAGAGTGAATGGTCCAACAATTACATTTTAAATAAATTACCCTTGGGAATTAGCATCACAGAGAGGTTTTGGCAAAAGAACAGCTGGAATACCTCAGCAGGCCAATCAGCACGCACTGGGGCTAGGTGGGGGGGGGGGGGGGGGGAAGAGAAATAGTCACTGTTCACATCAGCAACTTTCAAGCAGCTCAGTAAATCAAAGTCCCCAAATCAGCGACCAAATGAATTTGACAAGTAACACAAGAACGAGCAAGTTCTATATACAGAGGGTGTGCATAAAATAATTCACATCCACAGTGTTGGTTATCAAGCACAGCTGTACAGTTCCATTGAAACTTCAGGCAGTGTTCGAAATAATAAACAGCCTTATAAGCTTGCTCTGCATGAGTTGCAATCGTTTTATCAAACCACAAAATATAATCTTGCTGTAGAATCTTTCTACATGGTCTTAGGACTAGCTACCCAAGTATTAAGCAGTGGCAATGCTTGCTCTCTGAACAACTGGCAGCAGTGACCACCTACACTTACAGATCATCAGTTTCCTGTCTTCAAAGGTATGAAAAGATCTTTTTCTACTATGACACCCAACAGGTACAGCTTCACAAGCTTAAATTCTGATCACTTTCATGTCCCCTCCAAACAATTATTTCTATTTGGATTAATATTTCTTTCCTTCAATAATTCAGAAAGGCCACAGCCCCAGTTTTCTGCAATTACATAGAAAGGTCTTTAGTGTGTCTCATATATTGAGAGGATACAAAAGCTATTGTTTGTCAAATCCTCTTCGGTTCTGCATTCACCCTTGTATTTATCACTCTGTGGTTATGGTCAAAGTTCTAGCTTGCACTCACCATGTCAAAAATTCTGGTTTACTGCTTGGCCATGAAAACTGAATAGGACACTTTCACTCCAAAAAGGTAAATCCCTCATTATTAGCCAGGAACTCATGCACTGGATCCCACCAGTTCATCTGCAGCATTGGGAGAATCGAATCCACTACTGTTATAGCACATGATTCACCCAAGGTTTTCTGGAAAAGATTCAGGATCGGTCTGAGCTGGCTTCTCAGCCTTTTGGCTAAGATCAGGAGTAGTAGTGTCGACTGCAAATTTCAAGCAGTACACGGCTGAGACTTGCAGGAAAGGATGATCAGCAAACCAAGCAGTAGTTCGGAAGGCAACAGTGGGAGTGATCAGGGATAGTCTATCTGATCGGTGGAGGACAAGAGTGACTGGGGAAAAACTGAGAAGGATGGATACGAGAGTGGTATATAGGGGAACTCAATGGACAGACAGAAGCTGAAGAGCTGACCAGGATGCAAGGTGGGGCAGAGGGAAATGAGCATGATCTTGTGCAAGTGCATGTCTGCACGTATCTGTCCATCCATGTAGTATCCATATTCCCCCAGAGTCCTGGACATCCATCCCATTGGACCAAGCCCTCACTGCTAAGACCATGTGTCATAGCCTACCAACATTAAAAGAATTAACACAGACAATTTCCATTCCATCGATCTAAAATGTAAGCAAGTCACAATTTAAATGGCAACTGAAACTGTTCCTGTTACTAAAAGACGAGGACTGACCCAAGAAAATAAGAGAGCACACAGTGTAAATGGAATAATTCTAAACTTTTAATAACAGCTTGAAAACCATCCGTAGTATTTGAGATTCCACATCAACTATTATTTACAGTCAGCAAAAACAAAACTGACAATCTCCTTGAAGTAAAACAGAGCACTTGAGGCAAAACTACTGATTCGCTGCTTCACAGGCATCGATCCAATCACTGTATACATCTACTGGCTCTGACAGATCTGAGCAGCAGTTAAAGAAAAGCCATCTGTGATGGTGAACAGCGGTAGTTAACTACATTCCAAGTAACTAGCGGCACAACTCTCTTCAAGATGGAGTTAATGGAGTTCCAAGATGGTAGAGATTTATGGAGCTGGACAGGGACAAGAGATGCATTTAAACTCAAGTTATTGGCCTTCAAAGTCTGTGGACACAATGTTATGTCTGAACATAACTAAATGCGTTTGCATGCAGGCAGCCAAGTTCCGGGGAGAAGCTAGTTTATGGTGGGAGGTCTGAACAGGAGCTTTGGAAGGCGAACTGAACTGTAATGAACTCTCCATCATCTAACTTAAGCTGGCCACTTACCTGATGTGCAAAGCTGGACAGGCTCAATTATATTTTGTAGAATATCAAACCAGTGGTCTTTGTTAGTGCTACAGATGATTCACTCTGCCAGAATTCCTTTCTCTCCTTGCAACACACACAACATGCTGGAGGAACTCAGCAGACCAGGCTGCATCTGTGAGGAAAAAGTAAACAGTCAACATTTTGGGCCGAAACCCTTCACCAGAAGTCAATTGTTTACTCTTTTCCATCGATGCTGCCTGGCCTGCTGGATTCCTCCAGCATTTTGTATGTGCTGTTTAGGATTTCCAGCATCTGCAGACTTTCTTGTGTTTGTTCCTTATTCTCTCTAGTCCCCAACTCAGGGCACGACTTGTGCATCCAAAAAAACAGCTGCTTTTACATCCACAATGTCATCTGTCACTTCTTTACAAAAATGTTAATTCATTTTGTGGGATCTGAGCACCACCCAAGACTTATTGCCCATTCCAGTTGCCCGAGTTACTTCAGCCCATCTCATCAGCACCTTTGATACTCTATTGTACTCCAAAGAGCATCTGTCCGGCCTCCCAGCCCATCCAGTGGTCTATTGCTCATTCCCTATTTATGCCCACTTGACTTCCTAATAATTCTCATTTAAACTGTTCAATCTTTTCATAATTTTTACATCTCGAAGCTAAAATACCATTACTTGTTCTCTCTACTGAACTCACATAAGCATTGTCCCCACTGGAGGTGTAAAGATCCATTCCCTTTATCCACCACCAGCAAGTTCACCTTCAGCCATCTTGGCCTTTGGCCCCATGCTCCACCAAAAATCCCACCTCCTGTAAAAACTACATACTCTCTGAATGCACCACTTTCTCTGACATCCATTTCTATCCAATAGGGTCTCCAAAGTGCCTTGGAAGTTACCATTTTCATTAAATTGATACAAAGTGTGCATAGAAACCCAGATAAAAAGAACTCGACTAAGGGCCCTGAAGGATTGGGCTGAATGTCTGAACAGTCCCCAAAATGCCTCCACTTTCAAATAAGGATACATGTTATTGGGGTCTGGAATTCTTCTAAACATACGGTGCAGGATATGATACCAGTGTTCCGTGCACGATCCCTAGAAAACAGAAGGGAACAAAATAATAAAAACTAGCATTTTAAAACACATAACCATTCCATACAATGTAAAAAAAAATTAAAGCATTATTTTGCAACTCTTTCCTTGTGTGTTATGTGGGTAACTGCATATGAAGAAATGCTGGCAAAATATACTTGAATTTGTAGTCACTGAAAAAACATGTTTGAATTCTAGCTTGCAATCTTTGGGATAAATAGTAATTCAATTATATCCCCCCCCCCCCCAATGCAAAAAGCCACAATTTCATGATTTGCTGTAGATTTGCAAGTAGCAATTTTGAAAGAAAAGGAAGATTTCCATTAAAAATTTAGCTGAATGGATCAAAACTGCACAATTATACAAGATTTGCAATAAACTCTGTAGATTTAAAGGAAAATGCAGTCGTCTTCTGTTTTATTATGTCACAAGGATATCAAATAGTATTTCTGAGATGCAGTGAAATTATGATTAAATTATTTGTTATGTAACACAAACCATTCAATTACACAAGACATTTAACGTGTTAGGGAACTGGAGCTGCAGTTCAATGACCTTCGGCTCATGCAGGAAACAGAGGTCGTGATAGATAGAAAGTAAAGGGAGGTAGTCACCCCTCGGTTACAGAAGGCAGGTACCTCAGTGACTGTCAGGAGAGGGAAAGGAAATTAGCAACCAGTGCAGAATACCCCTGTAGCCATACCCCTCAATAATAACTATACTGCTTTGGATACGGTTGGTGGGGACAACCAAGAGACAATCTACTGGGGGGAGCAACCGGGTCTCTGGCTGTGTGGAGTTCAACCCAGATAAGTGTGAGGCAGTTCACTTTGTTAGGTCAAATATAATGGCAGAATATAGTATTAATGGTAAGACTCTTGGCAACGTGGAGGATCAGAGGGATCTTGGGGTCCGAGTCCATAGGACACCGCACAGGTTGACTCTGTGGTTAAGAAGGCATACGGTGAATTGGCCTTCATCAACCGTGGGACTGAATTTAGGAGCCATGAGGTAAAGTTGCAGCTATATAGGACCCTGGTCAGACCACACTTGGAGTACTGTGCTCAGTTCTGGTTGCCTCATTATAGAAAGGATGTGGAAACCACAGAAAGGGTGCAGAGGAGAAGATTTACAAGGATGTTGCCTGGATTGGGGAGCATATTTCATGAGAATAGGTTGAGTGAACTTGGCCTTTTCTTATTGGAGAAGGATGAGAGGTGACCTGATAGAGGTGTATAAGATGAGAGGCATTGATCATGTGGATAGTAGAGGCTTTTTCCCCCAGAGCTGAAATGACTAGCATGAGAGGGCACAGTTTTAAGGTGCTTGGAAGTCAGTACAGAGGAGATGTCAGGGATAAGTTTTTTAAAAAACGCAGAGAGTTGTGAGCGCATGGAATGGGCTGCTGGCAACAGTGATGGAGGTGGATATGATAGGGTCTTTTAAGAGATTCCTGGACAGGTACATGCAGCTTAGAAAAATAGAGGGCTATGGATAACCCTAGGTAATTTCTAAGGCAAGGGCATGTTTGGCACAGCTTTGTGGGTCAAAGCACCTGTATTGTGCTGTAAGTTTTCTATGTTTCTATAATATCAAGAGGATACCAAATGTTTTTTCAGATATACAAGGTATATAGAGAGGTGAAAGTAGATATCGGACCACTGGACAGGTAGTAATGGGGGACAAGGAAATAGCAGACAAACTGAATAAGTATTTTGCATCAGGCTTCACTGTGAAAGATACTAGCAGTATATAGGAATTCAAGAATGTCAGGGGCAGAAGTGAGTACTATGCTATTACTAGGGAGTGTGCGCTTGGGAAGCTGAAAGCTCTGAAGGTAGTTAAGTCACCTGGACCAGATGAACTACCCCACGGGGTTCTCAAAGAGGTAGCTGAAGAAATTGGAGGCATTAGTAATGACTTTTCAAAAATCACTAGATTCTGGCAAAATGTCACTCCACTCTTCAAAATAAAGGAAATTATATGCCAGTTAGCCGGACCTCAGTGGTGGGAAAGATGCTGGAATCAATTGTTAAGGATAAGGCTTTGGGGTTCTTGGAGGCACATCATAAAATAGGCCAAAGTCAGCATAGCTTAAGGGAAATTCTTGCCTAACAAATATGTTGGAATTCTTTGAGGAAATCACAAACAGCACAAAGCAGAAACCGGTGGATATTGTATACTTGGATTTTCAGAAGGCCTTTGATAAGGTGCTGCACATGAGGCTGCTTAGCCAGATAAGAGCCAATGGTATTACAGAAAGATACTAGCATGAATAGAGCATTGGCTAACTGGCAGGAGACAGAGGGAATGAAGGGAGCCTTTTCTGATTAGCTGCCGATAACTAGTGGTATTCTGCATGTGTCAGTGTTGGGACCGTTCGTTTTACTTTGTATGTCAATGATTTGAATGATAGAATTGATTGCTCTGTGGGAAGTTTACAGACAGTACAAAGATAGGTGGAGGGGCAGGTAGTGTTGAAGAGCAGGGAGACTGCAGATGGACCAAGGCAGATTAGGAGAATGGGCAAAGAAGTGGCAAATGAAATACTTCGTTGGGAATTGTATGGTCATGCAAGAAATAAAAGCATAAACTATTTTCTAAGCAGGAAGAAAATTCAAAAAAATCTGAGGTGCAAAGGGACTTGAGTCCTCCTGCAAGATTCCCTAAATGTTAACTTGCATAGCGAGTTGGTAGTGAGGAAGGCAAATGCAATGTTAACATTCATTTCAAGAGGACTAGATGTAATGTTAAGACTTTATAAAGCACTGGTGAATTGAACTGAATTGACTTTATTACTTACATCCTTCATTTACATGAGGAGTAAAGATCTTTACGTTACGTTTTGTCTAAATGTGCCACGTGCAATTTATAGTAATTTATAATAAATAGTATGTACAACAAGACAGTCAATCTAACATAGAAATACAGTTGTGTCAGCATGAATTAATCAGTTTGATGGCCTGGTGGAAGCTGTTCCAGAGCCTGTTGGACCTGGCTTTTATGCTGCTGTGCCGCTTCCTAGATGGTAACAGCTGGAATAGTTTGTAGTTGGGGTGACTCAGGTCCCCAATGATTCTTCGGGCCCTTTTTACACACCTGTCATTGTAAATGTACTGAAGTGGGAAGTATACATCTACAGATGTGCCAGGCTGTCCACACCACTGTCTGCGGAGTCCTGTGATTGAGGGAAATACAGTTCCCATACCAGGCAATGATGCAGCCCGTCAGGATGCTCTCAATCTACAGGATGCCCCTGTAGAAAGTTCTTAGGATTTGGAGCCCATACCAAACTTATTCAACCACCTGAGATGAATGAGGTGCTGTTGTGCCTTTTTCACCACATAACCAGTATGCATAGACCACGCGAGATCCTTGATGTTTATGCCAAGGAACTTAAAGCTGTTCACCCTCTCAACCCCAGATCCATTGACATCAACAGGGGTTAACCTATCTCCATTCCTCCTGTAGTCCACAACCAGCTCCTCTGTTTTTGCAACATTGAGGGAGAGGTTGCTTTCTTGACACCACTGTATCAGAGTGATGACAACTTCTCTGTAGGCTGCCTCATTATTATTTGAGATTAGGCTAACCAGTGTAGTGCCATCAGCAAACTTAATTAGCAGATTGGAGCTGTGGCTGGCGACACAGTCATGGGTATACAGAGAGTAAAGGAGGGAGTTTAGGACACAGTCCTGAGGGGCACCTGTGTTGAGGGTCGGAGGGGTGGAGGTGAGGGAGCCCACTCTTACTACCTGCTCACCATCTGACAGGAAGTCTAGTATCCAGCTACACAAGGCAGGATGAAGGCCAAGGTCTCTGAGCTTCTTGTTGAGCCTGGAGGGAATTATGGTGTTGAATGCTGAACTGTAGTCCAAGAACAGCATTCTCACATAAACATCCTTCTTCTCCAGATGAGCAAGGACATGTGTAGAGCTGTGGTGACACCTCACTTGGAGTATTGAGAACAGTTTTGGGCACTTTATTTAAGATAGGATGTGCTGACATTAGAGAGGGTTCAGAGATGGTCCATGAGAATGATTCTGGAAAGAAAGTTATCGATGAGGAGTGTTTGATCACCCTGGACCTATACTCACTGGAATTTAGTAGAACAGAGAGCGGGGAGGAATCTCATTGAAACCTATTGAATGTCGAAAGGCCTCGACAGAGTGGATGTGGAGAGGATATTGCCTTTGTTAAGGGATTCTAGGAACAGAGGACACAGCCTCAGAATAGAACAACGTCCATTTGGAACAAAGTTGAGAAGGAATTTCTTTAGCCAGAGGGTGATGAATTTGTAGAGGCTGTAGAGGACAGGTCATTGGTTATATTTAAGATGGAGGTTGATAGATATGTTGGTTATGGGGAGAAAGCAGGAGAATGTGGTTGAGAGGGAAATGGATCAGCCATGATCAAATGGCAGAGCAGACGCGACGGGCTGAATGGCCTAATTCTGCTCTCATGTTATGCATTTGCATCCTAGATCCTCAACCAATGGGATTTAATCAAACCTTTTGAAGAGATGGGAATCATAGGATAGTATTTGCCATGCTATACAGCAGTACCATTTTGTGCCAAACATTCATACAGTACAGATAAAATCCAGCTCACAGATAACAGAAATACCACCAAAAGTCAATAATACAAAATAAAAATATCATTCAGCTCTTAAATCCCCATCCAACAATTGAAATAGATAAAGGAACAAACAAATGTAGCAATTTCAAAATGTTTTACCCCTTATGGTACCACTGAGGCATACTCACGTTTGCTAACATTATACTTACATCTTAACATCACATGACTTTTCGTGGTTACAGAATGGACAAGTGAACTGTGTTTCTAGTGTGCCGAGCACCTTCTTCTTGGTTGGAGGCTTTCTCTTCGATTTCCTGCGGCCCATTGAAACTTCTGCGAAATATAGGCAATGGGAAAGTGCTTTAAAGAATTCTGAATCTCGTAATCATATAGCATTAAGGAAAGCTGCCATTGCTGCTTGCCCTGTATTTGCAGAAAAACAGGAGCATCCTGTTGCATCACAAAGTTACTGCATGCCCTTCACAAACTTCAAGAAATATTGTCATGAGTAATGACTTGAACTGAGGGAAATGGAAAAGATGTGCTCAAATAGTTGGGATGGGTTTTCCCGTGATAGACTGGGCCATAGCCACTACTCTTTCAAGGATTTTCTGTTCAAAGGCATTGGTCCTTCCATACCAGCCTGTTATGCAACTCCCATAAAAAGAAACCTCAGAGAAATTATGCTAGTGATAGTGAATAGAAAAAGACGACCAAAGCTACAGAGAATTTTGGAAACAGCTGAGAATTCTCAACAGTCAATTGAGATCAGGAGTATATCTTGGTCAGCAAGAGCAAAGGCCCATGAGATGATCTAAATTAGGAAAAAGGGAGTAAAACTTTAGAGGATCTCCAACTTACAGAAGGTACAGCAAAACATATTTATTCAATTTAAGAGACCTGTGTATTTCGCAACATCTAATATACTCCTTAACTACAGTATATATCACATTCCTTTCAATGTATGTTTACATTGAAAAGGGGCAGCAGAGTAGTGTAGTGGTTAGCACAATGTTTTACAGTACCAGCGAGACAGGTTCAATTCCCGCTGCGGCCTGCAAGGAGATTGTACGTTTTCATGGGTTTTCTCCGGGTGCTCCGGTTTCCTCCCACATTCCAAAGACATACTGATTGGCAAGTTAATTGTCCCATGACTAGGCTCAGATTAATGTGAGGAATTGCCAGGCAGCGCAACTCGAAGGGCTGATAGAACCTACTTTGCGCTGTATGTCAATAAATATTAACTTTAAAAAGAAATGAATGGTCAGAGGTTCAGTCACTTAATTGAAGAATTAAGTGACTGCGGTAAAAACTACTTCAACATTAAGAATCGGCTGGATTGGCAAGGTGAATTGGAAAAATAAAATATGGGAAAAACTGACACAAAGATCAAAATTATTTCAGCAGTTTCTTCTAAACCAACAACTCCTACCAGGTAAATGGAAGGGAAATGTGATGGTGTTCCCAAGTTACACATCAGCTTGACTTGAAAACATCACTGCACTTTGATCATTGTTGATTTAAATTCCTGGATCTCCCAGTCCCCACCCCACCCAGTGTATAAAAGTCCTCCACAGACTGATTTCCAAATTATGACTCACCACACTACCTTGTCAAGGGCATTTAGGGATAGACAAGAATTCTTGGCATTACAATGACACCAACATCTGTAAAACTATTCTGGTGAATGAAAATTACCAATGTAGAGCAGCCAGCCCATCACTGTTTTTATAAGTTTCTGTACAGACATATCTGCACTCCCACAGCCTTTAAAAGAGGATTTACAGAGAGCCTCCTAGCCATAGACAGTGGACTTCCTGTGCCATTGAAAAAGGACATGATCCCCTAGTTGTTCTGAACCAATTCCAGAGCTTAGAAGGTTAAGAGACAAAGTTTAAAGGCCTCAACATATAGGTAGGTATTTCTCTGGTTTCTAATTTAGTCCATAAAACCTGAAGATGCAAGAGCAGATTTAGGCCATTTGGCCCATCGAGTCTGCTCCACCATTCCATGATGGGTGAATTATTATCCCTCTCAACCCCATTCTCCCTGTAACCTCTGACACTCTTCTTAACCAACAGCCTATCAATCTCCAATTTAAAACTATACAACAGCCTGGCCCCCACAGCCATCAGTAGCAATGAATTCCAGAGATTCACCACCCTCTGACTAAAGAAACTCCTCTTCAACTCTGCTCTAAGGAACATCCTTCTATTCTGAGTCTGTGCCCTCAAAAATATTCAAAATATGCAGCTTTAACAACAAAGAATACAGACAATTTCTCATTGTTCAAACCAGGAACCTTCTCGTGTCAGACTATTGGTGTTTGAAATAATCCAGTTAGCAATGCAGGAGAGTTTTATGCAAACGGTTAAGCACCAGGGCTCAACTCCAAAAGAAGATTTATCAGCAGCAAGCATCAGTGCAGCTTTACTCCAAACTTTCATCAATGCAGTTGTGACATCTTGGAGCAATATCAACTCACAGTTCAATTATCAGGGGAAAAAAAAAATTGGAACAGCCCAAGAGGTAGAGAGCCCAGCCAATCTCGTATTATAGTGCAAATTGAAAATCACAGCTAAAGCTACTATAAATATCACTAACACAAGAATTTCTGTAGATGTTGCAAAACAACGCCTGGAGGAACTGGAAGAGTCAGACAGCATCTATCCAAGTGAGACAAACAGTCAACATTTCGGCCCAAGACCCTTCATCAGGACTGGAAAGGAAGGGGGAAAGACTCCAGAATAAAAAGATTGGGGGCCGGGGAATGGGGATAGCTAGAAGGTGATAGGTGAAGCCAGGAAAGGTAAAGGGCTCAAGAGGAAGGAATCTGATAGGAGAAGAGAGTGAACCAAGGGAGACAGGGGCACCAGTGGGTGAGAAGAGGATAGAGTAGAGAACAGGAGGGTAGGTAAAATCAAAAGAAAAAATTTTTTTGCCAAAAAGATAAATTGATATTCATGCTATCAGGTTGGAGACTACCCATACAGAATATAAAGTGCTGTTCCTCCACCCCGACAGTGGCCTCGTGACATGAGGCCTTAGACCGACATGACATAACTGGAATGGGAACCAGAATTAAAAGGTTTGGCCACCAGGAGGTTCTGCTTTGGCTATACTTCTTCCCACCCAATCTCCGGGGGGGGGGGGGGGGGGGGGGAAGAATGCTATTCTGTTTCCTCAGTTCTTTTGTCTCCACCACCCCAGTTCCCACGTTGAGAGAATCCTTTCCAGGACATCAGGGATGTACACAGTATTTCCCTTCCTCCACCATTGATGCTGCCCTCATGTTCATCTCTGCCATTTCCCAGACATCTGTGCTTACCCCATCTAATCACCTGTCCTCACCTACCACCCCATGAGCCTCTGCATCCAACACACCATTCTCCACAATTTCTGCCATCTCCAAAGGGATCGTACCACCAAGCACATCTTTCCCTGTGGAAAGCGGAGAGTGTGGGGATGGGATCGCTCCTCCATGATTCCCTTGTCCATTTGTCCCTCCCCAATTATCTCCCTCTTGAACTCATCCCTGAAAGCAACCAACCTGCCTCTGACCTCCACCTCCATTCAGGGTCTCAGTCCTTTCACCTGAGGTCTTCTATTGTATCCTGTGCTCCCAATGCAACCTCCTCTACATTGGTAAGATACATCATAAATTGAGGGACTGCTTTAGATAGATAGATAGATACTTTATTCATCCCCATGGGGAAATTCAATTTTTTTTCCAATGTCCCATACACTTGTTGTAGCAAAACTAATTACATACAATACTTAACTCAGTAAAAAATATGATATGCATCTAAATCACTATCTCAAAAAGCATTAATAATAGCTTTTAAAAAGTTCTTAAGTCCTGGCGGTTGAATTGTAAAGCCTAATGGCATTGGGGAGTATTGACCTCTTCATCCTGTCTGAGGAGCATTGCACCGATAGTAACCTGTCGCTGAAACTGCTTCTCTGTCTCTGGATGGTGCTATGTAGAGGATGTTCAGAGTTTTCCATAATTGACCGTAGCCTACTCAGTGCCCTTCGCTCAGCTACCGATGTTAAACTCTCCAGTACTTTGCCCACGACAGAGCCCGCCTTCCTTACCAGCTTATTAAGACATGAGGCGTCCCTCTTCTTAATGCTTCCTCCCCAACACGCCACCACAAAGAAAAGGGCGCTCTCCACAACTGACCTATAGAACATCTTCAGCATCTCACTACAGACATTGAATGACGCCAACCTTCTAAGGAAGTACAGTCGACTCTGTGCCTTCCTGCACAAGGCATCTGTGTTGGCAGTCCAGTCTAGCTTCTCGTCTAACTGTACTCCCAGATACTTGTAGGTCTTAACCTGCTCCACACATTCTCCATTAATGATCACTGGCTCCATATGAGGCCTAGGTCTCCTAAAGTCCACCACCATCTCCTTGGTCTTGGTGATATTGAGACGCAGGTAGTTTGAGTTGCACCATATCACAAAGTCCTGTATCAGTTTCCTATACTCCTCCTCCTGTCCATTCCTGACACACCCCACTATGGCCGTGTCATCAGCGAACTTCTGCACATGGCAGGTCTCCGAGTTATAATGGAAGTCTGATGTGTACAGGGTGAACAGGACCGGAGAGAGTACGGTTCCCTGCGGTGCTCTGCAGCACCTCTGTTCCATTCGCCAAAGGTGGAACTTCCCAGTGGCCAAACATTTTCATTCTCATTCCCATATGAACATCTCCATCCATGGACTCCTCTTGTGTCACAATTAGGCCACCATCACAGTGGAAAAGCAACACCTTGCATTCCCTCTAGGTAGCCACCAACCTGACAGCATCAATATTGATTCCTCCTTCTGGTAACAGAAAAATTGCCCCTCCCCTTCCTCTTCTATTTCTTACTCTGGCCTCTTACCTCTTCTCACCTGCCTGTCACTTCCCCCTGGGATCCTGCTCTTTCCCTTTCGCCCATTATTCCAATCTCCCCTCCTATCAGATTCCTTCCTCTCCAGCTATTTACCTTCCCACCCACTTGGCCTCTCCCAGCTCCTTCAAGCTATCCTCCTTCCCCTTCCCCTACCTTTCTGCTCTAGCGTCTCCCTCCCCAAATTACTTTCCAATCCTGAAGAAGGGTCTCAGCCCAAAACATCAACTGTTTGTTCATTCATGCTGTCTCCTCCAGCATTTTGTGTGTGTCGCTTTGTAAATATCACTTATTACAAGATCCAAAGAACAACCTTTCCTCAGTCATGATTTGTTTTATTGCTTCTGGCAAATACGATGACCCAAAACAAAATTAAAAGCAGTAAAAGTGAATGTAGGTCAAGGGTGAGATCACTACAGGGCAAGGATTTCCCCAGATTTATACTAGAGCAAGAATACACAATAGTTATTTACCTGATCTCCCACACACAAGACATCAAATAGGTGGAAATTTGGTGCAGTGAACAAACCATTGTATTCAGACCTTGTAAACAGAATCATCCAAGATCAATGGCAAAACTGACCTGTACACTAATGCAATTACAACTCAGTGCTTCTCAAAGTCCACTCAAGGTTGATGACCTCAGCTTCAGATCAGAGAATCAGCAACTTGTAGCTGTAAGCTTGGCATGTGCTATTTCCAAGAGCATTTCACTCCCTGTGAAGCGATAGGGATTTTTAGTATACATCTGATATACAAGTTTGTTATTATGATTATAAAATTACTTTTAATTTTTAAAATAAAAATAAAGCCCAAACAAAACTGAAGTAAGGTTATCACATTTCCCCATTCTGACAGTTTGATATCATAAAGAGGAGAGACTCTGGAGGTGCTGGGAATCCAAAGCAACACACACAGAATGCTGGAGGAACTCAGCAGTAAACAGTCAACATTTCTGGCCGTGACCCTTCGAGACCCTGGCCTGCTGAGTTCCTCCAACATTTTATGTGTGTTGTTAGATATATATGCTTGCAGGCAAGCCAAAGGTAGTGGTATGCTCAAGTTGTACTCCTGATACCATAACAGAAAAACAGGATACAAAAAGTTTTGGTTTTCAGGAAAGTAGGGCCAAGAAACCCTAGGAAGAGATACAGCAGGGTGCTTTGTCCGAGGGGTTGTCTGCAAATTCAACGTCAAAGCAAAGTTGCACTTATTTTGAAAGTAAGCATGCGAGCTAGCCTTTATGTCATTGCCAATTTTTTTTAGGCAATTGAAAATCGATAGATGACATAAATCAATATTCTATATTATAACATGTGTAAAATGGTCAACAGTAACCTTCAAATCTCACAAGTATTACACATTAAAATGAGTTAACTAGCAGTCACATCAGCCTGTGGCACATATATAAAATATTCTTAAATAAATCTTGCCCTACACAGAGTTCATTCATATTATAAAGAAAGCGCACAATTGTTGACGGAATGTGATAACGACTCTTATGTAAAAGGGCCAACGGGGGAAACTGGATGCGGGCGGGAACAGCGCAATAGAGGAAGCCACCCAACCTGGAAGGGGAGGGCAGAGGGTGCATGGAAGAAAAGTGAGGGCCGGGGCAACCAGCAAAATAGTACTGCTGACATGAGCCAAAGAGGTTGCTCTTGAGCGTAGTGCAGGAATAACCAAACGTGTTAACGTTGATCACTGGCCCAGTAATGCTGATGCAGAGATGGGAACAAGCTCTACAACCTAATTGAAACACAACATGCTGATAACATCTGTTGAAAGAGGAAAACAGGAGTTAAATGCTTTAGGCCAAAGACCCTTGTACAGGAGGGACTATGGGGCCCATAGAAGCGAAGCCGATGGGGCCAAGCACCGAGGCCTCAGTACACAGAGGGAACCAGAACCGAATCGCCACTGCACTGTCTGACTAAGAGCCTCCATCGGGATCTTCCTCCCCAGATACCACCCAGCCAGTCCCGGTAACTTTAGTTTGAAATACGAACGAGCCCCAGTCCGCCCATCGCTGATCCACTCTCATGAAACAAAAGGGACTACGCGACCACCTCATTTGTTGACTCCCTTGTCAATCAAAGCTTTCAACTCCCATTAGTTGGAAGCCTTGTCAATTTGAACACAGTAGCGCATTCTATTGGTCGAAATAACCACCAATCATAGTTTCGCCCCGTCACTCGCTCGCCATTGTCACGACTTCGAAATTCCAGCCTTTACAACCGCATTCAAAATTTAAACTCTACACTATAACGCGTCCGAAACTCTACTTAGTACCTGAAGTTAAACCCCAGCTGCTCGAGATTTCCAAACTCTTCCTCCGCCACCCTCACTACCGAGCAACGCCAGGCGGTATATGAGGCAGCGGAAATCCTGCCTCTCTGCGCAATCTATTGGCTGCCGTATTCATAGCCTCATCGCTAATTGGTGTTCATCATTGTCAATTATCAATATGGATTTTCGGGGCGGATCAATTAGCTGACGTTACGTTTATGACGTTACAACCGTTGCATTTGAAATCATATTGTGCAGCTGATGCTGTTGTGCTCTCCTCTCCATCCCTCAGTATACCCTCCAACCATCAGCACCACCTCCCCATCCCTCAGTATACCCTCCAACCATCAGCACCACCTCCTCATCCCTCAGTATACCCTCCAACCATCAGCACCACCTCCCCATCCCTCAGTATACCCTCCAACCATCAGCACCACCTCTCCATCCCTCAGTATACCCTCCAACCATCAACACCACCTCCCCATCCCTCAGTATACCCTCCAACCATCAGCACCACCTCCCCATCCCTCAGTATACCCTCCAACCATCAGCACCACCTCCCCATCCCTCAGTATACTCTCCAACCAGCAACACCACCTCCTCATCCCTCAGTATACCCTCCAACCATCAACACCACCTCCCCATCCCTCAGTATACCCTCCCTCACCCCTCCAACCATCAGCACCACCTCCCCATCCCTCAGTATACCCTCCAACCAGCAACACCACCTCCTCATCCCTCAGTATACCCTCCAACCATCAACACCACCTCCCCATCCCTCAGTATACCCTCCAACCATCAACACTGCCTCTCCTCACCTTTCCATCCCTCAACGCCCCTTCCTCAGCCCTCCACCCCGTAACATCACTCAACACCAATTTGTCTTCCCTCTTTCACCCCTCAACTCTGTATTTCTTCCTCCCCTTCTCCACAGCTCTTTTCTTATCAGGAAGGAGGTACAGAAGCCTGAAGCCACACATGCAACAATTCAGGAACAGCTTCTTCCCCCCCTGCTATCCAATTTCTGAATGGACATTGAACCCATGAACACTACCTCACTGCTTTTTATATTTAACTATAATATATACTGTATGTATATATATATTTATTTACTGTAATTCAGTTTTTTCTATTTCTATGTATTGCAATATACTGCTGCTGTAAAGACAAATTTCACGACATATGCCAGTCATATCAAACCTAATTATAATTCTGATTATCATAGATCCTGCCTACTCCAGATACTCTCTATTCTCCATTCTTAATCAGGCAGAAGATACAAGAGCCTGAAAACATGGATGTCTGGGCTCAAGGACAGCTTCTATACCATTGTTAAAAGACTATTAAATGGAGCTCTTGACGTCAAAGTCTTCCTCATTATGGCCTTTCATCTTATTGTCTGTAACTGCACTTTATTCTGCATTCTGTTATTGTCTGGTGAGTTGGAAAGAGGTGGGGTAACTGGGGTGAGGTGGGGTAACTGGGGTGAGGTGGGGTAACTGGGGTGAGGGAGGAAAAACTGCACCTCAGCATACGTGCTAATAATAAACAATTTTCATCCCACCTCTTCAGCCCAACTCTCCTCCTCCCCGACATCTCTCTTCCCTCCTCACACACCTCTCCACCCCTTCAATAACCCTCTCCTCACTCCCCCCTCCATTCTGCCTCCGTTCCCTCTCCCCCAGTCTTTGCAATCCTCTTTCCACCTCACCAAGCGGGTGCCACGGTATCGTAGCGGTTAGCACAACGCTATTCCAACTGGGAACGTTCTGGAATGTAGGGTTCAATTCCAGCATTGTTCTGTGAGGAGTCTCTGCTCGTCTGACGCTTCCAGTTTCCTCCCACAGTGAGTCGGTTAATTGGTTACTGGAGATTGTCCCGTCACCAGGTTAGGATTTATCGGGGTTGTGGGGTTGCTGAGACGGCGCAGTTCAAAGAGCTGGAAGGGCCAGCTCCACACTGTATCGCTAATAAATAAATAAATCCTGACATCTTTCCCTCCTTCTCACTGCCCACCCCATCACCCATCCGAGGTTGCTTGCCCTTCATTCCAAGTAACTTCTCCATCGGTCTCCCGTCGCACCAACTGCTTGCATCGTCTGTTCCCTGAAATTTGTGTACTCCCCAATACACACCCCAGCCTGAGACCCAGGAGGGTTCCTCACCCCTTCTCCACCTTGGGTGCTTTCCTTCCCCTCAGCCAGGCAGCTTCTCCAGCACCTACATCCCTCTGAGCCTGTTAACACATACCCCCCTTTGTGTACACATCTACACTATTGTCCAAACATCACACAACTGACTCACTCCTGTAACTTCCTCATCCTTTCCTATTCTCTATCTAGACTTCATGCAATTTCCATCTCCATTGCCTGCCATGAAACTGTCACCAATCTCCTTCACCACCCCTACAACCCAGCACGGTTACCCTGTCTCTTCCCCAGCTCTGCATGATCCCACCCTTCAAAACCCAGACACCCTTTGCTTAATCCAAGCCTTCCTCAAACCAACCCACTGTCCTTCCCTTAGCACCATCTTTCACAAAACACATTATTTAATGGTGTAATCCTATAGTGTATGAGTGTTTGTAGAACTAATTTTTAAGTATTAGACCATAAGACCTAGGAGCATAAACAGGCCATTTGGCCCATTGAGTCTGCTCTGCCATACTGTCATGGCTGATTTAGTATCCCTCCCAGCCCCATTCTCCTGCCTCCTCCCCATAACCTTTGATGCCCTGATTAATCAAGAACCTATCAACTTCCACCTTAAATGTACCCAATGACTTGGCCTGCAGAGTCTGCGTCAATGAATTTCATAGATTCACAACCCTCCGGCTAAAGGAGTTTTCCTCATCTCTGTTCGAAATGGATGTCCCTCAATTCTGAGGCTGTGCCCTCTGGCTCTAGACTTGTCCACTATAGGAACCATCCTCTCCACATCTACTCTATCTACGCCTTTCAATATTTGTTAAGTTTCAATGAGATTCTCTCTCAGTCTTCTGAACTCCAGAGAGTACAGGCCCAGAGCCATCAAACACTCCTCATATGTTAACCCTGTCATTCCTGGAATCATTCTTGTGAACCTTCTCTGGACCCTCTCCAATGCCAGCACATCCTTTCTTAGATAAGGGACCCAAAAGTGATCACAATACTCCAAGTACGGTCTGACCAATGCCTTATAAAGCCTTACATTCTTGCTTTTGTATTCTAGTTTTCACAAAATGAATTCTAACATTGAATTTGCTTTCCTCACCACCGACTCAACCTTCAAGTCAACATTTCGGGAATCCTGCATGAATACTTCCAAGTCCCTTTGCACCTCTAATTTTTTAATTGTCTTCCAATTTAGAAAATAGTCCATGCCTTTAAATCTTCTACCAAAGTGCACTTCACCACATTATATTCCATCTGCTACCTCTTTGCCCTAAATAAGTTTTCCTCATCTCTGTTCAAAATGTATGTCCCTCAATTCTGAGGCTGTGCCCTCTGTGCCTCTCTGCCTAAGCCCTCTGCAGACACCCTGCTTCCTCGACACTCCTTGTACCTTCTGTCTATCTTTGTATCATCTGCAAACTTGGCCACAAAGTCATCAATTCCTTCATCCAAATCATTGATATGCTGTACCGTGAAAAGAAGTAATCATAACACCAAGCCCTGTGGAACACCACTAGCTGCCAACTGCCAGCCCTTATTCCCCTCTTTGCCTCCTGCTAATCAGCCAATGCTAATACCTTTCCTGTAATACCATGGGCTCTTATTTTATTGAGCAGCCTCATGAACGGCACATTGTCAAAAGCCTTCTAAAAATCCAAATAACAACACCTTCTGACTCTCACTTGTCTATCCTGCCTGTTATTTCCTCAAATAATTCGAACAGATTTGTCAAGCAAAATTTCCCCTTTAGAAAATCATGCTGACTTTGGCCTATTTTAACATGAGCCTCCAAGTATCCAAAACCTTATAATCAGCTCTGGGGATCTCCCATCCACTGCCACCAACCTCATAGTTCCCACACCCCGCACTTCCCATTTCTACCTCCTACCCAAGATCCACAAACCTGCCTGTCCAGGTAGACCCATTGTCTCAGCTTGCTCCTGCCCCACTGAACTCATTTCTGCATACCTTGACACTGTCTTATCCCCCCGTTGTTCAATCTCTTCCCACCTATGTTCATGACACTTCTCATGCTTTGAATTTTTTCAATGATTTTCAGTTCCCTGACCCCCACCGTCTTATTTTCACCATGGACGTCCAGTCCCTATATACCTCCATCCCCCACCGAGATGGTCTCGAAGCTCTTCGCTTTTTTTTGGATTCCAGACCTAACCAATTCCCCTCTACCACCACTCTCCTCCGTCTAGTGGAATTACTTCTTACTCTCAACAATTTCTCCTTTGGCTCCTCCCACTTCCTCCAAACCAAGGGTGTAGCCATGGGCACCCGCATGGGTCCCAGTTATGCCTGCCTTTTTGTTGGCTTTGTGGAACAGTCCATGTTCCAAGTCTATACGGGTATCCATCCCCCTCTTTTCTTTCGCTACATCGATGACTGCATTGGTGCTGCCTCTTGCGCGCATGCTGAGCTCGTCGACTTCATTAACTTTGCCTCCAACTTTCACCCTGCCCTCAAATTTACCTGGTCCATTTCCGACACCTCCCTCCCCTTTCTTGATCTTTCTGTCTCCATCTCTGGAGACGGCCTATCTACTGATATCTACTATAAGCCTACAGACTCTCACAGCTACCTGGACTATTCCTCTTCCCACCCTGTCTCTTGCAAAAAGGCTATCTCCTTCTCACAATTTCTCCGTCTCTGCCACATCTGCTCTCAGGATGAGGCTTTTCATTCCAGGACGAAGGAGATGTCTTCCTTTTTTAAACAAAGGGGCTTCCCTTCGTCCACCATCAACTCTGCTCTCAAACGCATCTCTCCCATTTCCCGCACATCGGCCCTCACCCCATCCACCCGCCACCCCACTCGGGATAGGGTTCCCCTTGTCCTTACCTACCACGCCACCAGCCTCCAGGTCCAACGTATAATACTCCGTAACTTCCGCCACCTCCAACGGGATCCCACTACCAAACACATTTTTCCCTCCCCCCCTCTTTCTGCTTTTCGCAGGGATCGCTCCCTACGTGACTCTCTTGTCCAATCGTCCCCCCCATCCCTTCCCACCGATCTCCCTCCTGGCACTTATCCTTGTAAACGGAACAAGTGCTACACCTGCCCTTACACTTCCTCCCTCACCACCATTCAGGGCCCCAGACAGTCCTTCCAGGTGAGGCGACACTTCACCTGTGAGTCGGCTGGTGTGGTATACTGCGTCCGGTGCTCCCGGTGTGGCCTTTTATATATTGGTGAGACCCGACGCAGACTGGGAGACCGTTTCGCTGAACACCTATGCTCGGTCCGCCAGAAAAAGCAGGATCTCCCAGTGGCCACACATTTTAATTCCACGTCCCATTCCCATTCTGATATGTCTATCCATGGCCTCCTCTATTGTCAAAATGAATCCAAACTCAGGTTGGAGGAGCAACACCTTATATACCGGCTGGGTAGCCTCCAACCTGATGGCATGAACATTGACTTCTCTAACTTCAGTTAATGCCCCTCCTCCCCTTCTTACCCCATCCCTGACATATTTAGTTGTTTGCCTGTTCTCCATCTCCCTCTGGTGCTCCCCCCCTCCTTTCTTTCTCCTGAGGCCTCCCGTCCCATGATCCTTTCCCTTCTCCAGCTCTGTATCACTTTCACCAATCACCTTTCCAGCTCTTAGCTTCATCCCACCCCCTCCGGTCTTCTCCTATCATTTTGCATTTCCCCCTCGCCCCACTACTTTCAAATCTCTTACTAGCTTTCCTTTTGGCTAGTCCTGACGAAGGGTCTCGGCCCGAAACGTCAACAGCGCTTCTCCCTATAGATGCTGCCTGGCCTGCTGTGTTCCACCAGCATTTTGTGTGTGTTGTTTGAATTTCCAGCATCTGCAGATTTCCTCGTGTTTGTCCCTTATAATAGACTCAGATCTTCCCAACCACTGAAGTCAGGCTAACTGGCCTATACTTTCCTTTCTTCTTCCTCCTCCATTCTTAAAACGTGGAGTATTTGCAATTTTCCAGTCCTCTGGAGCGATTATCGAATCTAGTGATTCTTGAAAGATCATTACTAATGCCTCCACAGGGCTACCTCCTTCAGAACCCTGGGGTGTAGTCCATCTGGTCCAGGTGACCTATCTACCTTCAGACATTTCAGCTTCCCCAGCCTTCTCCTTAGTAATACAACTACACTCACATCTGCCCCTGACACTCTTAAATTCCTGGAATACCTTGTGTCTTCCACAGTGAAGCCAGACGCAAAACACTTACTCAGATCACCTGCCATTTCTTTGTTCCCCGTTATTACCTCTCCAGGGTCATTTTACAACCATCCGAGATCCGCTCTTTCCTCTCTTTTACTCTTTATATATCTGCCTCCCTCCCTTCTTAAAGAGTGGAGTGACATTTGCAGTTTTCCAGACCTCCAGAACCTTTCCAGAATCTAGTGATTCTTGGAAGATCATTACTAATGCCTCCACAATCTCTTCAGCCGTCTCTTTGAGAAGAACCCTGGGGTACAGGAGACTTTATCTATCTTCAAACTTTTGTATCGTTCCAGTTGACATTTTGCTTGTCTGACCATTCCGGCCACCGAGACTCTTCCAATGAACTTGATTGCATATCTACAGTTAAAAGAGGGCGTTGTGTTAGCACATGCTGTTATCAGTGGTGTTAGAGGTCAGAAAATAAAAATAAGCTACTAATCTCAAAACTATTGATGTCAAATTAGGGGACATAACAAAGCGAGTTAAAAATTAATAATGGCCACAATATGTAGGGATTTCTTTCCCAAAATAAAATGAAAAAGATGTGGAAGAACAGAAGTGTTTTAAATTTTTAAAAGGAATTATCAGAAGTTAAACATGGAGGAAGTGTTGACAAATCCTGGGGAGGTTGATGTACTTTAGAATGCAACTACAGGCATCGCTGGCTCATTGGTGCCAGCGGGGTAACTACATCGCCACAGCTGTGGTGCATCACTCATGTCTCAGGGCCATCTGCTGCAGGTGCCGAGAAAGGAGATTCTGTGCTAGCTTGGAGGCTGGTTCCTCTCGTTGGTGCTGCTCTCCAGTATGTGCTCGATGCGGGACAACTTGGATTGCATTTGTCTGCAGCTGCACTGAGCAGTGTTGTGGGCTGTGCTTGCAGAAACGTGGTCCCAGGACAATATCCATGCACCATCAATCTACAGGACACTTAGGGACTTGGGCTATATTATTATTTTTTAATGTTAATTTTTTTGTAACCGTGTGTTTTTTTTCTGCTCTCAGAATAGCTGTGAACTGTGTGATCATAGGCTCTGTGGTTTGCACCTTGGCCCCAGAGGAACACAGTTTCATTTGGCTTTATTCACGTGTCTGGTTGAACCTCAATTAAACTTGAACTTGGGTGTGAGTAGTCCTACTTCACTGTTCTCAGCAAATTCATGCATGGTAAAATTTTGACAGGGTCAAACAAGCATTGCATGCAGGTGTAGAGTTCTTGCACTGGTGTTGAAGTTCATCGAAGTCATAACTGCTATTGTCCTTCAATTTGACCCGAAATAGACCTCCAAGTCCATACTTATTGACACTGTAGTGTCTGTGTGTTTCCCTGATGTTGTTATAAATATCAGCACTCCGGATGGACAGAATTAACAACACAATAGGCTTTGCTGGAGGTAGCGATTCTGAAACAAAACAGTAGTGGATAATGCTACAAGGTGTGAAAGCCATCATCAATCAGTTCATGTGATAGAGGACGACTTGCTCCCACTCCAGCTTTGTAGGGCCTGACGTGGTTGATGAGACCGGTATGATGAGGCACAGACTCTTCCACGGGTGGAACAGGAGGTGCCAGACTGGGTGAGCAAATGGGTAGGCTGTGAGGTAGATTTCTCCATCATTCATTTCCATAGGGTTTCTCTCTCTCTCTCTCTCTCTCTCTCTCTCAATGAAGATTGTAAGATCAGAACAGCCAGCTGCTGGTCTCCCCTCTCTTTACTGCAGGAGCTGGGGAGAGAGAGCCTGTTAAGATACTGAAGTGATGGGTTACGGACTGTGGTTTTTGATGGACTCTAGGTCAAGGTCTTGGGGGCCTTTTTACTGATTGCAAGGTGTGGGGGTGGTGCCTCTGCAAATGCGCTAGGGGGAGAGTCAAGCTTTCTGCTGCCTGCTTGTGCGTGGGAGGGGGAAGGGAGGCTTTGGGGTTTTGATATCAATATAACTCATTCTTTAAGGGGTTCTTTTTTTATGGATGACTCTGTGAAGAGTAAGAATTTCAGGTTGAATACATTCTCTGATATTAAATTGAACCATTTGAACTGTTTTGTTATACGAGCTACCACATTCCTAAACTGTGGAATTCAATATCTAAAACTAGAAGAGGAGCAGACTCACTTAAATGCCAGCTCTAAGCCTATTTATTCAACCTTGCTTTGTAACTAATATCTTTTTGTCTTCTATTTTTATTCTTTATTTTCATATTTGTGCTTCTATCCCGCTATCCAGATATAAAACACTTTGAACAGCATCATCTTTATGAAAAGTGTACTATAAATAATGTTGTTATTTTGCCATGGTCCCAATGCATGGATTCTCAATTCATTCCTAAGTGCCCCCACCTCACTTTGAACAGTTGCCATTCTGGATTCCCAGCAGTCGATGGCTAGGTTTCATTTATTTTCTGTAGATGCTGTATACATCTGAGTGTGATATCTGAGTCATGACAGGCGCCGGCTCGATTCCTAAAGGTGCACACCCACGGATACACGACAAAAAACCGTGACAAAGATCGAATCGAAGCAGGGTCACAAGCCCAGGTGTGAATGATCTCTTTGCTTCTTGAACACAACAACTTGTCTTTTTGCTCCGTATTCCAGATTGCGTACCTCTTGATGAATAAAGTGAATGCACAGAACATAGAAAAGTACAACACAGGAAACGGTCCTTTGGCCTGCAACATTGTGCTGAACCAACTAAAAGGCAAATCATAAACACTCAAAGACTAAACCCTCCAACCTATACAATATCCACATCCTTCCATCTCTCTCACATTCATGTGACTATCTAAATGGCTCTTAAAACATCCTCTACCACCATTTCCCTAGAAAATGAGGAAGGAAGATGTGGAGGTGCAAGCAAGCAGGTGAGAAAGGAGCCTAACTTCAAGCCAAGCCATTCTGGCAGATGCTTTGCACTTCATGTACGTGCATAGAGATCGTTCCGCCTGCCATCAGATAGCACGCAACAGTTCAAACTGCAGATACTGGAACAACAGACACTGCTAAAGATCTTCAGCTTCCGTGGAGTTACGTTTCTGCGGCATCTGTGGAGAGAAACAGTTACGTTTTCAGGTCCAGGAGCCTTCGGAAGGAGAGAAGGCGGGTCACAGAAAGGTGTGGGAAGATGGATAGAAGACAGAATATCTCTGATAGGGTAAGACAGATAGAAGCATATTGAGCTGTCTAACTTGTCAGTAGCTAGACTCTGGGACACACCTATGGTGGCATACGGTATCTGTTGAATGTTCTATCATGCTTGCAAAAGTGCTGAAACACATGAACACTGGACAACAAATTTTTTTAGAAAGTGTTGTATCCTCAGAAATTTTATTTTGTTTATGATGGACCGCTTGAAGTTGAACACAAATGTAACTTTAGACTACTTGTATCTCAAAGCAATTGGAGAAACAAGAAATTAACTTTTATTGAATAAAATGTGTTTAATTGCATGATAAGACCATAAGACATAGGAGCAGCATTAGGCCATCTGGCCCATCGAGTCTGCTCTGCCACTCAATCATGGCTGATCCTTTTTTTCTCCTCCTCGACCCCAGTTCCTGGCCTTCTCCCCGTAACCTTTGATGCCATGTCCAATCAAGAACCTATCAATCTCTGCCTTAAATACACCTAACGACCTGGCCTCCACAGCTGCATGTGGCAACAAATACCACAAATTCACCACCCTTTGGCTAAGAAATTTCTCTGCATCTCTGTTTTGAAAGGGCGCCCCTCTATCCTGAGGCTGTGCCCTTTTGACCTATACTCTCCCACCATGGGAAACTTCCTTTCCACACCTACTCTGTCTAGGCCTTTCAACATTCAAAAGGTTTCAATGAGGTCCCCCCTCATCCTTCTGAATTCCAGCAAGTACAGGCCTAGAGCCATCAAACCTTGTCTGATAGATAGATAGATAGATAGATAGATAGATAGATAGATAGATAGATAGATAGATAGATAGATAGATAGATAGATAGATAGATAGATAGATAGATAGATAGATACTTTATTCATCCCCATGGGGAAATTCAACTTTTTTCCAATGTCCCATACACTTGTTGTAGCAAAACTAATTACATACAATACTTAACTCAGTAAAGAATATGATATGCATCTAAATCACTATCTCAAAAAGCATTAATAATAGCTTTTAAAAAGTTCTTAAGTCCTGGCGGTAGAATTGTAAAGCCTAATGGCATTGGGGAGTATTGACCCTTTCATTCCTGGAATCATCCTTGTGAATCTCCTCTGGACCCTCTCCAATGCTAGCACATCTCTTCTAAGATGAGGGGCTAAAACTGTTCACAATACTCAAGGTGAAGCCTCACCAGTGCCTTTATAAAGCCTCAGCATCACATCTTTGCTCTTGTATTCTAGACCTCTTGAAATGAATGCTAACATGGCATTTGCCTTCCTCATCACTGACTCAACCTGCAAGTTAACCTTCAGGGTGTTCTGCACAAGGACTCTCAAATCCCTCTGCATCTCAGATTCCTGGATTTTCTCCCCATTTAGAAAATAGTCTGCACATTTATTTCTACTACCAAAGTGCATTTTCTAATATTCATTTGCTATTTTCTTGCCCACTCTCCGAATCTGTCTAAGCCCTTCTGCATCCCGCCTGTTTCCTCAACACTACCTGCCCCTCCACCAGTCTTTGTATCATCTGCAAGCTTGGCAACAAAGCCTTCTATTCCATCATCTAAATCATTTATGTACAGCAAAAACAGAAATGGTCCCAACACCGACCCCTGCGGGACACCACTAGTCACTGGCAGCCAACCAGAAAAGGATCCTTTTATTCCCACTCGCTGCCTCCTACCAATCAGCCAATGCTCTAACCATGTTAGTAACTTTCCTGTAATACCATGGGCTCTTAACTTGCCAAGCAGCCATATATGTGGCACCTTGTCAAAGGCCTTCTGAAAGTCCAAATATACAACATCCACTGCATGCCCTTTATCTATCCTACTTGTAATCTCCTCAAAGGATTCCAATAGTTTCGTCAGGCAGGATTTTCCCTGAAGGAAACCATGCTGACTTTCTTGTGTCACCAAGTACTCCATCATCTCATCCTTAACAATCGACTAACATCTTCCCAATCACTGAGGTTAGGCTAACTGGTCTATAATTTCCTTTCTGCTGCCTTCCTCCTTTCTTAAAGAGTGGAGCAACATTTGCAATTTTCCAGTCCTCTGGCACCATGCCAGAATCCAATGATTTTTGAAAGATCATTTCTAATCCAACCACAATTTCTAACACTACCTCTTTTAGAACCCTTAAGGTGCAGTTCATCCGGTCCGTGTGACTTTTCTGCCTTTAGGTCTTTCAGCTTTTTGAGCACCTTCTCTCTTGTAACAGTAACTGCACCCACTTCTCCTCCTTCACACACTACAACATCAAAGATACAGTTAGCATCTTCCACAGTGAAAACTGACAAAATACTCATTTAGTTCACCAGCCATCTCCTTGTCCCCCGTTATTATTTCTCCTGCCTCATCTTCTAGCAGTCCTATATACACTCTCATTTCTCTGTTATTTTTAGCATTCTTGAAAGAATTTTTACTATCCACTTTGATATTATTTACTAGCTTGCTTTCATATTTTGAAGGAACAAATGATGGTGTTGATGCTTTGCAGTAGTTCAACTAAGCTAAAAATGTTTTGTCGATGTTCATTTGTACTCGGTGTCTGAGGCTTCTCTTTTAAGTGTCCAACAATAACCAGCCAGGAATCCTGATACCATTTCTCCACAACTGCAATGACCCGGTGAAACCTTTCATCACTGACAGCGCCAGGATTTGCGGGGAAGAAGTCTAAATGGGAATGCAGAAAATGTTATCTTTACTGGCATGTTGCACTTCATGGTTTTGTATGCCTGAAGCATGCTGTCAACCAGCTGCATGTAGTTGCCAAGTAAAATTTCAACATCATCCTCGAATGCCTTCCAATCCCACTAGAAGTTCTTCGAATTGCCTGTCATTGATGACCTGTTTAATTTATGGACCAACAAAAATGCCTTCCTTAATCTTGGCGTCAGTTATTCTGACTTGAATTATGAATTGAAATAACAAATACAGGTAATTTCAAGAAATTTGTGTGTGATAGGGAAATTTCATTGTGATTTTCATGATCAGCAGTCCAAAATCCATAACGTACCCCCAAAAGTATTCAGGAAGCAAAATTTTTGTTGTCCAGTGTAATAATCCACTTGGTCCCTCTAGCCTGGTCTACCTAGCACAGAAGCATGTCCTTCAGAATATTAGATATCAATATAACACTAAAAATACACTAATCACTCTTTATTTCTCCTACGTTTCCATCATATTCTACCACTGACCTATGCACCACTGGCAATTTAGTGGCCAAATTAACCTACAAACCCATATGGCTTTGGGATGTGAGAGGAAACTGGAGCACTCAGAGGAAACCACGAGAGTCACAAGGGGAATGTAGGTTGCTGGAGCCCTGAGTCAGCAGCTCTGAGACATATTTTACTTTTGAACATTTCTCAGCAACAGCAGCTCATGAAGGAAGTGACTGTTTACTACAATGACATCTGGGTCATGTACATGAGAGAGCGATAAAACTTTGCCAGGCAAAGAGAGGGTGTTGTTTATTTGCGTTCCTGTGTAGATAAAAACAAGAAAGCTAAAGCTGGACGAGACCTGATAAAGAGGGGTAGAAGGTGAGAGGCTGGTGAAGATGAGAAGTGAGCCAGAGTGGGAAATGGGAGAAGAGGGAAGGGGAAAAGTGACCAGAGAAATTGGTGTTCATGCTATCAGGTTGGAGGCTACCCAGACAGAATGTGAGGTGTTGCTCCTCCAACCTGAGTAGCCTCATCGTGATAGTAGAGGATGCCATGGATCTCTGTGTCAAATGGAATTAAAATAGCTGGCCACTTGGAAATCCTGCTTGTTGCAGACAGAACAGTTATTCAACAAAGCAGTTTCCCCAAACTACGTAGGGTCTCACCGTCGTAGAGGCCACACCAATACTGCATACAGTAGATTATCTCCAATGGGCTCGCAGGTTGAAGTGTTGTCTCACCTGGAGTCCTGAATGCAGGTGAGGGAGGAGGAGAATGACCAGGTGTAGCACTTCTTCCACGTGGGTTAAGCGCCCGGAGGGGTACCAGTGGGGAGGGACAAATGGACAAGGAAATGATGGCGGGAGCAATCCCCTGCAGAATGTAGAGAGAGGAGGGGAAGTAAGGATGTGTTTGGTGGTAAGATCCCATTGTGGATGATGAAAGTTGTGACGGGAAGAAGGATGCCTGGAAAAATGGAGAAGATGTGGTTGAGAACAGCATCAATGGTGGAGGGAGGGAAACTCCGTTTTTTTTTGAAGGAGGAGGACATCTCTGATTTTCTGAAAAGGAAAGCCTCATCCTGGGAAGAGATGCAGTTGAGACAGAGGAACTGAGAAAAGGGAATGGTATTTATTTTGTGTTTCTTTTTTTTAAAAAAAGGTGGCAGGTTGGGAAGTATTATCAAGATAGCTGTGAGAATCAACAAGTTTCTCAATGACATTGGGAGATAGTTTGCCTCCAGAAATGGAGACAGAGAGATTGAGAAAGGTGAGAGAAGTATTAGAAATGGACCGGTTGTCATTTAAAGTAAAATTGGATAGGTATATGGACAGGAAAGGAATGGAGGGTTATGGGCTGAGTGCAGGCCAGTGGGACTAGGTGAGTGTAAGCGTTCGGCACAGACTAGAAGGGCCGAGATGACCTGTTTCCGTGCTGTAATTGTTATATAGTTAAATTTGAGGGAAGGGTGGAAGCCACAGTGATGAAATTGACGAGCTCAGCAGGAGTGCATGAAGCAACAC
This sequence comes from Hemitrygon akajei, assembly GCF_048418815.1. Lineage (NCBI taxonomy): Eukaryota > Metazoa > Chordata > Chondrichthyes > Myliobatiformes > Dasyatidae > Hemitrygon > Hemitrygon akajei. The sequence goes on from NC_133139.1 coordinate 80,779,137, forward strand.
CCTTGCAGCTGTCAATGCAGCACAGGAGCTGGGGAACGTCACCCTTGAAGCCTTGGAACATCGACTGTTCCACATAACTAACCAAAAGTCAGGGGCCTATGCAGGTGCCATGGTCACGGCTTGGGCTTGTTGAAAACAGGAGAAGCTGTAAGAAATTATCGAGTTTGAGGACCAGCTCCACTAGAGAGTAGTCATGGAGTGTAACTGTTTGGGTCTATTGTCAAGAAAGAAGCAGAGAGCTTTAAGGATTTTTGACAGGGGATAGACACGTACAGGGTATGGACATTCATGGAGAGATAAGGCAATCGGGTCCAAGGAATTGAAGTTGTTGAGACCCAGAGTGTGTGAAGTGTTGCAGATGTAGGTGGAAAGAGACTGAACCAAGGGGGATAAAACCAAGTCGAGATATGCGGACAAGTTTTCTGTGAGCAGGAGCAGGCAGATACAATGGGGCCTACCTGGGCAGTCAGGTTTGTGAATTTTTGAGTACGAAATAGAAATGAGCAGTGTGGGGTGGAGGGAGCTATGCAGTTTGTGGCAGAGGATGGAAGATCTCCAGAGTTGATGAGGTTGGTGATGGTGCGGGAGACATTGGCCTGATGGTCCTTTCAAGGGGTAAGAAAGAAGGGATGTCCGAGAGTTGCTGATTAGCCCTAGCAAGGTAGAGATCAATCTGCTTGAAGAGCAGGAGTGTTGGAGATGGGAGAATGGGTCCAAGAAGAGGGAGAGGGTCAGAGACTTCAACTATTTATCCTTCCCATGGACATTGCTTGACCTGGTGAGTTCCTCTAGCATTTTTATGTGTTGGTCTGTCTCTAGAATGAGCTACTGAACAGGAAGATGAGGAAAAATTATTTTATTCAAAGAGTTGAAAATAATTGGAATGGGTTATTGATGTACATACTGAGATCAAAGCAAAGCATGGAACATAAGGATAGGGTGGGAACTTGAAGCTAAGATGCAAGATCAGCCTTTATCTTACTAAATCATTCTTCCATGCTAACTTCTTGTGAGTGGCTTACTTCTTTAGTTACTGAATGGCAGTGAATATAATATTAAATATACATACTGAAAAATCTTTGGCTTACGGTGGAAGTATGTAATTGTTGTCAAAGCCACAACTGTGGCTGATCAGCAATTTCCAACAGACAAGTGGTTTTTGGTTCAACGCAGTAGAGTTATAAATTCTTCTGTTAACAACTGTGAAGCTTTGGAAAGTTTAAATTCCGTTAAAGAAAACACCAATAAATTTGTTGCTATTATACATTTTGCATTTTTAAATTACAAAGGGTCTGAAAAAATGGGAGAAAAAAAAAACAAAGGAACAGCTAAACTAGCTGTGCCATTTATGAAGATTTGCGGCCACATGAAGCAGAACTGTAGGCGTGGGAGCTTAGCAAATTCACAGCAGTACCTGGGCAATGCTACATCAGCAAGATCTGCTGAGTGCAACTAAGCACGTGATGACTGAAATGCACGTTTTTAATTTAGAGATGACAATATATTGTAATAATTCTAATTTATTCCAAAGCTTACAAGTCAATAATCATATAAAACAATCCCAGAGAATTCGGAACAATTCACACCTGAAGACAGATTTTAAAAAACATACAAAAAGTCAAACATCAGAACCAGATTAACATGAGATACATCAAATACAGTCATGCACATTGCTGACATAAATAGCATCATTATGTCAGCAGTCCGGAGCAGATTTGCAGAGTTTTTTCTCGTACATGTGCAACATGTAATTGGGATAACACATTGAAAATGGTGCTTCTGAAAAGTCTATAGGGTCACAGCTCCCAGCAGAAGCGTAGAGAATGTGTTGCTTTGGACTTTCTCATGTCTATGAGAAGCGCAGAGGACCTTTTGCCTCATTACATTGAGCCCTTCCATGTGTTGTCTTCTTTTAAATAATTGCAAAGACAACTTGATATGGCACGTGTATCAAATTTCAGTTTTTAAAAAAGCAAGTAACAAGCACGTCTGCAATCAAAACCAATGCGGCAGACTAGCCTTGTTTAGTTATTACCGAATAAAAAGCACCGAACATCAGTGTGGAGTATTTAAAAAATACACATATTAAACATAAAATTTATAACTCAGATCTAAAGATCTGTACTGGAGCCTCAATATCCACCATGTTTATTAACTGTTTGGATGCTGATGGCAAATAGGAGTGGCATTTAAAACAATATAGATGGAAGCATTAAAGATATTAATAAAATTATAGATGAGAAACATGGCCCGTTTTAAGATGACCTGCTTTGAGTTAAGCAAAAGAACAATACTTTCTAAATGGCATTGAAGAAAAAGGAACAACATCTAAAGAAACTTGATGGGCTACGTGGATCATTAAAATGGTACACATGGGTATAGAAGATAAAGTCTCGTAATATGCAGGCTTCTATATCATAGGTTAGAGTATAATGAGATAGAACGAGTTTTGCAGCTGTACAAAGTCCTGCAGTATTGTGTGCTGTTCTGGACACAACAGTTTAAGAACAACATGTTGGCTGTACAGCTGGAAAAAAAGAAAATAAAGTCTTCCATTCCCTAGAAGTCTGAAGATTAAGTAGAGAATTTGTCATCAGAGCCAGACATTTTTTGGAATTATAAAGTAATTATAAACCAAAGTGTTATCAATTCTTTGCAAATTACAATTGACCATCATCAATTGTCTGTTTTAAAATCCAAGGTTGGTAGATGATTCTTAACTAATGATATTAAGGGAAATGGAGCAAGTACAGATAATGGAATAAGGCCATAATCACAGTGAATGTTCTTGATCTGTAGACATAGCAAGCACCAAAGCAATTTCTCTGTGATTGAGAATGATGTATCATTGTATAGAGTGGACCATTGTGAAGGTCAAGGTATTCCACTCATTGCCTTCCATCTTATTCGTTCAGTCGGTCTGTCTTATTGCCACCCTATTCCCAATTGTCCTGCTGCCTTGTTCTTCAATCAGTCCTGCCATCTAACCTGAGACTAGATGACTTTCCCCAATGTACTCCTAGCATGTGCACATCTGGTAGAGCAGAAGAGCAGGAGAACAAGAAAATAGAAATGTAACTGTCAATCCCTGAGTATTACTTAAATATTGGTGAGCTAGAAGGAAAGGAATCATTGGCACTTCACTTCAGTAGCAAAGGAAACCAGACGTCTCTATTTATGATACTGTTCAATTTGAGAGATTTTGGCTAAAAAGAACAAAGCCTTTGCACACAAACCAGCTTCAAGAGAAGGAATCACATGAACCAATTCGGTTCAATTTTAGCAAGGTCTGTCATTTAGCACAGTTGTTTTCCCCTTCAAGTGATAAATATCTGTGCGCTTCACCTGCCTGATCGTTTGGGGATGGTAGTCTGATACAGAGATTTGCCACGGGCCTCAATATAGGTGACGACCATCTGCTCCGGCATCACCTCCACATAAGCAAAACCCCCTAAAGAGCTAATGTCTGCATAGAAAAATTTCAACCAGTGCTCTGGAACACGATGCTTGTGTTTGGTAGAATCTTCCATGAAGTTTCCAGCTCCGCTCAGGACGTAGCCAATCCCATTATCGTCCTGAATAAACTGAAACAATGGAAGAGGAAATTCTTAGACTTTGGATTTAAACAAACTGCATTCACTCTATGTATCTACAGATTCGGGTATTCATAGACAATCCAATGACATTGCTCATTACTGAGCGAGGTCAGAAAAACAAGACACTGTACATATCACACTGACAGTCCACATTGTCCCAGCTTCATCGGCTAATAATTACTGTCCAACATGCTGTTTCAGTTTGATTGGTGTGGGCCTAATAGCCTAGTTTGTCATAAAGTTCAACCATTTATGAGCAGTTGTAAGGTTTAAATCTCAGTCTATAGTGAAGCAGTTAGTCTAGACTAAGAGAATGATCATGGACATTCCAGTTGGATTCAGCCCACGGACCTAGGGAAAGGGAGAAAATCAATAATAAAAGCACAGGAGATCTTTTGGCCCATTGAGTCTGCATCATACCTTTGTAAAGCAATCCCACCAGCTACCTATGCTTTTGCAATTGTTCTGCAAAGTTTTTCTCTGAAGTGCCTAATCAATTGCCTTTTAAAGCCTAGACTAATAATTTCCAACGTCCTTGTAGATTGCAACTTCCAAATCATAAATACCCCTTAAACAAATCCTCACATCCCCTTTATCTTTTGTCCAAAATTTTAAATTTACTGTTTAAATCTAGATTGAGCAGCTTCAAGGGGACCAAGATCTCTGAGGATCTAACCTGGTCCCAGCATATCAATGTAGTCATAAAGGAGGCAAGACAGCAGCTATACTTTATTAGGAGTTTGAAACAAATTGGCATGTCAACAAATACGCTCAAAAACTTCTATAGTTGTACCGTGGAGAGAATGCTGACAGGCTGCATCACTGTCTGGTACGGAGGGGCTACTGCACAGGACCAAAAGAAGCTGCAGAAGGTTGTAAATCTAGTCAGCTCCATCTTGGGTACTAGCCTACAAAGTACCCAGGACATCTTTAGGAAGAGGTGTCTCAGAAAGGCAGCGTCCATTATTAAAGACCTCCAGCACCCAGGGCATGCCCCTTTCTCACTGTTACCATCAGGTAGGAGATACAGAAACCTGAAGGCACACACTCAGCGATTCCGGAACAGCTTCTTCCCCTCTGCCATCCGAATCCTAAATGGACTTTGAAGCTTTGGACACTACCTCACTTTCTTTTAAATATACAGTATTTCCGATTTTGCACATTTTTAAAATAATCTGTTCAATATATGCAATTGATTTACTTGTTTATTTATTAAAAATCTCTAGTACTTGCTGCTCCCTACCTGCAGATTATGGTCATGTCCACAGAAGTATGCACTGGCCCTGTACTTAGTGAGCAGGGGGTACAGCTTCTTCACCAGACACCTAGTGGGTCCATGCTTAGCAATTGACCAGACTGGGTAGTGGCCAGCAACAATCAGAAAGTCCGATCTGTAAGACAGGGAAAGATAAATTTAAATCACAGAACATCATCCTGAGTTGATGCCCAAGTTTCCCTGATTACACCTCTAAGATCACGAGACATCTTCTGAATTAAGGACATCATATGAATTGATATTATGAGGATTTTTGATTCAAGTTGAGGGGAAATAGGCTGGGGATTTCAATGAAGAGTAAACTGCATGAAGATTTATAAAGCAGAATGAGTGTTCATGGATCAGGTGAGCAGATTTGGAAACCACAAGGTAGCAACATTTAATACTTGATGATGCCAAGCTATCAGGTTTTCTGAATGATCAGGTATCAGATTCTTGCAAGTTTCTTGTGTTTCTGTGTTCATTCATTTGTTACGTGCCTTGTCGTGTGATATGGGCGATCATGGTCTTTCCATGACCATGATTGTTCTTGTAATTTTTCTACAGAAGTGCTTTGCCACTGCCTTCTTTCAGGCAGTGTCTTAACAAGACGGGTGACCCCAGCCATTATCAATACGCTTCAGAGGTTGTCTGCCTGGTGTCAGCGGTAGTGTAGCCAGGACTTGTGATATGCCCCAGCTATTCATACGAACGCCCACCGCCTGCTCCCATGTGTCATGTGACCCTGATTTGGCAGTGGGGGGGAGCTAAGCAAGTGTTACACCTTGCCCGCTAGCGGAGGGAAGGAATGACGTATGCCTCCTTTGGTAGGGATACATCTCCACCCCAGCACCATCCTGTGGATGGAACTTGGGAGGATGATGGTGCCGAGTGGCGACTCCTTTGCTGGCATCCTTGGAAACAGCTTTACTTCTATCTTTGACATCTCTTCTGAAGACCCTAACCCGGAGTCACACCTGATCGGTTCTTTGCGGGAATGGGACCCATTCTCAGGGCCACACGACCGGCTGCTTTTTGACACGCCAAGGACGCGGCCTGGAAGGCTAGTGGGCTCTCAGGGTGTCGGATTGTCACGGCTCTGGAGGCGGGTGGAATCGAGTCCGGTGCTGCCGCCTGGGGGTACAGGGAAGATCGACAGCAGCGAGCTGGCTGTGTGCCCAGAGACCGCAGTTCTTGGGGCACAGAGCTCGGAAAAAGCGATGCAACAAGGTTGCTTTTAACACCATAAATCAGCGAGTTGTTTTGTTATGTCCCCCCTCTCACTGTGAAACGGGGACACCTCTTTTTACCTTATTAGGGAGAGAGACCAAGCCTCTGGTACGTCGAATACCAGGTGAACAAGTAGTCTTTGGGGCACTGCAAGTCTGTGTCTTTATTGATGCCGATGCTTTTTTTTTGCTGGGGGGGTCGATGCTTTGCTGCTGCTTGTGCGTGGGAGGGGGGGAGTTGAGGGGGCTTTGGGGTTCTAACATTTATCTGCCATTCATTCTTCGGGGCACTCCATGGACGTTCGCAAAGAGAAAGCATTTTAGGATGTATTTTTTATACGTTCTGACATCAAATGTACCTATTGAACCTATTTGAAAAATGGAGCAGGAAAACTGGTGTGCTGCACAACATTCATTACTTGACCAAAGTAGTCGTTTGATTTTTTTGTTCTAAAACAACTGGCCTCCATGTTTACGAGAGAGCGGTTGCATTTCATTAGCTAATTATTTTTCTAAATTTATGAGATACAGTGTGGAATGGTGCCTCCAAGCAATTCCCTGATCTAACCTAGCCTAATCACAGCACACCTTTGGACTGTGGGAGGAAACCGGAGCACCCGGAGGAAACCCACGTGGTCATGGGGAGATCACACAACCTCCTTACGGGCAGTGGCGGGAATTGAACCCAGGTCGCTGGTACTGTAAAGCCTTGTGCTACCGTGCTATGAAAAACTTGGTGCAGATTCCAAAGGCATGGAAGGAGTTTCGCAAATGCAATTTGTGTACGTACAGCTACCTCCGAGAGGACCACAACCGTGCCAGGGTTTGGAGGCTTGCGTGCCTCAACAACCCGGAGAACTATTCTTTCTGGCTGGAGTCAGTGCTTTGGGCTTTAGCTCTTGATAGGGGTATAGGGGGCTCTGGATAGAGGTAGTACCTTTGACGTCTGGCATGCTGCTCCCTACCGGACAGGGTGGACGGGCATCACTGGTCCTCATCCATCTCCTAAATCTCTCACGTGTTGTCTCCAAACGCCACACCCCGGTAAACCGCTCCAGCTGGCGGGCTAAACCACGTGAGGGGGTAGTGTTAAAATGGCACCACTGGGCGAAGGACTTCCATGATGAAGTCGCCGGCCGGGGCGGAAAGGTTCTCAGATGAACTGTAACAGCCATGTGTTCACGACCTAGTTGGAGGAAATCGGCTGCGGTCAAACCCGGAGAGGGGATGGGCTCCGCCGGGTTTCCGATGCCCAAGACATGCTGCATGATGAGCACACCAAACTGGTGCAAACCCGTCATCACCGCACCCCGACGACTCCACCAGGAGCTCAGGGTGGAAGAAGAAGAGGAGGAAGAAGGGTCACCCATGCCAAACAGGTCAAAGGGTAGAGGCCAGACGAGAGTGGTCCACCAGGATCGGGAGCGGGGTTCAGCTCAGGGCTAACAAACCTGACTGGTAAAACAAAATTGTTAGGGTAACAGCAAAGAAGAATCCTTTTGCATCTGAGTGTGACAGTATTATTGAGTCTCCAGCCGGGACTTGCACGACTGACAGTAAACCAAGGGGAAGATACTGGTGCAACGAAGAAAGCCCTGATCACTCAGAGATGGAGAACTTCCATCGCCGCACTAAACACCAGTGGGTAATGGGCACCAAGCAAGTAACGATGAACAGCTAACCAACACTACAAACTTGTAGAACAGCACCATATACCTGGAGGCCTTCAACTTCTCCTCAACCCACCGCAGTTGTGTGTTAGCCACATGAAAATCCATTGGTGCCTCTGGCTCCATTCCGCGGAAGTCATCAGAATTCCCACACAGCAGGACTGTGTCCAACATCAATATTGTAACGGTGGTATTGGAGCCTGCTATGGTGAAGTTCAGGTCATAGTAATACTGCGGAAAATTCCTGGAAAAAGAAAACAAAACGGCATATTGTTTGACGTGGGACACGTCGGGACAGTGGAGATGTTAGAGAAAACGGGAAGCTGCAGGGAATAACCCATCTCACCATCGCTTGGACACTTTGGAATACTCGATCTGTGCAGTTACATTGCCCGAGTGATCATGGTTTCCAGCTACAACATACCAGGGCACGTCCTTCAGTGACTCGGCGGAAAAGATATCCTCAAATGTTTCCTGTGATCACAAAGAACACTGCAACCTCTGAGCATCAAGCTATTGGCCTCAGACTGCTTCAGCTCACTGTGTGCATTTTGTAGCCCATCTCCTTCCGTTCCGGTGTTCACTACGGACTATGGAGATCCCTCTCACACTCCTTGCAGGACCTTATTCTGGGAGAGCATTTAATGGATCTGTTTCTTTCCGTTTAATCTCCGTTGCCTCACACATCATCTGCCTATAACCTATTCCAGCCCTTAACTCCTCCCAGTTCCGGTCTCCACCTCTAGCTTTTTGTACTTGGCAAATACTGCACCGCTCCCTCACTGGCTGCAGTACTTTCAGCTGCCGGGGCCACATCCTCCAGAATCCCATTCCTAAACCATTATCTCATCCTACCATTCTTCATTAAACACTTCCCTCTTTGATCAAAGTTTTGGTCATCTGTATTACTATTTCGTTCAGTGCTAAATTTTCTGAAATGGTCCTGCACCATTCTAGGATGTAGACAGCTCCTTTCATGCTGTTATGGCTGTCCAAGGTAGCATCAATCATTCTCACAATACTCCCTAACAATCTGTATTCTAGCCCTTTCTGTGACTGTTGCCCTCGCCTTTCTAGGGGCATTTGCTTCAGTATGATAAATATAGGTATAACGGTACCTTAAATCTGTTGTCTGTAACGTCGTAAACTCCACTGTAATAGAAGTTATCCCCCAGTGACAGAATAAAGTCGACGCCCCATCGTCTCGGCCACAAACCCCATTTGTTTGGCTGTGCTCATTTCCACAGGAGTTGTGTATGGTGAAAATGGGAGCCCACCCCAATCACCGAGAGCCAAGAAACGGAGAGACTTGGATTTATCTGGAACGGATAAGATGGTAAAAGTCATACATGATATATATATCAGTCAAAGAACATGTAGAAACACAGATACAATGGGCTTTTACCCTCCTGTGATTTTAAAAGGTTAACTTTTGATTTGCTGTTTTGAATTTTTTTTATTCTTCAGTACATCCAAGTTTCTACACTTGTATCATAGACAGCATTCTAACTGGCTGCATCACTGTCTGCTATGGGGTGGGGAGGGGGGGGCTACTGCACAGGGTTGAAATAAACTGCAGAGAGTTGTAAACTCGGTCAGCTCCATCATGGGCACTAGCCCCCGTAGTATCCAAGATATCTTCAAGAAGCGATGCCTCATAAAGGCGACGTCCAACAATAAGGACCCCCGTCACCCAGGACATGCCTTGTTCTAAAGGGGGAGGGGAGCAGCCAGAAGCCTGGGTACATATTGGCACCAAAGACAAGGTGAACAGGTCCTGAAGAGAGATTTAAGGGGGCTAGGTAGAAAGCTGAAAAACAGGACCTCCAGGGTAGTGATCTCTGGATTGCTGCTCGTGCCACACGCCAGTGAACGCAAGAATGGGAGCATTTGGCAGGTAAATGCGTGGCCGAGGAACTGTTGCAAAGGTTCAGATTCATGGATCGTTGGGATCTCTCCTGGGGACGGTATGACCTGTAGAAAAGGGACGAGTTACACCTGAACTCGAGAGGGACCAATATCCTTGCGGGCAATTTTACTAGAGTTGTTTGCGAGGGGTTAAACTCAGTTGGCAGGTGGGTGAGAAGGAGAGTTACAGTGCTGAGGATGGGGTAGCTGGTTTAGAAACAGCGGCAGTGTTAGTGAGACTGCTAGCAAGGAGAGGCTGATGACAGGATAAAATTCCATCAACAGGCTGAGTTGCAATTTAAAAGGCGGACAAAATTGAAAAGGGTGAACACAGGACTGAATGTGCGCATTAAACGGGAGAACATAGATGAACGAGTAGCAGAGTTACAGATTGGCATGTATGATGTTAGGCACATCACTGAATCATGGCTGAAAGAAAATAATAGCTGGGAGCTTAACGTCCGAGGATACACGGTGTATTGAAAAGACAGATAGTCAGGTAGGCTGAGAGGGTGGGGTGGCTCTGTTGACGAAAAGTGAGATCAATTCATTAGAAAGAGGTGACATAGGGTCAGAAGGTGCTGAATTGTGGGAAGAGCTGAGAAATTGCAAGAGTAAAAAGACCCTGTTGGATTTGTTGTGAGTCCTCTAGGGGATCAGCTATTCTGGATTGACTGTTGTGCATAGAACTGGAGTTGATTAGAGAGGTAAAAGAACCCTTACAGGCAATTGATCATAATATGATCGAATTCATCCTGCAATTTGAGAAGGAGATGCTAAAGTCAGAGGTATCAGTACTACAGTGGAGAAAAGGAAGACATGAGAGGAATTGGCCAGAATTGATGGGAAACGATTTCTGACAGGGATGATGGCACAGCAGCGAGTGTTGGAATTTCTGGAGCAATTCAGAAGACGCAGGATATATACATCCCAAAGGGATGACGCAGCGTGGGAAGATGACACAACTGTGGCTGAAAAGGGAAGTTAAAACCAACATAAAAGCCAAAGACAGAGCAAAAGTTAGTGGGAAGTTACAGGTTTGGGAAGTTTTCAAAAAAAAAACAGCAGAAGGCAATTAAAAAAGTCATTAGGTAGTAAAGATGGAATACAAAGGTAAGCTAGCCAATAATATTATAGAGGAAACCAGAAGTTTCTTCAGATATACTAAGTGTGAAAGAGAGATGACAGTGGATATTGGGCCACTGGGAATTTCTTTTTTCTTTTTGTTCCCTTTTTCTTTCAAAAAATATTCTTAACACTTTATTTTCTCTTATTATTATTGATATATTGCTTAGCTTTGTTAATCAGTTATTTGCTAATTTAATTCCTTATTGTATATAATGACATATCGACTTAATGTATCTTTTTTTGTTAATCTTCAATAACAATGAATAAAAAGATTTTAAAATGAAATGGAAATTTTGTTGGAGTGGTAGTAATGGAGGACAAGAAAATGGCAGAGGAACTGAATACATATTTTGCATTGGTCTTCACCGTGGAAGAAAACACTGGCAGTATGCCAGAATCTGAGAGTGCCAGGGGCAGAATGGGAGAAGGGAGAAGGTTCTTGGGAAACCAAGAGGTCTGAAGGTAGACAAGTCACCTGGACCAGATGGCCTACACTCTAGGGTTCAGAAAGAGGTGGTCAAAGAGATTGTGGAGGCATTAGTAATCATCTTTCAAGATCCATTGATTCTGGCATGGTTCTGGATGAATGGAAAACAGACCATAGTCAGCTTGGTTTCCTCTTACTTGACGAATCTGTCGGAATTCTTTGAAGAAATAACAAGCAGGATCGATAAAGGAGAATCGCTTGATGTTGTGTACTTTCAGAAGGCCTTTCACAAGGTGCCACACTTAAGGCTGCTTAGCAAGTTTAAAACCCGTAGTATAACAGGAAAGATACTAGCATGAATAAAGCAGTGGCCAGAATCAAAGTGTAGGTGTATGGGCCCAATTTGGAAATGCAATATAGCAAACATTGATTCGACTTCATGAGCAACCATCTTTCAGGCCTGAATATGAAGTGAGAATTGAATTCAAAATGCAGTTCGGAACAGTAAATCGCAGACCAAGAAACGCCCAAATGACTGATGTACAAATCCACATGAACGCAATCAACACCCCATTGCATGAATACACTCAGAGATCACAGTAATTAACACTCAATTTGGGAGCGTTGGCAGAAAAGACCCAGGAATTTTGGAAAATTACACTCAGCATGTATACCGAAATAAAAGACTATATTATCATCAGCTGTGTCTCTCCGGTGACAATTATGTTACAATTGTGGGAATAAAGGGAGCCATATCTGGTTGTGTACCGGTGACTGTTGGTCTTCCACAGGGGTCTGTGTTGGGACTGATTCTTTTTATGTTATACTGTCGGCCCTCCTTATCCGCAGGCTCCACATGCACGGATTCAACCAACCGCGGATCGGGAAAACCAGGAAGTTGAGCATTGTTCACCTCACGTCTCGTTCGTTCGCTACTTGTGTTGTGAGCGAGAGGAAGGAGTTTAAGGCTAGTGAGGGATGGCTGGCTAGCTTGGTGAAGCACTACAGCCTCAAGAACTTAAAGATCACGGGAGAATCGGGATCGGCTGTTGCCAAGGCAGCATCAGCGTTCCCAGAAGAGCTACGACGGTTGCGTCTGTACTGAACATGTACAGCCTTTATTCCTTAAACAATACAGTATAACAACTCTTTGCATAGCATTTACGTTGTTTTAGGTATTATAAGTACTCTAGAGAAGATTTAAAGTATACAGGAGGATGTGCATAGGTTATATGCAAATACTATGCCATTTTATATAAGGGACTTGAGCATCCATGTTTTTTGGTATCCGCAGGGGGTCCCGGAACCAATCCCCCGCGGATGAGGAGGGCCGACTGTATGTCAATTAACTTGGATGATGCAATTGATGGCTTTGTGGCAAGATGATACACAGATGTTAGCTTTGAGGAAGTAGAGAGGCTACAGAGGACAGATGGGTAGAGAAGTAGCAGATGAAACGTGGTGTCAGATAGTGTATGGCCATACACTTTGGTACAGCTAAGATGTGCGTTTCTGACGGGTCCGGGTTAAAGTCAAAGGACAAATGTGATTTAATTATGTCTGGGTTAAAGTCTGTAAACAAGTGTGATCTAATTATGAATGCAGAAGCCTTGACAAAATTAACTGTTTGTGGAATCATTGAAGTCCTGAGATATGGACTATTGTTTTACAGAAACGTGTAAAAAAACAACTCCAAATATGGAATGGGAAAACAATGTGTACCTCCCGAGTCAGGGAGGAAGGGTGGTAAGGAAGAAGGATAAAACCTGCTGCCCTGTAAGGTTCAGGGTTCCCTTCTCTGAAGGGGCCCAGCTCTGCAGAACTGTTAATAAACTTTGTTTCCTTGAATTTGTCTTGAAGCCATTATTCGGGAGCGTGGCTCGTTTCTGACAGGTAGAGAAGTAGCAGATGAAACGTGGTGTCAGATAGTGTATGGCCATACACTTTGGTAGAAGAAATGAAAGGATGCACTATTTTCTAAATGGGGAGAGAGAAAAAACTTTTTTTCAAATTTTTTCCAAAAAAAATAGATCTGAGGCACAAAAGGACTTGAACTGAGTTCTTGTGCAGGGTACACTAACATTTGCAGGTCAGGTCAGTGGCGAGGAAGGCAAATGTGATGTTAGCATTCATTTCGAGATGACTAGAATATAAAAGTAAGGGTGCAAGGTTGAGGCCTCACTTGGAGTATTGTGAGTATTTGGGCCCCTTATCTAAGGAAGGATGGGCTGACATTGGAGAGCGTTCAAAGGAAGTTCATAAAAATTATTCCGGGATTGAAAGGCTTTTCATATTTGATGGCTCTAGGCCTGTACTCACTAGAACTCAAAAGAATGAGGGGTGAAACCTTTCAAATGTTGAAAGGCCTCAATAGAGTTGATGTGGAGAGGAGGTTTCTTATGGTGGGGGAGTCTAAGACCTGAGGACAGCCTCAGAGTAGAAGGGCGTCCTATTAGAATGGAGTTGAGGAGGAATTTCTTTAGCTAGTGTGGTGAATCTGTGGAACTCGTTGCCGCAGGTGGCTGTGGAGGCCAAGTCACTGGGTATATTTATGGCAGATGGATTCTTGATTAGTCGAGGCATGAAGGGATACGGGGAGAAGGCAGGAGATTGGGGCTGAGAGGGAAATGGATCAGCCATGATGAAATGGCAGGGCAGACTCGATGGGCCAAATGGCCTAATTCTGCCACTATATCTGATGGTCTTGTGGTTCTTGTTGCTACCATCAGGATGGAGGTACAGAACCAGAAGGAACACACTCAACAATTCAGGGGCCAGGAGCAGCTTCTTCCCCTCTGCCATCCAATTTCTTAATGGACATTGAACCCAGGAACACTACCTCTTTATTTATACTTTTGCACGACTTATTTAACTTTTATATATACACTGTAATTCACATTTTTGCTCTATTATTTACGTATTGCATTGTACCACTGCAGCAAAGACAACAAATGTCATGACATATTCTGATGATATTAAACCCGAGTCTGATTCATTCACTTCTTCCCAACATCAACCCACTACCAGGATTTGTATTCTGCACAAACTCTCCAGCTTAAAACTGGATTTCCCTCTGATTTGAGATTAGGAACCTCAGTCTAAAAGTCAGCACAAAAAATCAACAGCGTCCATCTACGAGACTAAACGGTAAAAAGATGAACACTGAGCCGACGGGCTTAAACTGAACACTTCGGACTATGAAATTCAGACCACTCGTCCCATCACACAATTGGACGGACGGACACATTTCCCCTGCACCGAGCACGCACCCATATCGTCAGCAGTTTTCCGAACATAGCTTGAATTCTTTGTTAAGCAGCTGAACAGAGTGCCCAGGAATGCCATGCACTGGTTTTGGCCTCACAAGCCTTTTGAAGTAATCGGTAGACCTCAATGCCACATCTTCACACAAGACCAAAAACATTGAAAACTGTGGTGGTCTCTGTACTTGCTGAAGTCCCCCCCTGAACTCCCAAACTTTACTGTCACTGACAACATGTTGATATCAATATTAAAAAAAAACTATAGAGAGGGCAATGCACAACAGCACAGTGGAGTTAAAATGGACGTAGATTACCAAGTGTCTTTGATGCTGCTGGAAGCAATTTTTCGTATTCAACAATAAACGGCTGAGTTTTTTGTTGTTGTTAACACTAAATACAGCACATTGTAGACATCAGCATTAAATAGCCTGTGCATTACTTGTTATAAGGCTGTCCGAGGTAGCAGTACCGTCCGGGTAAATGTACAACACTTACGCATTTTAGCAGCAGGGTTGGGGCTTGCTGTTACACCCTGGAGTACGAACAGGAACATCAGTGAAACTTTCGTAAACATTGCCACCTGAAATTGAAACACATCTGGATTACCTCAGTGGCATTTGCCTCCTGCGAGAGTCCTAATACCAAGGGTCCTTCAATCATCCCTCCCACCAGGCTGGTGCAACATGGTGGGGCTTCAGTAACTTTCAGGATGCATCCTACAATTTACAGAATTGAAGCCTTTTCAGCATAATGGCCCAGTCCCAGAATATTTCCAGTTATTTGATGTTAGGTGGGTTTTTCTTCCTCTCTAGTGACCCACACTGATTAACACAGCGGTCCCCAACCGTGAGGAAATGATGTGATTTGTCGATATGAGTCAGCTGCACCTTTCCTCATTCCCCGTCACGCCCACTGTTGAACTTGAATGCACGCAAGGTCATCAGTCGCCTAAACGCAGTGATACCCTAGCGCCAGGGATCACTGGTTGGCCTCGGGTAACCGGCCGCCTCGCGCCTGCAGCGTGGACAGATGGGCTCCGCCTGTGAATCTGTTCAGCACACCGAATGTTCGTGGGGACCCCGGTGCTAAAATATTTGCAGACGACCTAATTCGGGCTCAGGGTTTCGTAAGTAGCAAAGCAGCTACCTCACTGCAATCTACTGAAAGTCATCCCTCAAGGCAAACTTTTGTCAGCCGATAGATCCTACCTACCTACAAGGGGGGTGGGGGGGCGCCCTGTCGCACTCTTCCTCGCTCGGCAGGTCGCTCTCTCCGGACTGCGACAGCCGCGGCCCCGGCACGGGGACCTCCGACCCTTACCCTGTCCTCTCACTGGTGTGTTGCAATGATTTTAGATGTTCATACAAGGAAAATATGCGGTGTGTTTAATATCCAAACGTTACTTAAAATGTCATGATGCTATACGCTTATAGTGAGTTATAATTGACTTATCACTGTGTTCATGCAAGGAAAATATGCGCTGTGTGTTTAATATTAAATTCGTTAGATAAACCCTTTTAGAAACGAAATTGAGTGTATTAGCCATTTATAAGTGACTAACAGTTGATTTATCACCTATAATCCCGTCATGAATAACACCCACCCCCCTCCCCCCCGTCAGCCGGTCTGCAGGAATATTGTCAATATTAAACCGGTCCGCGGGGCAAAAAAGGTTGGTGACCCCTGGATTAACACACACAAAATACTGGAGGAACTCAGCAGGCCAGGAAGCATCTATGGGGAAAAAAAATAGTCAACACTCCGGGCTGAGATCCTTCAGCAGGAAAAAAAGGTGAGTAGATTAAAAGGTGGAGGAGGGCAGAGTCTCTGACTGATTAGCCTGGGTTCAGCCAAGCTGCAGAACAGGTTTTGGACTCTGCCCAGAAACAGGTCTCAACTTACTTTGTTTACCGTATGCTTTATTTCCTAGATTATTCTTGCTGACTAAAACAATTGATTTTCTTTCAAGATTTACAATGTCATCACGGGGCAGCTTGGAACAGGAAGCAGCCAATTAGTACCTTGAACCCATTTCACTTTCAACTTGCCCAACTCTTTTCTCAATCTCTTCAGTCTATGAATCGCAGCCTGAAAATACTGCTACTATCCTTCCCAGCTTTAGTGTGAAGATAACAGGAACACACACAATGTGCTGGAGAAGCTCAGCAGGCCAGGCAGCATCTATGGATGGGAATAACCAGTCGACGTTTTGGACAGAAACCCTTCTTCAGTGCTGTTTATTCCCCTCCATAGATGCTGCCTGACCTGCTGAGCTCCACCAGCACATTGTGTTGTAATATACCACACAAATTGGTTCGGTATTGTCATTTAAAGTAAAATTGGATAGGTATATGGACAGGAAAGGAATGGAGGGTTATGGGCTGAGTGCGGGCCAGTGGGACTAGGTGAGAGTAAGCGTTCGGCATGGCCTGTTTCCGTGCTGTAATTGTTATATGGTTAAATAGAAATAGTTAACACAAAGTACACTGTAGATGCTGGGGTCAAAACAACTTGTACAACAAGCTGGAGGAGCTCAGCAGGTTGGGCAGCATCCGTGGAAACAAGCAGTCAACGTTTCAGGCCGAGACCCTTTGTCAGGACTGAACAGGGAGGGGGTAGGGGCTCTATAAAGAGGGTGGGGGGAGAGTGGGAAGGAGCAGGCAGGTAGGTGCCAGGTGAAAAACCAGTAAGAGGAAAGATCACCCTATTTATCCGCACCCTATTAACCCTTCATCATTTTGCACATCTTGATTCTATAGACGTGCAGTGGAGTGTGTATCGACTGGCTGCATCACAGCCTGGTATGGGAACACCAATGCCTTTGACAGGAAAATACTACAAAAGGTAGTGGATTTCACCCAGTAACCACAGGTAAAGCCCTCCCCACCGCTAAGCACACCTATATAAAACACTGTGGGAGAGCAGCATCCTCCAGAAGATTCTCACCACCCAGGCCATGCTCTCTTCTCACTGCTGCCATCAGGTAGAAGGTACAGGAGCATCAGGACTCGCACCACCAGCTTCAGGAACAGTTACTACCCCTCAACCATCAGGCTCTTGAACAAAGGAGGATAACTACACTCGTCTATTGAGACGTCCCCACAACCAATGACCTCACTTTAAGGACTTGTTATTTCACCCTTTCACTATTTATATTTGCATTTTCACAGTTTGCTGCCTTCTATGTTATACTTCCTCTTTCATTGATCCTGTTTACAGTTACTGTTCTACAGATGTGCTGGGTATGCCCGCAAGAAAAAGAATCTCAGGGTTGTCAGTACTCTGATAATAATTTTTACTTTTAACATTGATTTAGTAGCTACTCGAGCTTCTAAATTTAAAAAAAAATGATAGGCAAGTTTATAAACTCAATCCTCAAAAGGCCACGCAATGAATTTGCATTACATTGTCACGTGATGAGGTACTATTTCACTCAGCCAAGTACTGCCGAGTTGACATACAGATTTTTACTCCCATGGTCTCTCCCCCAACTCCGCTAACTTGCTTACTTAAAGGTTGTTTGTCGCTGACCTTTACATAATAATGAAACTAGAAGCAGGAATTCTCCCTCCCCCCCCCCCCCCCACACAGATGCTTCAACCTGCTCAGCACTTCCCGTTTTCCGTGCAGTCAGTCAGCCCTGTAGGTCCTGATACCGAAATTTATTTTATTCACGGTGTGTACAGGAATTGGCGTTACCAGTGACGGTCTGAAACAATGGAGGCTTTAAAGCTCTGGTACACTCTGAACACAGGAGGGATACAAACGTAACATTAGGGTGACTGAAATGGTCACCTTAAAATACACCAGAATATGTCACCCTTAATCCCAAAGGAGAACAAGGCTCGCTATGTAATTTTGTTTTAAAGTATCTGGAGCGTAGTAAAGGCGCCGGGCATGTGGAGGACACAGGATTTGTACCTGAGCACGCCAGCTCACTTAAGATGTTTATATACCACCCACGCACGTCCCGCATGCACCGCTTCCCGGATCTCACCTTCATTTCCTCCGCCTCGACCTTGTGCCGCACGCTTCCAGGTCGCCGCCGTACTTTATAACAGCTCCAAGACTGATCACGCGACGTTTTTCAAAAAAATACTTCACATCCTTCCCCCAGTCTCCTCCCCTTCGCTCCCTTTGACCTCGGTCCGATTTCATCACCTCCAGTTTACGGGTCTCCTGGATCCCGCCTGTCACCTGCCCAGGACGCCGCTGTCCCATAGGGCGAGACCGGGGGATCACGCTGGCCACACGCGGTGTAGCATCCATCCCTGAGCAGTGCCCTATCGAATCTGATCCGAGCAGAACTAAAGCGGTTTCCGTAAACTCCAGACTCTTGCTTTGGAAACTTCAACCCCGATCAGTCTATGGTCTGTAACTTCCCACTTGCACCGTGAAAGTTGTACATTATTTCACTGTTGCTGGAAACGGCATATGAGTATTTTCCCAGAATGTTGCGAGGGGGAATGTGGAGGATGGAGAGTTCACTCCTATCCGGATAATAAAAAGAGGAGGTTTTAAAGATATTGGCGCACATTCGGGTGGGATTCCCAGGATACTGTAGGAAACAAGGACAGGATCTGTCCCTGGATGCTATGGGAAACAAGTGAAAAGATTCCTAGGGAGATTCTTGCATCTTTGTTACCCATGGCTGAAATATCAGAAGGCTGAGGGGATAAACCAGGAAACTACTGGCAAGTGAGCTTTACATCAGTAGTTGTAAAATTATTGGGAAAATATTCTGAGGCTGGTATACAGCAAAGAAGATTGTGAAGGTATACAGAGGGACATACAGTAACTGTGCAAAAGTCTTAGGGATACATGTATATAGGCAGGGTGCCTAATATTACCATATTTGTCAACATGGAGCAGACAGCGAGTTTGTAAATCTGGTGGGAGCAAGGATTGTTGGGAATGGCAAGAGTGGAGCGCCACGGGAGGGATGTGGGAGAGGTGGCAGAGAATGAGTGTCAGGAGTAGGGGGTGGTGTGGGTGCAGACGCACCCAGCCCTGAGACACCAGGTAAGGTCATTTGATTCTGAACAATTGGTTTATTGATCATTACAGAATGTCTCTTTGGTGCTTCCCACTCCCACCCCTCTCCCTTCCTCTTTAACTCACGCTGATACAATTGTATTTCTATGTTATATTGACTGTCCTGTTGTACATACTGTTTATTATAAATTGCACATTACATATTTAGACAGAGACATAAAGAATTTTACTCCTCATGTCTTTGAAGAATGCAAGTAATTAAGTCAATAAAATTCAATTTTCCCAACCATAATTCTCCTCTTCCCACTCTCAGTCCATAATAGAGACCCATATCAGAATCAGGTTTATCATCACTCAACATACGTAATGATTTTTTTTGCAGTAGTAGCAGTACAGTGCAATATATGAAGTCAGGCACCCTAGCTGTACATCATTTGGAAAGTTGGGCAGAATGGTGGCAGATAGAATTTAATCCAGACTAGGGTGAAGTGATGCCTTTTAGGACAATCACAAGAAATATGAAATCAATGGCAGGGACCTCAGGGATGTTGGTGGAGGGACATTGGGGTGCAAGTTCATAGCTCTCTGAAACTAGTGACTCGGCATTTATGGTAATGAAGACATTCAACATGCTTGCTTTCATAGGCTGAGTCACTGAGTAACCATATAACAATTACAGCACGGAAACAGGCCATCTCAGCCCTTCTAGTCCGTGCCGAACGCTCACCCTCACCTAGTCCCACCGACCTGCACTCAGCCCATAACCCTCCATTCCTTTCCTGTCCATATACCTATCCAATTTTACTTTAAATGACAATATCGAACCTGCCTCTACCACTTCTACTGGAAGCTCATTCCACACAGCTACCACTCTCTGAGTAAAGAAAGAGTTTTTCTTAGGCACTGGGATGAAAGTAGGTGGGAACCTCCGACTGAAGCTGGGAGGGTCTGCAAATGTTTGTATCTTCACCAGCTGATCTGCACAGGATCTAAGGACACAGCAGATGATGCCATGTGGGCCGAATGCTTTGCATGGGGTCACACTCTTGACTTTACCCCTGCAATGGTGACTGTAGATTCAGGTACATTGGAGGCTGTCAGGGCGGGTGGTGATGTCCCAATTTCCTTTTGTTCAAAATGTTCATAGAATGTGTCAAGCTCACTGGGAAGGGGATGAGGTGTGGCCGGCCATGCTGCCTGACATCATTTCGTAGTCCCCATGGCCTATCAGCCCTGTCACGGCTAAAGGCTATTCTGGGACACCTTTTCTGGACTGGTGTTGTCTGTTGGCACCAGGGACAGCTTCATGGAGTTCCTGTCTTTATTTCATATAAAGGTCACGTTAACCTGATTTCTATTGAACGCACTACCAGAGGAGCTTGTAGACCTAGGTACAATCACAACGGTTAAAAGTTCTTTGGACAGAGGCTTGGAGAGCAATTGGGTAGATGGATACTGGTCTTCTGCCGGCAAATTAGATTAGCGGATGTAAGCACCAGGGATGGCATGGACGAAGTGGGAACGTATCTGTTTCGGTGCTGTACACTAATTCACTGCTAATCTAATTTGTATTCGTAGTTTCAGTGTGTGTTGGGGCATCTTAGATCACGAGTCATTTTGAAATCACATCTCAGGGATGGTTCCAAGCATGCTCGGAGAGAAGTTACCAAATCGGCTGTTAATCATTACAGGCTCTTAAGATTAAGCGCATGACATCCGTCAAGTGGCCGTTTAGATGCTGATTATAAATTAAAGAATTTGTAAATTATAAATTAATTATAATCCTCGTAAGATAAAAATGGTGCACGATGAGGAGATGGGATGGGATGGGATGGGATGGGATGGGATGGGATGGGATGGGGTGGGGGGGGGGTGTTCCGGGGATTGTTGTGCAGAAATTGTCTGGGTGTAGAACTGGAATCCCCGCAGGGGAACCTGAATCCGCAGCAACACTCACCCACTGCTGGATCTATGGGAAAGAGTATATAGTCGACGTTTCATGCCCAGACCCATCAGAGCAGTTGTGACTCTCTGTCTCGGGCCGAAAGGGCGACTGTCTACTCTTTTCCCATAGATGCCGCCTGACCTGCTGAGTTCCTCCGGGTGTGTGTGTGTGTGTGTGTGTGTGTGTGCGTGCGTGTGTGTGCGTGCGTGTGTGTGTGTGTGTGTGTGTGTGTGTGTGTGTGTGTGTGTGTGTGTGTGTGTGTGTGTGTGTGTGTGTGTGTGTGTGTGTGTGTGTGCGCGCGCGCGCGCGCGCGCGTGTGTGTTGCTGCGGATTTCCAGCACCTGCGGACTTCCTTCCGTTTCTGAATCCGGACTGCGCGATGCCCGCTCTGAGGAAATGAAACCCGGACACGGCTGAACGGGAACAGGAAGCTCTGGTCTCACAGCAACCGGTTTGTTAGTTGTTTGTCGGCAGAGGGATGCAGCGAGCGAGCAGAGCCACGTCCAGAAGCAAAGGGACTAACTGAAGGGGATACCCTGGGAAAGAGAGAGAGAGAGGGGCACCCCTCTCTTTGGACAGAGAGTGACCCGACACTCTGTACAGACGAGGACACCGGGATATTCGGCCAGACGAGCGACCATGCCGGGACAGTGTTCACGAGTGCGACTCCCCGTACAGGAGCAGATCTGGGATTTGCAGAAAAAAATTCAGCTCTTGGGTGTGTGTTTGGTTTAATAGGGACAGCGGGTTTGTAAAACACGGCCTGGTTTGGCGCTCGGGTTGACTGGATTAATGGGAACCTGTTCAATATGCAGTACAGCTGAAATCCCGTGTGGAGGGTGAGCACCCAGCTTTGAGTCTCCAGACGCTAAGCACAATCTGACAGCAGAAATATAAACGACCTTCAATGGGTTCCCTTGGGTTTCTCTGTTTTTGTGGCTACCTGTCGCAAGGTTGTATAATATATGCGGACTTTGATAATAACTGTACCTTGAGCTGTTGGGGATGCTGATGAATTGCCTCTACTTGGGATTTGTGTGTGTGTGTGTGTGTTTCTTTATGGGAGAAAGAATGTGAAGGAAAAAGACTGGAAAGAGAAAGGTGCAGAGAGATTGAGACCTACGGACTGAAGACCACTGCCACAGGTAGTGTTGAGAAGAGGGATGGAGGGAGGCTGGATAAAGCCCGAGATGCAAGGGAGAAGGATGGAGGAAAATAGTGAGTTGTTTGATTAGCAGATGCAACTGGAGGGGCCACTCTCTTAGGCCTAACTGTAGCCAGTTCTTTAGCTATTTACCTTGAAAAATCAAGCTTCATTTAATGTGGACTTAAAATTCCGTAACATTTTTTCCCATGGCTTCAACAACACTATGAGGTTCCTCCATTTTGCCAACACACCAGTCCTCATAGAGGGATCAGAAGTGGAAAGAGTGAGTAATTTCAAGTTCTTGGGTGTCAAAATCTCTGAAGACCTAACCTGCACCCACATTTGCAGCTATAAATAAGGCAGAACAGTGGCTATACTTCATCAGGAGTTTGAGGGAGATTTGGTATGTCACCAAAAACACTTCCAAATTTCTACAGATGTACCGTGGGGGGGCATCCTAACTGGCTGCACCACCGCCTGGGATGGTGGGGGGTGGTGAGGCTACTGCACAGGATCGAAATAAGCTACAGAGTTGTAAACTCAGTCAGCTCCATCATGGGCACCAGCCTCCATGGTATCCAGGACACCTTCAAGGAGCGATGCCTTAAAAAGGCAGCGTCCATCATTAAGGACCTCAGCACCCAACACATGCCCTCTTCTCATTGCTACCATCAGGAAGGAGGTACAGAAGCCTGAAGGCACACACTCAATGATTCAGAGCCTTTTCCGCTCTGCCATCTGATTTCTGAATGGACTTTGAACCCGTGAACATTACCTCACCACTTATTTTATTCCTTTTTTTTTGCTCTACTTAATATACATACCTACTGTAATTCACAGTTCTTTCTCTATTATAATGTGTCGCATTGTACTGCAGCCGCAAACTTAATAAATTTCGTGACATATGCCAGTGATAGTAAACATGTCATGATTCTGAAGTTATGGTATCAGCTACACATGATAGTGTCTACCTGTACAAGATCCTAACATTACTTCTTGCTGTCTTTCAGAGGGTGATCGGAAGGCTTATTATGAAACTTCGCAAGATAAAATCAAGAAAAACAAGGAGACTGTTCAGCACCTGAGACAAGAGATCAAGCAGCTGCACAAAGCACTAGCTGGAGCACTGGTGGTAAGACTGGACAAACTTTTGGATGCACAACCCTGAAGATCTCCCAGACTCGCAAGTCTTGATCACTGGGACAACTACATTTGTTTTTGCCCCAGTGACAGAGAGAAAGTCAAGGTTACATCTCTGACAAGCCACTTACAAAGAAAAATCTTGAGGTTGTTGCACAGAGGGGAATGGAATGAATGAGAAGCTGCACTGTGCAGAGAGAGAGAGAGATCTGGAACCATGTACGACTACAGTGAGGGTGATTGTGGGAGGGAGATCCAAAAGGAAGTTGTAAGTTGGCAGAAGAATAATTTGCCAATGATGTTACAAGAAAGGGGATGTAGAAGAGCTGAGAGTCAGTGAAAAATTCCTCCAGCAACTCAAACCTTTGGCTCAAATGTGGTATCTGCACCATTGTTCAAACATGATGGAATGTGACCAAATCTGTCACAAAGTTGTGTTCTAGTGATAAAAACCTGGGAAACCGGCCAGTGAATGCAGGAGCTACAGATGGCTATCATTGCTTTCAGCATCTCATCCTCTAAAGGATTAGTCAAAATAACTAGCTATCCACAGCTCAAGAACAAGCCATGTTCTCTTGTCTATACACGTCAGACTGCTAAGACCCATGTGCCTGAACATTGTGAACGCCTACCAGCACAATCTTAATCCTGATATTGCATGCTGTGGAAAGATAATAAATACAATACTGTTGTTAAATATATGCTACTAAAAACCTCCCACTATCTCATTTCCCTCAGGCTTCTGCACCTATTTTGGATATTTCTGGGCAATCGAAGAATGTGTATCTACCCAGGAGGCAAATTAAGCAGGCTAAGGGTTTTAAATATTACTACCCACTGGGAAGTTTTCTCGCCCACTCTTTCTTCAACATTTGATTAATGGTTATGCCTTCCCTGAAGAAATTTGCGTTTGTCAATGTCTTGGCATCTGTCATATCTGTATTTCTCCTCAGCATTCACAAAATATATGCTCATTTCAACATCATCACTAATTCCAAAACAAAAATTAGCATGATACAACTCCATCCTACTTAGCTGCAACATTTGATCATAGGCTTTCATAATGATCTTCCAAAGAAAATGCTTTGAAGATCAAGAGTACGGTGAGAATTACAAAAACTACTCGGAATGAGCTAAGCTGCCACCTTGGTTGAACCTTGCAGCTCTGTTATAGTATTGATCTTCTCTCAGCCAGGGATGGTACACCTCTGGGTTATTAGAACTCACACCAGATATCCAGCTAAATTCTACAGTGTCTGCTATTGTCAGAACTGAGGCTTACGTTAATTCAGTAGCTATTCCCCACAACAAATGTCACATGTGGAGTGATCATTCACAAGTGCTGCCCTACATCCCTCTGTCTGTAGAGATTTGAAGAAGCTCCCATCTCGCCACTTTCTGGTCAAACGTACAAACATGACAGTGCAGCAGGTTGGAGGAAAGCGTGGAATAAAACCACCATCCAGAGTAAACACTTGCCAATCCAACATGAAACAGTTCACATTTTGACTTGTCATGCATCAGGAATAGCCACTGCAGTCTCTTATGCACAGATAGTGTTTTAGGAAATGTGGCAATCCTGAACCGACTATGGAGTATATGGTAAAGGTATCCCCTTTACAAATTCGAAAGTGACTGTTTTTGTAAAGAGACTGAGACTAATCAATTAATTATTAACCTAGGCTGTTGTTCTAAGTCATCAGTATGAAAGAAGATACCCATTAGCTCTGTTTACTGACCTATACATATCTCCAGTGTATTTATTTATCTATCTAATCTAACTATATATCTATCTTGCTATCTATCTATTTATCTGTTGGGATATCTATCTATTTATCTATCATCTATTGACATACAGCGCAGAATAGGCCCTTACAGTCCTTTGAGGAACACCGCCCAGAAATCTCCTGATTTAATCCTAGCCTAATCATGGGACAATTTACAATGACCAATTAACTACAAACTAGTACGTCTTTGAACTGTGGAAGGAAACTCACACAGTCATAGGGAGAATGTACCAGATCCTTACAGGTTCCGGCAGGAATTGAATCAGGTTCACTGGTACTGTAAAGTGTTGTGCAAACTACTACACTATCGAGCCGCAATAATGAAATTGTCATCACAAGCACGAGGAAATCTGCAGATGCTGGAAATTCAAGCAGCACACACAAAATGCTGGTGGGACACAGCAGGCCAGGCGGCACCTATAGGGAGAAGTACAGTCGACGTTTCGGGCCGAGACCCTTCATCAGGACTAACTGAAAGAAGAGATGGTAATAGATTTGATAGTGGAAGGGGGAGGGGGAGATCTGAAATGATAGAAGACAGGAGGAGGAGGGATGCCCTCCTGTCTTCTCCTATCATTTCAGATCTCCCCTTCCCGCTCCCACTTTCAAATCTCTTACTACCTCTCCTTTTAGTTAGTCCTGACGAAGGGTCTTGGCCCGAAACGTCGACTGTACTTCGTCCTACATGAAATTGTCATCCTTTTATTCATATCCCTTTCCCCCGGTCCTTGTAAGCTCTACCAGTCCTCAGCTCTCCACCTTTGATCCTTCAATCAACCCATAGTTTAATTGCTCAACCATGAATCAGAGTCAGAGTCAGGTTTAATATCACCAGCGTATGTCATGAAATTTGTTAACTTGATGGCAGCAGTACAATGAAATACATGATAAATAAATAGAGGGAATAAAACTGAGTTACAGTAAGTATATCTGTCTATTAAATAGTTGTTAAAATAAGTAGTACAAAAAAAACAGAAATAAAAAAGGAGTGAGGTAGTGTTCACGGGTTCAATGTCCATTCTGAAATCGGATGGCAGAGGGAAAGAACCTGTCCCTCAATCACTGAGTGTGTGCTTCATGCTTCTGTACCTCCTTCCCGATGTGAAGACGACATGTCCTGGGTGGTGGGGGTCCTTAATGATGGACACTGCCTTCCCAAGGCACCAATCCTTGGATGCTATGGAGGTCAATATCCATGATGGAGCTGTCTAAATTTACAATTTTCCGCAACTTACTTCAATCCTGTTCAGTAGCCCCCCCCCCCCCCCCATACCAAAAAGTGATGCAGCCAGTCAGAATGCCCATATCTTCAGCTGCAAGTGTTCTAAGCTCTGGAATTCCACTGTAAACTCTCCCTGCCTCCCTCTCTACATCTTAATGTATTTTTAAAACCTACTTCTTTTACTGTGCCTTTTTAGCTCCAATTATAATTTTGCTTAATAATTATAGTGGTAGTTAATAGTGTTAATCCCATGCCCCTTCATTGACCACTTCCACATGGGAGGAGTTCACATATTGTACAAGCAAGGTTATCGGTAAAGTTCAGTTGAATATCCTGCATGCTGGCATCCTGGTGTGCTCTGCACTCTCCCTCAATGTCAAACACAACAATACAGAGCACCTTTGTAAATTGAAGGTACTAAATGAATAAAGGTGATGTTGCAGTTGTCGCTAAATTAGCTTTGTCTGTCCCTTGTGCATCTATTCAAGTTCAAATCAATGACAGGCTGAATATTGGAAGACAGAATGGTTAGAATGAATTTGTAATTTGTGTTTCAGAGTGATAAGAAGCTTGTGCAAGCTTCATTTCAAGATCACCATGACAAAGTAGCTCTGAGGAACAAGAGTGGAAAGGTAAACGTTTATTGGATTTCTTTGACTATTACACAGTTATAGGTGGTCGTTTCCAGACTTTTCCGCTTTTGCTGAAAGATGCAAAAATGAAGCCTTATTGTAAATCCAATGACCTGCTTAGAGAAAGTAGAATTTTGAGGTTGGTCTGAACCAAGAAGGTCTCAACTAGTCTTTAGCATTGACTCTGAAGTTGCTGGATTCTACAAGATGATGTGGAAAGGTAGCTCATTAATTAGAGCAAGGAGTTGTGAAAAGTTGTGGACATCACTCAACAAGGACAGCAGCCTCTCCTCTATGGACTCTGACTAGACCTCACTGCTTCAGAAAAGCAGCAACATAGTCTAAGACTCCACCCACTCCAGACATTCTCGCTTCTCCCTCCTCCCATCCCTGATACAAATCCCTGAAAGCGCATATCACCAGGCTCAAGGACTGTTATGTGACTATTGACAGACAGACATACTTTATTGATCCCGAGGCAAATTGGGTTTCGTTACAGCCGCACCAACCAAGAATAGTGAAGAAATATAGCAATATAAAACCATAAATAATTAAATAATAATAAGTTAATCATGCCAAGTGGAAATAAGTCCAGGACCAGCCTATTGGCTTAGGGTGTCTGACACTCTGAGGGAGGAGTTGTAAAGTTTGATGGCCACAGGGTAGGAATGACTTCCTATGACGCTCAGTGTTACATCTCGGTGGAATGAGTCTCTGGCTGAATGTACTCCTGTGCCTAACCAGTACATTATAGAGTGGATGGGAGTCATTGTCCAAGATGGCATGCAACTTGGACAGCATCCTCTTTTCAGACACCACCATCAGAGAGTCCAGTTCCACCTCCACGACATCACTGGCCTTACGAATGAGTTTGTTGATTCTGCTGGTGTCTGCTACCCTCAGCCTGCTGCCCCAGCACACAACAGCAAACATGATAGCACTCACATGACCCTCACAGTGAATGGTCCCCAGTACGATAAGATGGACTCTTGACCTCACAATTTACTTTGATATGGCCTTGTACCTTATTGTCCACCTGGACTGCACTTTCTCTGTGGCTGCTACACTTTATTCTGCATTCTGTTAACTGTTCTAGTTTGTACTACTTCATTGTACTGCTGAAGTTGAATGATCTGTATGGAAGACAATTTTCACCGTAGTTTGGCGCATGTGCAGCAACGTATGGGGATCAACCAAGTACAAGGTGAAGCTGTACCAGAGCTGTGTTCTGTCCACATTCTTGTGTGGATTGGAATGCTGGCACGTGACAGAGTACGACCTTCCCAAGCTGTCTTCATTCCACACCATGAGACTCCAGAGATGCTCTGTATTATCTGGCCAAGAAAGATCTCCACCCACGTCCTAATCCTTCAGTATCACCAAGGGGACATGACCACAGTCACCATGAGGAAATTTTGGAGATGGATTGATGATGAGAAGAAAAGCCAACTTCATCATCAAGACAGCACATCATTGGACTTCTGAAGGGTGGAGGACACATGGGAGACCAAAGACAACTTGGCGCTGTACCGTGCAGGCAGAAGTGAGGATCCTGGAGCACAATAGAGAAGACAGCCAAAGGCAGACAGAGATGGAGGACCTTCACTGCTGCCCTGAATACCAGTAACAACAAACAGTTGTGAAAAAAATAAACCAATTTTCCTATTTAATTAAACCCGGAGTGAAGAATTGCCACTGTTAAGGTTCTGACATCAGGCTGCTTACACATTCTCTTCTATCTCAAAAATACCATGCTTCAAAAGGGCAGCAATCATAATGGTGCCTAAGAAGAGCAGGGTGAACTGCCTGAAGAACCAGGTCCCAGCAGCACTCCTAATGTGGTGAAGTGCTTTGAGAGTTTGGTCACAGCTAAAATTAACTCCTACCTGAGAGAGGACTTGCACCACTACAATTTCTCTATTGCCTCGACAGGTCTACAGTGGACTCATTCTCACTGGGTCTCCATTTAACTTTGGAGCACGTATGTCAATTACGTCGAGTAGCAGGTCAGGGGTTTCTACAGTTATATTAATAGCAAAAGGATAGTGAGGAATAAAATTGGTACCTTAGAGAATCAGAGTGGACAGCTATGTGCCGAGCCAAAAGAGATGGGGAAGATTTTGAACAATTTCTTTTCTTCGGTATTCACTAAGGAGAAGGATATTGAATTGTGTAAGGTAAGGGAAACAAGTAGGGAAGTTATGGAAACTATGATGATTAAAGAAGAGGAAGTACTGGCGCTTTAAAAGAATATAACAGTGGATGTCCCCGGGTCCTGACAGGATATACCCTAGGACCTTGAGGGAAGTTAGTGTAGAAATAGCAGGGGCTCTGACAGAAATATTTCACATGTCATTAGAAATGGGGATGGTGCCAGAGGATTGGCGTATTGCTCATGTGGTTCCATTGTTTAAAAAGGGTCCTAAGAGTAAACCTAGCAATTATTGGCCTGTAAGTTTGACGTCAGTGGTGGGTAAATTAATGGAAAATATTCTTAGAGATGGTAAATATAATTATCTGGATAGACAGGGTCTGATTAGGAACAGTCAACATGGATTTGTGCGTGGAAAGTTATGTTTGACAAATCTTATTGAATTTTTTGAAGAAGTTACCAGGAAAGTTGACGAGGGTAAAGCCGTGGATGTTGTCTATATGGACTTCAGTAAGGCCTTTGACAAGGTTCCACACGGAAGGTTAGTTAGGAATGTTCAATCGTTAGGTATTAATATTAAAGTAGTAAAATGGATTCAACAGTGGCTGGATGGGAGATGCCAGAGAGTAGTGGTGGATAACTGTTGGTCAGGTTGGAGGCCGGTGACTAGTGGTGTGCCTCAGGGATCTGTACTGGGTCCAATGTTGTTTGTCATATACATTAATGATCTGGATGATGGGGTGGTAAATTGGATTAGTAAGTATGCAGATGATACTAAGATAGGTACCATTGTGGATAATGAAGTAGGTTTTCAAAGCTTGCAGAGATATTTAGCCCAGTTAGTAGAGTGGGCTGAAAGATGGCAGATGGAGCTTAATGCTGATAAGTGTGAGGTGCTACATTTTGGTAGGACTAATCAAAATAGGACATACGTGGTAAATGGTAGGGCATTGAGGAATGCAGTAGAACAGAGTGATCTAGGAATAATGGTGCATAGTTCCCTGAAGGTGGAATCTCATGTGGATAGGGTGGTGAAGAAAGCTTTTGGTATGCTGGCCTTTATAAATCAGAGCATTGAGTATAGGAGCAACATGAGTGAATCTGCAGATGCTGGAAATAAATAAAAACACAAAATGCTGGCAGAACTCATCAGGCCAGACAGCATCTATGGGAAGTATGAACCCTGAAGGGTTTCGGCCCGAAACGTCGTCACTACCTCCTCCCATAGATGCTGTCTGGCCTGCTGAGTTCTGCCAGCATTTTGTGTTTTCATTGAGTGTAGGAGTTGGGATGTAATGTTAAGATTGTACAAGGGCATTGGTGAGGCCAAATTTGGATATTGTGTACAGTTCTGGTCACCGAATTATAGGAAAGATGTCAACAAAATAGAGAGAGTACAGAGGAGATTTACTAGAATGTTACCTGGGTTTCAGCACCTAAGTTACAAAGAAAGGTTGAACAAGTTAGGTCTTTATTCTTTGGAGCGTAGAAGGTTGAGGGGGGACTTGATAGAGGTATTTAAAATTATGAGGGGGATAGATAGAGTTGACATGGATAGGCTTTTTCCATTGAGAGTAGAGGAGAGTCAAACAAGAGGACATGAGTTGAGAGTTAAGGGGCAAAAGTTTAGGGGTAACACGAGGGGGAACTTCTTTACTCAGAGAGTGGTAACTGTGTGGAACGAGCTTCCAGTAGAAGTGGTAGAGGCAGGTTCGATTTTGTCATTTAAAAAAAAATTGGATAGGTATATGGACAGGAAAGGAATGGAGGGTTATGGGCTAAGTGCGGGCCAGTGGGACTAGGTGAGAGTAAGCGTTCGGCACGGACTAGAAGGGCTGAGACGGCCTGTTTCCGTGCTGTAATTGTTATATGGTTATATGGGTTGCTGGGCTGTGCAGCTCAAAGGGCTGAGAAAGCCTATTCCGCGCTGTTTCTCAATAAAATCAAACAGAATAAAAATTCTCAACTATTGGATTGAATTAAAATCTCTGAATACTATTGTCTCTTAATGTTTCTGCATCTGAGGAATTGGTCTGCGTTTAACCTGCTGCAATTAATGAAATTGTATTCATTGATTTTCTGTTGAATGTACTTTTAATTCTGATGTGTGTCACAGAGCGTATCAGGATGTTTAACACTTGCTATCCAAAAGGTTGAGGACACAAACTTTCTAGTAATGAAGGTACTTGAGTTATTTCAAGTACCTTCTTTACTGGACTTACTGTCTGATTCAAGTAGTACTCTGATTGTTGGATAGCCAGACTTTGCATTGGCAGATGTTTATGCTGCTTGGATTGCTTTTATTTAGTACACAAATTAATAAACATCTCCTGTGCAACCTGGCAGGATTTGTGACAATCCGTGTTTGAGGATTTATCAGATCTCCCTCATTGCCCAGGATATCGTGGTGGTTATGGATCAGAAGGTGTGTGAAAAGGCGAAGCGCCTCAACGCTCTCAAGCATGAGACAGAAATCAAGAAGAAGCAGCAGATGAACCTGGAGCTACAGTACAACAAGAACATGGAGGAGGCTGCCTTCCTGCAGGCAGTGGAGGAGAACTCGTCGGAGGAAGCACAGGTAGGATCCGCTTCTAGTAACAACTCCAAAAGAAGGTGTCTACTATGGTAAAGCCAATTCTGAATCAATGTACCCCATGCATCTTAACTTTCTGGATAAGACTACCGTAAAGGACATTGTCAAGTCTTTAATAATATCCAAGGAGACAGCATCTACTGCCCCTACCCTTAACCTCAAACACTCCTCAAAAATCTTAGTCAAGTTTTCATGAATTATATTCCTATGGATCCTCTCCAATAGCTGACTTACCAGCCTACTGACATAATTTCCTGGATTATCCTACTTTCCTTCTTAAACAAAGGAACAAAATTATCCATTCCCTAGATCCCCAGGAATTCACCTCTTCTCAGTGAGGATACAAGGATCTTTGGGGCAATACACACAACATGCTGGAGGAACTCAATAGGTCAGGCAGTATCTACGGAAGTAAGGTAAAGTTGATGAAATTGACAAGCTCAGCATGGGTGCATGAAGCAGCACCGTTGTAGTGGAGAAAGAGTTGGGGAGCATTACCAGGGAAGGCTTGGTACATGGACTGTTCTACGCTGCCAACAAAAAGGCAGGGAGAGCTGGGCCCTTGCAGATGCCCATGAGTTTGGAGTAAGTGGAGGGGCTGAAGTAGAAATTGTTGAGTGTGAGGACCAGTTCTACCAGATAGAGAAGGATGGTGGTAGAGGGGAACTGTTCAGGTCTTTTGCAGAGAAACAAGTGAAGAAAGTTAAGGCTTTCTTAATAGGGGATAGAATTGTAAAGACAACAGATATCCATGGTGAAAATGAGGTGGTCAGGACCAGAGAATTTAAACTTATTGAGGAGATTGAGGTATTTATGAATGGAAGTGTAATCGTCCATAAATATACTGATATTTATGAATGAAAGGATTCATGACTATACAAAAATGAGTCCTGATGAAGGGTCTCGGCCTGAAATGTCGACAGTGCTTCTCCCTATAGATGCTGCCTGGCCTGCTGCGTTCCACCAGCATTTTGTGTGTGTTGCTTGAATTTCCAGCATCTGCAGATTTCCTCGTGTACAAAACAATGCTTGGTCTTTCTACATCTCATAACCACTCGTTCCACTTTGCCTCATTGCCACTGAATGATAGCTAGTTACTTTAATGTTCTTTGTATAGAGCAGCATTTTGCAACTTTAAATCTTTTGTACTTTCTGCCACAATTCAACACTTCATTGACTTTGTGTTTTAGACTTTGCGGCTGCTCGAGAACCGTTTGGAGAAAACACAGCTGAAATATGGTGAGGCATCACACGTGATGAAGGTGTATGAGAGACTCAAGGCCCACCTGCAGGTATGGTCACCTTTTTCTGCTAAAGCCCCACGATTTTTAAAGCCACTGCAGCGGAGAGCGGAAAAGCTCACACCCACACCCTGTTCTGGTTACATGTCCTGTACAAATCAGCATAGGTACAACCTTCTTGAGGAGGAGTATTTACTGTGACAAGTTTGCAGGCTCCCTTCAAGAGATATTTGGAGAGAAAGAACCAAGAATCAAAATCAGGTTTATTATCACTGACATATCAAATTTCAAAGTAAATTTATTATCACAGGAGAAAGCTACATTTTATTGCCAAGGTATGAATGCAGAGCACACCTCTGAGATTTATCTTCTCCAGATAGCCATGGAGTACAGAAAAACCATGGAAGTCATTGAAAGAAAAAACATCACCCCCCCCCACATGAAAAGAAACAAAACTCGCAAACCTCAAACTCCCCCGACCCCTCCCTCGCACAAAAACTAACAGATCGCCCACCCAGAAAACAGCGGCTCGAACATCAAACCCTAAGCCACCAACATCCTCCCACACACATAAAAGCAGCGACAATAACGTGAAACCTCAACCCCCTCTCTCGCGCACAGAAAAACCAGCAGATTGCCCACATGGAAAAACGCCAACAAGAAAACCAGACCCCCAAATCCCCGACCCCTCCCTCGCATGGAAACTAACACCTGGTAGACGGCAACAAGGAAGAAAACACAGAAGACTGAAGGAGGCCATGTAAACTACCCTCCACACCAACAATCACGTGTCTCGGAAGTTTGAAAACATCCTCCGTCAGTACAGAGGAGAGCGACAGCCCGAACTCAGTCCTTCTGTGGTGTGTGACTGCCTGCCCAACGAAGCCTTCCTGACCACCAACCCTATGTGGCACCATATACAACCCTGAGATTTATCTTCTTGCAGGCATACTCAATAAATCCATAGAATAATAGGCACAACAGAGTGAAATTTGTTGTTTTGTGGTAGCAGTACAGTGTAATACATGAAAATTTACTGCGTTACAATAAGTAGATAGATAGATAGATAAATAATTCAAAAGGAAAGTAGTGAGATAAAGCAAAGATCCTCGCCATCCAGGCCACGCTCTTTTCTTGCTGCTGCCATCAGGTAGAAGGTACAGGTGCCTCAGGACTCACACCACCAGGCTCAGGAACAGTTACTACCCCTCAACCATCAGGCTCTTGAACAAAAGTGAATAACTACGCTCAGTTGCCCATCCATTGCGATGTTCCCACAACCAGTGATCTCATTCTAAGGACTCTTTACTTGTTATTTCATGTTCTCGTTATTTATTGCTATATATTTATATCAGCATTTGAAATTTGTTGTCTTCTGCACTCTAGCTGATCTTTCACTGATCCTGTTATAATTACTATTCTATAGATTTGCTGAGGGTTCCCACAGGAAAATTTAACCTCAGGTTTGTTTATGGTGACATACATGCACCTTGATAATAAAATTGACTTTGAACTTTGGGTTCGTGGACACTATCAAGAAATCTAACAAATCTTAGCTAGGAGCAAATGTAAATTCATGCAGCTCCCTGGTTCTACCATCCATTGGGGACGTTTATCAGGAGCTCTGCGTACGCAGGGCTCTTAGTATTATCGAGGATCCCACCCATCCATCCAGCATCCTCGTTGACTTTCTACCATCAGGCAGGAGACCCTGAGGCATGAAAACAAGAACGGTGAGGATGAGAAACAGTTTCTTCCCTCAGGCCATTCGGCTTCTGAACTCCCAGATGCATCGCATTTGAAGTGTTAATCTGTTCTGTACCTTACAATATTTAATTTATGCACTTTAGTTTATTTCTCTGTAATCCATCTGTAGATTTCATCCTTACTTTCATAAGTTATTGTGTGTTATGTGTACTACAGTGCCTTACACCTTGATTTCGAGAAACGACATCTCATTTGATGACACAGATGTATGTATTTAAATGACAATAAACTCCACTTGACTTGACCTGGCTGCAGCCAGAAACGTTTAGAGATACTAAGGTGAATGATTGATGGCTTAATTGGTTCTGGTATATTGTGTCTATTATGACATGTTTTCTCGATGCTTATCCATGTTCAATTTGTTTTGAAATACATTTTTTTTAATCGCAGGAGGAGAGTGTGACCTTTCAGAAGCAACTGGACACACTGGAAGCTGAGATCCTGCAGCATCGGCAGCAGCTGAAGGAGCTGCAGGCCATAAACAACGATGCTCAGCTCTCTCGCGACGCTGCTAAGGTACAAGTCACAAAGTGCTTAATTCATCCATCAGAGATGTTGGAGTCCCATGCTTGTTAAGTGTACCGGGCACTGATTTACCTACTTCCGTACGATACTTTGACCCATCGTACCTTTGTCTGCTCAAAGGACTATTGCTTTCCTCCATTATAACACACTCTCTCCCCTCAGATCTGTCACCCTCCTTCACACTAGGAGCAATTTAGAGTGGGCAGATAACCCACTGACGTGCACGGCTTTGGGACGTGGGAGGAAACGGGAACATCCGAGGGAAACCAAACGGTTACGGCAAGGGTGTGCAAACTCTATAGAGGGAGCACCCGAGGTCAGGATTGAACCCTGGGGTGCTGAAACAGTGAGGCAGCAGCTCTGCTAACTGTGCCATTGTGTGCCAATCCTACAGCTTGGAGGCCTGAACTGAGCTCCTTCCTCACAAAGTGTAAGCATAGTGTTGAACTCTAAAGTTGGCACTGGGTCTCCCAGTATTCCCACAGGGCAGTTATTGTGTGTATGCAAATAAATTAGTTTTCTGTGTCCAGATGGTTGAAGGGTATTAAGACAACTGCAAACTTAAATATGGCATTGGAACTGTGCTTAGCCCCACAATCATAAATAGCCCCCGTTTTTCGAACGTTCGCTTTACGACACCTCGCTGTTACGAAAGACCTACATTAGTTACCTGTTTTTGCCAACAGAAGGTGTTTTCACTGTTACAAAAAAAGGCAGTGCACACCCCAAGCAGCCAAGTTCCTCCCCCGAAACTGCATTCTAGCCGGCATTGCTTAAACACGTGCCTGTGAGCATCTGTGCTTTATGTCGATTTATTTTGTGCATCTGTTAGCAAGATGACAAGGGTGTTACACTTAGCGTAAAACTAGACATAATAAAGCGCTTCGATCGTGGTGAACGAAGTAGGGACATAGTGAGTTTGGCGAAGGGTTTGTGGAAGTTGACGAAGATGATGTTGAAGAGGTTTTGGCATCTCATGACCAAGAACTGACAGATGAAGAGCTGATGAAGAGGAAAGGATAACAATTGATGCCGAACGCAGTAGCGAAAGTGAAGTCATCCTGGAACTGAACATGAAGCAATTGCGTGAGATTTTCGCTGCGATTGACAACGCTGCAATGATTGCAGAAAAGTATGACTTTAATTTTGAAAGGGTACGTAGGTTTAGGGCAGGTTTGTAGGATGGTTTGAGTGCTTACAAAGAACTGTATGATAGAAAAATGCGCGAGGCTAAGCAGTCAAGCATACCGTCGTTTTTCAAGCCTTCCACATCAGCCACAGCAGACGGTGAACCTCGACCTTCGACATCGAGGCAGGCAGACACAGAAGAAGGTGACCTGCCTGCCCTGATGGAAACAGACAAAGATGAGATGACACCCTAGTGTCCCACCATCCCAACCTCCGACGACTCAGCCTAACACACCATCATCAGTGTCCTCACTGTCTTCCCGATTCCGGTAAGTGAAACTACACTGGACGTACGTTATTTCTACTTTATATAGGCTGTGTATTTTTATGTGTTATTTGGTTTGATTTGGCAGCTTCATAGCTTAAAGGTTACTGGAAAGAGTGCTTCTGCCGAGAGCGCTTGCGCCAAGTGTTTTTGCCGCGAATGCTGCCGCCAGCGCTTGCGTGAGATTTTCTTTACAGTGGACAGTGCTGCAATAATTGCAGAAAAGTATTCCTACTTTATATGGGCTGTGTATTTATCAGATCGTTGCTTTTACTATATGTTACTGTAATTTTAGGTTTTATGTGTTATTTGGCAGGTTATTTTTTGGGTCTGCAAACGCTCACAAATTTTTCCCATATAAATAAATGGTAATTGCTTCTTCACTTTACGACGTTCCGGCTTACGAACCGTTTCATAGGAACGCCCTACCTTCGAATAGCGGGGGAAACCTGTATAAAGCAAGTAGAGTTAGGGGCTAAGCACCAGTTGCAAGACTAGGCTCTAATTTCAGGTGCGACTGTGTTGAGAAGCATGAGAAAATGGTTAAGTAAATAAAGAGATATTAGTTAATAGCTAGGAATATCCTCCCCAAAATATATTCTATTCATAAAATTTGCAATTATATAAGATACTCACTGGACCTAACATGTTATATTTGCTTACAATATTTATGTTATCTTAACATTGTAACAATTCTTCCTTCCCGAACAATTCATGACTGATAACCCTGGGAAGTTTTGGGACAGCGCTCAGCTCCTTACTGTCCCGTGTCAGGAGGGCTCTAAACTGTGGCCTTTCCCCACAGAGCCAGAAGTTATGTCCCATGTTAGAATGGGTGACATCAGGAGGAAAAAGTAGTCCCGTAGGCCCAGTTCCCCATAATAAGCAGAAGGTTAAAGTGATGAACTTCAATTCCGCTCTGCACATGCTGCTCAGAACCAGGTTTAATACCACTGGCATATGTCATGAAACTTGTTAGCTATGAGGCAGCAGTACATCATAATAGAGAAAAAAATCTTCCCTGTGAATTACAGGAAGGATATATATGTATATCAAATAGTTAAATAAGTAATGAAAAAACAGAAATAATGAAGTAGTGAGGTAGTGTTCACGGGTTCAATGGCCATTCAGAAATTGGATGGCAGAGGGGAAGAAGCTGTTCCTGAATCATTGACTATGTACCACCTTCCTGATGGTAACAATGAGAAGAGGGCAGTCCTGGGAGTTGGTGGTCCTTAATAATGGACGCTGCCTTTTTGAGGCACTGCTGCTTGAAGATGTCTTGGATACTTCAGAGGCTAGTGCCCGTGATGGAGCTGACCAAGTTTACAACTTCACAGGAAAGTGCATACAACTGGGAAATTGGTGCCAACGGAGGGATTTTTGATTTAAGGGTAATGAGCCTGGTTCTTTATGGACCACCAACCTAGAACAGGGATCAATGCATTCATGATTAGGTTAATTAGTACGGAGGGTTAAGATTTCAACCTACATGACACAATGGAGAAGCAAGGACTCCTCTTACAAAAGAGGCTTTGGCACTCTTGAGGTTCATAAAGGAGGATAAATCCTTGGGGCCTGACCAAGTGCACCTAAAATATTGTGGGAAATGAGAGAAAAAACTGCTGGGGCCTTGGCAGAGATTTTTATATCTTCTTTAGCCACAGGTGGGGTACTGGAGTACTAGATGGTGGCTCGCGTTGGGCCTTTATTTAAGAAGGGCTGTGAGGACAAGCCAGGAAATTACAGGCCAGTGACCCTAACCTCCATGGTGGGCGTTCATGGAGGAGATTCTAAGAGACAGGATCTGCCTTCACTTGGAAAGTCAGGAATTGTTTATCAATGGATAGTCAGCATGGCTTTTTGTATAGTAAATCACATTTCATGAATTTGGCAGAGTTGTTTTGAAGAGACGACCAGGAGGATTGATTAGAGTGGGGCAGTAGATGTTGTCTATAAAGTCCTGTGTGGTAGATTGGTCTGGAAGGTGAGATCATCTTAAGATCATAAGATATAGGAGCAGAATTAGGCCATTTGGCTCATCGAGTCTGTTCTGCCATTTCATCATGGTTGATCCATTTCCCTCTCAGCCCCAATCTCCTGTCTTCTCCTTGTCACCCTTCATGCCCTGACCAATCAAGAATCTATCAACCTGTGCGTTAAATATACCCAATGACTTGGCCTCCACAGCCACCTGTGGCATCGATTTTCACAGATTCACTGGTCTCTGGCTAAGGACATTCCTTGAGATCCAGAGTGAGCTGCCCGGATGGATACAATATT
The DNA here is from genome assembly GCF_048418815.1 of Hemitrygon akajei. Taxonomy (NCBI): domain Eukaryota; kingdom Metazoa; phylum Chordata; class Chondrichthyes; order Myliobatiformes; family Dasyatidae; genus Hemitrygon; species Hemitrygon akajei. The sequence goes on from NC_133139.1 coordinate 80,818,495, forward strand.
GGAAGGGTCAGAGGGCAATAGTTAGAGAGTTGTTTTTCAGTTTAAAGGTCTGTGATCAGTGCTGGGTCCCCTGTCTGTCACCTATATGAACAATTTTGATGAGAAGGCAGCTGGCATGATTAGTAGGTCTGCAGATTCCCAAAATGGTGGTAGGGAGCAGTGAAGAAAATTATTTTACGTTTCAGCAGGATCTAGATTAACTGGGAAATTGGGCAGAGGGATGGGAGATGGAACTTAACATGGGTAAGTGTGAAATGATGCACTTTGGGTACCGAATCCAAAGCAGTTCTAGCTCTATACATGACAGGACCCTGAGGAGTGAAGTAGAACAGAGCAGCTTAGTGATACAAATGCAGAGTTACCTGCAAATGGCGACACAGTGGTAGATAAACTGGTGAAGAAGGCACATGGCATTAGGTTCGAAAGTCAGAACGTTATGTTCCAGTTCAATAGGACATTATGCTATAGTAAGGATGTGATTAAGCTAGAGAGGGTACAGAAAAGACTGATCAGGACCTTGCTGGTTTTAGCGGGCTGGTGTTATGAGGGGAGATTGATGAAGACTGGGACTGATTTTCTTGAGTGAAAGAGAATCAGTGCTCACTTTAATGAGGTTAATAAAATCTTGAGGGATGTAGAAGAGTGGATGGTCCCAATCTTTTACCCAGGGTGTGGGATTCAAAAACCAGAGTGTGGGAGGGAAAGATTTAAAGGAGACTTTGGTCAGGGTTTTCACTCAGAAAATGAGTAAATAGTAGAAGTAGGAAGGTACAATCAAAGACATCTTGGGCAGATCAATGGATGGGAAAGACTTTGAGGGATGTGGGCCAAATCCAGGTAAGTGGGACTAGCTCAATAAGGAGTCTTTGTCAGCATGGATGAGTTAGTCTGTTTCTGTGCTGTACAACTCTAAGGCACATGGAGGACTGGGAGAGACAAGAGGTGTAAAATAGGAGGGGCAATCAGGGAGTAATCAAGGAACTCGAAGGCCGGAATGCAGGGCCCAGGGTGCAACGCCCAGAGCGTATCGCCGCGGTGGGGTTCAGGTCCGAGCGTGGGGGACAATTTGTATGCTGGGCCGGATGGACTGAAAAGGCAGGGTGTCGGGACCAGGAGGCTAGGGTCAGGGCCGGTTCTGCCCCACGACGTTTTGCTGCGCTCTCGTCGGCGCTGAGGCTGTGCCCTGCTCAGGCTGCTCTGGGCTTAGCATCTACAAGCTTTGCAGTGATTTGCCTCGCTGTGTGATGAAGCTTCGGGTTTATGGGCTCAATGGCTTGCTTTACTGTTTGCATGATTTGTTTTTTTTTCTCTCTCTCTGAGCATTGGGTGTCGGTCTTTTTTTAAATTGGGTTCTTTCAGGTTTCTTGTTTTGTGGCCGCCTGTAAGCAGACGAATCTGGGTTGTATTATTTATGCATACTTTGATAATGAAGGTACTTTGAACTTTGAACCTAAGATGGGCTTGCGATTGGGACTGAAAGGGTCATCGTGTCTGTGGATGTAGTGAAGAATCAACCACACTAGGGGGTTTGGAACCACTGATAGGTCAGATCAGTACGGATGGCAGACTTTCTTCCCATCAGGGAAAGAAGAAAACTTTCCTTAGGAGCATTAAGGAAATAGATGAGTTTTTACAGTAATCCAGTAATTTCATACTTAGCTTTTATTGGCTTTGATCTAATTCAAGATTAATTGTATCAATTTAAATTCTCCTGACATCATCAAGCTCGTGTCTTGGTATTAATGATCCAGAACTCTGTTAGGAGGCTATAAAGGGGAACTTTCAAAATTGGCTAAACATCAGAGCTAATTTTATTTTTAGAATGAGTCAAGCATATAATGTCTTCCTGGAGTTGGTATGCTGGTCTTTTTGATATAATTTTAGGCTTGATTGAACAGAGAGAACATAATTTCAAAGTTTACTGATAAAGTTAGATTAAAAATGGAGGAATTGTGGACTTAAAGACAACTGTTAGTTTACACTTGGCAAGTGAACTTTAACGTGGAGATGTATGAAACTTTGGTTGGAAGAATGAGAAAATTTAGGAAGATGCAGGCTGATCACTCCTCACTGCAGACACACGGCTCCTCTGTAGAGAGAGTTAGAAGTTTTTGAGAGTGCACATATGGTCAGCCTCATTTGGTCCCTCAACACCACCTGTTTGATCAGCAGCCTCTCTACTTCCTGAGGTGAGTGAGGTTTCCCAGCCCCATTCTAACCAGTTTTGACAGAGGCACCATTGAGAGTGCCCTGACTAGCTGCATCATCATCTGGAATTGCAAGGTACCTGACTACAAGTCCCTACGATGGATTGCAAGAATGCAGAGGGGACCATCGGGGTCTCTCATCCACCTTCCCCCCGATATTTATCAGGAGTGCTGAGTACACAAGGCACTTAGCATTGTCAATGATCCCTCCCATCTGTCCAACAATCTTTTGACCCCCCCCCCCCCAACACCAGCAGGTAGGAGGTACATAGTCTTAGGACGAGGATTGTTAGGATGGGAAACAGTTTCTTCCCCCAGGCTGTAAGATTACTGAACTCCCTGACACCACACAGATCTCATCACACGTGAAGTGCCAGTAGCGTTACACTGTTTAGTATTTAACTTGCATCGTAAGTGCACCTTATTATTTGTTAATTTACTTGTTGTAGTACTACATTTTGTGCTATCGTGCAGCAGCACTCACATCTACAGTGATGAAGTGCTTTGAGAGGTTGGTCATAGCTGGAATTAACCCTGTCTCAGTAAGGACCTGGACCCACTGCAATTTGCCTATCGCCGCAATAGGTCTACGGCAGAAAGAATCTCATTGGCTCTTCACGTGGCCTTGGATCACCTGAACAATATAAATACCTGTGTCAAGATACTGTTTATTGACTACAGCTCAGCTTTTAACACTGTCGTTCCTACAGTTCTGACCGAAAAGCTCCAGCCCCAATAGTAACAGGGATACCGAGGAGCACGTAGGGAGGCAGATTCTTAAACGGTGAAATAATAATGGGGTTGTTGTGATGAGAAATTTTAACTTTCCTAATATTGATTGGCATCTCCTTCGCACAAGGGGTTTAGATGGGGTGGAATTTGTTAGGTGTGTTCGGGAAGGTTTCTTGACACAATATGTAGGTAAGCCAACTAGAGGAGAGCCTGTACTTGATCTGGTATTGGGAAATGAACCTGGTCAGGTGTCAGATCTCTCAGTGGGAGAGCATTTTGGAGATAATGACCACAACTCTATCTCCTTCACCATAGTGCTGGAGAGGGATGGGAGCAGACAATTTAGGAAAACATTTAATTGGGATAGGGGGAAATATGATGCTATTTGGCAGGAACTTGGGAGCATAAATTGGGAGCAGATGTTCTCAGGGAAATGCACAGCAGAAATGTGGCAAATGTTCTGGAAAAATTTGCATGGAGTTCTGCATGGATACGTTCCACTGAGGCATGGAAAGGATGGTTAAAGAACCACAGTGTACAAAGGATTTAGAAAATCAAGTATAAGAAGAAAAATAAAGCTTACGAAAGGTTCAAGAAACTAGGTACTGTTGGAGCTCTAGAAAATTACAAGGTTGCTAGGAAGGAGCTTAAGAATGGAATTAGGAGAGCCAGAAGGGGCCATGAGAAGGCCTTGGTGAGCAGGATTAAGGAAAACCCCAAGGCATCCTACAGGTATGCGAAGAACAAGAGGATGACCCTTTTGAAAATAGGACTAATCAGGTGTGATAGTGGAAATGCGTGCATGGAGTCGAAGGAGGTAGCGGAGGTACTTAATAAATACTTTGCTTCAGTATTCACCAGGGAAAAAGACCTTGGCAATTGTGGGGATGACTTACAGTGGACTGAAATGCTTGAGCATATAGACATTAAGAAAGTGGATGTGCTGGAGCTTTTGAAAAGCACTAAGTTAGGTGAGTCACCGGGACTGGATGAGATATACCCTGGGCTACAGTGTGATGCGAGGGAGGAGATTGCTGAGCCTCTTGCAATGACCTTTGCATCATCACTGGGGACGGGAGAAATTCCAGAGGATTGGAGGGGTGCAAATGTTGTTCCCTTGTTCAAGAAAGTGAGTAGAGATAATCCAGGAAACTGTAGACAAGTGAGTCCGACTTCAGTGGTGGGCAAGTTGTTGGAGAAGATCCTGAGAGGCAGGATTTCATGAGTATTTGGAGAGACATAATTTGATTAGGGATAGTCAGCATGGCTTTGACAAGGGCAGGTCTTGCTTTACGAGCCTGATTGCATTATTTGAGGAAGTAACAAAACACATTGATGAAGGTAGAGCAGTAGATGTAGTGTATATGGGTGTCAGTAAGGCATTTCATAAGGTTCCCCATGTGAGGCTCAATCACAAAGTAAGGAGGCATGGGATCCAAGGGGACCTTGCTTTGTGGATCCTGAACTGGCTTTGCCCACAGAAGGCAAAGGGTGGTTGTAGATTGTTCATATTCTGCATGGAGGTCAGTGACCAGTGGTGTTCCACAGGGATCTGTTCTGGGGCTCCTCCTCAACGTGATTTTTATAAATGACCTAAATAAGGAAGTAGAGGGGTGGGTTAGTAAGTTTGCTGATAACACAAAGGTTGGGGGTGCTGTGGATAGTCTGGAGGGTTGTCAGAGGTTACAGCGGGACATCGATAGGATGCAGAACTGGGTTGAGAAGTGGCAGATAGACTTCAACCCAGATAAGCGTGAAGCCAAATTTTGGTAGGTTTGAAGATTTGGTAGGTTTTAATTTGAAGAGAGAATATAAAATAAATGGTAAGACTCTTGGCAGTGTGGAGGATCTGAGAGATCTTGGGGTCCATGTCCATAGGACACTCAAAGCTGCTGCGCAGGTTGACAGTGTTGTTAAGAAGGTGTATGGTGTGTTGGCTTTCATCAACCCTGGGATTGAGTTCAAGAGCCATGAGGTAATGTTACAGTTATGTAAGTCCTTGGTCAGACCCCATTTGAAGTACTGTGTTCAGTTCTGGTCACCTCACTACAGGAAGGGTGTGGATACTATAGAGAGAGTGCAGAGGAGATTTACAAGGATGTTGCCTGGATTGGGGAGTGTACCTTATGAGAATAGGTTGAATGAACTTGGCCTTTTCTCCTTGGAGCGACGGAGAATGGCAGGTGACCTGATAGAGGTGTATAGGATGATGAGGGGCATTGATCATGTGGATAGCCAGAGGCTCTTTCCCAGGGCAAAAATGGATGACTCAAGGGGGCATAGTTTTAAGGTGTTTGGAAATAGGAACTGATGGGATGTCAGGGGTAAGTTTTTCACACAGAGAGTGGTGGGTGCGTGGAATGCACTGCTGGCAGCGGTGGTGGAAGCGGATACGTTAGGGTCTTTTAAGAGCCTCTTAGAGAGGTACATGGGGATTAGAAAAATAGAGGGCTATGCGGTGGGGAAATTTGAGGCAGTTTCTAGAGTAGGTTACATGGTAGGCACAACATTGTGGGTCGAAGGGCCTGTAATGTGCTGTAAATTTCTATGTTCTACTGTATGTTCTAGAAACTGGGCCTCTGTACCTCCCTCTACAACTGTTCTCAACTTCCTAAACTTCCTAAATGGAAGTAACATCTCCACTTCACTGACAATCAACATTGGCGCACCACAGGGATGTGTGCTTAGCCCACTGCTCTATCTTCTCTACACCCATGACTGGGTGGCTAAGCACAGCTCATATGGCATCTATAAATTTGCTGATGATCGAACCATTGCAGGCGGAATCTCAGATGGTGACGAGAGGGCGTACAGGAGCAAGGTATACTAGCTAACTGAGTGGCATTGCAGCAGCAACCTTGTACTCAGTGTCTATAAGACCAAAGAACTGATTGTGGACTTCAGAAAGAGTAAGATGAGGGAACACACACCAGTTCTCATGGAGTGATCAGAAGTGGAGTGAGTGAGCAATTTCCAGTTCCTGGGTGTCAGTATCTCTGAGGATCTAATCTGGACCCATCATATCGATGCAGGTACAAAGAAGGCACAACAGCAGCTATATTTCATTAGTAGTTTGAGGAAGTTTGATCTGTCACCTAAAACACTTGCAAATTTCTACAGATGTAGTGTGGAGAGCATTCTAACTGGCTACATCACCGTCTGGTATCGGGGGGGGGGGGGGTGGCTACTGCACAGAATAGAAATAAGCTGCAGAGAGTTATAAACTTAGTCAGCTCCATCAACGGCACTAGCCTCCATAGCTTCCTGGACATCTTCAAGGAGCGATGCTTCAGAAAGGTGGGATCCATCATTAAGGACCCCCATCACCCAGGACATGCTCTCTTCTTATTGCTACCAACAGGAAAGAGGTACAGAAGCCTGAAGCCACACACTCAATGATTCAGGTACAGCTTCTTCCCCTCTACCATCCAATTTCTGAATGGACAATGAACCCATGAACACTACCTCACTACTTTTTTATTGCATTGTACTGCTGCTGCAAAGACAATAAATTTCCCAACATATGCCTGTGATATTAAACCTGATTCTGATTCTGATGTGCATGAGCATATGTACTGTGTTGTGCATGTTGGTCCAGAGGAACGTTGTTTTGTTTAGCTGTAGGATGGGAGACCGGAGATGTTAGGCTGATAGGATTATCCATTTTGGTGAAGTGCTTTGTTTGCTGTTCATAGTCACAGCAAGTTTTGATGGGGTAAATAATGGAAATCTCTCTCAGTTGCAGGAGGGTCAAAAAAGAACCACTTTGCTTGTTGTTGTAACCTGTAAGGGTAGTGGAAGCAAGTTCTTCAACTGATTTCAAAAGGGAATTGGAAATACTTCTTAAGAAAACATTTATGTGGTTGTGAATTGTGTGGGAAGCAGTGGAGTGTGATTCATTGTAGAGCTTCAGTATGCAACCAGCACAGGCTCAATGTGGCCAATGATACCTTGCTGTAGTGTATTATTCACAGATTCAGACTTTTGAAGTCCTTGCTTCCACAGGAAGATCATTCATTTGCACCAGCAACCACTCAAAGCATTCAACAGCTTGCCCAGAAGTTTCAGTATCAATACCATCTGTACGGAACACACAACTTCCTGCTTCTGCATTGTTCTGGTAATTGAATAATACCTGAAGGAAAAAGAATTTAGACAAATGTGAAACTGGCCAAGAAGTATGGATAGCTATATACTAATTGACAAGGGCTGTGACCTCCTGTGCCGCCTACTTCTACAATTGTACATTGCACATTTCCTATAGAAAGCTTGAAGTAATAATAAACAAGCAGCCAAAGGTTATGGAAGGGCTTCAGTGAATGCCAGAGTAAGGAAGTAAATGCCTACAAGTACTGTGCATCACACTGATTGTTGATTATCTTGCAGTAAAATGTGATGCTACTTTCCGGGTCATTTTTCATTATGACGGAAATTGAATTGAGTACAGTATATCCTGTCAGAATCACAAATGCAGTGATAACGCATTTTCAGCGTCAGACACAGACCTAATGATGTCATTCCTCACGTTATTAGGATTGTGTTGTTCAGAACTAGCTTCTGAATGGAACCGTGCTTGCAAAGCTCTGCTTCCTACGCACCACTAGTCTCAGTTTCTTCGGAGGCATGTAGTTGCAGTACTCACCAGAGATCAATAGAGACTTGGATCTGGATTGCTTTTGTCTTGTTTTGTAATTAAACTAATTCAAGGAGGACACGGGAGTCCGAAATGCAAGCCTAACTTTGAGTTTACTTTAAGCGAGGTGCATGCGTCTCATATGGTAACAAAATATCATATACAATTTACGTATTTCTTTACATACAACTTGTAATTACTTATTTAAACCAACAAGAATACTTAAATATATATTGTTCCTTTAAGTATTCTTGAGTAATCTTGTATTTATATATATACATATAATACAAGATTACTCAAATATAACTGAAATATTAAATACACAACACTCTTCCCTGCTTAACTATAACCTCCAACTCAATTCAGAATGCATTGATATACAGTATACTATATAATACAGCTACTATACTGACATCTTCTATACAAAGGAAAGATAGTGGCATGGATAGAGGAACGGCTGACAGCTAGGAGGCAGTGAGTGGGAACAAAGGGGGCCTTTTCTGGTTGGCCGCCAGTGACTGTTGAGGTTCTTCAAGGGTCAGTATTAGGAACGCAACTTTTTACATTGTTTGTCAGTGATTTAGATGGTGGAACTGATGGCTTTGTGGCAAAGTTTACAGATGATACGAAGACAGGTGGAGGGGTAGGTAGTGCTGAGGAAACAAGGCAATTGGAGAAGGATTTGGACAAATTGGAAGAATGGGCAAAAAAGTAGCAGATGGAATACAGTGTTGGGAAATGTATGATGATGCATTTTGGTAAAAGGAACAATAGTGCACACTATTATCTAAATGGGGAGAAGGTTCAAACATCAGAGATGCAGAGGGACTTAGGAGTCCTCGTGCAAGACTCCCAGAAGGTTAATTTACAGGTTGAGTCTGTGGTAAAGAAGGCAAATGCAATGATGGTATTTATTTGAAGGGGAATAGAATATAAAAACAAGGAGATAATGCTGAGGCTTTATAAGTTACTACTTAGGCCACACTTGGAGTATTGTCTATAGGTCTGGGCTGCACATCTCAGAAAGGATGTGTTGTCGTTAGAGAGAGTCCAGAGGAGGTTCACAAGGATGATTACAGGAATGAAGGGGTTAACATATGAGTGTTTGGCAGCTTTGTTCCTGTACTCATTGGAATTTAGCAGAGTGCAGGGGGATCTCATTGAAACCTACCGAATGTTGGAAGGACTAGGTAGGGCAGATATGGAAAGGATGTTTCCTATGGTGGGGGTGTCCAGAACTAGAGGGCACAGCCTCAAAATTGAGGGGCTACCCTTTAGAACAAAGGTAAGCAGTGTTTTCTTTTGCCAGAGAATCTGTGGAATGCTCTGCTACAGATAGCTGTGGAGGCCAAGTCCTTGGGTATTCTTAAGGCAGAATTTGATAGTTTCCTGATTGCTCAGGGCAAAAGAGGATATGGCAAGAAGACAGGTGGATGGGGTTGAGTGGGATCTGGGATCAGCCATGATGGAGTAGACTCAATGGGCTGAATGGCCTTATTCTGTTCGTATGTCTTATGGTCTTATCCACAGCATAGTAAATTTTAAATTGTCCAATTTAATCATTATGAAGGATTTCTTATTCTTGTGGGACAATGTCGTTCCTGACGGGGGGATCGCTCTGCTTGGCAGGTGAGACTAGTGGCTGTAAAACAATCTCAGGTTCTGGGGCCTCATCTGTGGTGGTTGTAGGAATTGACTCTGAGACTGCAGGAAGTGGTTTTGATAGCTGCAGCCAGCTTTTGTCTCTTAACAATTGACAATGCTCTCTTCAACTGATTGATGTGTCACCTCTAGATGATATCAGGCATAATCTCCACTGTGTAGGAGAGTGGTCCAGCTCAGTCTTTAATCTTTCCAAATACCCAGTTCCTTGCCAGGACTGCTTGTCCAGCAATGAACCTCCTTGTTTGAGGACCCTTCAAATAGTCTCAGCTTTTCCTCCTGCATAGTCCTCCTGAGACTGGGTTTGGGGAGAATCAAGTGTGAGCGCAAGGGTGTCCCAGGGACAGCATAGCTGGTGAGTTGATGCTTGTGGAGTGTGCTGCATTACGACTATGCAAGGAGGAAATCGGTGAGCTTGTGGTTCGGTGTCGGTGTAGTGTGTTCTACTGACACTGCTCACAGTGCGTTCTTTAGACACTGGGCAAACCTTTCCAACAAGCCATTTGTAAATAGGTGGTACGGTGTAGATGTAATGTGTCTTATTCCATTCATCTTTAGGAATATCTGCAACTGTTCCACCACAAAACAGTGGTTCATTGTCTCTGACGAAGTGTTCTGAAACACTAGTCCTTGCAAGCAGGCTTCTCAATACATCAACAGTATGCAACATTGAGGTGGAGGCTGTTGGGAAGACCTCTGGCCTGTTTGTAGGTGCATCCACTACTACCAAGAAAATTGTGCCCATGAACGGTCCAGCAAAATCCACGTGAATCCTCCTCCAGGGCAATACAGACTATTCCCAGGGATGGAGAGGCACTGCTCTTGGCATTTTCTGGATATGTCAGCATACCGCAAGTTGCTTGATCTGCTGACCTCTCCTAGGCCACCAGACAAAGCCATCACTTTCATTTTGACCATGCCTAGAAGACCAGCATGCACTGTAGCTCCTCCAACACTTTAACTCTCAGCTTGGATAGTACAAAAACTGGCAATCCCCTAGGCAACTTCTGCCAAGGACAAGTTTGTCCCGGCACTGGTAAAAATAGGGGAAATGGATTTCTGCTGCACATTCCAGCCATTCTGGGTGAGCATGTAGACCTGAGACAGGGTGGGGTCTTTTCTGGTTTCCGTTTGGGTCATCTCTGCCGTAGTAGGTTGACTTTCGATTTGTGTTTGGGAGAACCTATCAGGAGGATTGCCCTTTTCTTTTGTAATATTTTTCTGGTATTTCCTTTTCCAAAGATAAACATGACAGTCCACCAGCATTTCCATGTTAGTTGTCCTCTTGAATTCGATCTTGTATTTGTGTCCTCCAAGAAACAGCCCATCTCCATATTTGGCCAAAGTCTCTGGATGCATTCAAGAGAGAGTTAGATAGAGCTCTTATAGATAATGGGGTCAAGGGATATGGGGAGAGGGCAGGAACGGGGCACTGATTGTGTATGATCAGCCATGATCACAGTGAATGGCGTTGCTGGCTAGAAGGGCCGAATGGCCTACTCCTGCACCTACTGTCTATTGTCTATTGTGCTGCTGCTGTTAGTAGAACACCCTTATGTGGATTGAAAATTGACACTAGTGGTTAAAGATCAGTAGTGAGGGTAAACTCTTTCCTATACAAGTATTGGTGGAAATGTTTTACACCCCAAACCAGACTCATGGGCTCTCCGTCAATCGGTGTGTAATTTCCCTCTGCGGTGGTAAGGGAGCATGATTCAAAGCCTGTGGGACATTCACTTCCGTCACTCATAACATGTGACAACACCTACACTATAAAGCGAGACATCACAGGCAAGCTTCACTGTACAATGTGGATCACCATGTGTGAGTACAGTGTCTGGTCTCCGTTTCATTCACCTTTTCAAAAGTCAGCTCACTCTGCTTTGTCCATTGCCTCTTCTCTTTGATCTGCAGTAATGAGTTCAAGGGGTGGAGCACAGTAGACAAGTTTGGCAGGAACCTGTTATAGTAATTGACAAATGCTAAAAAGAATCAAAATTGTGACACATCCTTTGGCCTTGGGGCATCTACCACTGCTTGAATTTGTTTAGAACACTTGTGTAAAATCTTGTGCATCAATGGTGTGACCACAGTAGATGATACTTGGTTTAAATAATTCACACTTGTTGCATTGTGCTCTGAGCCCATAATTTCCTGATCTTTTTAATACTGTCCTGAGAATTTGGAGATGTTTCTTGTCAGCCTCACCATTACCAATGGTGTCAATCAGGTAACACTGAGTTCCTGGGCAAAATTGCAGCACCTGATCCATAACTCCCTGCCAGAGTGCAGGTGCAGATGCTGCTCCAAAGAGAAGCCTAAGATAGTTACAAAGCCATTTGTGAGTGTTGATGGTGAGAAACACTTTGGACTCTTCTTCCACCTCCATCTGCAGGTAGACCTCAGCTAAGTTCACTTTGCTGAAACGTTTTCCTTCTGAAAGGTTTGCAAAGATATCTTCTATCCTGGGCAAAGGGTATTGATCTACTTTCAGTACTGGGTTGATGTTGACCGTAAAGTCACCATAGATTCAGACAGACCCATTCTTCATGCTACTTGGAACAGCGGCATTGCCCATGGGCTCCACTCAAACTTGGAAAAAATTCCTCTAGCCTCCATGCAATCTAGCTGACTGGTTTCTTTATCACAGATGATATGAAAAACCAGACAGGCTTTGTAAAACTTGGATGTGGCATTTTATGCAACACTCTTTTACCTTTGATATGTTTGAGTTTTCCAACGTCATCCCTTGGCACTGCTGTGGCATCATCCAGCAACTTTCAGCTGACTCTGTTGCAGGGGATGTGGCATGCAAATGGTGGATGGATCTCCAATCAAGTTGTAGTTGTCTTAGCCAATTACAGAACCAAAAAGCTGGTGCCCACGATCTTTATCACATATAAGCCCTGTGTAACTTGTTGGTTGTTGTATTTCACCATTACAAATGTCATTCCCACAGGAGTTGTCTTTTCTACAGTATAGTTGGATAACTAAAGGCTTTAGTATGAAATGACATTCAAACTCATTTCATGGACACAGCCAAGCCTGTTAATTTTTTGTTCGCTTCTGGTGTAAGCCATATTGTTTGTCCTCTGTTAGCTGCATCGGGTTCATTGTAAAAATACCCTGTTCCCGGTGTTACGTTTTGCAATTTCAAAATATTAAACTAATTCAAAGGAAGACATGGGTCTGAAATGCATGTCTAACTTCAAGTTTACTTTAAATGAGACGCGCACGTACCGCCTGGTAGCATGATGACGTATGCAATTCACACATTTTTACATATAACCCAGAATGAATTATTTAAATGAACAAGAATACGTAATCAAACAATATATGTACAAGATTACTCAAATCAATTGTAATATTAAACACACAAGATATTTACTAAGCCAATATTGCTGGCACAGTAACCTTACTCTCCAGACCCTTGAGCATTGCAGCTGAACTTTGTCATAACCCGCAGCTTTCTGCCCCTTGCAGTGCTAAAGGGAAAACAGATTCTCATGATTTTCTTACCATCTGAAAGTTCCTTATTTTCAACCACAATATGGAAGTCAAGAGTGATGACTCTTGTGATTGACGAAAAACTGTGGGTTCTTAAGAATCAGATCAGTATCAGGTTTATTATCACTGACATGTGTTGTGAAATTTGTTATTTTGCACAAACAGTGGAGTGCAAGATATAAAAATTACCGGTAAGATACAAAAATAAGTAAGTGCAAGGAGGGAATAGCAGAGAGGACCATTTTGGAATCTGATGGTGGAGGGAAGAAGCTGTTCCTAAAATATTGAGTGTGAGTCTTCAGGCTCCTGTACCTCCTTCCTCGATGGTGATACTGAGGAGAGGAACTCAGATAATGAGGGGTTTTTATTGATGAATACTGCTTACCTGAAACACCACCTTTTCAATTCAATTCAGTGGTTCAGTGGTTCCATTTGATATCAGAGAACATATACAGTATACAACCTGAAATTCTTACTCTTCACAGACATCCACGAAACAGAGGAAAACCCCAAAGAATGAATGGTAGAAAAACGTTAGAACGCCTAAGACCCCTCCACCCTCCCACATACAAGCAGCAGCAAAGTATCAACCCTCGCCCCTGTCTCTCCCCTATTTATTCTAGCAGGAAGCATAAACACCCACCTCCCACCAGCAAACAATAGCAAAGCCCCCAAGAAGACTATGATCTAGGTCCATCAAAATCTATAGTCCATAACCCAGCACTTCAACATGCCGCAGGCTCTGTCTCTCTCACTACCAAGGGAGGGAGAGATGTCACTCCTTTCTCAGCGAGAGGGGAGACCAACAAACCGCTTTCAATGTTACAGTCTGATGTGATGCTTATCTGCGCTCACCTGACTCGGGAACTGATGCACCATCAATAACTCTCGGAGACTGGAGGCGAACGTTAGGCTTTTATTAGCTGCAAGAGACCACCACACAACATCCTGGAGACTGAGCGAGGAGCAGTGCCTCCAATCGCCTTTATACAGGGGTCTGTGGGAGGAGCCACAGGAGCAGTCAGCAGAGGGGCATGTCCAGACAGGTATATGTAGTTCACCACATTCACCCCCCCCTTTGTTTTAAAAGAGAGTCCCCACGGGGTGAAGTTTCTTACAAGTATATTTACAGGTTAAGTCTATCAGGTGGTCGAGTCTGTCGCTGCGATCTACGAAGCACCGGTGGTGATTGCACCGGTGACGGTGGTTGTGCTGGCTCTGGCCTGACTTGAGGTGCCAGCCCGTTAGGCATCAGTAATCCCTCATGCGTGTGCGTGGCACCCGGTATGGGAGTGTCGTGAGGAGTCTGTGTAGGGCTTGGTGTGCGCGGTGTCTCGTGGGTATACACCTTGGTGGGTACGGGGTTCATAGTCACCGTGGAGTGTTCGGGGTAGGGGTCTGGTTCTCCTGCGGGCGCCAGGTCGCGGACGGAGACCGTGTCCTCCCGCCCATCAGGTAAGACCACGCAGGCATACTGAGGGTTCACATGAAGTAAGTGAACCCTCTCGACCATCGGGGAGTATTTATTGCTCCCTGCATGTTTCCCGAGCAGAACTGGCCCTGGGGACGTCAGCCAAGCCAGTAGGGTGGTCCCAGTGGCAGACTTCCTGGGAAAAGAAAAGAGTCGCTCATGAGGGGTGGCATTAGTGGATGTGCATAACAGGATGCGGATGGAGTGGAGTGCCTTGGGGAGGACCTCCTGCCAGCGAGAGACCGGAATCCCTTTGACTTAAGGGCTAAGAGTGTGGCCTTCCACACAGTGATGTTCTCCCTCTCCACCTGTCCATTTCCCCGGGGATTATAGCTCATGGTCCTACTAGTAGCAATGCCCCTAGCCAGCAGGTACTGGCGCAGCTCGTCACTCATAAAGGAGGACCCTCTATCACTGTGGATATAGCAGGGATATCCGAACAGAGTGAAGAGCTGGCGCAGGGCTTTTATGACAGATGTGGCAGTGGTATCGGAGCAGGGGGTGGCAAAGGGGAACCGCGAGTACTCGTCGATTATGTTGAGAAAGTAGACATTGCGGTCGGTGGAGGGAAGGAGGCCCTTAAAGTCAACACTCAGTCGCTCAAAGGGGCAGGTGGCCTTGATAAGTTGTGCCTTTTCAGGACGGTAGAAGTGCGGTTTGCACTCAGCGCAGACTTGGCAGTCCCTGGTCATCGTCCTGATGTCCTCAAGGGACTAAGGCAGGTTCCGGGCTTTCACGAAATGGTAAAGTCGGGTGACTCCCGGCTGGCAAAGATCTGCATGGAGGGCGTATAGCCGGTCGAGCTGCGTGCTGGTACACGCTCCCCGGGATAGGGCATCAGGGGGCTCATTGAGCCTTCCAGGCCGGTACAGGATATCATAGTTGTAGGTGGAGAGTCCCATTCTCCACCGCAAAATTTTATCATTTTTGATTTTGCCCCGCTGTTGGTTGCTAAACATGAACGCAACTGAGCGCTGGTCGGTCAGCAAGGTGAACCTTTTGCCAGCGAGATAGTGCCTCCAGTGCCTAATAGCTTCCACTATGGCCTGGGCTTCTTTCTCCACCGCGGAGTGCTGAATTTCAGGGCCTTGAAGGGTACGAGAGAAGAATGCTACCGGCCTTCCTGCCTGATTGAGGGTAGCAGCCAGCGCAAAGTCGGAGGCGTCACTCTCTACTTGGAAGGGAATGGCCTTGTCCACCGCATGCATCGTTGCTTTGGCAATGTCCCCTTTAATGCGGCTGAAGGCCGCGCAGGCCTCGGCTGAGAGGGGAAATGTGGTGGACTTGATCAGGGGGCGGGCCTTGTTGACATAGTGAGGAACCCATTGGGCGTAATAGGAAAAGAAGTCCAGGCACTGTTTGAGGGCTCTGAGGGTGGTGGGAAGAGGGAGTTCCAACAGGGGGCGCATACGGTTGGGGTCAGGGCCAATGACCCCGTTCTCCACGACATACCCAAGGATAGCAAGTCGGGTGGTTCCAAACACACACTTGTCCCTGTTAGAGGTAAGGTTAAGAGCTTTGGCCGCTTGGAAAAATCGTTGGAGGTTAGTGTCGTGATCCTGCCAGTCGTGACTGCAGATGGTGATGTTATCCAGATATAGGAATGTGGCCTTCAGTTGGCACTGGTCCACCAACCGGTCCATTTCCCTCTGGAAGACAGAGACACCATTCGTGACACCGAAGGGGACGCGCAGGAAGTGATAGAGCCTGCCGCTCGCCTCAAAGGCGGTGTAGGGGCGGTCCTCCGGGCGGATGGGGAGCTGATGGTAAGCGGATTTCAGGTCTATGGTCGAGTACACCTTGTACTGAGCTATCTGGTTGACCATATCCACGATGCGGGGTAGGGGGTACACGTCAAGCTGCGTGAACCTATTGATGGTCTGGCTATAGTCCACGACCATC
Source organism: Hemitrygon akajei (assembly GCF_048418815.1). Taxonomy (NCBI): domain Eukaryota; kingdom Metazoa; phylum Chordata; class Chondrichthyes; order Myliobatiformes; family Dasyatidae; genus Hemitrygon; species Hemitrygon akajei. Next base: position 80,834,609 of record NC_133139.1, read on the forward strand.
CTATTTTTCTGCCCGGTCCGAACAACGACCACCTGGGCCCTCCAAGGACTTGTGCTTGGCTCAATGATCCCCTCCCTGAGTAGCTGCTGCACCTCCAACTTAATAATGTGCACCTTTGGGGTGAGGCCTTGAGTGGCCCCTGTGGATGTCTGATTCCTTGGCATTGACTCCAACTGAAGCATCGCGGGTGATCAGAGCACTGAGACAGCGGGAGGCTTCTGCACTCGAGCGATCGCTCCCTCTCTCTCAATGGTGTGGGGAGGGGGAGACATTGTGCTGGTTTCTGTGGTGAACTACATATACCTGTCTGGACACGCCCCTCTGCTGACTGCTCCTGTGGCTCCTCCCACAGACCCCTGCTGACTGCTCCTGTGGCTCCTCCCACAGACCCCTGTATAAAGGCGATTGGAGGCACTGCTCCCCCCTCAGTCTCCAGGATGTTGTGTGGTGGTCTCTTGCTGCTAATAAAAGCCTATCATTCGCCTCCCGTCTCCGAGAGTTATTTGATGGTGCATCAGTTTTATTAGATATAATATCTAATATCTAATATGATATCAAAAACGGCTGGTCAGCAAGCTCCAACAGCAGGAACCCACCTCTGAGAAGAACCGCAGTTTGACTGTGGCTGTAGATCACAGACCCCAGCCACTTCGAAAAGGAAAAAAAATACACCAAAGAGTGGAATTTAAGCTGTTTTGCAAATGAGCTCAAAGAAGTCACCCTCTGACGCCATCAATTCAATTCAAGTTTAATTGTCATTCAACCATAGATGAATGCTTGTGAAACAAAACGGCGTTACTCTGGGATCAAGGTGCAAAACACAGCACCAACAGTCACGCACAGCACAAGGCACACATAAGCGTGTATAAGATGGAAAGACACAGCCACTCAATAAAAGAGTCCAAACTCAAGTCATCCAATGCCACCGGAATCTGCAGACAGCCACAGCAGAGCTTGTCTTCTGCCGAGCGAACACTGGGGGGGCAGGTGGGGGCAGCACCAGTAACACCGACTCCGACACCTCTCTCCTGGCAACTCTGAACAACTGATACCGCAACTTGCGGTCTAGCCCTCGCACATAGAAGATAGCCAGCATGTATCGGAACAACACACACAAGATGCTGGAGGAACTCAGCAGGCCAGACTGCATCCACGGAAAAAAAGTACGGTCGACGTTTCGGGTCGAGATTCTTCAGCAGGACTGGAGATTCCCTCCAGCCCGAAAGCTGCACCTCGTTGACCCTGGTGGAGCGCACCGTAAACAGGTGACACCACAGCACGAGGAGCTGAGCCCAACTGAGTGCCACCGAAATCTGCAGCCCACCACAGTACAGCTCGCCTTCTGCCAAGCAAACATTGGGGGCAGCCCTGACCCCGTCCTGGACACCACACCACACCGCCCCGGAGCAGTGCCAGCTCGATGCTGCCAATCAAATGCAGTCTTTCACAAACTGGCCCACAAATTCTGATTAGTTTGGACTTGGCTCATGAATTGTCCATATTACTTCTAGTTCACGAGTTGAACTTTCATATAGTTAATGTTGTCATATGTCAGCCATCTACCTACCTACACAATGAACCGTAGCGTGCTCATGAACCAGATCCCCAGCTATGGGTAAATAGTTCTACTGTCTTGTGGGCAGCCTCGGGAGAGACAAAGACTACAGGAGTGGACCCAGAGCAAATCCGGAGTGGAGCCCGTAAGGCAGCTGGACGTCATTGAACATCCTTCCAGCAGCTCCTGCAGCCAAGCTGGTGCCAAATGTATAGCTTCATAAGCCTTCCTTTGACTTCACTGGTGAGGCCAAGAGGGGCAGCTTGACAACTGGGCATCTCAGGATCTCCATGCCTTCTGCCCAGACTTATGATGATGATCATCATCACCCATTGTCCTTTGAGACAGACGGATGCCAACCACCTTAACTCCATATTTGAGCATACTGATGTCCTAGCAAATCTTTGAAGATGAGAGTTATCCTTTCCACTGGCTTCAGATTCCTTACTTAAATCACAGTGTTGAATAAAAATTATGGGAACACCAGGCTCTTGGTAGATACTGGCATTGGCTTCCTCATGTTAAAATTCTCCAGTGTGAGAGTGGAAGTGGTCCTCTCCTGTTCTACAAAGGTCTGTTGCATGAAACTGGAGCCTGACTCCTCCAGGCCACTTGCCACATGTATTCTTTTTAACAAGCCTGATATTTCTGACATACTGTCTGTTGTGCAATCATTTCACTACGTATCCCCACTAAATTCTCCTGAATGCTTCCCTGTCATGAGATTCATCTAAGTACTTGGATTCATCACTTCTTCAGTGGGTTCCAAAACACCTTAACAACCCTCTCCTTCAGCCCAGTTAAGCTGAGCACAAGACCCTCCTCTCTGCTGTGCCACCCGCCAATTATGAATGAACACCAAAGCTCTTGTATAAACTGAAGATGTGTACGTGTGTCTAGCTTTCTGTATGAGCATGTGGATGTGCAGTGTAGGACAGAATGTATTTGGGAATCCTACAAGCTGTGGGCAGACCTACAGAGACATTCCTCTAGGATAACGCAGGGTGGATGGGTGGGGGGGGGGGGAGGGCAGGATGAGCACCCCACCAGAAAAGACCTACGAATGTCAACCTTTGCAAACAGATCATTGATTACGAGTGAGAGATGCGTTTGCGACAAGGTCTGCAAGAACTCATGTCGCCTAAAAATGTATCAGGCCAAGATGAACTTCCTGCAGCATTTGGGATTCACTCCTGGTGAGACACAGGAGGAGCCCGGCCCAGAGTCACCCCACATTGCCCAGAACCTCCAAGTACCGGAAACTCCCGTTCCAGGCACAGTAGCAGAATATCAGCAGGTTAAGTGGCCTCCAGCAAGCCATCGAAGGGAGTGGCTGCAGTTCGAGAAGGACGTAGTCCATATCGTTGAGGCAAAAGCCATGGGAGATGTCAGTAGATGACTCCAGACCGTGCCAACTTTCATTGTCATCTTTGCTACTGAGAGATTCATCCTAGTAGAGAAGAAAGCCAGCAGAGCTCCCATCACAATGAACCATAGAGTGGCCAAAATACACCAGGTACATCTAGAGCTCTGATACCTGGCTAGGCAGTCTGGGGGCGCGTGTGAAGAAGAGAAAGCGCCACTTGCCGAGCTTCATAACACCCTCAAGAAGTTAGGTTTTTACACTGTGCGAGGCAAAAGGGCATAGACGATAGTGAAGAGAAAGAGCCAAGAGTCGAGCTGCCTTTATTGTGAACCCCCGTAGATGCACTTAGCAACCGCTAGGACAGAAGCGTAGTGGTCACCTCGCGTGCTCCAAACAAGAGATGGATCTACACCTTCAGAACTTTCTCTGCCACTGAGAGAGGGTGCGGGAGCTAGAACTCCAAAGTGCCCCAGTATATCCTCCTCCTGCTACCTCGACTGCGACTGGAAGGCAATCCAGAAAGTAGTCCGAGCAGCCAGTGTCCCAGCGGAGTACCCTGCAAAGTCTGCAAGCACGGCCCTAAGCTCCTCCAGCTACTTTGGAAATTCCTCAGGGTTATCTGGCATAGGGGAAGGGTCGCAGAACAGTGGATGTGTGTAGAGGGTGTATGGATCCCCAAAGAGGAGAACGCCAAGGATATTGATCAGTTTAGATCCACCTCGCTGCTCGGTGTGGAAGGGAAGATATTTTTCAGTATCATTTCCTGTCACCAGACCGAGTTTCTCCTCAAAGATGGCTACATTGATACATCCGTACAGAAAGGAGGGGTTCCCAGGGTGCCTGGGACACACGGATGTGGTTTTCCAGCTGATCAAGGAGGTACGCAAGGGAAAGGGAGACCTAGTGGTACTAAGGCTAGACATTGCCAATGCGTAGGGCCATTACCACAGAAGTTGGTGATGATCCCCCCCTGAACCAACATCATGCTCTGAGGAAGATAAAGGACCTCATCCAGAACTACTGTGGGAACTTCAGATTGAGAGTCTCCTCAGGAATGACCATATCACGGTGTTAGCGGCCTGCGAAGGGTATTCTAACTGGATGTACACTCTCAGTGATCCTCCTTTACCCGGTCATGAATACGCTGGTTAAGGCAGCCCAAGTGGAGTGTAGAGGCCCTCTGACTGAACCAGGCATACAACCACCCCAAAAAAAGCCTTCATCGATGACAACTACATCAGTCCCTGGTAGTAGACGGATCCTCCAGGGGCTAGGCAAGGAGCATGGGCAAGGGCGACCTTTAAGCCAGAGAAATCCAGGACTCTGGTGTAAAAGAAAAGCAGACTTGTGGGCAAATTACATTTCTCCCTGAATGTATTGCTATCCTAACAATTCTCTGAGAAATCAGTCAGAAGCCTGAGGAAGTATTTGACTGCAGCCTCAGAGATGTGGCTTACATCCAGAAGACCATCAAGAAGTCTGGCTCACTCGTATGGACAAGTGAGGCCTACCTAGCAAGATCAAGGCCTGGATCTACCAGCATGATATCCTCCCCTGAAACCTCTGGCCAGAGCTGGTATATCGTCGTGGCTATCCCTCAAGGTCGAGGGTGATGGTCTTCATTCTGTTGATCTATCACAGAGCAAAGACACCAGTGTGTGTATTTGTTTAACATGTACTTGATGTTGCACTCCAAGAAGCACACGATACTTCACAAATCAACCAACTGATTCCAGTGGCATGGAAACCACGGCGATTGGAGCTGATGGATTTGTTGCAGCCTTCATCCACCTTCACGGCCATTGAGTTCAAAGTAACTTCGTCCGCCTGTTCCGCTATTGAGGTCTTGGTTGGATTGTTCTTTGTCAGGGACCTCACCCTCGACCTTACCGCCATGGGTGACCCTACCAGGAGCATAGCTCCAGACGGCATCGCTCTTGGGATCACAGGGTCACACAAGCTTCTCCCCCACAACAAGGTGACAATCCATGGAGAAGGCTGGTATATGAGGTACCCATGTCAACAGTTTAGGGTCTTGAAAGAAAACGCTTCCTTTTTCTTTTCCTTCTAATTTTATCCTCAAATGGACTGCCAATCTTTCTTTTCTTTTCTTTTTTTTTTGTTTTAGTTTGGGTTAGTGTTTTTTTTTCTTTTTATTAAAATTTCCAATCTTTTTTTTTACGATTTGTTAAGAGGAGTTGTGGTTTCTTGATTATATTGTATACATAACAGCGTAACATTTTACCTACCTGATTTTGACAATATATTTTTTTTACTGCTGCTTATACGTCTTTTATATTATTTGTTTGCTAAACTTCTCCTCTGATTTGTATATTTTTTACTGGAAAATCAATAAAAAAGATTGAAAAATGAAATGAAATGAAAAATCAATGGCTACCTTGGAAGATGGCTGAGCCTCCCTAATAGCCCGAGCAGCATTGCTCATTATGAAATGTAAAAACGTTAGAAAACCTACAACACAATTCAGGCCCTTCAGCCCACAAAGTTGTGCCAAACATGTCCCTACCTTAGAAATTACTAGACTTGCCCATAGCCCTCTACTTTTCTAAGCTACTTAGAAAGGAGGAAGAATAAACTAAAACTTCCCCTCAGCAGCCTGGATGAGCAGTTTATGGTCGCCCATGTAAGAGAATTTATGCTGTATAGACAATCCAGCAACCACAAAACCTTGGCAGCTGGCATTGAGGTCCAGGCAGGCAGGAAGTGGAAGACCCAGCGGTCAGTGGAGATGCCTGAGTCACAGCTGAGGCAGATGACTCTGGTAGGGACAGTGACGTCTGCTCAGGCTTCCCTGCAACTTGATGCAACAGGGCCCAGAGCAGGGAGGGTTGCAAACTGATCCAGGAAGAGGTGCAAGCAGCTGTGAAGGAAATGCACACCACCAGGATGATAGGAAAGGGGCAACAGGGAGCTTGGGCAAGGTGGGAGAGTGCGCTGAAGCGGAAGATCTCCTGGCCCAACATCTGGCAGGCCGATCCCTAGAAGTTCATAATCCAGGCTATGTACAACATCCTGCCTAGTCCAGCGAACATTTTTGCTTCGGACAAAAGCAAGGCACCATCGTGTCCTCTCTGCCTTGGCGGAGGGACCCTGGAACACATCCTCAGTAGCTGCCCAAAAGCCCTGGGAGAAGTCCGCTAACACCTTGCCATGACCAGGTGCTGAAGGTAGTGACAGAAAATATCTCCTTTGTCACTAACAACAGCAAGCAGTTCCACCAACTTAGAAAACCCATAGCCTTTGTCAGTGCTAGATACCCACCACAGCCTCGCCCCAGATCACCAGCGGGCTTGCTCATCGCGACGTCTGACTGGTAACAGAAAGTCGATCTTGAAAGTTCCCTGACTTTATCACATCATGATGATCCCTGAGGCCTGACATGGTCATTCTGTCAGATGGTCAAGGTAGAACTGACAGTGCCTTGGGAAGGATTGATGAGGCATTTGAGCGTTAGAAGGCTAATTAACAGGAGCTGGTGGGGAATTGGCAAAGACAGGGCTGGAGGGCACAATGTGAACCCATAGAGGTGGGATGTAGTGATTTTGCTGCCCGTTCACTCTGCAGAACCTACCCTCTCTTTGTCATCATGGAAGCTGTCAGAGAAGAACCATTAGGACCATCACAGAGGCTCCAGATGGCCGTGGATCGAGAGGTGTGACCCATGGACCAGTGCTGCTGGGACACAAGCCCTGGCTGGGTCACTGGGGCAAGTGTGTCTGTTGTTGAAAGGCCGGAAACACCCGACCACCCCAGGTTACATCGCTGATGATGTGTCCCAGTGTACCTAAGTTGTATCTCAGCATCACTTTTGTATGGGGACGTGGCCGTGCAGTGTTAGAGGAGTGTGTGTTTGAGGACTGGTATGCAATGAGTCTCAGTGTACAGGACAATTGAATGGCAAGTGGAATTGTAGATCTCTCCTCTGACATGGTAAGACCGTCTGACGTTAATCAGTTCAGTTTTGCTCAGCTGTCAGCCGGTAAGTGGTTTTTGCATTCCTGAGTTTGGTCTGAACCCACAAGTGACAGTATACAAGACGTGGCATGGAATTAGTGAGAGTATGATACACAATGGTGAAAACTATTGCACTCTAACAGGACTTCTGCATACTCTATCTAACAATCTTTAACCCTTAAATGGAACACTGATCTCTCGCTCTCCTCCTACGGGTGGTCAATCTTCTTTGCATTTCCTTCTAACTCTAAACGTCACTTACTTACCAAGCCTACCATTTGGCACGTCTACATGAAATGCTGACATAAGAAAGCAGCATCCATCATCAGAGATCCCCACAACCCAGGTCATGCTGTCTTCTCACTGCTGCCGACAGGTAGAAGATGCAAGTGCCTCAGGACTCACACCACCAAGTTCAAGAACAGTTACTCAACATTTATGCTCTTGAACGAAAGAGGATAACCACACTCAACTTCCCTTGCGCCCGTCATTGATATGTTCCCACAAACTATGATCTCACTCTTAAGGACTCTGTTTTCTCATTATCTCCTCTTCTCATTCTTTATTGCTACTGATTTTTATCTGCATTTGCACAGCTTGTTGTCTTCTGCACTCTAGATGATCTTGTTGTCATTATCTTATCATTATCTTCATTGATCCTGTTGTAGTTACTACCCTATAGATTTGCTAAGTATGCCCACAGGAAAATGAATCTCAGGGTTGTATATGGTGCCATATATGTATTTTGATAATAAAATTTACTTTGAACTTTGAAGTCCAACACCTGGTGCTATGAGCAAGAAAAGCTCACCAGCATCTCCCTGTCTCAGGAGCCTAAAAGAAATTTGTCATGTCCTCTTTGACCTTTGCCAACGCACCATTCTGCCCAGATGCAAAATATGATGTGGCGACAGCTCCACCCGGGACCACGACCAGTTGTGACCACAGTTCAGCACACTAGAGGAAGCCATCTTCCCCTCCATGGACACTTCTTCCTGTCTCAGTAAGGCAGCCAACATCATCAAAGACCACACCCGTCCCAGACGTTCTCTCTTCCCCCACCCCCCACTCCTACTGGACAGAAGATGCACAAGCTTGAAAGGACCATCAGGCTCAAGGATAGCTTCTGTCCCACTTTTATAAAACTATTCATCCACTCCCTGGTTCGAGAAGATGGACTTTTGGCTCATTTTGGCCTTGCACCTTATTGTGTACATGCACTGCATTTCCTCTGTAACTGTGACACTTCCTCTGCACTCTGTTAATGTCTTACCTTCTACTACCTCAGTGCACTGTTGTAATGAAATCATCTGTACAGACAGAATGCATGACATGCTTTTCTTAAATAATTGGTTTAATTGGTATATTGGATTATTCAATCAATAGAAAGCACCACTCAAGTTATTCTGTTTCTGACTTCTCGCAAGGTGTCCTCAATTACATTTTAACCTTTAACTGCAACTGCATCGCTCTGCCAACACATGGATGTGATTTTTGGGTTATTATTTGACTAACGCAGCCTTGCTGTTTGAATGCACCATCTGTATACTGTTAGATTCCATTTAGGAGTGCATAGTGTTCAACTATCAGGAATTTCTTTCGTCAGAGGATGGTGATTCTGTGGAATTCATTTCCACAGATGTCTCTGGAGGTCGTCCAATAGACCTAATTCTGTTCCTATGTCCTATGGTCTATCAGCACAACAGTGATGATTTTATGAGAAAAAGTTCTTTTTTGAACTTATCTGCAATTTGGAACTTATTAACTAACATTTTCCACCCATATTCACACCATCAAACTTCCTTTGAGGACAGACAGTCTGCAGTCAATGTGTTGTTTTTTACATCAGTGGCTTGTAACATAGCGTTTGGCCAGAGAACACTGAATTTACGCAGGCAAGAAAACCTGCAGATGCTGGAAATCCAAGCACACACACACGAAATGCTGGAGGAACTCAGCAGGCCAGGCAGCGTCTATGGGAAAGGGTAAACAGTCGAAGTTTTTTAGGTGGAGACCCCTGATCAGAGTTCCTTTCCAGTTTAGAGTCTGGTTCAAAGCTTCAGCTCTGACGCAGCACCTTGAGCCAGGAGTTTCAATTGATCCTTCGGTCAGTTTCTGCGTTGGCTGCAGGCATCTTAAAGAGACAATTGGCACAAAGCCAAGCACCAAACGGCTGCAAGTGGTATGGTTCAGGGATAGCAGAGAGAGAGAGCAAGAAAAAGAGCAAGAAACATCTCAAGATGTTGACATCTTTGAAGTATTGGTCCATGTTTTTAGCATCACGGAGATCCTGAATACTAGCTTCTTTGTACCATTACAAATGAAGGTCCCGTGACTTAAAGGACTTTTCACTAGTAGTAAGTTTCGTCGACTAAAATTCCCATTCTGTCAACTCCATCACCCCCCACCCGCCTTTCCCTTCCAGCCATCCTCTTGGCAACACACTGTCACAGAGTGGCATGCATGATGTGTTGGCCAAGCACCACCAGGGAAGCAAAACCCCACTGAGAACAATGATCATGAGAGGAGCTTTACTTATTAGGAAGTGACAGTATTAACTTAACAGACAGTACAGGACAATAACAGTCCTCTGGCCCACTGTGTTTGTTCAGTTATTCAAAGGATCCAAAGTACACTTATTATCAAAGCATGTATGCAGTATGCAACCCTGAGATTCGTCTTCCCACAGACGGTCACGAAACAAAGAAGAACCATGGAACAGATTCAAAGAAAAACATCAAATTCCCTCCCGCCCACGTCCAAACGGCAAAAAAAATGTAAAAACACAGAATACAAAACAAAAAAAAACACTAAAGGCATATTTCAGGTCAGCTCAGAAGAACATAAGCAATAGGAGCAGGAGCCTGCCCCACCATTCAATAAGATCACGGCTGATCTGACCATTGACCCATCTCCACCTTCCTGCCTTTTCCCCATAACTCTTAATGTCCCTACTATGTAAAACTCTATCTATCCCACCTTGTCTTGTGTATATTTACTGACTTAGCCTCCACTGCTTCATTGGGCAGAGAATTTCACAGATTCACCATTCTTTGGAAAAAGCAGTTCCTCCTCATCTCCATTCTAAATCTACTTTGATCTTGAGGCTATGTTCCCCTAGTTCTAGTCTCACCTATCAGTGGAAACAACATTCCTGACTCTATTTTATCTATCCCTTTCATAACTTTATATGTTTCTATACGATCTCCGCTCATTCTTCTGAATTCCAGTGAGCACAGTCCCAGCTGACTCAATCTCTCCTCATAGTCTAACCCCCTCATCTCTGGAATCAACCTGGTGAACCTCCTCTGCACCGCCTCCAAAGCCAGTATGTTCTTCCTCAAGTGAGGAAACCAGAACTACATGCAATACTCCAGATGTGGCCTCACCAGTACCCTGTACAGTTCCAGCATAACCTCCCTGCTCTTAACTTCCCTCTAGCAATGAAGGCCAACATCCGATTTGTCTTCTTGTTAGCCTGCTGTACCTGCAAACCAACCTTCTGTGATTCATGCACAAGCACTCCGAAGTCACTCTGCACAGCAGCATGCTGTAATTTTTTTTACCATTTAAATAATAATCTGACCTCCCATTTTTCCTTCCAAAGTGGATGACCTCGCATTTACCAACATTGTATTCCATCTGCCAAATCCTTGCCCACTCACTTAACCTGTCTATATCTCTCTGCAGACTCTTCGTATCTTCTGCACAATTTGCTTTGCCACTCAATTTAGTGTCATCAGCAAACTTAGATACACTACACTCGGTCACCTCTTCCAGATCATTAATGTATATCGTGAACAGTTGCAGGCCCAGCACCGACCCCTGCAGTACACCGCTCACCACTGATTGCCAACCAGAGTAACGTTTATGCATCCCAACTCTCTGCTTTCTCTTAGTTAACCAATCCCCTATCCATGCTAATACATCACCCCAACTCTATGCATCCTTATCTTATGGATAGGTCTTTTATGTGGCACCTTATCGAACGCCTTCTGGAAATCTAAGTAAATAACGTCCATCTGTTCCCCTCTATCCACTGTTCTTGTTGTATCCTCAAAGAACTCCAGTAAGTTTGTCAAACAGGACCTGCCTTTGCTGAATCCAAGCTGTGTCTGCTTGATGGATCCATTTCTTTCCAGGTGCCTCACTATTTCTTCTTTAATGATAGCTGCAAACATTTTCCCAACTACAGATGTTAAACTTAACTGGCCTAAAGTTACCTGCCTTTTACCTACATCCTTTTTTGAACAGTGGCATGTCATTTGCCATCTTCCAATCTGCCAGAAACTCCAGAGAAGTTTAGTAAATCATCACCAAAGCCTCTATTAACTTCTGCCATTTATTCCAGTACCCTGGGATGCATTCCACCAGGACCAGAGAACTTGTCTATCTTTAGGCCCACAAGTTTGCTCAGCACAACCTCTTTATTGATAGCTATTGTATCGAGCTCCTCACCTCCCATTGCATCTATCACATCTCTCTTTGGCATATTAGATGTGTCCTCCACCATGAAGACTGACACAAAATAGTCATTCAAAGCCTCAGCCATTTCCTCATTACCCAATATCACTGCCCCCTTCTTGTCCTCCAAGGGACCTACATTCCCTTTAGCCCCCCTTTTCCACTTTATATAATTATAAAAACGCTTACTATCCATTTTTATGTTTTGTGCTGGTTTATTTTCACAATTTAGTTTCCCTTTCTTAGTGGTTCTGTGTTGATTTTTAAAGTTTTCCCAATCTTCCAATTCCCCACTACTCTTGGTGACTTTGTATGCACGAGCTTTTAGTTTGATGTCTTCTTTTATTTCCTTAGTTATCCAATGCCGGAACTCCCCACCCTTACTGTCTTTGCTTTTAACTGGGATATTATTTTGTTCAGCACGATGAAAAATCTCTTTGAAAGTTTTCCACTGTTCCTCAACTGTCCCACCATATAACCTGTGTTCCCAGTCGACACTAGCCAAATCCTCCCTCATCCCATTGTAGTCTCCATTGTTTAGGCATAATACACTGGTTTTAGATTGAACTATTGCACCCTCCATTTATATGAGAAATTCAACCATCCTGTGATCACTCTTTCCAAGAGGATCCCTAACTACAAGATCACTAATTTTTTATTGCACAGAACCAGATCTAAGACAGCACATTCCCTTGTAGGTTCAGTATAACATGCTGTTCAAGAAAGCTACCACGGATACATTCTATGAAGTCTTCCTCAAGACTGCTTTGACCAACTTGATTCACCCAGTCCATGTGCAAGTTAACATTCCCCAAGATAACCGCTGTTCCATTCTTACATGCCTCAGATATTTCTGTTTACTGCCTGTGCCACTGTAATGTTATTATTCGGTAGCCGATAGACAACTCCCACCAGTGATTTTTTTCCCCTTTACTATTCTTAATTTCTACCCAGATGGATTCAACACTGCTCCATAGATCTTATATTGTCTCTCACTATTGCCCTGATCTCATCCTTAATTAAGAGCGCTACCCCACCTCCCTTACCTTCCTGCCTATCCTTCTGTATTACCTGATATCCATGGATATTTAATTCCCAATCCTCTCCACCCTGCAACCACGTCTCTGTAATGGTCACTCATACCTCTTTGTACTGATTTATGCCACAAGTTCACTGACCTTGTTTCGAACATTACGGGCATTCAAATGAAGTGCCCTTACACTCTTGGTGCTTTTAAAATCTTGTAATCTTTTATTCTTTTCCATTTGACTTTTCTTCACTCTTACTTCTCTCTTTTTTTTCTTTTTCTTTATCCTTATTCACACTTTTCTTTTTTACTTTATCTATACCTCTCCAATCTGGTGAACCCACCCTCCCTACTACTTAGTTGAAAGCCCTATCCACAGCCCTAATTATGTGGTTCACTAGGATCCAGGTCCCATCATGGTTCAGGTGGAGCCCATCCCAATGGAAAAGTTCCCTCCTTCCCCAATACTGGTGCCAGTTTCCCATGGATTCAAACCCACTTCTCCCACACCGATCTTTGAGCCACACATTTAACTCTAATCTTATTGACCCTATGCCAATTTGCACGTGGCTCAGGTAGTAATCCAGAGATTGCTACCTTTTTGGTTCTGCTTTTTAATTTAGTCCCTAGCTGCTCAAATTACCTCTTTCCTTGTTCTACCTATGTCATTGGTACCCACATGGACCACGACAACTGGATCTTTCCCATCCCACTGCAAATTCCTCTGCAGGTCAGATAAGAAGTCCTGGACCTGGGCACCAGCCTTCGGGATGCTCTGTCCTTGCATCAGAGAACTCTGTGTATTCCCCTGACTATACTATCCCCAATTACCTCTACATTTCTCTTCTATCCCCCCCTCTTGAATGGCTCCCCGAACTACGGTGCCACAGTTAGTTTGTTCATCCTTCCTACAACCCCCCCCCATCCACACAGGGAGCGAGAATCTCAGACCTGTTGGGCAAGCTCAAGGTCTGAGGCTCCTCCAGCACCTTCTCTCAGATCCCACTACCCGCCTCACTCACAGTCACACCCTCTTGTCCCTGACACAGACTGAATTTGAGGCAGCTCATCTAACGGGTGTGACTACCTCCTGAGACGGAGAATCCAGGTAACTCTCCCCCTCCCTGATGTGCCGCAGTGTTTGAAGCTCAGGTTCCAGGCCAGCAACTCTGAACCGAGTTCCTTGAGCAGCCAACACTTGCCGCTGATGTGGTCACTGGGGTTTACCAGCTCCCACATCGTGCAGCTACAGCACATCACCCGATCCTGCATCATCCCTACTTTAATTAGCTATAATTTAGTGACATTTTATTGAACCACTACAAAAGCCTTACTTGCTAATTACCTGTCCCTCTTCTCCAAAGCCTCATCCCCACTCCTACACTGGACCACTCACACAACGGCCGCTCTGCTTTGACCCTGCTTTACTTTTATTTGCTCCTGCTAATGAATCGCAAATCCATTGGTCCGCTGCTAATGCTCCAATCCCCACTAAATACTCCTTTTTTAAACTCTTCTCCTCAACCTGTGCGACATTCTCTCTCTCTGCGAATCAGTCGGTCTGCCGCCAACGCCAGAGTTCATTATCTGTAAGCCGCCCCGGTTCAAAAATCACCCAAAAAATAGGGAAAAAATGGAGCAACCAGGAAAATAGAAGGTGTTGATTAAACCTTGCCCTGGTACCATCGTGGGAGAGGGAGACTTCAAACGCAAGGACTTTCCTTTGGGAGTGTCGAGCAAGAGAGAGCGAGATATCGTCACTCGCAGATACCCTCCTAGTAGACGGCACTGAACTCTCACTCGCCTTCGTATCGGCCGCGATGTCATGATGCCGGTTTAAACCGCCCATCTGCCTGCATGTGGTGTATACTGTCCCTCTCAACTCCCAACCCATTCACCTGTTTGCCTAGATACCTCTTATGTGTTGCCATCAAATCTGTTTCCTCCACTATTTCCAGTATCATGTTCCTGGCATCTAAAAAATTGCCCCACACACACCTTTTAAACTTTTCTGCATAATCTTAAAGCAATGCCATGTAATATTTAACATTTCTCCCCTGGTAAATAGACTCTATCTACGCTCTCCATGCCTGTCATAATTTTATATACTTTTTATCATGTCACTGCTCAGCATCTGATGCTTCATCAACCTCCCCTTATACCTAATAATCTCCAATGTAGGCAACATCCTGGTGAACTTTAAATTCCTCGATGCTATTATTTTGGAAAAACTGTTCTGGGCCTTGCAGGTAAGTGCAATTACAACGAAAGCACAGCAGAGCCTCTACTTCCTTAGGAGTTGGCATCTTAAACTTTGACAACTTCTTTCGATCTGCAGTGGGGAGTGTATTGACTGGCTGCATCAAAGCCTGGTATGAAAACACCAATGCCCTTGAGTGGAAAATCCTACAAAAAGTAGGTGGTATGGCCCAGTCTATCACATGTAAAGCTCTCCCCACCATCTACATGAAATGCTGTCGTGGGAAAGCAGCATCCATCATCAAGACAGGCTCTCTTCTCACTGCTGACATCAGGAAAAAGGTACGGGAGCATCAGGACTCGCACTACTAAGTTCAGGAACAGTTAGTTATTAACCCTTTCACTATTAGGCTCCTGAACCAAAGGGATAACTTCATTTGGCCCATCACTGAACTGTTCCCAAACTGACTCTTCATCTCATGCTCTCAATATTTATTTGTTTGTTTGTTTATTTATTTATTCTTTCATCCTCTATTTGCACAGTTTGTTGTCTTTTGCACACTGATTGAACACCCTGGTTGGTATGGTCTTTCATTAATTCTATTATAGTTATTACTCTATAGATTTATTGAGTATGCCCACAATTAAGCTAAATTAAATTAACTTGTATATGGTGACACATATGTATTTTGATAGTAAGTTTACTTTGAACTTTGATTTACTTTTGAACTTTGAATCTCTTCTGCACCTCTCCTAATATTCCATATTCCTCTAGCAGTGTGGTGACCAGAACAGCACACAATATTTTTAAAGTTTTATGCTGTCACAACATGATTTCTCAGGTTTCATGCTCAATACCCCAACTGATGAAGGCAGGCATGCCCTGCCAGCCTATCTTTTAGCGTTGCCACTTCTGGGGAGCTATGGACTTGCACCCCAAGATCCCACCGTTACTGCAATTGGAAAGTTTAATTCTGAATTTGCAGATTGACTCAACACAAGTGAGCAGTTGACCAATATCTTAACACTCCTAATATAGAGCTATTGAATCTGTGGAGCCGTGTTTTGGATAGAGGGATGGGATTGCTATGACTGGAGGAAATGGTAGTGATAGAGAAAGTCAAGCCTAAGGAATAATGGAAATGCAAGGATGATAATTTTTAAATTGTTTTCTGGGAGCCCATAGAAAACGTGTGGTTGGCAAAGTTGAGAAGAGAGATAATTTTTAATTGTACTCTGAGTCTGTAATGCATTTTTTCCCAACGAAGATTATGGTACTTTGGTGAGGGAGAGATTTTGAGAGTTCATGTATGTGGTCAGTGGCAGAAACAAATTCCCTGTAGTTCTGATGATGGCCCAGCATGTTGTGTTGGTGTTCTGAACCATCATTGCTTTCATATTGAAATGGTTACTGTGTGAATTTGTTGTCCAGGCAGAACTCCGACAGCAGGAAGAGGTTATGCAGAAGGAACGCCGGGAACGAGAAAAGATACTCAGTGAGTACAAGAAGCTCGCCGAAGAAAAGAGAACACAAGCGGAGCGTGCAGAGAGACGAGTAAGAATCACATCGTATGGTTCTTTAATCAATGCTGCTGCTGATGAATTTATTAGAATCACAGATTGGTTCCAACATGAAGACCATTTGTCTGTTGTGTTTTACCAGCTTTCTGTAACAGTAGTCCAACTTATCCCACTCTCCAAACTCTCCCTATAGCCCTGAAAATTGCTTCCTTTTGAGTATCCTGCTCTCTTTTAAACTATAAAGGTCGTCAAATAAACTCTTCTCGGGCTTCCAGCCGGGTACAGGTATTGATTTTAACTGACATTTCAATGACAAACTCTGCCAGCTTCATCATCAGTGAGGCCCGAGAAGAGTTCATTTGTCATTTACACCAGGAAAGCACCAGATCCTGTGCTTTTAATTCAAGCTCCCAGAGCTAAACTCCAATATTCCCAGACAGGACACTATTCCTGAACATGGAATCATTGACATGCACCACAATGAAAGCTGTTTAAGCAAAGGAACCTCACTTTCCTGGAGCAAATCCCACTGGACTGAACTATTGCTGTCACTGTTTTGCTGTCATTGGCTCTAAGGGATTGTACAGTCGGCCTTCCTTATCCACGGATTCCGTATGCGGGGATTCAACCAACCGCAGATCAGGAAAACCCGGAAGTTCTCTCTCCAGCACTCGTTGCTTGAGCATGTACAGACTATTTTTTCTTGTCATTATTCCCTAAACAATACAATATAACAACTATTTACATAGCATTTACATTATATTAGGTATTATAAGTAATCTAGAAATGACTTAAAAGTACAGGCAGTCCCTGGGTTATGAATGAGTTCCGTTCCTGAGTCCATCTTTAAGTCAGATTTGAGGTCGGAACAGGTACATCCGGTATTATTTAGCGTCAGTTAGTCAAACATTTTTCTTAGTGTATAGTACATATTTTACCTTTCTATGCATATAAAACACTTAAGAAACATACATATTTCAATAATTTAACCACTTGCATTGCTTAGTAATAATTGTAGCTTTCATCGGGGCAGGGCCTTTCATATTCTCCATTAAAATTGTTCCGATCGTTGACCGACTGTAGCCTAACACTTTTCCAATGACCGATGGCGTTTCACCTCTTTCCGATCACTTTATTACTTCCACCTTATTTTCAATCGCGATCGTGATTATTTTCGTGAACAGAAACACTGCGGATTCAGAGCTGTACCGCCAGGTCCTAATGTCCACCACACAGAGACATATTAAATAAAGTCCAGGGTTCTGCTGGGTCCTAAGGACCACCGCAGTGATACATGTTAAATAAGGGACTTGAGCATCCACGAATTTTGGTATCCGCGGGGGAATCCCAGAACCAATCCCCCGCGGATAACTGTATAATCTTATTGCTTTGACCCTATTGATTGGTGCAGACCTTAGTAGGACTTGATGTTCTGCTTTGCTTTGACTGATTCAGAGTCCAGGGGAAACCAAGTGGATAATCTGCTGTCCATTGATCCCACATGGAGCAGTGGTACTGTGGCCTCGTAAAGAAGCCAGCGATGGCATATTGTGAAACCTGACCTATAATTAGTACGGTTGAAGAACTCCTTTAATATCTGAGGTGACGATAAACTGTTTCTGCTGTGGTTCCCTCAGGCATTGCGAGCAACTACTCATTCAGATGAGCTGCACTATGAGAGACCAGAGACTGAGGACACTGCAGCTGAGGGAAGGTCCAACAACACACTAGCAGAATCCTTCCAATGGATCAAAGCAGTCACTGGTGTTACTGACGTCCAGGTGAGGTGTCTGGGCCTGTTAGGGGAGAGGGTGCTCTGAAAATCAGTCAGTCATTATGTATTGGTTAATATAAGGTAATCAGTGTTGAGCCAATCCTCAATGTCTGGAGATTTGGAAATTGACTGAACATTAATAAAATCACTTTCTTAAGATAACAATGACACAATGTGATTCTGCCGCTTGATCTGAGCTCAAAGGGGAAATTCAGAGGCTGAAGCAAACGGAAGAAGATTTCCTGTTAGTTTATGGGCAGTATGCATATTCATGTAGTTGGCTTGATGAGAGAAAGTATTACTAGACACCAGTGAAGCCTAGGCCACTGAGCCAGACTCAGGATAAAAGTGTAAGTGATTGTTGCCGTAGAACATGACATTGGGTGTTTGAGGGCTAGAGTTAAAATGTACAGTATATTGAGGTTTTCTGGTTTCACTGTTGACTTTAGGACATAACGAAACACTACATAATGCAGGGCGATACCTTGAAGCACCTGCAGCAACTGGAGCTGGAGAATAAGAAACAGTTGGTACAGTTAAAGGAGGAGAAGGAGAGGCTGAAGGAAGAGTATGATCATCTGAAATATTCTGGGGAAAGCAAACTCTCCAGGTATGAAGAATGCAGAATATGTAGATTACATTTCTGTTCTCCTTATCCATATCCTTGCATATTAACAACAGGAGCCCTCTCTATCAATTTTAGCAGTAATTAAAACATTGACTGTCCCAACTGCATATAACCAACACCTCCCCAGGTCTCTTATTACTTTTGCTTAACCAAAAATACTGTGTATCTAATTAACAATTGACCTAGCCATAATTAATGCTTGTGGAAGAGACATCCAACTTTCTTCTATCCTTGCAGGAGGGTTTCCCTGCATTACTTGGCTGTAATTTTTAAGAACATGCCTCCTAGTCTTAGACTCTCCAACCAGGGGACTGTAATTTCTAGCTTACCATCTAATTATATTTTATTAATAGCTTTGAAGCTTCCATAATCTTCAATGAGTAGCAACATCATGATTTCTCTGGTGTAACTCCAGTAAATTTATATCCATATTCTTCCAAAGCTGTAGTGCCCAAAGTATTCCAGCTATAGTTTAATAAGAACTTTACACTCAGTGGCCACTTTATTAGGTACCTCTTGCACCTAATAAAGTGGCTACTGAGTTTATGTTTGTGGTCTTCTTCTGCTGATGTCACATGGGGATAGGAGGCTGGACCCAAGTGCAGGATGCAGGCACTGAAGTACTAGGGGCAGGACGGGAATAACTAAAGGATAGAACCAGATGGGGAGACCAGGGCATGCTAGGTAATCCTGGGGTTCAGAGAGAGTCCGTGGCTAGGCTGGATCCCAGAGTCCATGGCTAGGCTGGAGAGCCCCCTAGGCAGCCACATACTCCTGGGCAGGGCCACCTCCCAGGCAGGAACACAGAGGCCCAGGCAAGACACAGGACACCTGGGCAGGTAGCAGGCACAACCCATCAGAGGTGAGGGGTAGGAAGGGGACAGAGTCCCCCCCCCCCACCAGGCAACAGCAGTCCAGTCTGCTACCCAACAGAGGCAAGGGATCAGAAGGAAACTTGGTCCAGGGTGACTACAAGGCTGACTCACAGAACTTGAGGATGAAGCCATGGGCCTCCAAGCCAGGACAACCAGAACAAACAGAGCCAATCAGACAAAGCACCTCATAACATGGCAAACCAGCTCATACAAAACAACCCCCCAACTAGGCTCAGTCCCAGAGTCCTTTATATCCACCTGCCAGCTGATAGGCAACAGATGCACCTTCTTAAGCCAAGATGATCCTATTTGGCTTAAGGGTGACAGGAGGGACGGCTGCAAGACCTGGAGTCTGGAGTCCACGGACCGGATCAAGACCCGGAATGCGGGCTCTGGACCGGACCATAACAGCTGAAGCTGATCCACTTCAAGGTTCAGGATGCTCTTCTGCACACCACTGTTATAATGCATGGTTACTTGAGTTACTGTCTCCTTCCTGTCAGCTTGAACCAGTCTGGCCATTCTCCCCTGACCTCTGTCTTTAAAAAGGTGTTTTCACCCTCAGAACCGCCACTCAGTGGAAGTTTTTTGTTTTCCGCACAATTCTCAATAAATTCGAGAAACTATTATGCATGAAAATCCTGGGGGGATCAATTTCTGAGATACTCAAACCACCCCGTCTGGCACCAACAATCACTCATTGGTCAAAGTCATTTAGATCGCACTTATTCCCCATTCTGATGTTTGACTTGAACAAGAACTGAACCTCTTGACCACATCTACAAGCTTTTATGCATTGAGTTGCTGCCACATGACTGGCTGATTATATATTTGCATTAGCGAGCAGGTGTACTTAATATTAAGTGACCACTGAATGTATATAGTTAAGTATAACTTTTATCTCCCTGTATTCCAGATAAAGATTTCCTTTACCTCTGTGATTTTTAAAGTACTTTCTTTGCCAGTTAGCTTAATATCAAATTATTGGGAAAGAATTCCTGAACCCTGGTGTAAATCATTATTTGGAATAGTACAAATTAATTAAGGTCAATTGCTGTGAACTTGTTAAGAGAAAGTCATGCCTGACTAATATTTATGAGGTGTTGGTAATACAGTCGGTCCTCCTTATCCGCGAGTTCCGCATGTGCGAATTCAACCAACAGCGAATTGAGAAAACCCGAAGTGCTCTTCCAGCACTTGTTGTTCGAGCATTGTTCGCCTCGCGTCTCATTCATTCGCTACTTTGTTCCTGTGGAAAAAATGGCTCCTAAAAAGCAATTAGGTGGTCAATGCAATTCCCCGAAGGCTAAGAGGGAGCATAAAGTGCTATCCCTTGCCGAGAAAGTAGAAATATTGGATCTTTTGATCTGCTATTCTGAAGTCTCGACGTTCAACGCTTGAAGATCCTCAGCCCTCAACCTCCACGATTCCTGACTTTAGTATTATTGAGCCTCCTCCACAGCGTCCTTATTCCCTAAACAATACAGTATAACAACTATTTACATAGCATTTATATTGTGTTAGGTTTTATAAGTAATCTAGAGAGGAGTTAAAGTATACGGGAGGATGTGCGTAGGTTATATGCAAGTACTACGCCATTTTATATAAGGGACGAGCATCTGCAGGAGGTCCGAGAACCAACCCTCGCGGATAAGGAGGGCCGACTGTACTTTGGTATATCCGCATGGATCTTAACAAGGTAACACGCACAACATGCTGGAGGAGCTCAGCAGGTCCAGCAGCATCCATGGAAACGAGCAGTCAATGTTTCGGGCCGAGACCCTTTGTTGACTGTTCGTTTCCACGGATGCTGCCCAACCTGCTGAGTTCCTCCAGCGTGTTGTGTGCGTTGCTTTGACCCTAGCATCTGCAGTGTACTTTGAGTTTATGATGTTAACAAGGTGTTTGACAACATTCTGTATGGCTAACCACGAAAGTGAAAATCCATCCAATCCAAGGGAAGCTGACAAGTTGGTCCAAAATTTGGTATCGACTACGGTCAACAGAGTTGTAGTAACTGAAACAATGCTGTGTGAATTCACAGTCTAAGGACTAAAATGCTTATCCTTGCAGTATAATTCAATGAGAGATTTTTGATATACAAGGTATGGCCTGAGTGCCAAAGTTGACATAACCCCTTGCATTGTGAGTAACCCACGTTTGCTGTTCTGCCGCCAATTTATTGAGATACAGCGCAGATGCTGTCCAACAATCCCCCGATTTAATCCAAGCCTAATCATGGGACAATTTACAATGACCAATGAACCTACTAACCGGTACATCTTTAGACTGTGTGAGGAAAGCGGAGCACCTAGAGGAAACCCCTGTGGTCACAGGAAGAATGTACAAACTCCTTACAGGCAGCAGTGGGAATTGAACCCTGGTCGTCTGCACTGTAAAGCGTTGTGTACAGCCACTGTAAAGCCACCCCAAATTTTACCTAACATGGTGTCTTCATCTTAAAATTCGGTTCCTGATTAGGAGGCAAGGACTTCCTAATTGAAAAAGAACCAGTTTTGTGGTTGTAATAGGACCGAAATGGAAACGAAAGTATTCCACAAATTGGACAAGAAGTGACTGATGGTGTAGGTAGGTACAGTAGTGTGATGTTCCAGTACTGAAAACTCGTCCTCTGTCCACTTGATAATCTCCTCCCACAAAAAGAGTAAAGTGTCTGCATATGGTCATAGCCAAACTGAGAGTAACTAGGCTTCACTGCTAAGGAAGCCAGAGGCTTCAATAATTGTATTTCGATGCCTTGAAACAGGGCTCTGAGGTTAATTCACTTAACCTTAAAGATTTTATTAAACCTTAAAGAAAAATGACGCGGCTTTCGATAGCCCCAGGAAGCAAAAACAGGCATTTTCAGCCTCTGGGAACATCACTGGACAAGTTACATCCACTATACTGTAAATTCCAATGATTTTTCTATAACTCGGTCACATTTTAATGATCTTGATGCATAAAGCGCCGCCAACTCTCCTTGGAAATTCATTGGTTCCAGTTTCACATCAAATTGAAAGTCAATTTTTTTGTAAGTCAAAACTGAGTAAGCTGACATTTGCCTGCAAATGATATCCATTTGTCAGAGTTTCATCCAATCAGCTGACCCCTTGCATTTTGTACAGCCATCCGTATTGCTGACAGTGTCACTTTGTGTTACTGGTAAACTTGGATTGGATACTTGGCTTTCTATCCTATCAGATGTAATCTATAAATATGTTGAGTTAACATTACTTACCAATTGAGTACCTGCCGTTCTCTGTCCTCTGTGCTTTCTGTTGTTTAGCTAACCAAGTGAATGATTGCCTTCAGTTCCATGAGGTTTCACTTTGGAAAATCCTGGGAACTATAGACCAGTGAGTCTCACATCAGTTGTAGGGAAATTGCTGGAAATTCTTAGGAATAGGATACATGAACACTTGGAAATCCATGGCCTGTTTATTATTTATTGTAATGCCTGCACTGTTTTTGTGCACTTTATGCAGTCCATTGTAGGTCTGTAGTCTAGTATAGCTTTCTCTGTGTTTTTTTATTACGTAGTTCAATCTAGTTTTTTGTACTGTGTCATGTAAACCATGGTCCTGAAAAACGTTCACAAAATGCTGGTGGAACACAGCAGGCCAGGCAGCATCTATAGGGAGAAGCGCTGTAGACGTTTCGGGCTGTTACGCCTGTGCCCCAACTCTGAGGGGCCAAAGGGTACAAAGTAGCCCCCTCCTTTTTGAGAATCGCAAGATCACTATTAAGTCAGGTCAGGAGACCCAGGAAATGAGAGAGAGACGTTTGGAATGTGTCCTGGCCTCCGCGATACAAAGCCACGGATAACGGCCATTGTCTCTTGGAGACGGAATTGTGTATTGAGTACTGTACTTCATGGAAGCCCTCAGGGAATGACCAGAGTGGGCTGGTTGAGGGATTGCATCAACCCGACCTGATTGACATCTGAGACCCCGTGAGTCAGGATAAAAGAGGGTCTGGGGAACAACCCCTTTAGACGCACCAGGAGAAACGCTAGAAATCCCGTGACAGCATTTAATAGCGACAGCTGGTGGTGACTCGTGTGTGTGTCCATCCTTGCCCGGATGACGAGTTTTCCACGGAACGGCTTAGCTAAAAGGACCGACTACAAAAACGGAACTCTCGAAGGATCGACATCATAAAAAGGAAAACGGGCAAGTTCTAAAAACATCGTCTCTCTCTCTCCAACCGAAAGCTGCAGCCTGAATGAACTTGAGTGACTTTTATATTTCCATCGGACAATACATTATCCCCTAGACAACGATAGAGCTATTTCTTATTGATTATTATTATACCCACACTTTAGATTTAGTATTGATGACGTATATTATCTGTATGTTTGCATTGATATTATTTTTGTGCATTTTTATCAATAAATACTGTCAAAAATAGTACCATCAGACTTCAACGGACCTCTCTATCTTTGCTGGTAAGTGACCCAGTTACGGGGTACGTAACAGGGCCAAGACCCTTCATCAGGACTAACCGAAAGATAGTAAGAGATTTGAAATCTCTTACTATCTTTCCTTTCGGTTAGTCCTGACCGCGTTCCACCAGCATTTTGTGTGTGTTGTTGTTTGAATTTCCAGCATCTGCAGATTTCCTCGTGTTTGCTCCTGAAAAACGTTGTCTCATTTTTACTGTTATGTTTTTACTGTTACCATAAAACTGTACCAGCAGTTATGGTCGAAATGACAATAAAAGTTGACTTGACTTGACTAATTAGGGAGAGCCCGCTTTGTTCGGGGCAAGTCCTGTCTTACCAACTTGATTGAGTTTTTTGAGAAGGTGACAAGAGAGATTGATGAGCGTAGGGCAGTGGATGTTGTCTATATTGAGTTTAGTAAGTTGTTTGACAAAATCCCTCATGGGAGGCAAATCCAGATTAGGATGTATGGAGTCTGCAGCAAATTGGCTGTTTGGATTCAGAACTGGCTTGCACATAGAAGAACAAGGGTAGTGGTTGAAGGGACTAACTCGAGCTGGAGGTCAGTAATTAGTGGTGTTCCACAGGGATCTGTGCCGGGACCCTTGTTGTTTGTGATGTATATAAATGACCTGGATGAAAATGCAGATGGGTGGGTTAGGAAATTTGCAGATGATACCAAGATTGGTGGAGTTGTGAGCAGTGCAGAAGACTGGCAAAGAATACAGTGTGGTATAGATGAGTCGCAGATGTGGGCTGAGAAATGGCAGATGAAGTTTGACCCAGATACACGTGAGGCACTGCACCTTGGTAGGGTAAGTGCAAGGAGACGGTACAGTGTTAAGGGCAAGACCCTCAACAATGTTGTGAAACTTGGGGTTCAAGTTCATAGCTCCATGAGAATGGCTACACGGGTCGATTGGGTAGGTAAGAAGGCTTATGGAATGCTTGCTTTTATTTTTTGAGGCATTGAGTTAAAAAATCAACTTTATAGACCTCTGGTAAAGCCACATCTGGAGTATTGCATACTGTTTTGGTCGCCCCCGCTATAGGAAGGGTGTCGAGGATTTGCAGAGGGTGCAGAAGAGGTTAACCAGGATGCTGGCGTGAGGGGCTGGAGTAACTTGGGTTGTTTTCTTTGGGGTGTCAGGGCTGAGGGGAGATCTGATAGAGATCTACAAGGTTTTGAGAGGCATGGATAGAGTGGACAGAGATTACCTGTTCCTCTGTGTCGAAATGTCTAATACCAGGGGGCATGCATTGAAGATCAGAGGGGTTTCAAAGGGGATGTAAGGGGTAAGTTTTTTACTCGCAGTCATGGATGCCTGGAATGCACTGCATGGTAAGGTGGTAAAGACAAATACATTAGTGACTTTTAAGAGACGTTTGAGAGCAAAAGCATAGTAAGGGATAAAATTGGTCCTCTTGAAGATCAGAGTGGTCGGCTATGTATGGAACCAAAAGAAATGGGAGAGATATTAAATGGGTTTTCTGCATCTGTATTTACTAAGGAAACTGGAATGGAGTCTATGGAAACAAGGCAAACAAGTAGGGAGGTCATGGAACTTATACAGATTAAAGAGGAGGAGGTGCTTGCTGTCTTGAGGCAAATCAGAGTAGATAAATCCCTAGGACCTGACAGGGTATTCCCTCGGATCTTGAGGGAGACTAGTGTTGAAATTGCAGGGGCCCTGGCAGAAATATTTAAAATGTCGATATCCACAGGTCAGGTGCCGGAGGATTGGAGGATAGCTCATGTAGTTCTGTTGTTTAAAAAAGGCTCAAAAAGTAGGCCGGGAAATTATAGGCCGGTAAGTTTGACATCGGTAGTAGGTAAATTATTGGAAGGAGTACTAAGAGATAGGATCTACAAGTATTTGGATAGACAGGGACTTATTAGAAAAAGTCAGCATGGTTTTGTGTGTGGTAGGTCCTGTTTAACCAATCTATTAGAGTTTTTCGAGGAAGTTACCAGGAAAGTAGATGAAGGGAAGGCAGTGGATGTTGTATACATGGACTTCAGTAAGGCCTTTGACAAGGTCCCGCATGGGAGGTTAGTTAGGAAGATTCCGTCGCTAGGTATACATGGAGAGGTAGTAAATTGGATTAGACATTGGCTCAATGGAAGAAGCCAGAGAGTGGTAGTGGAAGATTGCTACTCTGAGTGGAGGCCTGTGACTACTGGTGTGCCACAGGGATCAGTGCTGGGTCCATTATTATTTTATTATTTGTCATCTATATCAATGATCTGGATGATAATGTGGCGTGGCAAATTGGATCAGCAAATTTGCTGATGATACAAAGATTGGAGGTGTAGTGGACAGTGAGGAAGGTTTTCAAAGCTTGCAGAGGGATTTGGACCAGTTGGAGGAATGGGCTGAAAAATGGCAGATAGAGTTTAATGCGGACAAGTGTGAGGTATTGTACTTCGGAAGGTCAAACTAAGGTAGAACATACAAGGTAAATGGTAGGACACTGAGGAATGCAGTAGAACAGAGGGATCTAGGAGCACAGATACATAATTCCCTAAAAGTGGCGTCACAAGTAGATAGGGTTGTAAAGAGAGCTTTTGGTATATTGGCCTTTATAAATCCAAGTATTGAGTATAAGAGTTGGAATGTAACGGTGAGGTTGCATAAGACATTGGTGAGTCCGAATTTGGAGTATTGTGTGCAGTTTTGGTCACCTAATTACAGGAAGGATATTAATAAGGTTGAAAGAGTGCAGAGAAGGTTTACAAGGATGTTGTCGGGACTTGAGAAACTGAGTTACAAAGAAAGGTTGAATAGGTTAGGACTTTATTGCCTGGAGCGTAGGAGAATGAGGGGAGGCTTGATTGAGGTGTATAAAATTATGATGGGTATAGATGCAGGCTTTTTCCACTGAGGCTAGGGGAGAAAAAAAACAGAGGTCATGGGTTAAGGGTGAAGGGGGAAA
The DNA here is from genome assembly GCF_048418815.1 of Hemitrygon akajei. NCBI lineage: Eukaryota > Metazoa > Chordata > Chondrichthyes > Myliobatiformes > Dasyatidae > Hemitrygon > Hemitrygon akajei. The sequence goes on from NC_133139.1 coordinate 80,861,377, forward strand.
GTTTAAAGGGAACATTGGGGGGGGGCTTCTTCACACACAGAGTGGTGGGAGTGTGGAATGCGCTGCCAGATGAAGTGGTGAATGCGGGCTCACTTTTGACATTTAAGAAAAACTTGGACAGGTATATGGATGAGAGGGGTTTGAAGGGATATGGCCAAGGTGCAGGTCAGTGGGACTTGGCAGAAAAATGGTTTGGCACAGCCAAGAAAGGCCAAAAGGCCTGTTTCTGTGCTGTAATGTTCTATGGTTCTATGGTTTAGATAAGCATGTGGATATGAGGAAGATGGGGGATACAGACATGGTGCAGGTAGGAGGGATTAGTCTTAGGGAGTTTTTGATTTACTTTTCCACTGGCTCAGCACAACATTGTGGGCTGATGGGACTGTTCCTGTTCCAGGTTCTATCCTTCATAACAAACTTTGACAGTTTTTAAAGGTAAACGGTTGGATAAGTGTGCATAAATAGCATCCGTAGATATTCCCCTATCCGCTATTTTAGTTAGTTCTTCAAAGAAATTCAATCAGGTCTGTCTCTGAATGAAAATAAAATTCCATGTATTCACTTCCTCTATCCTTAATAATGCTCTGGCATTCACTGAAACAGAAATTAGGCTGTATTTCCCCCACTTGCCTTTGTAAAATAAGATCTGATGATTGTCTCCATCAGATCTTAAGGAGCCCACATATTTGTTAGAAAATTCAAGTCAAGTCAAGTCACTTTTTATTGTCATTTCGACCATAACTGCTGGTACAGTACATAGTAAAAATGAGACAACGTTTTTCAGGACCATGGTGTTACATGACACAGTACAAAAACTATACTGAGCTACGTAAAAAAAACACAGAAAAAAAAACACTAGACTACAGACCTACCCAGGACTGCATAAAGTTCACAAAACAGTGGAGGCATTACAATAAATAATAGACAAGGCAATAGGGCAGTAAGGTGTCAGTTGTAGTCCCACCCCCCACCTCAGTGGGAAAAAGCCTGTTTGCATCTACCCTATCTATACCCCTCATGATTTTGTATACCTCTATCAAATCTCCCAATCTTCTACATTCCAAGAAATAAAGTCCTAGCCTGTTTAATCTTTCCTTATAACCAGGAGAGGGGGAGGGCCTGAAGGAAAGAGCAAATTGATTGGTGAAAGTTATAACAGGTTGGAGAAGGGGGAATCGAATTGCAGAGGACAGAAGACCTTGGAAGAAAGGGAAGGGAAGGGGGAGGAGCACCAGACGGAGGTGATCTACAGGGAAGAAGTGAAGGCGTGAGAAGGAAACAAAATGTACAGATTTTTCAGTTTAATCTGAACAGTCACTGTTGCTTCATATGGACATCAATCCGACTCAAAACTATAACTTGACAGTTATTTCATATTTCTTCCTTACAATCAGTATATTGAAATGTAGAACGGTTGTAAGGAAGATTAGAAAGAGCCTGTTTGTTGGACTGGGACCCTACCCTTCCTGATCACTTAACGCTTCCACTTTTTTTCTGGTTTTTGACACAGTGAGCAGAAGCTGTTAATGGAGCTGCAAGCACACCTGGAGGATGAGCAAAAACGACGAGACAAGTTAATGGAGGGTCTCGAGTACATCAGCCGTATCACTCTGTCTATTAAAGCTGGCATGGAGCATCTCTCTGAAAAAATGCAACATGTGGAAGTCGTAAGTGATGCCGTAGTGGGACGAATCATCACACCAGAGTATTTCAGAGAGTCAGAAAACTCATCTAAGTATTGCAGACAGAGAGTTATTGGATGCATTCTACAGTGTTCTTCCCAGAGGAAGACCAATGGCAAACCTCTTCTGTAGAAAAAATTGCCGAGAACAATCACGGTCATGAATAGACCATAACTGCCCTCGTGATACGACAGGGCACATAATGATGATGAGTGTTCTGGAACTGACTAATCTGATTGATTTCAGACAGGGACTATGTAATGTTATGGACTTCAGAGTAACTCAAATAGGGAATAATCTGATTAATTCCAGTGTGTTCTAGATGATCAATTCCATTAGGGAATTAATCCAGACAGAGTGTAATTGATAAATTACAGATATTCCAGGTACATAATCAGTTCCATTCCAGACAATGAGCACCTTCTTCCAAAGTATTCTAAACATGGGAATAATCCCGTTGATTTCAGACACTGTATTCAGGAGCAATCTGGTGAATTCCTATTATTAGTGAATATTATGGTGAAATCCAGATTATTTGATACAGGTTGGCTTTGTATTGGAATAATCCTGCCAGTCCCTGCACTTGTAAATGCTCACGTTACTGTTCGGCTGCAGATTGACACATGACTAAAGCGTTTACTTTGTGCAGTCGCAGGATAGCATTCCCGCTATGGTCCTGAGTCCCGGCTCAGATGAGTACGTGCTGGACCTGCTGTCAGCAACCGAGGCTAAGCTGCTGCAACTCCATCAACAGCTCAGTACGCTTGACCGGAACAACATGCTGCAGTTGATGGAGGAGGATGAGGTGTGAGATCATTCAATCTTTTCACTAAGTGATTGGCAACCCGCTGTTCCCATTCTCTATTTTGGATGGGTGGAGGGGGCAGTAATGGGAAAGAGGTATATACATCCAGTTCCTTGGGGCAAAGGGGAATATGTCCTATTTATGGAAAGGAGGTGTATATCTCACCACTGCGCTGGAGACTTCTCATTAGTAGTGATGGAGCAAGACCTACAATATTCAGGGGATAGGGATCTATTTACTTGGAGATGATAGGTGTGTGCCTAACTACTAGAAAGAAAAAGGGTAACAAGGATATGCTCCATTACTTGGGCGGATGGGGGAGACCCTGGGTGGGATTGCCAGGAGGGGGTGTGGGTCGGGGAAAGCCTGGGTAAATCCCCAGTGATTGTCGGTTCCTGTTGTTGACCCATTTGCTGGCAGTGAGTTGGATGTTGACAATATTATTTTTGTCTTTCAGTTCCACGCCAGTGTGGAAGACAAACTCCCTCCCTACAATATGCGGGTGAAGCTACCTGTGGCTCAAAAGCTTGATGTATACGAGGGTGAGAATCCACATTTAGGTTTTTTTTAAAAATCACATTATTTACGGCACATCGTTTCATTAGCTTTATAAAACTAAAGTTCTGTTTCATTTGCTTGGCTGTAACCAACTGTATATTCTAACTGTGAGTGTCAGTAAATTGTTCAGAAAAAGCTTTGAAAATGAAATAATCGAGGAATCAAGTTGTAACAGAAGAATGCTTCATAATGAAACAGGGATCCGATATTCCTCCTACCTCTGTCTGATCCAGACCTTCCTGCAGCTTCATGTTACTTCCCTACCAGGAGAGAACAAACAAAACCAGAACAAGTTTCTAAATTTGTCTCTTTTGCAAAGGCAGAAATTGAGCATCTGCCCTGCATCCAGCAACAGGTGTAACTCCCATCGCCAACCTACACTTTACCCGGTTCCTCAGTAGCTCACATCTGCTCCGAAAAGGAATATGACACTCTTTGACAAAACTGAGTAAAGTATTGCAAGTATTTCACAAACTCTTGTCTAGTACAGGGGTTCCTAACCTGGAGTCCATGGATCTCTCAGTTAGTGAGACCGTAAGACCATAAGGTATAGGAGCAGAATTCGGCCATTTGGCCCATCGTCTGCTCTGCCATTCCATCATAGCTGTTCCATTTTCCCTCTCAGCCCCAATCTCCTGCCTTCTCCCCCTAACCCATCATGCCCTGACCAATCAGGAATCCATCAACCTCTGCCTTGAATTTACCCAGTGACTTGGCCTCCACAGCTGCCTGTGGCAACGAATTCCACAGATTCACCACTCTCTGTCTAAAGAAATTCCTCCTCATCTCCATTCTAAATGGATGTCTCTCTAGTCTGAGGCTGTGTCCTCTGGTCTTTGACTCCACCATCATAGGAAACATTCTTTCCACATCCACTCTATCGAGGCATTTCAAGGTTAGTGGTTGGGGTCCATGGCCTAAAAAAAGTTGGGAACCCCTGCTATAGTAGCAAGCCTGAAACTCAGGATCAAACAGCCTCAGGTGCTCTCTATGTGGATTGTGGGTTTTTCCCTGTGATTTTGTGGGTTTCCTCAGGGTGCTCCAGTTTTCTCCCACATCCCAAAGACATGCAGGTTGGGAGGTTAGTTGGCCCCAAGTCTGGAAGCAAATAGTGGTATCTTTGGGGGGGGGGGTGATGACAAGGGATTAATGTGCGATTATTGTGAATGGTTTGATGGTTTGTGTGAACTCGGTGGGCTAAAGGACCTGTTTGATGGTTTGTATGAACTTGGTAGGCTAAAGGACCTGTATGATGGTTTGTATGAACTGGGTGGACTAAAGGACCTGTTTGATGGATTGTATGAACTGGGTGGACTAAAGGACCTGTATGATGGTTTGTATGAACTGGGTGGACTAAAGGACCTGTTTGATGGATTGTATGAACTCGGTGAGCTAAAGGATCTGCTTGATGGTTTTTGTGGACTCGGTGAGCTAAAGGATCTGCTTGATGGTTTATGTGGACTTGGCAGGCTAAAGCATTTGTTTCCATGTAATATGACACAATGACTTCTGTTTTACTACTCTGCGATTTCACTCTTGGAAAAAATGTTGTCCTACGCTTTCTGAAGTTTAGAAAAAACAGGAAAACAAGAGGTAATGTTATTAGAGCATGGAAGATTCTGACAGTGCTTGACGGAGTGTTTGCTGTGAAGATGTTTACCCGTCAGGGAATTTGGAACTAAGGTACATAGTCTTATACTGATAGGATATCCTTTTAAGACTGAAAGGATATCCTTTTTTAAAACTGGAATCCTTTTAAGACTGAAAGGATATCCTTTTAAAATTGAAAGGATGAGGAATTTTTCTGAGGGTTGTGGGACTTCCCCGTTCTGTAAGCTGTGAGTATATTTGATAGCTGAGATATGCAGTATTTTTGAACCAAGGCAGTTTAATAGTTATGGGGATCAGATTGAAAAGCAAAGAAAGGGCTAATTATCAAATCAGCCTTGAGCTTATTAAGAGCAGCTTGAAGTGTTTATGTGCATCCAGTTTTGTTGTCTTTTGTTCTGTCTCTCACTCTGTGACTGCACCTCTCTATCTTCATATTTCTCTTCCTCCCTTTCCTTCTCTCTCTCTATCCATCTCCCTTACTCTCTCCCTCTCCTTCTCCTTCTCTCTTTCCCTCTCCTTCTGCCTCTCTCACTCTCTCCTCTCTCTCTCTCTACCCTCTCTCACCACTCTCTCTCTTTCTCGCTCTCTCTTTCTCTCCCTCTCCTGTCTCTCTCTCCCCTCTCTCCCCACCCCCTCTCTCTCCCCCCACATCCCTTTCTCTCTTTCTCCCCCTCCCTTCCTTCTGCCACGGGATCTCTGCATGCCTGCTTCTTTGCATTTCTCCTCCACCATGTCTCCTTTCGGAATTTTGAAGGACCCCCTATCTCTCAGTGATGAGTAACCGAAGGATTTCCTATTGCAGATGCCGAGGATGATGATGATGACGATGATGACACTGATGAAGATAATGACAGTGGAGACAATACTGGTGACATTATCACAAGGGCAATGCTGAAGCGACAGTCACAGCAGATTGTTGATTGGAAAACCAAGAGGAAGTCTCGCCCCAAAAGGAGGAAGGCAAAACACAGATCGGCTCATGAAGGAAGCCCTCTGCCTCGTCCCATCCTTGTTCGCTAGTCCTGCTGTGCCTCTGGCTCGCAGGTTGTAGGTAGCTTGTAACGGTCCAAGAAGGTAGCCAGAGGAACTGAGTGAAGGAGGAATGGAATGATTTGCAGCATGTGGTAATTTGAAGCAAGCAGTAGATTAGAATCCCGTTGGAGTCTGTGCAGCAGACTCAGAGTTTTCTACATCAGCCCACACCAGGAAACACAATGAGGTCATCGCTAGTGGGAAAAAACTTCAAAAGTACCAATTCTGAAACAATAGTAAATTCTGCAAATTTTCAGTAGAAACGATTTGCATTTGAGTGAGAGAGTGATATTTTAAAGATCTTTAATCAGAGGCTAATGGACCTACTCTTCCCCCATTATTTCAGTACAACGTAAATGTTAAATGTTAAGGGTGAAGATCAGACAATATCTTTTTTCTAGTTTAAAAAAAACCTGAGGATCAGAGAAAGGGCCTGCAACTGTAGGAAGGTGGAGTAGACTTGAACTAGTCAAATAAATAATTTCAAACCTTGTGAAGTTTATTGGAGATCCTGATCTGGATACCAGGGCATATGCAGTTGATAATTGGAGTTTGCAATTTCAGTCCTATAGTGGCTTTTAGTTGATATCCTCCATTAGCCCACCTCATTCCAGTTGCTACTGAAATCTGTCATAACAATTCTTACCAGATTTGACAGCGTGGATGACCTAAAATGCTGGAAAGAGTGAGCAGATCACAGCATCATAATTATGGTTAGAGTAAGATGCTGCCTGGTATACTGAGTATTTATAACCATTTCTATTTTTAGTTCAGATTTCCAGCTTCTGCATTTTTTGTTTTGATTTGAATTTTATTGACAGGGTTGATGTATGGGTAATGTTTTCTCTGGCTGGGTGGGAAGGGCGGGGGCAGAACTAAGGCTCAGAATAGCACTAGGCTAGTAAGGACAGGGATGGGAAGAAATGTATTCATTCAGAACCCAAGGAGTGGATGCTCAGTCAATAGGATCAATGATTCAAGTGGTTCCATTTCATATCAGAGAATGTATACAGTATACAACCTGAAATTCATACTCTTCACAGCCATCCACAAAACAGAAAAAAACCCCCAAGTAACGAATGACAGAAACATCAGAACCCCAAAACTACCCCCCTCCCCTCCCACACACAAGTATCAGCCTGCCCCCCCCCCACTTGCTCCAGCAAAAGCACCGACCCTCCCTCCTCCTCCTCCCCTGCCATGCAAGCAATAGCAAAGCCCCCAAAGAGACGTTGGTCTAGAGTCCAAGCCAACATTTGGGTATCTCAGGTAGGCTCTCTCTCTCAGTAGTGAGGGAGAGAGAGGGACTGCTCCTGCGATAAACGAGAGTGGGAGATCAGCCCCTTGCTGTGGCAATGTTACAATCTTCAGCATCACTTCAACGTTACGATCTTCTGCTTTGCTTCTCTGAGTCCCCACACTCGAGGGCCGACAGGCTCTCGCACACCATCAAATGAGCAAGAGAGGATATGAAGGGAACTGGCAGATGTCAACCAGGCAACAGAGGGAGAGAGAGGACGCGAGCAGAGGGAGTTGGTCGACTACCAGAAGGAGTGGACGGAGTGTGGGTCTGAGGGTCCGCGATGGTCAGACGAAGTAAATGGGGAATGATTGGACAGAACCATGAGCTCCAACGTGCATGTTAGACTGTTTCATGTGAATGGGCCCTTTTTTTTGTTTCTTTACTAACCTATAGTCAAATTAAGAATTATAAAGCTCAATCGTTTAGTTGCATATTGTGTACTGTTTGTTATTTTGTAGTACTGATTTGTAACAAGGGAACACATCACACAGCATCTACCCAAACAGGATTTCTTAAGTTTGGCTGGGCCGGGTACTGTCTCCCCCTAGATTAAGCCGCTAGCCAAACCTGAGGGTCACACTAGATGATGGAATGCCTTCGAGAGACTCCCTTTTGGTATCTCATCAGCCCCTGAACTCTTTCAGAGGAGGATGAACCAAATTCTAGAGGGACTGGAAGGAGTAGTCTACCGCATGGACTCATCTTCGGAGGCTTAACTGAGGAACATGACGAAAGAGTGGAAGCTGCCTTGGAGAAACTGAAACAGGCTGGAATCACCCTGAACAAAAAGAAATGCAAAATTTCAGAGTTGGATGTGAGGTTCTTAGGCCACCAACTGTCCTCAGAGGGAATGCAAACAGATTCAGACAAATTGGCAGGAGTTCGGAACATGGAACAACCCACAGATATATCAGAGAGCCACAGTTTCCTTGGCATGGTAAACCAGTAAAGTTTACCATGTTCTGGATCCAGAACTGGCTTGCCCACCGAAGGCAAAGAGTGGTTGTAGATGGGTCATATTCTGCATGGAGGTTGGTGACCAGTGGTGTATCCTACTCTTCGTGATTTTTATAAATGACCTGAATGAGGAAGTGGAGGGATGGGTTAGTAAATTTGCTGATGACACAAAGGTTGGATGTATTGTGGATAGTGTGGAGGGCTGTCAGAGATTACAGCGGGACATTGATAGGATGTAAAAACTGGGTTGAGAAGTGGCAGATGGAGTTCAACCCAGATAAGTGTGAGGTGGTTCATTTTGGTAGGTCAAATATGATGGCAGAATATAGTATTAATGGAAAGACACTTAGCAGTGTGGAGGTTCAGAGGGATCTTGGGGTCCGAGTCCATAGGACACTCAAAGCTGCTGCGCATGTTGTCTCTGTGGTTAAGAAAGCATACAGTGCATTGGCCTTCATCAATTGTGGGATTGAATTTAGGAGCTGAGAGGTAATGATGCAGCTATATAGGACCTCACTTGGAGTACTGTGCTCAGTTCTGGTCGCCTCACTACAGGAAGGATGTGGAAGCCATAGAAAGGGTACAGAGGAGATTTACAAGGACGTTGCCAGGTTTGGGGAGCTTGTCTTATGAGAATAGGTTGAGTGAACTCGGCCTTTTCTCCTTGGAGTGACGAAGGATGAGAGGTAACCTAATAGAGGTGTATAAGATGATGAGAGGCATTGATCGTGTGGATAGTCAGAGGCTTTTTCCCAGGGCTGAAATGACTAACACAAGAGGGCACAGTTTTAAGGTGCTTGGAAGTAGGTACAGAGGAGATGTTGGGGTTAAGTTTTTTACACAGAAAGTGGTGAGTGTGTCGAATGGGCTGCCAGCGACGGTGGTGGAGGAGGATATGATAGGGTCTTTTAAGAGACATCTGGATAGGTATATGGAGCTTAGAAAAATAGAGGGCTGTGGGTAACCCTAGGTAATTTCTAAGAAAAGGACATGTTTGGCACAGCTTTGTGGGCCGAAGGGCCTGTATTGTGCCGTAGGTTTTCTATGTTTCTATATCGTTACTCTATTGAAAGATCAGCCATGATCTTATACAATAAACACGAGGGCTCAAGGGTCTCCTGCCTCTATTTGTTATATTCTTAGAGAGACCTAGAGTCAGTGATCTGAGTCCAGTTGTAAGAGTGCTGTGGTCATGAACCGTCGGTGGGATGAGGTGATGCATAAAGTCTGCACCGAAGCCTGACAATGTGTAAACTTTAAAATATTGCAGATGCTGGAAAACAGAAATGGACACAAAACACGGAATAATCTGCAGGTCAGGCAGCATCTGTGGAAAGGGAAACAGAGTGTACATTTGAATTAGGAGACACTTTAGAATATCTATATATGGCTGTTGTGTATACTCGGCTGACAGTAACACGATCAAAGGGATATTTGAGCCCTTTAAAAATGCACGGGTTTATGTCTGGTGTTAATTTCTAATGATCTCTAAAATCAGCTGTTGGGCGCACTTAACTAGAACTACCGTACTATTTAATAAACTGTGCCGGACCTTTTTATTCAAGGGATATAAAGATTTATAACTTAGTAACTAGACACTGGAATACTACAGCACAGTACAGGCCTAACTATATTTGGTAAGATTAAATTAGACCTCAAGCCCACAGTTCTAATTTATCCTGTTTATTGCATAAGACTTGTCACAAACTTATTGACACTCAGTTATTTCCAGTGACTGAATAATTGGTTATATCTGGGAACAGAGAATCCAATCCCTAAAGTTCCAGTTCATTTCATTTGATAAAACTGTACAATTTGTTGAATTATACCCCAGAGGGCCAATGTGTGTGAACCGAGCAGACCAACGAGAGTAGAATTCATTTCTATATCAGTATGTCAGCAATGGTTCAATGCAAAACACTTTCAGTATCAGAGAATGTATGCAACATGTAACCTGAGATTCTTCTTCTTCACAGACATCCACAAAACAGAGAAAAAATAACCCAAAGAATGAATGACAGAAAACATAAGAATCCCAGAGCCCCCCCTTCCCTCTTCCCACACACAAGCAAAAGCAAAAGCATCAACACTCCCCTCTCCCCCTCCCTGTACTAGCTCCAGTAGGCATCAACCCCCCCCCCACCACCCTCCACGCAAGCAATAGCAAAACTCCCAAGACACCATGATCTAGAGTCCATCAAAAACTACTGTCCATCCCAACACTTCGACATCTCAGACAGAACAAGACGTGAGAAAGGAAATTTAAACTATTCCGTGGATGAACTGGAAATAGTTGCCCAGGTCCACAGAAGCCTCTGGTGCCATCTTTAGCTCCTCCCACTGCATAGACTTGAACCAAAAATTTATTCTGATATTCCTGATGTAATAACGAGGGGCACTGGCTATAAGGCTCAGAAGTTCATGTGAGACTTTAAACCAATTTCATTTCTGGCTTGTCGGGTAGGATATAAAACAATGGTATGTATGCTTTGCAGTACCAACAACCTGGGTTCAATTCCTGAGGATGTTGTTGACATAGACAAACACATACCTGTGTGATGTGTCTTGGAGGAACTCATTAATGAAGGCTTAGAAAATGGCTGAACTGTTGGAAAGTCCAAAGGACATCATCAAGTATTCGTAGTGGTCAGTTTGTGCTATGAACACCATATGCCACTCTTCCCCCTGGTGGATGGAGATCAGGTTGTATGCACGCTGTAGATCCAGTTTGGTGAAAATCTGGGTGCCATGGAGTGTTTTGGATACACTACCCATCAAGGGGAGAAGGTGGTAGTTCTTAATGGCGATTTTGCTGAGTCCACAGTAGGCAATGCAAGGGTGAAGACCCCATCTTTCTTTTTGACAAAGAAGAGCCCTGCACTGGCTGGAGACTGTGATGGGCAAATAAAGCCATGCTGTAGCACTTTGGTGATATAGTCATTCATAGCTTGGGTCTCAAGAGTAGAGGGGAAGAATAGACGACCTTGGGGAAGGTTGATTTCGCAGTGGTGTGGCAGGGTGCCGGCTTCCCTTCTACTGAAGGCAATGGCTAAGTCGTGATATTCCTTTGGGAGTCTGGTGAGGTCGAGGGTTTCCTCTGTCTCCACAGACTTACGGGGTGAAGTCAGTTGAGGGTGCAGTCAAGTGGGTCCTCAATTCAGCAGTGAATTGGATGACCAGATGAAGTGAGAGTCATGAGTGGAGAGTCAGCGGATGAGAGGAGTGTTGAGTGAGTCGATCAGGAGGAATTGGATGGGCTCGTGGTGCTCCTATGCACAGGTAGTGTGCACACTTTGATCATTCCAGACCCCAAGGGATGTCCTTCAATGGCCATGACATTGAAGGGCTGAGGGACAGCTTCTGTAGGGAGTCCAAGCTGAACACACAGTGTCTGATCTAGGAAGTTGTCTGCTGTGCCAGAATCCACCGGCACCGACAGAGTACGGAGGAGGACAAAGAGTGTGAGATGGGCTCTGGTGCTGGAACGAGGGGCTGGGGAGACCTTGACTGATAGAAAGCCCCCAATTCTACCTGGAGACGCCATTTCCTGAACACAGTGGACATCTGATGCATTGGTGGTTGTCTGCTCCGCAGGAGGTGTGCAATTTGTTTCTCCACCAATGCTCGCGCTCGAGGGGAGTTAGGGGAGCTCTCCCTCACTGGAGGCGTGGTGAAGCCTGAAATGGTTCTGGGAACAGAATTGGGGTTCCATCTTGGGGGGAGGGGGTACATGAGATTACAGAGAGCCAGAGTGATGAGACGTTCGAGGTTGTTGGGTATCCCTAGGTAGACAGCTCATCTTTCAATCACTCTGAGAGGCTGTAGCCAGTGGAGCTTCTGCACTCCAGCTACATTCTGTGGTCCTGAAATCCACAGTGTAATCCAGCATAGAACGTTAGCCTTGACTCAGATCCCTTGCCTCCCATTTCCCAAATGGTCAAAAACCTGATGCACTTCAGCGGTAAAGTGCTCATATTTGTTGCAGGTGATGACTTTATTGCCCCACTTAGCAGTGGCAGAGGCCACAGGTCGCGCAGTCAAAAAAGAGACGTGAAAGGCAATTTTGGACCAGTCAGTGGAACACAAGGACGGCTGGAGCTCGAAGTGGGAGAAGAAGCTGTGGCATTGGGTTGGAGTTCCATTGAATCGTTCAGGCGTGGGAATTCCAGGACTCAGAGGGAGGAGGTTGACAGGTGTGGAGTTGTCGGGCTGATGCAGAGAGTTGGATGAGAGTCACGAGCAGATGGTCAATGGTTTCCCGCTGCTTCTGGATCATGTGGTCACATCAGCAGGTAACTTCCTTTAAGTGAGCATACTCTGCTGGGTCAGTCGATGGTCCACTTGACCCAAAAGCAGAGCAGCGGAAACAATTTATCAGTAAACAATAACTTGCATTATAGACCCCAAAATTACTAACTGGAGTGTCACTTAGCACAATGCTACTAAGCGTTAGAGTTAGAGTTAGAGTTCGTAGTTCAGTTCTGGCATCCTCTGTAAGGAAGTTTGTATGTTCCTTCCTGTGTGTGCATGGGTTTCCTCTGGGTGCTCTGGTTTCCCACCCAGAGTCCAAAGACATAACATTTAGTTGGTTAATTGGTCATTGTAAATTGTCCCGTGATTCAGCTAGTGTTAGGATGGTGGGATGCTGGGCAGTGCAGCTCAAAAGGCCAGAAGGGCCTACTCCTCACTGTATCTGTACATAAAAATAACAAGCCAGGAGGGACCACAAATCAAGAGAGAACAGAAACGAAATACAACAGTCAAGAAGTTGAACTTTAGGCGGGGAGAGTGAACGCGAGGTGCAACTAGTTGTGGCCGGCTGAATCGATGAGTGAGCAGAGACAGTGGATGAGAGCAGGGTTTAAATAGGCTGCAGGTGATGTGTCTGGAATGAGTGGCAGGTGAATCCTGTTAGCTGGGGGAAGACTGGGAGGAGCCTGCACATGCAGGCTGCTCGAGGCAATATTGGAGAATGATGTGGATAATCATTCTCTTCTTTCAATAGTGAACATGGGAGTTGATTGTTTGTTTATTAATTACTTATTTGGATACAGCAAGGAAGAGCCCCTTTTGGCTCTTTGTGACAGGCTGCCCAGCATTCCCTGATGTAATCCTAGCCTGAACATGGGATAAATTTCAATGACCGATTAACCTGTCATCTGATATGTCTTTGAATGGTGGGGAACCTGGAGGAAACACACGTGCTCACGGGGAGAATACACAAACACCTTACAGGCAGCGGTGGGAATTGAACCCAGGTTGTTGGTACTGCAAAGCATTGTGCTAACCACTACACTACCAAACATACCGTTGTTTTATACCCTACCTGACAAGCCAGACAGGAAATTGGTTTAAAATCTCACATGAACTTCTGAGCCTCATAGTCAGTGCCCCTCGTTATTACGCCAGGAATATCAGAATAAATGTTTGGTTCAAGTCTATGCAGTGGGAGGAGCTAAAGATGGTACCAGAGGCTTCTGCGGACCTGGGCAACTACTTCCAGTGCATCCACAGAATAGTTTAAATCTCCTCTTCTCATGTCTTGTTCTGTCTGAGATGTCGAAGTGTTGGGATGGACAGTAGTTTTTGTTGTCTAGACCATGGTCTCTGGGGGTTTTGCTATTGCTCACATGGAAGGTTTGGGCGGGGGGGGGGGGTTGATGCTTGTGCCTTCTTCTCCCACAAGTTCAACTTTACATAATACTGTAGTGGAGTAGGAGACAGGGGGCTATTTGGTATTAAATGGCTGATTGAGTGATGAGAAACACTGAGCCATTCCTGATCTGGACTGGCCACCAGAACCTCATATCCCTACAACAGACCTACCAACTCAACCCATGTCAAGCTCACTGGACCCTCCTCTTTGAAGAGTTCAATTTCACCATCTCCTGCCAGCCTGGTTTCAAGAACACAAAGGTGGACGGTCTGTAGTGACAGTTGACCCAGCTGAAACCGAGGCCAACACTCACCCCATCATTCCTTTCTCTCAGATTCTTGCTCTGGTCATCCGGGACCCTGAGAACCAGATATGCCATGCCCTACTCTGGCCGACAAACCTGACAACCACATATATGTGCCAGTGGCCGAGCCTACTCTGGCCAGTGGGCTAACTCCTCACCCCTCTCTGGCCATCCAAGTACACAATAGATTCTGGATTTTCTGCAATGCCAGTTCTGGTGGCCCACCATGTTCGCAGATGTGCGTCAGTTCATTAGTGTCTGCCCTCAGTGTGCACGGTCCAATTCCAGCAACCAGCGGGACTCCCTGCTCCTGCAGCCCCTACTGGTCCCTCAACACCTGTGGTCCCATAATGCCATGGAATTCTTCGCTGCTTTGCCACCTTCCAATGTGTCCATTGTGATCATGACAGTGATGGACCAGTTCTCTAAGACATCATTTCGATGCCCTCCCCAAGCTTCCGACTGCCACCAAGATAGCGGACCTGGTTCCTCAACATGTACTTCACCTCCACAGCTTCCCTCAGAACATTGTGTCAGCCGGGGCCAACAAATCACCTCCCTCTTCTGGCAAGCTTTCTGCTCCCTCCTCCGCATCTCAGGGAGTTTGTCCTCTGGCTGCCATCCGCAGACCAATGGACAACCAGAAAGAGCCAGGCAGCGAGCGGAGAAGCTTCCGCAATGCTTTGCCACCTCTACTCTTCCACATGGAAGAAGCATCTGCTCTGGGCTGAGCTGTCCCACAATCTACATACCTCCTCTGCCACAGGTAGGTCATCCTTTGAAGTGCTACCAGCCCCCTTTGTTCCCCATGGAGAGCCAACAGTGGAGGTCCTGTCCACCAGGGCCCTGATTCACCGATGCCGGCATGCATGGAAGAGGTGCTGGAGGGCCATCCTAGCCACCCACCTCACCTACTGCCAACGGCATCCAACCAGACTACACAGGCATGGGGAGCTTGTCTGGCTGTCACCCTGAGATATGCTCCTGCGCACTGACTCCCATGAGTCGCGTTGCCACGGACAGGGTGTGCAGTACCTGATTACCGGGAAGAGTACGGCCCAGAGGTCTCGGGTGCCATCCCAGTTACATCTTGGATCCATCGCTCATTGATGCGTTCCACCCTGGATGGCCCTGGGCTATCAGGGGCTGGCTGTAGGAGGATGAGGTGGTCTTCCTGTCAGGCCTGCACGTGCAGGGACTTCTGTGTCCACTCAGCTAATTGGATTTATCTGCCGTTCATTCCAGATTCATCACCTGAAGCCTGTTTAACCCCTGTTCCCATCCACCGTCCTTGTTCGCTCAGCAAACTAGTCAGCCTCAGCCAGTTCCTCGTACCTTTTAATCACCCTGCCTAAAGCTGACCCTGTTCTCTGTTGCGTTTAGTTTCTGTCGCAGGATCGAAATACACTGCAGAGAGTTGTAAACTCAGTCAACTCCATCATGGGCACTATCCTCCCCATTATCCAGAACATCTTCAAGGAGCGATGCCTCAAAATGGTGGCGTCCATCATTAAGGACCTCCATCACCCAGGACGTTGCTCATTGCTAGCATCAGGCAGGAGGTACAGGAGCCAGAAGGCACACAGTCTGATTCAGGAACAGCTTCTTCCCCTCTACCATCCAATTTCCAAATGGACCTTGAGCCCATGAACACTACCTCGCTACTTATTTCTTTTTTACTCTCCTTTTGAGCTACTTATTTAATTTAATTTAAAAATAATATATTAAAAACTGTAATATAAAGTAAGAAGTGTGTATGTATATATATATATAAATATACACACACTCCTTTCTGTAACTTACAGTTTTCAATGTATCGCACTGTACTGCTGCTGCATAACAACAAATTTCACAACATAAGCCGCTGATTCTGATCCTGTCCTCTCTTGTTTAGTGGCCCCACTTGGCTTGTAGTTTTGCAATCTGTTATAAAAGTTATTGTCTATTGTGTAATCATTGCAGCTGCTCTGTGTTTGGGTCAAGCTTCCTCAGCCTTTCCTGGTAGAAGCAGTTCTATTGCCTCAAAGGGCGTGACACAGCTCGTCAAGATGACGCCTGCTTATGATGCTCCTTCTGTCAGCATCTTCGGGATAGATCAGGAAACCAAATATTTCACTTCTTTTATGTTGTTTACATCTTGAATGGGATTCTGGAAATACTGGAGCCTGTGGTTTGCAGTTTGGAGATTGTTTGACTGCTTCAGCCCTCTGCGGTCTCCAGGAAGATTCCAGGAGGCAGAGGCAACGTGAACGAACCTCGCGGTGAGAAGACTGCAGGACGGGGCACAAGCCGATGTGTGGCTCCATTTCAACAAATAAAGTTTCCATTGTTTGCCGATTAAAGCGAGGGGGGAGATGGAAATGCCGAGGCGAGTGCAGAAGGTGAGAGTGGCTGCCTGCCTTTTGATTGCTGGTGGGAATGCTCTGCTGCCGGAGAGTGGAGAACCTGCTGCTGTGCCCAGAGAATGTTGCCCAGGTTTTCTGCACTTTGGATATGGACTTGGACTAGAAACATTGTTTTCCAGTCTTATAATTTTTTATATTCTGTGTTTTTCTCCCAGTCTTTCACACTTTTTTTTGTGCGGGGAGGACGGATTTGGGGGTTGATGATCTGCTGCCGGTCTTTTCTTTCTCGGTTTTGTGGCTATCTGGAGAAGAAGAATTTCAGAGATGCATACTTTGATAATAAATGAACCTTTGAACAGTGTAAATCTGATGTCACCGTGCTTTCCTTCCATATCATAGGCATCAAGCATCCATTTCTCAGCAGTAGTATGTTTAAAGAAGGAATATCTTACTTATCTTCAGAGAAGATGCATTTAACAAAAAAGTTATATGTCACCTTTAATACAGCAAAGTGCTTCATATTGAGTTCTATAAATGTTTTTAAAATTACATTGAGTCTCTCGAGAGAAGAGCAAATGTTTGCTCTAACACTTAGATTGCACAGAGCATCATAGGATGAAAGCAATATGAAGGGACAGTGAGATTTAGACAGGGAATTCCAGAACTTGAAACTCAAGTGGCTGAAAGCAAAGCCACCAGAACTGGAGGGATTATGTGCTCGAACAGGCAAGAGGCCAGAATGGCAGGAGTTCAGAGAATTAGGAAGGTTATAAAAACAGATAAAGTGGTAGTACGAGAAAGAGGTGAATCTGGGGAGCGTTTGAAAACAATGGAAAGCATATTAAAATTGAGGTATTGCTTGTATAAGAACGGTGTCGGTGGGAAAGCCCAGTAGGGAATGGTAATTGGAACAGCACAGTTTCAGATTCTCTCAAGTTTGTGGGAAGTAGGATTAATAAGGCCATCTAAGGCTAGATCAGTTAAGTTCAAAGATTCATTTATTATCAACATACAAATCTGCAATTTGACTCCTCCAGGTAGCTACAAAGCAGAGAAAGAACATGAAAGTTGTTCCGACAGAAAATCAAACCCACATCCCCATACAAAAAGGAACAACATCCTAATCATCAACCCACCCCCAAAGCCCTGTTCCTCTGCACCAAACAGAACAGGAACATCAACCACCCCAAAAAACCCTCCCCAGCACAAAAACCACCAGAACACATCAGAACATCAAGTCCCAAACACCCCCCTCCCAACACAACAAAATGGAAAAGGGGCAGGCATTAAAAAAACAGAAGATAAAAACAGTAAGTCTAAACAAGGCCACAATCTGGAAGCACAGCAGTCCGATCTGTAATTGCAGAACCACAATACCATCCTATGATATCACTGACATTCATCCGGTTATCAATAGAGTGGACTAGAATTACTTATTTACTGCCTGTTACACAACTGCCATTTAGGGCAGCAATGAAGGTCCTCCATCTCTGCCGGTGTTCAGGGCTTCCTTCATTGTCTTCAATCAATAGGTACATTTAATGTCAGAGAAACATATACAGTATACATCCTGAAATTCTTTTCCTTCGCAACCATCCACGAAAACAGAGGAGTGTCCCAAAGAATGAACGACAGTTACATGTTAGAACCCCGAAGCCCCCCCCCCACCTCAGCTCCCCCCTCCCGTGCACTAGCAGCAGCAAAGCAACGACCCCCCGCCCCCACAGGCCAGCGATAAAGCAACGGCACCCCCACACCAAGCCCTCAAGCATGCAGCAATGTATCAACAAAGACACAGACTTGCAGTACCCCAAAGACTACTCATTCACCCAGTATTCGACATACCGCAGGCTCTCTCTCTCTCTCTCTCTCTCTCTCTCTTTCTTCCTAATGAAGGGAAAAGGGGTGTCCCATTTCACAGCGAGAGGGGAGGCGTAACAAACAACTCGCTGACTTACGATGTTAAAAGTCTGGTGCGTCGCTTTTTCCGAGCTCTGCGCCCAGAGAGTCGGCCCCAGGGCTCAGATCTCCAGACCCACAGCCCATGGTAGCTAACCCCCCTGTTCCCGATGTTCTGTGCTCCATGTCAGTAGCTTCCTCTCAATTTTCACTACTGTCAGTCATGCGAGTCCCGGGTGGAGACTCAGGAATACCGTCGCATTCAGATGTAGAGTTGCTGTTCCCGTAACAACTTTGTTTTACCAGTCAGGGTTGATAGCCCTGAGCTGAACTCCCCCCCCCCCCCCCCCACCGATCCTGGAGGACTGATGGACCAATCTTAGTCTGATCTCTACCCTTTGACCTGTTTGTCATGGGTGACCCAGAATAAAGAAGCTCTCCAGCTCATTGAGGCATGGAAACCTCCAAACCATGACAAGGTTGTGGTCCTCATGGAGGGATTAGGGTTTCTGCAGCAGAAAACCTGAAATGCGACATATTCGGACAATTATGAAAGTAGAAGTAGAAAAAATTATGCATGGATATGTCTAAAGTTTGACTTAGAATGAAAATTGCTGTCAGAGTTTTTGACAGTCTGGTTCAGCTTCAGGCATTTGCCAGAAAGAGGAAGTGTCATGGTCAGGGGATGCTATTTGTCACAGAGACTGAAGTTGGTACCTGCAGTTTTCTGGAAGTTTTGTTGGAGGAAATATTTTCTCAGAATACTGAATGTCAGATAAACAGTTTCTATAGAGCAGGGGGTCCCGACCTGCCATCAATAGACCCCTTGTTTAATGGTATTATTGGTCCATGGCATAAAAATGGTTGGGAACCCTTGACCTAGGAGGAATGAAGGGTTTAAAGTGCTGAGTATTGTCATCATACAGAGGTATGACACTGCAATGTCATGTCCTATCTTGTGATATTGATGGTAATCCTCTACTTAATGAAGCTCTTTTACTGGGGCAGCATGGTCAGCATAATGCTTTACAGTACAGGTGAACTGGGTTCAATTCCCACCACTGCCAGTAAGGAGTTTGTACGTTCTCCCCACGACCATGTGGGTTTCCTCCGGGTGCTCTGGTTTCCTCCTACAGTCCAAAAACATACCGGTTTGGAGGTTATTTGGTCATTGCAAATTGTCCTGTGGTTACGGGTTGTTGAGTGGCGCGGTTTCAAAGGTCTGAAGGGCCTGTTCCGTGCAATAGCTCAATAAGTCAAGTTTATTGTCCCTTCGGCCATAGACTGCTGATACAGTACACAGTAAAAATGAAACGACGTTCCTCCAGGACCCTGGTGCTACATGAAACAACACAAAACTACACTAGACTATGTGAGACAGCACAAGGCTACACTAGACTACATAAAACAACATAAAAAACTGCATTAGACTACAGGACTACAAAGTGCACAAAACAGTGCAGGGCAGTACAATAATTATATAAACAAGACAATAGGCACCAAAGAGGACAAATTACAATATATTAATAAATGATGTGGATGTCGGTCTGGATTCTGAGTATTGAGGAGTCTGATGGCTTGGGGGAATAAACAAACCTAGACTAGAATATTAGTTCTTTTTCTGAGCAAGGATATCTTCTCACTAGCTCCTAACGTCATTCTCTATTAGTGCACCTTCTCCTTTCCAAAACATCAGAATCAGGATTCGTATCACTGGCACATGCTGTGAAATTTGTTAACTTTGCGGCAGCAGTACAATGCAATACAAGATAATAGAGAGAACAAGAAAACTGTGTATTATGGTAATTATATTAAACAGTCAAATAAATAGCACAAAAAATCAGAAATTTTAAAAAAAAGGTAGTGAGGTAGTGTTCATGGGTTCAATGTCCATACAGAAATCAGATGGCAGAGGGGAAGAAGCTGTTCCTGAATCACTGAGTGTGTGCCTTCAGGCTCCTGTACCTCCTTCCTGATGGTAGCACTGAAAAGAGGGCATGTCCTTAACGATAGATACCACCTTTTTGAGGCATCACTCCTTGGAGATGTCTTGGATACCACGGAGGCTAATGCCCATGTTGGAGCTGACTAATTTTACAAGGATATTGATACATTCTGTTCCATTCCAAGTTGCCTTGTAATCAATTCTCTACAATGATTTGTAAATTATAAGCATTTTTGTTATTTGTGCTACCATTAATGTCTTATGAATACTTAGTGCTTTCAGATAAAGAAGCCTTTAATTTTAACACTTTATACAAGGCTGTACTCTTACCATTCCCTTCCTGTCACACTTTGTTGAAGGTTAACCATCTCACCAAAACTGCACTGTTATGTCTGTTGGCTTTAAATTTTTTGATTTTGAGGGAGAGGGAGAGAGAGAAAAAGGGAAAGTGAAAGCAAAAGGGGGAAAGAAGATACAAGAAGAGAGGAAACCAGAGATAGAGCAAGTGAGATAGGTCAGAGAAAAGGTGCACAGAAAGATCAAGGGAGAGTGTGAGGGAATAATTTGAGCTAGGGAGAGAGACCGAGTGAAGGGCCTGTGTGAGAAAGTAAGCTAGGAGACTAGTGAGTGAGAGGAGAGTAGTCATGTCAGAGAGAAAAGGCGTGGGAGAAAGCAAGAGGAACTGGAGGTAGGAAACCAAAACCTTGGCCAAGCGGAGGCCTGGGTGGTACTAAACTCCTTATGAACAATTCAAAGACAAGGAGATATAACAAAACTGGAGTTAGATGTGTAATCAGGGAATTTGAGAAACCCTCTGTTTTATTTATTGAGATATGGCGTGGAATGGGCCCGTCCGACCCTTCAGGCCACGCCACCGAGCAGCCCCCAATTTAATCATGGGACAATTTACTAAGACCAATCAACCTACCAAATGGTACGTCTTTGGACCGTGGGAGAAAACCGGAGCACCCGGAGGAAACCCACACAGTCACCAGGAAAGTGTACAAACTCTTTACAGGCAGCGGCGGGAATTGAACCCCGGTCGCTGGTACAGTAAAGCATTGTGCTGACCACTACACGACTGTGCCACCCCTAACACACAAAGAAAGGTAGAAACTGGAAATTATTTTCACTGAAGGCTATGATACTTATAGATACTGAGCTTGACATCCTTTGCATCAGATCTTTCTGGTCTGTGCGTTCCAGTATCTGAATAAAAAATACATTTCTTAGAGGCTGCTGAGTGCTATTATTTATCTTACTTTAAACTAGAATCATGGAATCATTATGGCACAAAACAAGCCAATCAGCCCATTGAGTACATGCTGGCTTATTGAAGACCAGTCTACTTTTTCCCTATGCAACACACACAAAATGACTCAGGAGGTCAGGCAGCATCTACATAAATAAATAAGCAGTTGACACTTTGGGTCGAGACCCTTCTTCAGGACTGAGAAGGAAGGGAAAAGATGCCAGAATAAGTCCTTTATTCTTCATTCTCTGTCCATCTCGTCCTTTCTGCCTCATGTTTATCTCATATCGCCTTAAGTCCCATCTGTACGTCCATTCTAAATGAATTCTTTCTATGGTGAACGGCAGAGACAGGAATTTAAAAGACTGCATTAACGTGTCACAAGAAGGAAATCTCCTCCAAACTGATGAATAACAGAAAATCACTGAGGCTGCTGGAAACTGCACAAGATTTGGAGGAACCACTGTTTTATGAGAGTTTTAAACCACCCAAGAAACAACAGGCCAAATTCAAATGGCACATCCATTTAGGGTTTTTTTTTTGGCATTTTGATGCTCTTTTCTTCATTAGAAATGTTTAGGGTTGCTCCCCAACAACAACTTATCCTTAGAATCATAGGCTGATACAGCACAGGAAGTTGTAAGGCACTCAAAAGAGTTACAGCGAGGTAGAGTACAGTAAGGTAAGGTACTGAGGTGGCAGCCAGAGTCCTGGACCACGGAGATATCTGTAGAAATTTTAAAAAATCTGGCCTGAGTAATAGTCACCGTGAAACTGCTTGATTCCGCTCCTTCAAACTGCGAGAAGTAGAGTGGTGGTAGAGATGAAAGAGAAGGTCGGAGAGTTGTGAAGAAAACAGCCCATCATGAATCACAAAAAGGGGAAGGGAGCACACACTCAGTGGCAACTTTATTAGCTACAGGGGTGGAATCCCCGTGTGGTCTTCTGCTGCTGAAGCGCATCCACTTCAAGGTCTGACATGTTCTGTGTTCAGAGATGCTCTTCTGCACACCACTGTTGTAACGTGTGGTTATTGGAGTTAGTGATGTTTTCAGTCAGCTTGAACCAGTCTAGCCTCTCTCATTAACGAGACGTTTTTGCCCACAGAACTGCATGGGAGAGATCATTGACAATGCTAAGAGCCCTGCGTATACAGAGGTCCTGGTAAGTATCTAGGATGAGTGGAAGAGAGATCTCGATGATTCCCTCAGCAGCCTGTGTATGCGGAGCTCCTGGTTAGTTTCTCAGATGGGTGGTAGAGAGACCCCGATGATTCCCTCAGCAGTCCTCACAAGCTTTTGTAGGGTCCTTCAGTCAAATGACTTGTAATTCCCGTACTAGATGGTGATGCATCTAGTCAGGAACCTCTCACTGGTGCTCCTGAACAAAAATATTTAGAATAGAGTGAGGGGGACAAGGATACGTAGTCCAGGGCTCTATCACCTATGCGTAAAGAGAAAGCCACAGTTTAGGAAAAGCAAGACGTCATATTGAAACTCATGTAGAAACTCTTGTCAACTGAGTAGATGTGACTGAGACAGAGAGCTGACATAATGGATTCTTTTAGGAGCCAGGGTAGGAGACTGGGGATTATAATAGATAATTGTTACTAACCCATCTTTTTAAGATTGAGGCACAAATCCAGAGAAAGAGAGTTATTGATAGATCACAAGAAGGTGAGAGCATAGTTGAAATTTGAAGCAAAAATAATGACAATTTTAAGTTCCATATGAGTGGGGGGAGCACCATAGACACATTCATCAAAATACCGGAAAGAGTCAAGGGAAAGGTTTGAGTAAGAATAGAGGCTTCTTTGCCTCCACCATCCAATTTATGAATGGACATTGAACTCATGAACACCACCTCCTTACTTTCTTAATTTACAGTAATTCGGGTTTTTTTTTTCTCTATTATGATGTATTGCATTGTACTGCTGCCACAAAGTTAATACCTACATTTCAGGACATATGCAAGTGATATTAAACTTGATTCTGACTTTGATTCTAAGACCGCAATAGCAGCTCTTCAGTTGTGCTGCATTGAACCATAAATAAGGGTTGAATGATTCTTTGCAGTCTTCAGTGAGATGGTACAAACTGTGGTAAT
Source organism: Hemitrygon akajei (assembly GCF_048418815.1). NCBI lineage: Eukaryota > Metazoa > Chordata > Chondrichthyes > Myliobatiformes > Dasyatidae > Hemitrygon > Hemitrygon akajei. The sequence continues at coordinate 80,884,832 of NC_133139.1, forward strand.
GTGTTGTCTGCTCTTGCTGGAGGAGCAGGTAGTGGAGTATGGGGTGGGTGGGTAGGTGGCTGAGGTGGGTGGAAGAACTGTTAGAAAAGTTTTGGACTACTGCAAGAGACAGATGAAGACAAGTGAGAAAGAAACAGAAAGATACAGAGAGTGGAAATAATTTCACATGGAGTCATAAACAAGATGAGACATTTTCAGGAACCATGGAAAAGAGGAGAGGAAGGGATTAGTCACTACAGAGAGGGGTGTCTGGAAGAGTTAAATGAAAATGGTGTTGCTCAAAGCTGGAAAATGATATAAGAAGTGAAAATGAAGTGTCTGAGTGCGCAGGCACAATTCTGTTCCAACAACACACATGATCTGACTGAAAACCAGAACTGGAAAATCAGCAGCACATTACTGAAACAGCATGAAGTGATCAGAACTCTGGGCAGTAAACAAAGTCCATTCCCACGAGTTACCACCTCAATAACCATGAAGCGAATGTGACATTGGCATGCAAAAGCAAGCAGGGATCAATTTGTCAGGAACTCGGGGAAAAAGTGGGAAGATCAGGGAGCCGAGCAGCAGGAGAACTTGACCAATCTCCAATGTGTGATTTATCAAAGCGTTTACCGAAATAAAAAAAAGTTCACTTCTGCTTCTGTTGAGTTTTTATTGGTGTTGAACAATTAAAATGCTACAGATAACTTTTATGGAGTCTGAATATACGGGCTTGTGGATAAATTAATGCAAATTTCAGAAATGTTCGGTTGGTAGAGCCAGTGTGTACCCGCACTAGCAGCGCCCATGTCTGTGCTGCGCCGGTATAACATATCCGAGTAGCTCTTACTGTTCAGGAGCTATAATCGGTCTTGGCATTTCTGAAAGAGAAAACTCTCTCCTCCTGGTGCAGATGTCAGTTCAGACATACGTGTGGTCGTTTCTCAGAATAATTAACGTGGCCACAATCCAATGCTCACATATTAACAGCGATTATATGGACACTGTGTCACTGCTGCAATGTGGAACCAACGTCTGGACTTTTCTCACCAGACCCAACTTCCTCTCCGCCCCCACCCTCTACTCCCTTTGGCGCTTGCTCTGAGAATGAAAATGCTCACCCAATTCTCTTAATTCTGTAGTTTCAAAATCCCGAGCATCAAACCACCAGCACCTTATTGGACTACTACTCATTAATTCAACCACAAACTCTCTAGGACCTTTGACAGTGAGTCACCAGGCAACTACAGTTGAGCCCATTCCAGGCATATGCTGAAAATCCAAAATAAAAATGGAAAATCACAGAGAAACTCCACAGGTCAGGCAGTGCCTGTGATACAAGAAACTAAAATAAATTTTCATCTGATGGCGTATCACTGACCTAAGATGTCATCACTTTGTCTCTCTACCAATGCTGCTTGATCTGCTGAGTACTTTCTATTTTTGAGTCAAATATTATTATTTCTTCAGATTCAACCTGCCCCTTCATTTCCTCAATAGGGTTCAAGAGGTCTGCGAGGCATCTCGTATAATGGGTGCAATGTCAGCTGGCTACACCACATAAGATGTGGTAGGTGGCAGAACACAACAGCCTAGTAACTAGCACGACACTCTACAGTACAGGCAACCCAGGTTCAATTCCCACTGCTGCCTGTACGTTCTCCCCGTGACCACGTGGGTTTCCTCCTGGTGCTCTGGTTTCCTCCAACATTCCAAAAGTGTACCAGCTGGTAGGTTAATTGGTCATTTTAAATTGTCCCGTGATTAGGCGAGGATTAACTGGGGGATTGCCGGGCAGCACGGCTTGAAGGACTAGAAGAGCTACAGCTCAATAAATAAATAATTCTGTTAAAATTAATATTAGTTCAGGGGCATTCTGGAATACAAAGATAACATTGCTTTTGCAATGTCTTCTCATAATCCTCCCTCCCCTGCTTCCTCTGCCTTCACAACATCATGTTTCCCAAACCTTAGCTCCAAACATCTTTCACACGTTTCCTTCTTATTCTCCCTCTTTCCTGTCTGTCCATGTAAACAGCATCCCTGATCCATCAACACTGTTCCCACCAAACTAATTATCCGATTCACTCGACACCACATAGACACCTTTCTGTTGCTGTTGGTTAGGCAAATCGCATGGATAGAGACTGGCAGGTACAATGTCGTGGGCATCATTGAGTCATAGCTGAAAGACGGTTACAGTTGCGAGTTTAACGTCCAAGGATACACAATGTGTCAGAAGGAAAGGCAGGTAGGCAGAAGGGATGGGTTGGTAAAAAATGAAATCAAATCCTTAGACAGAGGAGACATAGAATCGGAAGATGTAGAATCCTTGTGGGTAGAGTTAAGAAACTACAAGGGCAAAATCTCTGAAGGGAGTTATATACAGGCCTCCAAACAGTAGCCTGGATGTGGGATATAAGTTACAAGGGGAGATAGAAAAGGCATTTCAAAAGGGCAATGTTGCTATAGTCATGGGGGATTTCACTATGCAGGTAGATTAGGCAAATCAGGTTGGTGCTGGATATCAAGAGAGGGAATTTGTAGAATGGCTATGAGATGGCTTTTTAAATCATCTGGCAGTTGAGCCCACTAGGGGAAAGGCAATTCTGGATTGAATGTTGTGTAATGAGCCAGATTTAATTAGGGAGCTTAAGGTAAATGAACTCTCAGCAGGGAGTGATCATAATATGATATAATTCACCCCTGCAGTTTGAAAGGGAGAAGATAAAGTCATAAATATCAGTATTACAGCAGTTGTTCCTTTCCACACGTTGGGCACAAGCTTCCCATTTCTTTTTATCATTCGTCTGCTTTTTACTAAGTTGCTAGCTCGACACTCAACCCAGCACGAATGGAAAGCGTGCAAGGAGCTGGCTGGATTCAAACCCACGACCACTCACCTTGAAGTCTGGTGCGGCACCACACAACCAGCCGGAATGTTGCAGTGGAGTAAAGGGAATTACAAAGGCATGAGAGAGGAGCTGGCTAAAGTTGATTGGAAGGGGACATTAACAGGGATGACACCAGAACAGCAATCGCTAGACTTTCTGGAGGCAACTCAAGAGGGTGCAGGTTAGATACACCCCAAAGGTGCAATAGTATTCTAAAGAGAGGATGAGACAGCTGTGGCTGATAAGGGAACCCAAAGACAGCATAAAAGCAAAAATTAGTGGGAAGTTAGAGGATTGGAAAGCTTTTAAAGACCAACAGAAGGCAAATAAAAAGCCATAAGGAGAGAAGGGATGAAATATGAAGGTAATATAAAAGAGTATACCAAAAGTTCTTTCAGATATATAAAGAGTAAAAGAGAGGCAAGAGTGGATCTCGGACAGTTGAAAAATGACCCTGGAGAGGTAGTAACAAGGAACACAGAAATGGCAAATGAACGAATAAGTATTTTGGACCAGGCTCACTGTGGAAGACACAAGGCATGCCAGGAATTTAAGAGTGTCAGGGGCAGATGTGAGTGTAGTTGTATTACTAAGGAGAAGGCTGGGGAAGCTGAAATGTCTGAAGGTTGGTAAGTCACCTAGACCAGATGGACAACACCCCAGATTTCTGAAGGAGGTAGCCTTGTGGAAGCATCTGTAATGATCTTTCAAGAATCACTGGATTCTATAATGGTTCCAGAGGACTGGAAAATTGCAAACATTACTCCACACTTTAAGATTGGGGGGAGGAAGAAGAAAGAAAATTACAGGCCAGTTAGCCTGACTTCGGTGGTTGGGAAGATGTTTGAATCCATAATCAAGGATGGGGTTTTGGGGTACTTGGAGGTACATGACAAAATAGGCCAAAGTCGTCATGCTTTTCTAAAGGGAAATTTTGCCCGACGAATCTATTGGAATTCTTTGAGGAAATAACAGACAGGATAGACAAGGGAGAGTCGTTGGATGTTGTTTATTTGGATTTTCAGAAGACCTTTGACAAGGTGCCACACGTGAAGCTAATTAGCAAGAGCCCTTGGTATTACAGGAAAGATATAGCATGGATAGAACATTGGCCGACTGGCAGGAGGCAGAGTGGGAATAAATGAAGCCGTGCCAGTAGCTAGTGATGTTCCACAGGAGTTGGCATTGGGACTGCTTCTGTTCATGTTTTTTATTTGCTTATTTATCTTATTACGATACAGCATGGAATTGGCTCTTCTGCCCCTTCGAGTCGCACCACCCAGCAACCCCTGATTTAATCCTAGCCTAAATCAGAGGACAATATATAATGATTAATTAACCTACCGACTAGTACGTCATTGGACTGTGGGAGAAAATCAGAGCACCCAGAGGAAAGCCATATGGCCATGGGGAGAATGTACTAACTCCTTACAGGCAGCAGCAGGAATTGAACCCAGGTCGCCGGTACTGTAAAGCTTTGGGCTAACCATGTCACTACCATACCACCTTTGAGTTAGGACCGCTTCTTTTTATGTTATATGTCAATGATTTGGAAGATGGAATTAACAGCTTAGTGGCCAAGTTTGCAGATGATACGAAGATAGGTGGAGGAGCAGATGGTGTCGAGGAAGCAGAGAGTCTGCAGAAGAACTTAGATTGCGAAAATGGGAGAAGAAGTGGCAGATGGAACATAGTGTGGGGAAGTGTGTGGACATGTATGTATCCCAGAAGGAATAAAGATATAAACCTAAATGGGAAGAAGATTCAAAAATCAGAAGTACAGAGGGACTTGGGAGTCCTTGTGCAGGGTTGTCTAAAGGTTAACTTGCAGGTTGAGTCTGTGGTATCAAAGGCAAATGTAATATTTGTGTTCATTTTGTGAGGACTAGACTATACGAGCAAAATTATAATACTATAGTTTCATAAGGCATTGTTCAGAATCTCATGAGCAGTTTTTCTAAGAAAAGATGTGCAGGCATTGGAGAGTCCAGAGGATGGTCACAAAAATGATTCTGGGAATGAAATGGTTAGTTTATGAAAAGCGCTTGATAGCTCCAGGCCTGTATTCACTGGAATTTAGAATAATGAGGAGGGATCGCATTGAAACATATCAAATATTTAAAGACCTAGGTAGAGTATTACCGGAAAGGATGTTTCCTGTATTGGGTGAATCTAGGACCGGAAGGCACAGGGGACGTCCGTTTAGAAGAGAGATGAAAAGGAATTTCTTTAGCCAGAGGGTGATGAATTTGTGGAATTCATTGCCGTAGACAGCTGTGGTGGTCAAGTCATTGAGTACACGTAAAGCGGAGGTTGATAGGTTCTTGTTTAGTCAGGGTGTCAATGGTTATGGGGAGAAGGAAGGAGAATGGGGTTGAGAGTGTTAATAAATCATTCACGATGGAACAGCAGAACAGACTCGATGGGCCAAATGGCCTAATTCTGCTCCTATTTACTATATTCTTATGGTCTTATAAATGCAATCCTTTATCACAGTATTGCATATGAATCCTTATACTCCTTATATGGTATAAACTATATTTAACCTATGGGTACTATACATTTCCAAACAAGTTATTTTTATTGTATATCTGTGTCATAATCTGATATGATTACTCAATTGTACATATTTAGTAAACTATATCCACTGTAAGAATATTTACTGTAATGACATAAAAAAAAACAGCCCAACTTATGTATGTAGAAAGGTCATGTTTATGCAATCCCTTTTTTTTGGAACATAGGGACTTCCCAAATGTTAGTCTTCCCTTTCATTTCCATAGGCTCACCAACTTTCTACTTCTACATTACGGGCTTATTCATGCTAGTCAATAGCTGTTCACAGCTCAGCAATTCTCAGATGTTTGTGCCTTGTCCAGCTTGTCCAAGATGAGACTCCAGACCCAGCAAAGTGGTTGATCCCTGACCAAGGTCTCAGGTCTCAGGCACAACTGAAGTTTGCAGCCAGAGTCCAGGTGGCCGCTGCTGCCCAGATGCTACATAACCATGCATGCCATTTGGGAACTTTAGAGTTTACTGACTTGGGGCCGCTTATTTTCAACCCACAGACTGTGGGGGAAATACTTTCACAACATGTATCTTGGCAAACTCCATAAAAATCTTGGAAGTAAAGAGAAGCTAATCTTAACGTGGAAACAGAAAATGCTGGAATTGATCAGTGGCTCAGATAACATTTGTGGTAAGAGAAGTTGTTAAAATTTCAAGCTGAAGTCCCTTCATGAAAGTGAAGTCTTTGACCTGAAACACAATTTCTCTTTCTAAAAATACTCTCTAACCTGTTAAACATTTCCTGCTATATCTGGGTTTATACTTCCCTCAGAAATGTGCACCTACCACTGAGAGCACTACCCAATCTGCTCAATCCTTCCTCATAAGGCAATCCTCTTTAGCAAGAATCGGTCTAGTACACTGCATTACTTCCAAGACCTCTGTCTGTCCTTCAAAGGGGTTAGGGTTAGGGTTAGGGTTAGGGTCCTTCAAAGGGGACACTACTGCATGCACTATAGCAGATATGATCTCATCGAATCTCTATAGATAGATGGGTAGAGATCTCCCAAAGGAAATTACAGTGTCACTGTAGCATTACAAGTGCACAGATATAAATATTAGAAGAGAAGTACAAAGAATAAAAAATAAGTTACCACTAACAGTGAATAGGAGGAGAAGGGGTGATCATTTCCCCGGCTATGGGTTGACTCATTATCGAGCCTGATGGCTGAGGGTAAGAATGACCTCACACAGCACTCTTTGGAGCAGCACAGTTCTCTTGGTCTATTACCATAGTGGGTAATGTCAGGAATGGACAGGAGGAGGAGTATAGGAAACTGATACAGGACTTTGTGATATGGTGCAACTCAAACTACCTGCGTCTCAATATCACCAAGACCAAGGAGATGGTGGTGGACTTTAGGAGATCTAGGCCTCATATGGAGCCAGTGATCATTAATGGAGAATGTGTGGAGCAGGTTAAGACCTACAAGTATCTGGGAGTACAGTTAGACGAGAAGCTAGACTGGACTGCCAACACAGATGCCTTGTGCAGGAAGGCACAGAGTCGACTGTACTTCCTAAGAAGGTTGGCGTCATTCAATGTCTGTAGTGAGATGCTGAAGATGTTCTACAGGTCAGTTGTGGAGAGCGCCCTCTTCTTTGTGGTGGCGTGTTGGGGAGGAAGCATTAAGAAGAGGGACGCCTCACGTCTTAATAAGCTGGTAAGGAAGACGGGCTCTGTCGTGGGCAAAGTACTGGAGAGTTTAACATCGGTAGCTGAGCGAAGGGCGCTGAGTAGGCTACGGTCAATTATGGATAACTCTGAACATCCTCTACATAGCACCATCCGGAGACAGAGAAGCAGTTTCAGCGACAGGTTACTATCGATGCAATGCTCCTCAGACAGGATGAAGAGGTCAATACTCCCCAATGCCATTAGGCTTTACAATTCTACCGCCAGGACTTAAGAACTTTTTAAAAGCTATTATTAATGCTTTTTGAGATAGTGATTTAGATGCATATCATATTTTTTTACTGAGTTAAGTATTGTATGTAATTAGTTTTGCTACAACAAGTGTATGGGACATTGGAAAAAAGTTGAATTTCCCCATGGGGATGAATAAAGTATCTATCTATCTATCTATCTACCTACTAGAAGTGGTCCACTGATCAGCCAAGGTGGCATGCAGAGGGTGAGAAACATTGTCCAGAATTACCAGGATTTTCCGGAGGGTCCTTTGTTCTAGCACAGCCTCAGTGTGTTCAGTTTGACTCCTGTAACAGAGCCAGCCTTTCTAATCAGCTTATTGAGCCTGTTGGCATCACCCATGTTGATGCCATTGTCCCAGCACACCACCGCATAGGAGATTGTGCTGACGACGACAGACTGGTGGAACATGTGAAGGAGAGGCCTGCGTACTCCAAAGGTCCTCAGCCTTCTTAGGAAATAGAGGTGACTCTGGCCCTTCTTATACACAGCCTCTGTGTTGGTGTTCCACTCAAGTCTGCCATCCAGGTGCACCCCCAGGTACTTGTAGGTCCTCACCACATCCACATCCTCACCATCAATAGTAACTGGGAGCAGTGCAGGCTTAGTCTTCCTGAAGTCCATCACCATCTCCTTTGTCTTACTAATGTTGAGCTGCAGATGATTCAGCTTGCATCATCTGACCAAGTCTTCCACCAGGGCCCTCTGTTCATCCTCCCATCCTCCTTTTACACACCCAACTATTGCTGAGTCATCAGAGAATTTCTGCGAATGACAAGACTCAGTGTTATATCTAAAATCCAAGGTATACAGGGTAAACAGGAAGGGAGCCAATACAGTCCCCTGTGGGGCCCCAGTGCTGCTTATAGCCAAGTCTGACACACAGCCCTGAAGTTACACAAACTGTGGTCTGCCAGTCAGATAGCCCATTATCCAGAATACAATGGAAGTGCCATCCTACATTGAATGGAGCTTTCCCCCCAGCAATGGAGGCTGTATGTGTGGTAAACTATGTATACCTGTCTGGACACGCCCCTCTGCTGTCTGCTCCTGTGGCTCCTTCCACAGACCCCGGTATAAAGGCGATTGGGGCACTGCTCCTCCCTCAGTCTCCAACATGTCATGCTCCCTTTTTGCTGCTAATAAAAGCCTATCGTTCACTTCCCGTCTCCGAGAGTTATTGATGGTGCATCAATTTTATTAGCAGCAATTTTAAAACATGGAGAGCATTTTACGACCAGACAGATTGGATCTCGACCCTCAATCCCAGGAAGCCAGCGACGCTTTCGAACTCTGGCTAGCATGCTTTGAATCATACCTGGAGGAGATTCATGTGACTGACCCTGCCACGATGCGCAGGGTTCTCCTCTCCAGAGTCAGTGCAAGGGTCTACTCCATGAGCAGAGACCAAACGGACTACCAGGTGCAATAGATGCCCTCAAAAGACAATACCGGCGGCCGGTGAACACCATCTACACAAAACATCGCTTAGCGACACAGCAGCAGCGGGCCGGAGAGTCAAGCGCTGAGTTTGTCCGAGCCCGACAGACACTCGTGCGGGCCTGCGACTGCAGGGGACTGACGGCGGAACAGCATGCGGAGCTGCTAGTAAGAGACGCCTTCGTTACGGGGATCAGGTCAGTGTACGTGCGCCAGCGGCTGCTGGAACACGCCATCTTACTTTACATTCAACGATCGAGCTGGCCGACACGCTGGAGGCTGCTCTGCACAACGCTGACGCTGTCCAGGCACGCAATCTCCCACCGGCCTCATGGATGCTGCCGACCCCGCAACCCGCCAGTGAATCGACCTCGGCTGCTGCCCGTCACGAGTCCATGAAGTCCCCGCAACCCGCCGGCGAGTCGACCATGGCTGCTGCCAGTCGCAAGTCCGCACAGTGTTACTTCTGCGGACTCGAAAAGCACCCCCGAAAACGCTGCCCGGCCTGAGAAGCTACCTGCTCCAGCTGCGGTAAGAAGGGCCACTTCACCAAGGCCTGTACGTCCAAACCGCGAGCGGGGTTGAGCAGCGCCGCGTGTGAGGCATAGGGGTCGCCATCTTGGTCGTCACCATCTTGCCTGCCCGCCGTGTGCGGGGCATGGGGGTGGCCATCGTTGTCGGCGCCAACACACCCCGCCTCCGACCCACAGGTGCTTACCGGGCACCAAGACAGCGATTCAACTCTGGCCTCCGTGACCCTCGACCAAAGTGCTCCACACCAGCTCACAAGATCAATGATGGACATCCTGGTGGAGGGGCACAGGACTAGCTGCCTGTTTGACACGGGCAGCACTAAGAGTTTTATTCACCCGGACACGGTGCAACACTGCGGACTGGTGACACGGCCGGTAAGCCAGAAGGTCACCATGGCTTCTGGATCACATTCCACAGACATCCGGCGGGGGGTTGTGTAGCGACATTGGTGGTGCAGGGCACAGAATGTCGGGACTTTGCGCTACTGGTCATGCCTCAACTGTGTGCCCCTGTGCTATTGGGGCTCGACTTCCAGAGCCACCTGAAAAATGTGACAATGGAGTATGACGGGCCCCACCCACCAATCACTGTCAGAAATCCTCAGTTCTGTGGGACTTCGTCATATACCCCGCTACTGACCACACACACACACCAACCCGCGCATCCCACCCAACACCGTGCTGACAGCTGCACTACGGACACCACTTGCAGCCTCTCCACCCTCAAGATCCCTCCCCCACCGCTGTTCGCCAACCTGACCCCTGACTGTAAACCTGTGGCAACTAAAAGCAGGAGGTACAGCGCGGGGAACCGGGCCTTCATTAAGTCGGAGGTGCAGCGGCTACTCAGGGAGAGAACATTGAGCCAAGCACAAGTCCTTGGAGGGCCCAGGTGGTCGTTGTTCGGACTGGGCAGAAAGATAGGATGGTCGTGGACTATAGCCAGACCATCAATAGCTTCACGCAGCTTGACGCGTACTCCCTACCCCGCATCGCAGATATGGTCAACCAGATAGCTCAGTACAAGGTGTACTCGACCATAGACCTGAAATCCGCTTACCATCAGCTCCCCATCCGCCCAGAGGACCGCCCCTGCACCGCCTTCGAGGCGGGCGGCAGGCTCTATCACTTCCTGCGCGTCCCCTTCGGTGTCACGAATGGTGTCTCTGTCTTCCAGAGGGAAATGGACCGGTTGGTGGACCAGTGCCAACTGAAGGCCATGTTCCCATATCTGGATAACATCACTATCTACGGTCACGACTGGCAGGATCACAACATTAACCTCCAATGATTTTTCCAAGTGGCCAAAGCTCTTAACCTTACCTCTAACAGGGACAAGTGTGTGTTTGGAACCACCCGACTTGCTATCCTTGGGTATGTCGTGGAGAACGGGGTCATTGGCCCTGACCCCGAACATATGCGCCCCCTGTTGGAACTCCCTCTTCCCACCACCCTCAGAGCCCTCAAACGGTGCCTGGGCTTCTTTTCCTATTACGCCCAATGGGTCCCTCACTACACAGACAAGGCCCGCCCCCTGATCAAGTCCACCGCATTTCCCCTCTCAGCCGAGGCCCACGCGGCCTTCAGCTGCATTAAAGGGGACATTGCCAAAGCAACAATGCATGCGGTGGACGAGACCATTCTCTTCCAAGTAGAGAGTGACGCCTCCGATTTCGCGCTTGCTGCTACTCTCAATCAGGCAGGAAGGCCGGTAGCATTCTTCTCTCGTACCCTTCAAGGCCCTGAAATTCGGCACACCGCGGTGGAGAAAGAAGCCCAGGCCATAGTGGAAGCTATTAGGCACTGGAGGCACTATCTCGCCGGCAAAAAGTTCACCTTGCTGACCAACCAGCGCTCAGTTGCATTCATGTTTAGCAACCAACAGTGGGGCAAAATCAAAAATGATAAAATTTTGAGGTGGCGAATAGAACTCGCCACCTACAACTATGACATCCTGTACTGGCCTGGAAGGCTCAATGAGCCCCCTGATGCCCTATCACGGGGAGCGTGTGCCAGTGCACAGCTCGACTGGCTATACGCCCTCCATGCAGATCTTTGCCACCCGGGGATCACCCAGCTTTACCATTTCGTGAAAGCCCGGAACCTGCCGTACTCCCTGGAGGACATCAGGACAATGACCAGGGACTGCCAAGTCTGCGCTGAGTGCAAACCGCACTTCTACCGTCCTGAAAAGGCACAACTTATCAAGGCCACCTGCCCCTTTGAGCGACTGAGTGTCGACTTTAAGGGCCCCCTTCCCTCCACCGACCGCATTGTGTACTTTCTCAACATAATCGACAAGAACTCGCGGTTCCCCTTTGCCATCCCCTGCCCCGATACCACTGCCACGTCCGTCATAAAAGCCCTGCGTCAGCTCTTCACTCTGTTCGGATATCCCTGCTATATCCACAGTGATAGAGGGTCCTCCTTTATGAGTGATGAGCTGCGCCAGTACCTGCTGGCTAGGGGTATTGCTACTAGTAGGACCACGAGCTATAATCCCTGGGGAAATGGACAGGTGGAGAGGGAGAATGTCACTGTGTGGAAGGCCACACTCTTAGCCCTTAAGTCAAAGGGATTGCCGGTCTCTCGCTGGCAGGAGGTCCTCCCCAAGGCACTCCACTCCATCCGCTCCCTGTTGTGTACGTCCACCAATGCCACCCCTCATGAGTGACTCTTTTCTTTTCCCAGGAAGTCTGCCACTGGGATCACCCTACCGGCTTGGCTGACGTCCCCAGGGCCAGTGCTGCTCAGGAAACATGCGAGGAGCAATAAATACTCCCCGATGGTCGAGAGGGTTCACCTACTTCATGCAAACCCCCAGTATGCCTACGTGGTCTTACCTGATGGGCGGGAGGACACGGTCTCCATCTGCGACCTGGCGCCCGCAGGAGAACCAGACCCCTACCCCGAACACTCCACGGTGACTATGAACCCCGTACCCACCGATGTATATACCCACGAGACACCACACACACCAAGCCCTACACAGACTCCTCATGACACTCCCATACCGGGCGCCACGCACACGCATGAGGGATTACTGATGCCTAACAGGCTGGCACCTCAAGTCAGGCCAGAGCCAGCACAACCACCGTCACCGGTGCAATCACCACCGGTGCTACGTAGATCGCAGCGACAGACTTGACCGCCTGATAGACTTGACCTCTAAATATATTTGTAAGAAACTTCGCCCCGTGGGGACTCTCTTTTAAAACAAAGGGGTGGTGAATGTGGTAAACTATGTATACCTGTCTGGACACGCCCCCCTCCCCGCTGTCTGCTCCTGTGCCTCCTCCCACAGACCCCTGTATAAAGGCGACTGGGGCACTGCTCCTCCCTCAGTCTCCAAGATGTCGTGCTCCCTTTTGCTGCTAACAAAAGCCTATCGTTCACTTCCCGTCTCCGAGAGTTATTGATGGTGCATCAGTGCGGTATTGAAGGAAGTTGAGAAATCAAAGACCATGATCCTCATACAGAGCTGCCCTGCTTAGCCAAAAGGGAGTGGGCTCTGTTCAGCAGGTAGATGACAGCATCGTTGACCCCAATGTGCTCCTGGTAGGCAAACTGCAGGGGATTGAGGGCTGATCTGACCAGGGGTCAGAGGTGAGCTAGGACCAGCCTCTCTAGGGTCTTCACGATACGTGAGGTCAGGGCCTCTGGACAGTAGACATTCAAGACTTTTGGTGGACTCTACGTTGATGCAGCAAGATTTTCTTACCCTTCGATTCATCTTCGTGTAGTATCCCCCGTCTCTTTGCTTTTGCAGTTACCTGCATGTTAACTTTCTGAGGTTCTCGGCTTTCCAAATGCAGGCAATCTGGACTGGCTTAGATGGTCATCTTGGATGGCATGAGCCATCTATGACTTCTCTGAGCAACAAAGTTCACAGTTTTATTCCAGTTAAATAATATTGTTCTTCTATTCTTCCTACAGAATTAGAAAAAAATTTATACTTCCTGCATGATACTTCATCCATCGCATTTTAATCCTATCAGTTAACCACCAATCTATGTTCTTTCAAATACATGTTGTAACATCTGCACAACTTCTTTATAGGTCCATATTTACTTTTGTTCTATTTTCATAAATATTACACACTTGTAGCTCTTATAATCTGTTTTCAAAGTTCCTAGTATATTTATAATCAATACATATATGTCATTATATACAACCTGAGATATGTTTTCTTGTGGGCATTCACAGTAAGTCCAAGAAACACAATAGAATCATTGAAAGACTGCACCCAATGGAAGGAGCAGACAATTAACGTAGAAAAGATATTTTTTATATAGGCATCCGTTAGTCTAGTGAGACCATGGATGTACGCCTTGGAAGGTTTCCAGGGCACAGGCCTGGGCAGGGTTGTATGGGAGACCGGCAGTTGCCCAAGCTGCAAGCCTTCCCCTCTCCACGCCACCGATGTTGTCCAAGGGAAGGGCACTAGGACCCATGCAGCTTGGCACCGGTGACGTCGCAGAGCAACGTGTTGTTAAGTGCCTTGCTCAAGGACGCAAACACGCTGCCTCAGCTGAGGCTCGAACCAGTGACCTTCAGGTTACTAGTCTGATGCCTTGTTCACTAGGCCACGCGCCAACACTACACGTAGAAAAGATAACAAGCTGCAAGTATAACAATAATGTTAACAAATATCGAACGTGAGATCAAGAGTCTTTGAAAGCGAGTCCATGGGTTGTAGGTCCATAAGTTCCGAGATGGGGCGAGTGAAGCTGAGTGAAGTTATCCCCTCTGTCCCCTCTGGTTCAAGAGCACGAAGGTAATAACTGTTCCTGAACCTGGTGGCGCAGATCCCGACGCTTCTGTACCCCGTTGCTGATGGTAGCAACAGGAGGAGACCATGTCCTGGCTGGTGGGAGTCATTGATGATAGATATTTCATATTTCTTGCTAATTGATACTCATATGTTAGTTCCTCTATTGTAGTTATCTTTTGCTCTTTCCTAAAATACTTTTCGTTCTCAGGCTTACCATCATCCATCATGCTAATGACCTAAGAGCATCTTAATTTCTTTGGAAAACTATTTCACAATGAGTGTGGCTTGCTTGAGTATCCTGAAATATTTCCTTATTTGCCTGTTACTGTTTGTTTGTCATCACATTTTTCATTCTCATGAAATAAGATTTCACACCACTCTCTCTTCATCGTAAAACTACGCTGCTTTCACATCCCCATTTCTGACAGATAATCTTGTACCCAAATCATTACCATTTCTATTCCCAAACTGCCACTTGGCTTACTGAAGCATCTTTAGAATGTCGGCATTTACTGTTTTAATATTACATCATTCAATCTAATGGCACAGCCTTTTTCAGCCAAGTCCCCGTTTCAATCATTTGTAATTCATTTTCCCTTATGCTATCTGTTGTGAGTGTGATTAAAGTCACTGGGAGGCATTAAGCCGGTGATATTCAGCACACAAGCAGGCATCATAATGGAGACACTTTGAGAAGAGGCTCCCAGAAAAGTATTCACCCCCTTGGAATTTTTCATGTTTTATTGCTTTACAACGCTGAATCACGGTGGATTGAATTTGTCTTTTTTGATACTGATCCACAGACCACAGATTTTTTTGCGTCAGAGTGAAAACAGATCTCTACAAAGTGGTCTAATTACAAATATAAAACGCGATATATTACATAAATATTCACCCTCCCCCCAGTCAAAATTTGATAGATGCACCTTTGGCAGAAATTACAGCCTTGAATATGTGAGCATAGGTCTCTATCTGCTTTGCATGTTTGGACACTGCAATTTTCCCCCCTTCCACATTTTTCTTCACAGATCTGCTCAAGCTCTATCGGGTTGCATGAGGATCGTGAGTGAACAGCCCTTTTCAAGTCCAGCCACAAATTCCCAATTGGAACTGTGTTCTTTTTAAGCCATTCTTCTATAGCTTTGGCTTTATGCTGGGAGTCATCGTCTTGATGGAAAACAAATCTTCTTCCAAATTGCAGTTCCCTCACAGACTGCATCAGGATTTCCTCTGGGATTTCCCTGTATTTTGTTGCATTAATTTTACCCTCTACCTTCACAAGCCTTCCAGGGCCTGCTGCAGTGAAGCATCCCCACAGCATGATGCAGCCAGCACCATGCTTCACAGTAGGGATAGTATGTTTTTGATGACATGCAGTGCTTGGCTTATAGAATTTAGTCTGATGGCCAGAAAGCTCAATTTTGGTGTCATCAGACCATAGAACCTTCTTCCAACTGACTTCAGAGTCTCCCTTCTGCAAACTCTAGCTGAGATTTAATGTGAGTTTTTTTCTCAATAGTAGCTTTCTTTTTACCGTTCTTCCATACAGCTGCGACTGGTGTAGCACCCGGGCAACAGTTGTTGTACACGCAGGCTCTCCCACCTCAGCCACTGAAGCTTGTAACTCCTCCGCAGTTGCCATAGGTCTCTTGGTGGCCTCCCTCACTAGTGCCCTTCTTGCACGGTCACTCAGTTTTAGAGGGCAGCCTGTTCCAGTCAGATTTATTGATGATTGACTTAACTGTACCCCAAGAAATATTCAGAGACTTGGAAATATTTTTGTATCCATTTCCTTACTTGTGCTTCTCAATAACTTTCTTTTGCAGAGTTCATTTGTCTTCATGGTGTAGTTTTTGCCAAGATACTGACTCATCAGCAGTTGGACCTTTCAGATACAGGTGTATTTTTACTACGGTCAATTGAAACACCTTGACTGCATACGGTGATTTCCATTTACCTAATTATGTGCTTTCAGTGATGATTTGGTGTGCCATATTAAAGGGGTGTGAATACTTATGCAATCAATTATTTTGTGTTTTATATCTGTAATTAATTTAGATCACTTTGTAGGGATCTGTTTTCACTTTGACATGAAAGGGTCTTTTTCTGTTGATCAGTGTCAAAAAAGCCAAGTTAAATCCACTGCGATTCAATGTTGTAAAACAATAAAACATGAAAACTTCCAAGGAGAGTGAATACTTTTAACAGGCACCGTACATGACATTTTTATAAGCTAAAGATCAAAGGTAACAGCATGACAATTCTATGGTTACAATGTATCCACAACCTTTTTTTAAAATTACATATAATTTTTAAACACTTAGATCTTTACACCTACAGTCCAGACACCCAAAATGAATGTTAATCACCATTGCCTCTGAGTTGCATTCATGCATATGCCGACATCTCATGTCAATGAGTGTTTCTTGGTTTGCAATCAACCCCAGTCTGCAGCTCCAAGGACACCATTGTCCGGAGCTGCATTTTAACCTCAATCTGCAATCCACATTCAGATCTGAAGACTGGTTGCTGTTGAAATTAATATTTGCTATATACCATAACTCCAGAATATGCCCCAACACTATCAATTTATTTGCTATTTCCCATATTGCCTATCCTCTTTCTCATTCTATTTACTTTGTATCCTTCCTGTCTTCACTCAAGCTCCTTATTTTTTCATTACCTCCCTTAGTCTCTTGATTACTTTTCTTTCATTCTCACATCCCCATGTTATTTTCTCTCTCAACGCAACTTCTCTAACACTCTTGTTAGCATTTCTTCTCTCCAAGTTTTTTTCCCTCTCTGATGGTCAGAATCAGATTTAATATCACTGACATATGTTGTGAAACTTGTTGTTTCAGTGGCATTACAGGGCAATACAATACAAATACTTTAAACACAATGAGAAATATATTTAAAAATTACATTAATTAAGTAATGACATAAGAGAGCAAAAATAGTGAGATAGGGTTCAGGAGTTTCTTCATTGTCACTCCCTCAGCTTCCCCTCCCTGAAGTCCACAATCAATTCCTTGGTCTTACTGATGTTGAGTGCTAGGTTGTTGTCACAACACCAGTCAACCAGCTGATCTATCCCACTCCTGTATGCCTCCTTGTCGCCATGATGGCCTGCTCTCTGTGGCTATACCAAGGAAATAGGTGCTTAGTACTGAAATCTTCTGAAGAAAAGTCATAGATTCACCTAGATTTATAAAATTATACAACACAAAAGCAGGTCTTTTGGCTCAACTTGTCTGTGTTGATCAAGACACTGATCTACGCTAATCCCATTTAACTGCACTTAGTCCCTATCACACTGTACCTGTCCAAATGTCTTTTAAAGGTTGTAACCATACCAGTGATCACTACTTGCTCTGTTAGCTCATTATAGAATCCAGAATCAGATTCAGATTTATTATGTGTCTTATATGATGTAACATTTGTTGTTTTGCAGCAGTACGGTGCAAAGACATGAAATTACCATAAGTCACAAAATAAATAAATAGTGCAAAAACAAAACCAATAATCCTCCTGATGAAGGGTTTCGGCCCAAAACGTCGTCACTACCTCCTCCCATAGATGCTGTCCGGCCTGCTGAGTTCTGCTAGCATTTTGTGTTTTTATTTATTTCCAGCATCTGCAGATTCACTCGTGTTGTCAATAAATAATGAGTTTGTGTCTGTAAATCGTTCATAAATATCACGGTGGAGATAAAGAACCCACATACCCACAACCTTCCGTGAAAATATTTACTGCTCCAACCCTCTGTAAATCTTTCTCCTCTCACTTTAAACCTAAGCCCTCAAGTTTTAGAATTCCTACCATGGGAAAAAGTCTGTGACTATCTACCCTATCTGTGTGTAGGCCTCCGTTAGTCTCGATAGACCATGGATTTGCGCCTTGGAAAGTTTCCAGGGCGCAAGCCTGGGCAAGGTTGTGTGGAAGACCGGCAGTTGCCCAAGCTGCAAGTCTCCCCTCTCCACGCCTCGATGTTGTCCAAGGGAAGGGCATTAGGACCCATACAGCTTGGCACCGGTGTCATCACAGAGCAATGTGTTGTTAAGTGCCTTGCTCAAGGACACACACGTAGCCTCAGCCAAGGCTCGAACTAGCGACCTTCAGATCACTAGATGAATGCCTTAACCACTTGGCCACGCGCCAACACCTACCCTATCTATGCCCCTCATGATATTATAGATCTCTATAAGGTCACTTCTCAGCCTCTTTCATTTCAGGGAATATAGTCCCAACCTATCCAATCTTTCCCTGTAACTCAAGTCTTCTATGAATTTGCTCTGTACGATCTCCTGTTCAATCGCATCCGCCTTGCTCTCAGTGGCCACTTTATTAGGTACCCCCTGGTCTTCTGCTGCTGTCGTCCATCCACTTAATGTTCAATGTGTTGAGCATTCAGAGATGCTTTTCTGTACACCACTGTTGTAACACACAGTTATTTGAGTTACTGTCACCTTCCTGTCAGCTTGAATCCGTCCAGCCAGTCTCATCTGACCTCTCTCATTACCAACATATTTTTGCCCTCAGAACTGCCACTCACTGAATTTTTTTTTTTGTAGTTCTTTGTATCATTCTCTGTACACGCTAGAGACTGTTTTGCTTGAAAATCCCAGGAAATCAAAACATCCCATCTGACATCAACAATCATTTCATAGTCAAAGTCACTTAGATCACATTTCTTCCTCATTCTGACATTTAGTCTGAATAACTGAACTTTTTGACCATGTCTGCATTTTTTTATGCATTGGGTTACTGCCACAATTGGATATTTACATTAATGAGCGGGTGTACAGGTGTATCTAATACACAGAATGTAAAAGATATGTAAAAGTTGCTGAGAACTGTTTGTTCTTGTCAGACATGTCACTTAGAAACTTAGGCTATATTTTTTTTCATGGGAATGTATGCTTACTGCTATCTTATATGTGCAATATGAGCCTTATGTTGTGTATGACTTGTGGTACTGTATTTTGCATCATGGCCCCAGAGTATCACTGTTTTGTTTGGCTGTATTCAAAAGTATTTATGTATGGTTGAATGATAACACTGAATGACAAAGATCTTGCTTCCTGAATACCTTTAGGTGTATCTTATGAATTTTGGGCTACTGATCATGAAAATCACCATGAAATTTCCCTATCATGCACCATTTTTTAATAAACTTAAGTTTATTATTTCAATTCATAATGCAAGTCAATTAAAATGTTGCCTACAATGTAAGCTGGAAAGTTTCCTATCTTGTCCAGGCATGCTTGGGCATGCATAGGTGGCACGGCTGCTGCATGGCAGGACAGGTTTTCGTAATAATTATTGGGTTCAGAACTGTAAGGATGGAATTTGCTATCACCAGGCACAAGAATTTCTATGAAGGATTTTGATATTTCAGACAGATGCTTCCCAGAATAACTGATTAAGGAAAGCATTTTTGTTGGTCCACAAATCAAACAGCTCATCAATGACAGGCAATTTGAAGAATTTCTAGTGGGACCAGAGAAAATCACATGGAAGGCGTTCAAGGAAGTTGTTGAAATTTTTCTCTCCATCTACAGAGCACCAAACTACATGCAGTTGGTTGAAAGCATGCTTCAAGCATATAAAACCATGAAGTGCAACATATCACTAAAGATTCATTTTCTGCATTCCCATTTAGACTTCTTCCCTGCAAATCTTGGTGCTGTCAGCGATGAGCACGGTGAAAGGTTTCACCAGGACATTGCAGTCATGGAGAAAAGATACCAGGGCAACTGGAATCCATCAATGCTGGCGAATTATTGTCAGACACTTAAGCGAGAAGCCTCAGACACTGAGTACAAATGAAAATCATTAACAAAATATTTTTAACTTAGTTGAACTATTGCAAAGCATCAGCACCATTATGCAATTAAACACATTATATTCAATAAAAGTTAATTTGTTGTTTCTACAAATTCCTACATGATACAAGTAGTCTGAAGTTATATTTGTGTTCATCTTCAAGCAGTCTATCATAAACAAAAAAAAATTCTGAGGAAGCAACACTTTTGAAAAAATTTGTTGTCCAGTGAAAACTTAAACTTGAACTGGGACTGTCCATAGCACCACCAATTTGGGTGATAAATACGCCCACCTATACTCACTTCTAAATCATTAATATATATGACAATCAATAAAGGACCCAGCACTTATCCTTGCAGTAGATGGCATGTTGCTGGAGCAATCTGAAAAGCAACCCACCACAAACAAACTCAGGGTCCTACCACCAAGCTAAATTTGTTTCTAGTTTTCCTTCTCACCCTGGACCACATGAGTTCTAACCTTCTAGACCAGTCCACTATGCAGAACCTTATCAAACAGCCACTAAAATCCAAGAGGATGTGTAGACTCTCTCTGAAATATGTCTACCTTTCCCTTTTCACATTGTTGAAGTTGCATCCTACTTTTGTAATGAAACCACAAAATGAGGAAAAACTGTAAGTAAAACCAGAGTTGTTTTTCGACAGCTGTGACATCATTCTAATTTAAATCTAAAAACAAGCAGCCCTTCCTGTTTCTCTGGGACTTCCAGTATCCCTTTTCTGCAAGGCGTTCAGGGATTTTCTGATTTCCAGAAACCCAACTGAGTTTCTTCGCTATTTGTACTGCACGTATAGTAACAACAGTGCAGGAAGCGACAGAGTTGGAAAGACAAATTGACAGAATTATATAGGATGAACCTATAGAGGAAATAATGGAATAATGAAGGGCATAAGGTGAACTTCTAAGAAAAGAAATGGTGGAGATACGCAGATGATGAAGAGGAAATAGTCAACATTTTAGGCTGATGCTTCCCCTCAGGATACCGATGGGTTTTCTGATGATATATTAACTTTAATCTTGATGCTGTAGCTGTCCACTGAGTATTTCCGCATCATTTTGTTCATATTTCAGATCTGTACTCATGTTTCTATGGGAAACTGTCTAGTAAATGGCATGTCAAAGATAACACAAAGATGAACAGATCTGGCCAAATGTTAAATCACAGACAGAAAGAGAAAGAAAAGGATAATAACAGAGAGAAATTGCAAAGATGCACAGAAAAATATAAATATAAAAATTAAAGAGAAATGATATGGTCAATGAGATCTGGAGATAAAAGGGCAGAGAAAATGAACAGGAAGATATAGAAGCCTAGTAATAAAAAAATGAATTAAAGTCAGGGAGTTGGAGACAGACAGGTAAGTCTACAAGTTGCAGTTTCTAATATTTACAGTTGAATATAATATTGTCTTGGGTTGTTTCTTTCGGCGCTGGTTATACAGCTGACATCTCAAATAATTTGAAATGATCTGCCCGTATTTGACGGATGTGATGTCCTAATGAAGCGTCCAAAGATAATAATGTCCTGATGATTGAGCAGCCCTGATAAAAGGTCTCTGCCTAAAATGTAGACAGTTTATTTCCTCCATGGATGTTACTGACCTGCTGAGTACCTCTAGCATTGTGTGCGTGTGTTCCATCATCTACAACATCTCCCGTGTATTTGACAGCCGCTTTAACTTCAATAGACCTCTTCAAGTTACTGTAACAACGTCGCGGGCAGTAGTTCCAATATCGGAGGAGATGGACGGTGAAAATAAACAGCAGACAGGGATAGAGAGACATAAACGCTCATCCAATACCTTTACACATTGCTTCTCTTTATGTATTTTATCTGTCGTTATTTTACTTGAAGTTTATAATTTCCATCTCGAGTCTGTACTCCCTCTTCTCTTCTGTTGCCTCACTCTATGCTCAATGATCCCAGGTTTATCTTCGTCTGTAGTCTTGTTTCTACGTTGACGGGTTTCACTCTGAGCCTAGGTTTTTTATTCTATTTCGAAATCTCCCAAGTGATTTCCAGCACTCTGCTTACATTCCTTTTTTATCACCTCCTGCCCCCTTTTTCTGTTCGTTTTATGTAACTCTCTCCCTTTACCCATGGGTCACATCCAATTTTGGATCACTTTGTTTTCATTAATTACTCATTAATTCACATGCCTGATGATTTCTCCGTTCCTTTTACAGCCCGTTACGTTTCCACGCTCTTCTGCTATTGGGTTATTTTTTTTTCCTTTTCCCACTCTTAACTCTCTTCCCTCCCTTCCAACTGTCGCTGGGTTCCACTGACACGTCCCTTTCCTCCACCCACGTTTCCTCTCCTGACTGTGTAGGGTGAATCCTAGAGACTTCTGAATCTAGCGACCTCTAGGTGCTGGGGAAGTCCGGCTCACGGGCTCTGTCATCACGGAAACTTCCCCGAGTGAGGGAAACATAAAAAGGCTCAGCCGATGCACTGGTCGCAGAACACACGGTGCCTGTTCGAGAGCACATCCGAGCAGAGTGAAAGGAGCTTGCAAAAAATGCCTCACCAGGAGGATCTGAGAGAAGTGACAGTGATCCCGACCCACAGCAGCTGGCCGTCTAAGCAGCCCCAAGAATCGAGCCAGTGCAATCCCCAGTGCCAGCGCCGCCTACTCGTAGCCGTCTTCGTTTCTGTACTCCTGCTCTTCATCACCATCGTCGGTCTTCTCTGCGCCTTTTGCCTCTTCGTCTATCCCAAGCTTTCCACAGACGTCAAAGACAAAGTAAGATCTCACGCTTTCTGTGTCTCCGCGAAAACCTTGCGTAGTTGTCACGCTGCGAACTCTTAGACGCGGTCTGCACTGCTCCAGACCGAACGGTGGATCCAAAGCTATTCGGATGGAGTGCAACTCCAGGATTTATGGGTTGGGTACATCAGCTTCCAGTGCAGGCTCACTCACTCAAATGGGCAGTTGGGCTAGAGTCAGCATCGTCCGCGACACTGATTTACATGGACGCTCACGGGGGTGGGGGTGGGGGTGAATTCAGATGACCGAAACATACCCGTGGGAATTTGCACACACCGAGATGAACACAGTCATAAAGTTTAAACTCAGATCTAATGTATTTCTTTACGAATTTCTGAAATTCCAATATCTAATCACATTCTCCTTTTGTTTTTGTTTATTTAGCAGTATGCCGCCCGGCTGTTACCAGAAGTTGGTAAGCATATTTTTAATTATCTATAAAATTACCTTGTCTGTATGCGTAACGGGGGCTAGACATGGGGGTGTTTAAGAGAACGAAGGCGGCTCTTTAGATGGAGTTCACGGGACAAAGTAGAGGAAGCTAGACGATATTAATGATTGTCAATAGAGGGTTTTTTTCATGCTGATAATGTTACGGACAGGGAAAGTTTTAACACTAGTAGATGTACGGGGATTTGATAAGACCTGTAAATAGAGTATATAACTGTAGCGGAAGCGTTACATGATTCCAGTTGGTCAAAGACATTACCAAATAATTCCTTTTGTGCTGTAGTTTCCACGATTACAGCTCCTTCCTCATCCTACCCCAGCTCTCAGTTCTTATACTGAATATTGCTGACATCACACTCATAACTCGCCCATCACATGCCTGAAATCTGAAGAATTTCCATCAGTTTTGCTCAGCACCATGCCCAGTGCGTGACGCTAGTTTTATTGATCTGAGGAGTCTATCGCATTTGTTAAAATAAATTGTAATGAAACAGTAACATAGAAAACCGGAGCACCCGGAGGAGTCATGGGGTGTATGTATAAACTCTTTACAGGCAACAGGGGGAAACCGCAATTTCATCCCTACTAGTTGCGCTACTTTCACAGATTAGTCAAGCACTCGAGCTTCCGAGGCTGGCTTTATATTGTAGTCGTTCATTAGCACTTTCACAAGCCTTGGAGTGAGGAAGCCCCGTGAAGCTTTCACCCAAAGTTTATAGCATTTAGAAATGGTGCTAATATACAGTATTTGTATTTGAATCTGCAGCAAATTCACTTGCAGTAATTTAATGGCTGTTTTGTTTCTGTCTATAGGTTACAACCACACTGTAAAATGGTTAGCCGCCGAGGGGCTGCCAGGTAGCTACCTGGGTGCTGGCTTCTATTTAGAAGATCAAGAGTTACACAGCACCAAGGATGGGATGTACTATGTATACACCAAACTGAAAGTGAGATGCACCATCCTGAATCATTGCAGAAACACTTCGCAAGTCAAGTTAGAACTCAAGCATTGCACAGGAAGGAATGACTGCAATCAATTATTGAGCATGGAGACGAAGCTGTTGCAGGAAGCAGAGGGTGCGTTTGATGAGTCTAGCACACTAGTCTACATGACACACAAGAGCTGGATTCAAGCCACAATCCACGGTCTGAAGCAGAATAATGTCTCACTGGATAGTGATCAGACGTATTTTGGAGCATTTCTGATATAAAGTTAGATTCTCTCCGATTGTACAACAGGCAGCACTTTAACAAACCTCAGGGTTTTGAATTCTGGAGGAATAACTTCTATACAACTCAAGGACTATCAATGGTACGGGTGCAAATTATTTATTGTTATGTATCTCTCCTGCTGTAGACTTGGTTGATTCATTTGGTTGGGAGAGGGGATAATGCTTACAGCTCACTACACTATTTATATAAGAGCATTTAGTCCCGCGGTACAATGTTTCAATCAGCAAGAGATGGGTTACTGGACATGTTGTATGTCCATTGTCTGATGTTCAGATGCAATATTCCTAATTTGGAATTATCTAATGAAACCTCTTTTCATAAGAGGTAAAATATTATGTAAACAAATGTTACATTGCACTGTTAAGTGAAGTAATGTTCCTCAAGTCTGTTACATAATTAGGGGGAGAATGAAGGCACCCAACAAGAGTGGCACATGTTAGCAGTTCCCTATCCGGGTGCATAAATTAGTGGATACGGACAGGCTCCAAAGAGAGAGACTGAAAGTTTAAGGTGAAAAAAAATTGGCAGAAAAGCTATCCTCTACATCCTGGGACCTTCCTATTTGTGCCCCAATCCAGCACTATTAGTAATAGTACAATAGTAACTATATGCTATTGTACTTACTTCATGACAAGATACCGAGAAAGGACTTTAATCATAAGAGTTATGGCACCAATGACTCCATAGGGTGCATAAATACTTAACAGGAGCAGGTCTGGACCTCAGGACGGATCTTGGGTGACATAGGTACTTTTGTCACAATAATATAATACTCTCTGTGAAGATCAATTCAACTCTGTAAAATAATATTCTCTTCTGTATTGACATTTGGAGCACCGGGCAGTCCTCACATATAAAAACCTGTAAGCATCTGTTCTGAAATCACTGGGTTGCCATTTAGTTTTTATGTGTTCCCATCAGACTGATGCCGTTACTTCACATTTACAGAAAAGTTAATGTAATATTTTCGTTTGAATGTAATTTATTTGCACTAATGTATTCTTTGTGTTTACTGAATCATAAGATAAATATAATTTTATTTGCAAGATATTCACCTTCTGAAATATTTATAATACAAACAGTTGCTAAATTCTATTTAGTAATTTTATGCTTTCCCTCGGTGCATAATTCTGTTCAAATGTGTTTCTATCTTCTTATGTTAGGTTTACAATGCTTCTCATCCAATCTTTCCACTTTCCTTTCTCATGTCCTGAATGATCTGACGTATTGGGTTAGATCCCCAAACCCTTGTAAAATGAACATTTTAAATCTAAAATCTGGACGGAGCAGGTCATATGTAGTCATCTGTTCCAAGCCTATTCCATCTTTATTCAAATTTTATAGGGCAAATCATCTGGTCTCATGACTAAGAAGTTTGAAAACATTGACTGGTTTTCTCTTTCTAATCCAGTGGTGTCACTGCAGAGACTGAATTCATAACTTTACAGATCTCTGTGGTTCATTACCATAGCAGAGGTTACAACAAAGGAGTGATCTGAAATAATAACCCTACCTTGGTCTTTCATTAGATGCTGCTTCACTCACAAAATAATGCTTCTTAGTACATTTATTCATTCACCTTTAAT
The DNA here is from genome assembly GCF_048418815.1 of Hemitrygon akajei. Lineage (NCBI taxonomy): Eukaryota > Metazoa > Chordata > Chondrichthyes > Myliobatiformes > Dasyatidae > Hemitrygon > Hemitrygon akajei. The sequence continues at coordinate 80,910,843 of NC_133139.1, forward strand.
TACATTAAGTTCAAATTCCCGCGTATTGTCATCTGGCTGTACATATGTACAACTGAACGAAACAACTTTCCTCAGATTTATTAAGGAGTCTGAACAATATACTTTTCATCCAATATTACAAAGTCATGATGCCCCAGATCAGTGAATTTCATCATTTTTATTTCATTTAATCTCTGTGTATTCACCTTAAATGTCAATTAAAATCCATGAAAATTCATATGAGTTAAACAGGGAAGACCTGCAGTATTCATATTATTAACAGAACTGATATTTTCTATAAAATGTTCAAATCATACATTCCAAACCCTACTCACCACTGTTAGTCAAAAGCAGCAAGCGCATGGGAATACTATTATCTCCAGGTTACAAATCGTAAAATATCCAGATTTTGGAAATACATTCCCATGGTTCATTGCATCTAGAGCAAATTCCTTTCCTACTAGTATGTAAGTGACTTTATTGTATGAACTACTGCAACTCAAAGAAATACCTCAACATATGTTCTCAGGGACACCAGGATAACCAATAAATGCAAGCTTACTCCAAACTGGGTCTTTTGATGTTTGTTTTCTGCCTGTTCGTCAGTCACAGGTTCACCCTATTTGTTGTCCCAAAGCTTAATTACATCTCACAAGACTTCGTCTCTCCTGGACCCGGCATATAAGTGCAGTTGCAAAGAAAGCACAGCAGCGCCTCTAGTTGCTTTGGAGTCTGTGACAATTCGGCGCGACATTTAAAACTTCAACAAACTTCTTTTGATGTGTAGTGGTGAGTGTATTGACTGGCTGCATCATGGATTGGTATGGAAACACCAATGCCTTGGAATGGAAAAGCCTTCAAAAGGTAGTGAATTTGGACCAGTGCAGTACATCACCAGTAAATCCTTCCCAACCACTAAGTACATCTACATGAAATACTGCCATAGTATAGCAGCAGCATCATTGGAGGTCCTGAAAACCCAGGCCACGCACTTTTCTAGCTGCTGCCATTGATAGAATGTACTAGAGCCTCAGGACTCACGCCACCAGGTTCAAGAACAGTTACTACCTCTCAACCATCAGGCTCTTGAACAAAATGGGATAACTATACTCACTTGTCTATCCATTGAGATGTTCCCACAACCAATGATCTCACTTTAAGGACTCTATCTCATTATCTCATTATTTATTGCTATTTATTTACATTTGCATCTGCACAGTTTGTTGTCTTTTGCACTCTGCTTGACCTTTCATCGATCCCTTTATAGTTACTGTTCTATAGATTTGTTGAGTATGGCCACAGGAAAATGAATCTCAAAGTTGAATCTAGAGACATATATGTACTTTGATAATAAAATCTACTTTGACCCATCGTTTCAGCTTGTTCCTGTCCCATTGAACTCATATCTGTATACCTCAACTCTGTTTTAGCCCGCTAGTTCAGTCCCTTCCTACCTTCATCTGTGACACTTCACATTGTCAGGATCTTTTCAATGATTTCAGGTTCCCAGGCCCCCATCATCTTATTTTTACCATGAATGTCCAGTCCCTATACACCTCCGTCCCCCACCAGGAAGGCCTCAAAGCTTTCTGTTTATTTCTAAACACCAGGCCCAACTTGTTTCTCTTCACAACCACTCTCCTCTGCCTTGTGGAACTTGTTCTTATTCTAAATAATTTCTTCTTTGGCTCCTCCCACTTCCTTCAAACAGAAGGTGTAGCCGCGGGCACATGCATGGGTCCCAGCAATGCCTGCCTGTTTGTCGGCTATGTGGAACAGTCTATGTTCCAACCTTCCACTGGTGACCATCCCGTTCTTTTCCTTTGCTACATCGACGACTGCATTGGTGATGCTTCCTTCATCCACTTTGCCTCCAACTCCCACCCTGCCCTCAAATTTACCTGGTCCATTTCTGACACCTCCTACACCTTTCTTGATCTCTGTCTCTTTCTCTGGAGACAGTTTATCTACTGACTCCCATAGCTACCTGGACTATACCTCCTCCCACCCTGGTACTTGTAAAAACACCATCTGTGTCTCTCAATTCCTTTGTCTCCGCCACTTTTGCTCTCAGGATGAGGCTTTTCATTCCAGAATGAAGGAGATGTCCTCCTTCTTCAGAGAAGGGGGCTTCACTTCCTCCACCATCTATATTGCCCTCAGTCACATCTCTTCTATTTCATGTATGTCTGCTCTCACCCCATCCTCCCACCACCCTACGAGGAATAGGGATCCTCCTGTCCTCACCTATCACCCACTAGCCTAAATGTCCAGCACATAATTCTCCGCAACTTCTGCCACCTCAAACAGGGTCCCACCACCAAGCACATCATTCCCTCTCCCCTTTACCACACTTTCTGCTATCAGCAGGGATTGCTCCCTATATGACTCCCTTGTCTATTCGTCCCTCCCCACTGATCTCCCTCCTGGCATTTAGCCTTGCAAGCGGTACAAGTGCTACACCTCCTTCCCTAATACCACTCAAGGCCCCAAACAGTCCTTCCAGGTGAGGTAACACTTCACCTGTGAGTCTATTGGGTCATACACTGTGTCCGGTGCTCCTGGTGTGGCCAACTGTATATCCTGTATATTCCCAGCTCTTTACTTCATCCCTCTCCCTTTAGGCTTCACCAATCACCTAGAATTTCTTTCTCTCCTCCTCCCCCCACTTTTTAAATCTACCCTTCACCTTTTCTTCTCCAGTCCTGATGAAGAGACTCAGCTCAAAATGTCGACCAAGCACCTACGCTTCATCCTCCAGAAAAAGCGGGATCACCCAGTGGCCACCCATTTTAATTCCCCTTCCCATTCCCATTCCGATATGTCAATCCATGGCTTCTTCCACTGTTGTGATGAGGCCACACTCAGGTTGGAGGAACAACACCTTATATTCCATCTGGGGAGCCTCCAACCTGATGGCACGAACATTGATTTCTCAAACTTCCGATAATACACCTCCTCAGTACACCAATTCCCATCCTCTTTTTCCTCTCTCACCTTATCTCCTTGCCTGCCCATTGCCTCCCTCTTGTGTTCCTCCCCCTTTTCTTTCTTCCATGGTCTTCGGTCCTCTTCTATTACACTCCCCTTTCTCCAGCTCTGTATCTCTTTCACCAATCAACTTCCCAGCTCTTTACTTCATCCTTCTCCCTTCAGATTTCACCTATCACCTTGCATTTCTCTCTCCCCTCCCCCTACCTTTAAAATCTACTCCTCAGCATTTTTTTCTCCAGTCCTGCTCAAGGGTCTCGGCCTGAAACCTCAACTGTACTCTTTTCCATAGGTACTGCCTGAGCAGCTGAGTTCCTCCAGCATCTTGCATGTGTGGTTGAACTTCGAATTTTGATTTTCAGGGATGGACAAATTTCCTCATTTGTCATTAACTTTCAACTTTTACGGAACGCTTATCCGCCATTAGTTTGTGTTTGGAAATGTCTGCCCTATAGATTAATGGATCCTCAGTATATCCCAGGTGCAAATCGGTAGATTTTTAGACACCAGGGCAAAGGGGGACTGGTAGAAAAGTAGACAATACTAAATGTTGGAGGAGGTGGGAGGGCCCAAAGGACATTTTCCTATTTTTGATGTTAAGGCTTAAAATCAGAACCAAGTCATTAAGAATTGAGAAGCGTTTCAGACAAAGGATAATCAAACTGTGGAACCACCTCCCACAAGAAATCTATAGATGCTATCTGAAAGAATCTCTTTTCACCTGACGTTGATAATCTGTTGTTAGATAATTCTATAAAGAGAAATAAAAGACAGAGGAATAGAATTGAGAAATATGTCAGACAAGATGTCATCAAATGCATGAACATGTTGTGATGAGAGTCATTGATCAGGAAGGTTTGGACCCAAATGCTGGGGTATCCGAAGCAGGGTTTGAGACACGGTATTAAACTGGCTCTGAGCACAAAACAAGTGCTAGACGATATCACTACCAGACTTGCAAATGAGTATCAAACCACAGTTCAGCTGTTCCTTAAATACTCAATTCTTGGAACTCGAAGCACGATTACCAATCAGCGGGACTGCCCTGAACCCTTAAAGGGGCCGCGTCAGCTATTCGTGCTCCGGGGTTTGGTTTTTAGCGTCCAAATCCCGGCAGCTGGCGCAGTTAGGGGGCGTCTCGTTACACATATCCCACGGAACCGTTCGGTTTGTCTAGTGCCTGTCCATTTAAAACCTCAAAAATACAACTGCAGATGCTGTGGATCAAAGAATACGAACACAACGCTGGAAGAACCCAGCAGGTTAGGCAGCATCCGTGAGAAAAGAGTAGCCAACGTTTCGGGTCGAGACCCTTCATTGGAGGGTCCCGAAACGTTGGCTACTCTTTTCTCACGGATGCTGCCTGACCTGCTGGGTTCTTCCAGCGTTGTGTTCATTTAAAACCTCTTGTGGACAGTTGATCACAGCCTTTAGACAAGGAGTTTCTCAATTAACACAACTTTCTGACTGAACTGGAATAGTTTAATATGTCGCGGTTGAAGAGGCAAACCACTTAGTGTTACAGTAAATAAAATTTACACGATTAATTTTGGAAATTGTCGGAGGAGATCCCACAAGCTCTTTAGCTTTTTCGTGGAGTAGAACAATTAATTCCAAAGTCCTACAATGCTTTTCTTTACAGTAACACAATGCTTTTCCTCATAAAAGTGAGAAATTTCCAGGTGAAATCCTAGGTGTTATGGCTTTGACCAGAGTGAATGTGAGATATGGGAAAGGCAAATAAGATTTTTTTTCATTCAGATGCATAGAAGTGATGGAATGGCTGAATAGCAGTTTTCTGCACAAGGGATTATGGTAAATGGAAAGTTTATACTTTGAGGAGAATGGTGAATGGAAAGTTATGTATTGGGGATTGACGATGACTTGTAAGTTCTGAAGTGACTAATAAGGCTAATGTGGGACTTGCAGTCTTGTCGCGGCTCGGGACAGGAGATGGCCAAGTGGGCAGATGTGTGGGCATCTTTGCTCCCAGTGCATGAGCTCAAGGGATACAATACCAACTAGGGACAATAGTGAATGAAGACACATTGTAAGGAAATGCAAATGCTCTGGGGGTGGGGTGAGTGAATGAAGGAACTAATGAGCTCTAGTGAATGAATGGTAAATAGAAGGCTTACACAGTTGGGAATGTGGAAAGTGGTTATCGAAAGGTTTGGGTTGTATTTGTACATGTGGATTGAAGAATGGAAAATGAAAGTGTTTTACAATTACACAAGGGTCAATTAAGTACTTACAGTGCCCGTTGAAAGTATTCAACCCCCATCCCGGTCCCGTAAGTTTTCACGTTGTATTGCTTTACAACATTGAACCACAGTGGATTAAATTTGGCTTTTTCGACACTGATCCACAGATAAAGTCTCTTTCCTGTCAAAGTGAAAACAGATCTCTACAAAATCATCTAAATTAATTACACACATAAACCGCAAACTAACTGTGGGGTCGGAGCGCGCGGGGGGCGACGTCTGGTGGGAGCTCGCGGCTGTGTGTGTAGGTGTGGGGCGGCGGGAGCGCGCGGGCTGTGGTGGGGTATCTGAGCGCGTGGGATGGGGTCGGAGCTCGCGGCTGTGTGTGTAGGTGTGGGGCGGCGGGAGCGCGCGGGCTGTGGTGGGGTATCTGAGCGCGTGGGATGGGGTGGGAGCTCGCGGCTGTGTGTGTAGGTGTGGGGCGGCGGGAGCGCGCGGGCTGTGGTGGGGTATCTGAGCGCGTGGGATGGGGTGGGAGCTCGCGGCTGTGTGTGTAGGTGTGGGGCGGCGGGAGCGCGCGGGCTGTGGTGGGGTATCTGAGCGCGTGGGATGGGGTCGGAGCTCGCGGCTGTGTGTGTAGGTGTGGGGCGGCGGGAGCGCGCGGGCTGTGGTGGGGTATCTGAGCGCGTGGGATGGGGTGGGAGCTCGCGGCTGTGTGTGTAGGTGTGGGGCGGCGGGAGCGCGCGGTAGGAGTGCATATTCTGGGCACACTTGACGCTCGACCGGGGACAACTCACAGTGAGCTGGAGTTGGTGAGTTACGGGCTGCTAGCTGTTGCCGTGGGTAGATGCTTCCTCCACCCCAGCTCTCTCTCTCACCCATCTTTCCCGTTGTCCATCTGAGACAATGAGGTAATGATTACTTCTCCGAGGGAATATTTACCGCCGAGAGCTGCAGAAGAAAAGTTGGGTTGGGGGGAGGGGTGGGTGAAGGAATGGGTGAGTGTTGTTATTGTATACATTCCCGTGGTAGGTGAAGGGGCACCTACTTTGCAGGAGGGCCGAAGGGAACTGGTGTTGAGCCCAAGATTGGATTACGCGCTATGGACTGAGAGGTGGAAGGGTCTGAGGGACTATCAGCTACTTTTGATTACTTTACCCACCCTATTAGACCCGTGAGCACCTTCTTCGACTACCGCCTCTTTTTTATTAATCTCACTCTGTCACGCTTACATCAACATTCTTGGACGTCGCCTACGCACAAACATTAATCTCCATTTGAATACGACCCTGAACTTCTGAAACATCACCAACCCTGTAGTGATGAACTTCTCAACACCCCCCCCCCCCAATAAAATCATCTGCCTCAAACGCCTTCACCCCAGATCATGATTATCAACACACTGACATAAACCTATGCCCCATCTCATCCACTCAAGCTACTTTCAAAATCAACTACTATAAACATCATCACCCATCAACCAAATGTCAATCCACTCTCTACCATTTGAACATCAGTTCTCCTGAAAGTTAGCTCCCTTAAATATGAATAATTAGCCCACTTGAAAATAACTCCTTGTAAACATCCCCAAACAGCATCCCTTTAAACATCACCTCCTCTGAACATTAATGACTTATTGAATATCATGCACCTTGCACGTCTGTAAGGCATAGAAGCAGTATAAGGCCATTCAGCCCATCGAGTCTGCTCTGCCATTTCATTATGGCTGATCCTAGATCACATTCAACCCTATATACCTGCCCTCTCACCATATCCTTTGATGCTCTGACTGATCAGTAATCTATCAACTTCCGCTTTGAATATACCCATGGACGTGGCCACTATTGCAGTCTGTAGCAGAGCATTCCACAGATTCACCACTCTCTGGCTAAAAAAAATTCCTCCTTACTTCTGTTCTAAAGGGTTGCCCCTCAATTTTGAGGTTGTGCCGTCTAGTTCTGGATACCCCCACCAGAGGAAACATCTTTCAATGAGATCTCCACACATTCTTCTAAATTCCAGTGAGTACAGGCCCAAAGCTGACAAATGTCCCTTATGTGTTAACCCCTTCATTCCTGGAATCATCCTTGTGAACCTCCTCTGGACTCTCTCCAATGACAACACATCCTTTCTGAGATGTGAGGCCCAAAACTGTTGACAATACTCCAAGTGTGGCCTGACTGGTGTCTTATAAAGCTTCAGCATTATCTTTGATTTAATTTCTATTCCCCTTGAAGTAAATGCCAACATTGCATCTGCCTTCTTTACCACAGACTCAACCTGTGAATTAACATTCTGAGAGTCTTGCATGAGGACTCCTAAGTCCCTTTTCACCTCTGATTTTTGAACCTTCTCCCCATTTAGATAATAATCTGCAGTATTATTCCTTTTATCAAAATGTATTATCATATATTTCCCAACACTGCCACTTTTTTGCCCATTCTTCCAATTTATCTAAGTCCTGCTGCAATCGTATTGCTTCCTCAGCACTACCTACCCCTCAACCTATCTTTGTATCATCTGCAAACTTTTCCACAAAGAAGGCCCCTTTTATTCCCACTTGCTGCCTCCTGCCTGTCAGCCATTCTTCTATACTTGCCAGTGTATTTCCTGTAATACCATAGGATTTTATTTTGTTAAGCAGCCTCATATCTTACCTGAAACCATGTCCTTAATAATGGACCAACACTTTCCCAACCACTGAAAGGCTAACTGGCCTATCATTTCCTCTCTTAAAGAGTGGTGTGGCATTTGCAATTTTCCAGTCCTCTTGGACCATGCCAGGATCAAGTGATTCTTGAAAAATCATGACTAATGCATCCGTTATCTCTTCAGCAACCTCTCTCAGGACTCTGGGATGTCGTCCATCTGGTCCAGGTGACTTATCCAACTTAAGACCTTTGTGTCTGCCTAGTACTTTTTCCTTTGTAAGAGCAGTGATGCTCATTCCTGCTCCCTGACACTCACGGACCTCTGGCATACAACTAGTGTCTTCCACATTAAAGGCTGAAGCAAAGTACTTATTAAGTTCATCCGCCATTTCTTTGTCCCCCATTACTACCTCACCAGCATAATTTTCCAGTGCTCCAATATAAACTCTCACCTTTTTATTCCTTATATAACTGAAAATATCCTGCTTTATATTATGGGCTAGTTTGCCCTCATTCCCCACCTCATTCTTCTGAATTCCAGTGAATACAGCCCCGTGGCATCAAACGCTCTTCATATGACAAGCCTTTCAATTCCAGAATAATTTTTGTGCACCTTCTTTGAACCGTCTCCACTGTCTGCGCATCCTGAGATAAGGGGCTCAAAGCTGCTCACAATACTCCAAGTGAGGCCTCACCATGCCTTATAAAGCCTCAACATTACATCCTTGTTTTTATATTCTAGTCCTCTTGAAATGAATGCTAACATTGCATTTGCCTTCCTCACCACCTACTCAACTTGCAAATTAACCTTTAGGGAATCCTGCACAATGACTCCCAAGTCCCTTTGTACCTCAGATTTTTGAATTTTATCTCTATTGAGTCTTCTTCTATCAAAGTGCATGAACATACACTTCCCGACATTGGATTCCATCTGCCACTTCTTTGCGCATTCTCCTCATCTGTCTAAGTCCTTCTGCAGCATCTCTACTTCCTCAAAACTACCAGCCCCACCACCTATCTTCATATTGTCTGCAATCTTGGTCACAAAGCCATCAATTCTGTCAACCAAATCATTGATACAACATAAAAAGAAGGACTTCCAACACAGAGCCCTGTGGAACACCACTAGTCACCAGCAGCCAACCAGAATAAGTACCCTTTATACCCACTCTTTGCCTCCTGCCAATCAGCCAATCCTCTAACTCTGCTAGTATCTTTCCTGTAATACTATGGGCTCTTAACTTGTTAAGCAGCTTCATGTGTGGCACCTTGTCAAAGGCCTTCTGAAAATCCAAAGCACACTATTCTCCAATTTTCGATTGTTTACCCTGCTTGTTATTTATTCAAAGAATTCTAACATCTTTGTCAGGCAAGAGTTTTCCTTAAGGAAACCACAGCCCATTTGTTGACCGACTATAGCCTATTCTGTCATGAGCTACAAAGTACTCTGAAACAACATACTTAACAATCAACTCCAACATCTTCCCAGCCCCACTGATGTCAGACTAACTTGCCTATAATTTCCTTTCTTCTACTTCTTGCCCTTCTTGAAGAGTGGAGTGGCATTTTCAATTTTCCAGTCTACTGAAACCATTCCAGAATCCATTGATTATTGAGAGATCATCACTAATGCCTCTGCGCTCCCTTCAGCCAACTCTTTCAGAACTCTAAGATGTAGACCATCTGTTCCAAGTGACTTATCTACTTTCAGATCTTTCAGTTTCCTAAACAGCTTCTCCCTCATAATAGCAACTTCCCTCACTTCTGCCTCCTGACACTCTCAAACTTCCGGCATACTCCTAGTGTCTTCCACAGTGAAGACTGATCCAAAATACTTATTCATTTCATCTGCCATTTTCTTGTCCCACTTTTACTACCTCTCCAGCATCATTTTCCAGTGGTCCAATATCTTCTCTCCTCTCTCTACTACACTTTATATATCTGGAGAAACTTTTTATATCCTCTTTAACATTATTGGCTGTCTTACCTTCGTATTCCATTTTTTCTTTCTTTATGACCTTATTAGTTGCCCTCTGGTTTTTAAAAGCTTCCCAATCCTCTAACTTCTCACTAGTTATTGGTATATTATATGCCCTCTCTTTGGCTTTGTTGGCTTTAACTTTTCTTGTCAGGCATGGTTGCACCATCCTGCCTTTAGAATATTTCTTCTCTGGGATCTATTTATCCTGCTCCTTCCAAATTGCTCCCAGAAATTCCAGCCTTTGCTGTTCTGCCGTCATCCCTGCCAGTGTTCCCTTCCAACCAATTCTGGCCAACTCCTCTCTCAAGTCTTTGTAATTCCCTTTCCTCCACTGTAATACTGATACATCTGACTGCTTCTCCTACTCAGATTTCAGGGTGGATTTTAAGATATTATGATCACTGGCCCCTAAGGGTTCCTTTACCTAAATCTTTCTAATCAATTCCTGTTCATTGCACAATACCAAATCTAGAATAGCTGATCTGCTAGTGGGCTCAATTACAAGTTGCTCTAAATAGTCATCTCATAGGCAATTCTACAAATTACCCCTCTTGGGATCCAGCACCAACCTGATTTCACCATTCTATCTGCAAATTAAAATCCCCCATGACTATTGTTACACTGCCCTTTTGACATGTACTTTCTAAATCCCATTACACCACATGCTGCAGAGCTAACACCATTGTGAAGGACCCCACACACCCCTCACACAAACCCTTCTCCCTCCTGCCATCTGGCAAAAGGTACCAAAGCATTTGGGCTCTCACAACCAGACTGTGTAACAGTTTCTTCCCCCAAAACACACACACACACACACACACACACACACACACACACACACACACACACACACACACACACACACACACACACACACACACACACACACACACACACACACACACACACACACACACACACACACACTCCAGTCCCTTTGCAATTTTTGCTCACTTCTTTCTCGATTCCTGCTAAAACATTGTTTACATTTATATCATTTATTATTATATTGTAATTTGCCCTTTACTGTGCCTATTGTCTTGTTTATTAATTATTGTACTGTCTTGCACTGTTTTGTGCACTTTATGTAGTCCCGTGTAGGTTTGAAGTCTAATGTAGTTTTGTGTTGTTTCATGTAGCAGCAGGGTCCTGGAGGAACGTTGTTTCGTTTTTACTGTGTACTGTACCAGCAGTTATGGTTGAAATGACAATAAAAGCGACTTGACTTGATAATTTGTAGACCACATCCTTACTAGTGTTTGGAGGTCTTTTTGCCCTTGCAATTTATTAACTTGAACCACAAAGATCCTAAGCCTTCTTATCCTGTGTCACCGCTTTCTAATGATTTGATTTCATTTTTTATCAATAAAAAATAATGAGGGGGTGCAATAATTTTATAATTTTCTTTCAGCCACGATTCAGTGATGCCCACAACATAATACATGACCATCTGTAACTGTGCTACAAGTTCATCTACCTTATTCCATATACTGCGTGCATTCAAATGTAACACCTTCATATTTAAGTGACATTTAAGGTGGTGATACTTGGAAGTGGGATTATATTTGGGGAGGAAGTTCATGGTCAATGGAGATGATGTTAAGAGTTTAATGTTCATGAAGGTGACATTGAAGGCTGTCTTGCAGTGGAGTGATGTTCAAAGTGGAGTAATGTGCAAGAGAATAAGTTGGAATGAATGTTCAAGGGAAGGTGATATTCAGTGGGATGTGATGTTCAGAAGGGTGTGAATTTAGAGAGGGTTGATGTTTACAAGGCTGAGTTCACTGAAGTGATGTTCAGGATGTTAAGCATAAGGGGGGGGGGGGTTAATGGTCATGGCATTGGTGAACCAAAGCTAAACTGATTGAAGGTAAGTGGACACTGCTATTCATTTGGGAGAGAGGGTGGGGTGTGGGCTGGTACAGGCATTGATGTTTGGCGGAGGTTGATCAGACTGAGGAAAGCAATGCTCGAAATGACTGATTTTTCTGCATTTCAGACAATTGATTTATGTTAAGCACATTCAACTTTTATTTTAATGAGCAGTTTCAGATCTGTATTAGGTCACTTCCTGCGACATCAGGCAGTATTAAGTATAAAAGCACATTCACTGGTAGGGGAGAGGATCTGGAAAAGGAACCATAAATAAGGTGAGTGTGGGTTGATTGGAGGAGTTTGGAATGAAGTTGAATTGAGATCTGGAAACTGGAAAAAGAAACATAATATTGGAATGATTTCAAGTGATGGAGAGGAATGGTGGGATATTTTGAAAAAAAGGTAGGAAGACTTCAAGGTATTGTTTAAATTTGACCCGAAATAGCCTTCTTCTTCTATCAATCCCATTAAATTAACAGCAGAGTTGAAATTGGCCCTAGGGAATGTAAATTGTGCTCGTATGTTAAAAGAAAGTGATGTGTTAATCATTTGTAAGGATAAGAAATAGTGTTAGAAGGCATGATTGAAGACTTTACTGAGCAAAAATATAGTGTCTATGTTGCCCAATGAAAATAGAGGTATTACGGGTGTTATAATGGGTATTCCTGTGGAAACTTTGATAGAAGAGGTTAAATCTCATTTATTGGGAGGCAAGGTTAAGGAGGCAAAGAGATTGCAAGTAGTCAGAAATGGGGAAAGGATGGATAGTTTTTTTATATTGATGTTTTGATGAAGTGAAGCTCCCTGATAAAAGTTAGTTTGAGGTATGTTAGTTATAATGTACAAGTTTATATTCCACTACCACTTAGATTTTACAAATTTAAGAGACTTCAGCATGTTGCAGCAGTATGTCATGAGAAACTAAGATGTAGTACGTGTGGTGTGGAACATAAGTATGAAGATTGTGAAGGTGTAAGGTTTAAATGTCGTAATTGCAGAGGAGAACAGAGTGCAGCTTATCGAGGATGTGAAGTGCTTAAGAAGGCAGCTGAAGTTCAACAGGTTAAAGTACAGTTAAGTGTGTCTTATGCAGAGGCCTTGCAAAAAGTTAAACTGAACGTTGATGAAGTATTACCAGTCAGAGAACAGAATGTGAAGTCAGGGGCTAGATGTTGGCATCATACTTCTCTTACTAAAGATACTTCACTAGTTGATAAAATGAAGTTTGTGATGCTTATAATGGATGTGGTGAATTGTACTGCTCAGACATCTAGTTGTGCTGAGAAAGCTGCTGAAAAGTATCTGGGTATAGTTGGTGTTGTGTGGGAGGCTGTAAATGAAGCTCTGATGGGTGAGGTGTCTGAATTTCAGTCTCCTTGTTAAGGAACATAATGAGTAAAAGAATATTGCAGTGGAATGCAAGAAGCCTGATTTCTAATGGTCAAGACTTCAAGAAGTTTAATTATGATTTATCAAATCCACCTGATATTTTATGTATTCAGGAAACCTGGTTGTTGCCATATTTAAGTTTTTCCTTGTAGGATTGTATTGCAATTAGGTGTGATAGACTAGTTGATAGAGGGGGCGGTATTGCAAGCTTTATAAGGAAAGGGATAGGACAGAGAGGTGTGGATGTAAATGAAGTATATGAGGCACTTGTGGTAGAAGTATTTGATTCAACAGGTAGAGGCATTAAGGTGGTAATTTTTTACGACCCTTGTGGAAGGCTTTCAATTGATTTGTTGGAAATATATGTAGCCCTAGCTTACTCTGTGTTACATGATACGGGGATTTTATTGCACATAGTTCTCTGTGGGGTTCTTTGAAGAATGATGGATGGTTTAATTGTAGAATTTCTAGATATTTCACATCTTGTGTATCTTAATGATGGGAAGGGTGTGAGATTTAATGGTCATAATAGTTCTCAAACTGCCAAAGATTTAACTTTAGTTTCAAACATTCTGGCTGGAGTGAGTGAGTGAGATATCATGGGAAAGGAAACATTGGAGTGCAATCGTTTTCCTATATTTATAAGCTTGGGTTTGGATTTGTATAAGGGACAAGAGGCCACTTTTAGGAGGTGCTATTTGGGAGAAGTTTAAGGTTTTATATGATGAACATCTGTCAGGCCTGAATGTTGAAGATGATATGGATTTATGCAATGGAAGGTTATTATTCATCCAACTGTATTGGAAGTGATTCCTATTAATAGAAGAAAGACTGTACCATGGTTGGCTGAGGAGTGTGCACCAGAAATTAGGGTGAGTAATAAGGCGTTTAGGAAAGATGAGAACTATCACTCTCTGAGTGACCTTATAAGGGCTTAGGCCGTGGTGAGGAAACTGGTAAAGGTTGCGAAAAGGTTTACTGGAGGTCATATTGTGATAGAATTAGAAGGGATATTAAACCTGGAGATGTTTTGGGGAATGATTAAAAATGGGAGGGGGAGGGGAATTCATAGAGCTAATAACATTCCAATATTGATAAAAGAAGGTAATACAATTGTTATTGCACTAGAGAAGGTTGAGTTACTGGCTCCACCATTTGCTGTAATTCATAGTCAAGATAATTTAAGTGAAGAGGCTAAACACTGTAGGGATAAAACCTGGTGTGTTGAAAGCCAGCTGTAGCAATGATAGTATTAATGATGTGGAGTTTTCTTTGTGTGAATTTAAGAAAGCTATTAATAGTACAGGTCAGATGGCTCCAGGAAAGGATGATATTTGTTATTGTATGTTTAAACATATGGCCGACAACTCTTTTCAGGTAATAACATTTTTGATTCGTATCTGGACTTTAGGCCATCTTCCCTCCTCATGGAAAATGGCAGTAGTAGTGCCTATTCTGAAATCTGGAAAACCCCCATTGGTTCCTTCTAGTTATAGACCAATATCATTAATGTCCCATTTTTGTAAACTTTTGGAACATATGGTAATAAAGCGGTTGAATTATACTTTGGAAAAAAGAGGTGATATAGTGTTTTACCAGAGCAGATTTTGGAAGTGTAGAATAATAGTTTGATGTTTGGAAGATGATATTAGGAAAGCCCAGATAAATAAAAAATAGCTGTATTTTTTGATTTAGAAAAAGCATATAATATGTTATAGAGGGAAGGTCTTTTAATTAAATTATGGAAATTAGGAGTGAGAGAAGACTACATAATTTGAGTTTTTTATTTGGATGGTTTATGCAGGTAAGGGTAGGCAAGGTATATTTGAGCTTCTATGAGATAGAGAATGGGACCCCATAAGTCAGTACTTGTAGCTCTATTATTTAATATTATGATGATATTTTCTCTGAGATAGGTACTGGGGTGGGTAAATCAGTTTTTTCAGACGATGGAGCGTTATAGATCAGGTAGAAATTTCAATTTAACTGTATATAGGATGCAATTAGTGATTAATAAGGTTGAACAGTTGGCAAGTAAATGGGGTTTTAAGCTTTCAGTAGCTAAAACACATTAATGTTTTACAAAAAGGATCAATAGACCTGCACTTAATTTAAAATTATGGAATCAAACTCTTGAAGTGTCAGTGGTAAGACTTTTTGATATGTGGCTGGATAATAAACTGACATGGAAGCACCATATAGGTAAGAGAATTAACAAATGCAAAGGGACATTAAATATACTTGGGTGTCTATGTGGGTACTCTCTGTGGGTATTACATATCCTTAGGTGGTTGGGTTCATACCACGCTAGGAATATGGGTTTGCTGGATGTGATCCACTGTAGCTTTTTTGGTAATCGCTGTGTTTTTTCCCCCAACTACTTTAGCTGATTTTAAGTTGCATGATTTGTTGGTTCATCGATATGTTAAAGAAAATTATTGAGCTATGTTAATCATTTTTACTGGAAGGATCAAAAGATAATTTAACAAAGGATGTCAGTGTGGCTGTTTTTGTGCCTGAGTTACAGGTAGCAATAAAGAAATATCTTACTAACCATTTATCAGTATATAGTGCAGAGATGGTTGCCATCATTTTTGGGCTTACAGTGGGTGGAGGAAATCTGTCCTTGCAAAGGTATAATTTGTTGAGATTCTTTTTCAGTTTTGACCAATCTTAAAACAGATCATTCTAGTAGTAGGTCGGATTTACTGCTGGAAGCTCTTCAAACTTTATTGGTATTCATGTCGTCTTATGGGTGCCTGCACATAGAGGTGTTGAGAGGAATGAGTGGGTTGATTGGCCAAAAAAGCTGTTAAGGTTTATCTATGGATATAGGCCTTCCATTTAGTAAATCAGAAGCTAAGGGGTTGGTGGGTCTAAGAATTAGGGAATTATGGCAAGATGTGGGATAATGGGCATAAGGGGAAACTCCTTTACAGCTTACATAAAACTACTGGATTGATGGGAGAAGGGAATAAGACAAGGAAGGAATTATTGACTCGACTTGGAATTGGGCATACCATGCTTAATTATTCCTTGTATCTTGTTGGAAAACATCACTCTGGGGTGTGTAAGCTTTGTCATCATTATGATGATGAACACATTCTTTTACAATGTGAAACATAGAAGGTTGAAAGAAAACAAACGCAGGCCGCACTACTAGCTTTGGGGGTTGACAGTTTTAATTTTAAAACTTTACTACGTTATGGAAGTGATTTTAATTTAATTCACTATATTGTCTTTCATTAATTACAATCTATAGGGCTCCTTTGATTAATTTAGTTTTCATTTTATAAAGAACTAGTAGAGGTTTTTATTTCCCAGTTCTCTACACCACAGTCCAAGTCCGGCTGATGGCAGTAATACACTTTTAGGTTGGACTGCCAAGTGCCATTAAAAGTCAAAAGAAGAAGAGGCCAGAGGTTTATGTTAGGAGTGAAAGAAGTATCTATCTAAAGTTAATGTGCTGTTTCCCCAACTGAAGCATTGCTTGTAAGTTGATGTTATATTGTTTAGAAGTTAATCTGCAGGTATCATTAAGATTTTGATGAAATAGAATGTTATTTTTGTGTTTATTAGACACTCACCTAGATACTAATGTTTTACACATAATATTTACCTGTGGTATTTAACTGCTGGAATCTTGTATTTACCTGCAAGAAACTTAACTAAGTTCTTACTTATCTCTAATATTTACTTGTGTGACTAGAACAATATGATAATTGCACTGTATTTTGTTGTTTTTCAGTTTCACTCTTTATTCACTATGTCATGTCATTGAGTCTGCAATAAAACCAAAGAGCTAGGAGGTTATTCCCTGACTTTCGTGTCATTTTTGAATGAAGTTTGGCTGACTGTCTAGTTGATGTTACAGCACTTTAGAGAGGGCAGTGCTCTGAGTTCAGTGGCAATTGGTCAATGAGAGGTAATGTTTATAAGTTAATGTTTAGGTGTGAAGTGATATGGAGGGGGAATTGATATTCAATGAAATGATGTTCAGTGGGTTTCAAATAGTAGAGGCCGATGTTCAGGGAGATGTTCAGCAGAAGGTGATGTTCAGGGAGGGAATGGAGATGACTGGGGTAGGTTGATGTTCAAGCAGACATGTTAGTCCTGGGTTGTTGTTCAAGTTAAATGGAGAGAGGTGGACTGATCGGGAATGCTGTTGTTCAGTAGGGGTTGATATTTAAGCAGGGAGTTAATGGGGTTCAGGGTGGTTAATATTGCTTTATGATATTCGGATGGTTTGTCCACAGGGCGAGAGCAATGGGGAATGATATTTTGGGGGCATGGTTAATCTTTGAAGCACATTATATTTAAAGGGTTTGATCAGAGGGATATCTAGATATGGCTGTCTAGGGTTTCGTAGAAATAGTTAAAATGTATAAAAAGGGCAAACTACTGTTTACCTGAGTAACAAATTATGTATTTAAATAAAATACAGAATAAATTAGAATACTACCCAAACTACTGTAGCAGTATAAAACTGTATTAATTCCTAATAGTTATCAATGGATGAATTCATTCAGTGTATGATGATGTGTTCTTTTAACTGTAAATTAACAAAATCAGTGCAGACAACTAGTGCAGATGGCACTCGGTCGGAAACATCAACCGTACTTCTTCCTGTAGATGCTGCCTGACCTGCTGCGTTCCACCAGGATTTTGTGTGTGTTGCTTGAATTTTCAGCATCTGCAGATTTCCTCATGTTTGTGTTTTTAAACTAGTGCAGATATTGGGTTTCCTTCACACTGTGCTTTTGCTGACTGTATCCTCCAAATCTTCATTATAATTGTAACATTCAAGATTGTTGCTGATGCCTTCAAATTCTTCACGTTCCTAACTTATTGAAGTAGTGAAATGAATTCATTTTCATACCCAGCCATTTCTGACATCTTCAAGCCTGAATGCTTGAAACTGCAGTGAGCAAAACTGTTCTGAATTGCCATACAGTTTATTACTCACCAACTTTCAGTGACAAAAATCACTGGTTTTTGAACACAGCAAATGTTGCTACTTAAAAATTGTTTGCTCTAAGCAAGTTGTGTCTTATGGCCACATGACTTGATACTAGTTTAAAAAATGTTCGGCACAGTGTCCCAAATAAACTGAGAGAATACTGGCAATTTACTCAGTTTGTTATTGTTCTTTAAGAGTTGTCTCAAATAAGCAGCTGCCCCAATTAACTGGAATCCACTGTATGAAGGTAGGGTGGTGTTAAGGTGAGGTGACATTAATTGAGATTGAATTATGGCTGCCTATAGATTTCTGGTGAAAGTATTTACTGTACCTCTGTACTACAGGTGTCACTGGAGGGCACACACTCATTCTTTTCTGGTAACTTTACAATAATCTGGTATCAACCTTGTAGCATCATAGAAATGTACAGCATAAAAACTCATCTCATCCAAACTAACTTGATTGACTATCTACATTAATTCTATTTGTCTGCATTAGGCTCTGTTGTTTAGTTGTAGGTTCACCTATCCTGGCGAAGAGATTGTGACTATTTGACCTATCTATGCATCTCATAATTTTATAAACCTCTTTAAGGTCACCCATATGCTCCTGACATTCTAGTGAGAATGAGCCCAGCCCATCCAATCTCTTGAAACCTAAGCCCTCATTCTAGATGGAATGGTAGTGAATCTCTTTTGCATTTTTTATTTTGCTGCTACGTCCTTCCTGTGATTTAGTGAATGGATAACAAGGTGATTCCTGATGAGTTCCTTTCTTAAACCAGTTGAATCCTTCAAATGAATATACTCTTACAATGCTGTTGGGGGCATTTCCTGATTTAAGGTTATGGAGGATGAAGGAATTGTGAGATATTTTTCTGTATCAATGTGTTATGTGACTTGGAGAGGAACCAAGTGGTGTTCCCATTCACCTGCTACCCTTGTCCTTGGTGATGAAGATCTTGGGTTTGGGAATTGTTTTGGGAGTATTCTAGGCAAGTAATTGTCAGAACTGTGCTATGTGTGAATGATGCAGCCGCTAAGCACCGGTAGTGCAGGGAATGAATGGATGTGTATGGTGATGGAAGTGCGCCAGTCAATTCATGACGTTGTTTTGTTGTGGATAGATTCAAGCACTTGGCCAGGTAAATAGAGTATTCCATTATTCTACTAAATGGTGCCTCATGTACGGTGAAAAATCTTATGACGTTAGGAGAAGACATGTGCTGCAAGATGTCCAATATCTTATCTGCTCTTGTGGCTAATGAATTTATGTGGTTGGGCCAGTTTAGTTTCTCATCAATGAGTGTTGATAGTGGGGATTTAGAAATGGGAATGTCATTGAATATGAAAGATGAGTGTTTAGACTCTCCTGCCAGAGATGGTCATTCCTGGCACTTTGGTGGCATAAATATTACTTACCGTTTATTAGTCTAATCATGAATGTTGTTTAGGTCTTACTGCAGGTCGATAGACATGGGCTGTTTCATTTGCAAATGAAAATTGCAAACAGAATTTATAATTTTGTAATCATTAGCAATCATTCTAATTTCTGACCTTAAAACAGAAAGAAGAATAGATGAAGGAGTTGCTATGGTTGATTCTAGAATATTGCCTTGAGTATTTTTTTTAATTGATTGGGATGATTGACTTGTGCCAACCATAACAACCTTCCTCTGTGCCAGGTTTTGATGTCCTCTGACTTCAGTGTTACCAGAACTTGATACCATAATCAGTCAAACTGTCCCTTGATGGCAAAGGCAGTCAGTTTCACATCACCACAGAGCTCAGTCCTTTGTTCCATATTTGGTGCTGCAGTAGTCAGCTGTCTTATAGTTCCTGTAACTTGAGATCAGTTTTGATCTTGGGCACTGTTTATGTAGGTTGCACATTCTCCTTGTGATCTTGCACATTTCCCCTGCTTGCTCTGTTTCTTCCCATGTTCCAAAGGTGTGCTGGTTGGTAGGCTAATTGGCTAATGTAACTTGTCTGTTGTACTTGGTGGGAGAAGGGAATATGAGACAATAGATTTTAAGGACATAAGTGGGAAAATCGTATGGATTTGATTGCTGTGAGTATTAGCATGAATCCAATGGCAGAGGGTCTCCTGTGTCATAAGGAAACATGTAATATGTTTGGATCAAAGCTGTGATTAAGTCTGGAGCCTGGTGTTCCTGGGGAAACCCATTATGCGCATCACTGAGTTGTTTTCTAGAAAGTGCTTCATGATTATACCTTTAATACTTTGCTGTTAATTGAGATTAGATGGATTGAGTTGTAATCTGCAGACTGGATTTGTCCTGAATTTTGTGAGTGGGCCATACTGGGACCATTTCCCTTGTGTTAGAAAAGATGCCAGTGGTGTAGCTACTGGGGGAGAAAAAAAGCATACACAAGGCTTTGCTAGACCTGGAGCACAGGCTTTCAGTACTAGAGCTTGGGTTGTTATCTGTCTTTGTCTGCCATAGAATGCACTAAATGAATTCTTCACATCATATAGTGTGAATCAATAAAGATGGCATACAATTTAGCAAAAATTAGTGGAGGCTAGAGGATTGAAAAGCTCTTTAAAACCAACAAAGGCAACTTTAAAAAAAAAAGCAATAAGAGAAAAGGTGAAATATGAAAGTAAGCTAGCCAATAAAAAAGAATGCCAAACGTTTATTTCAGATAAAGAGTAAAAGAGAAGCAAGAGTGGACGTCGGACCGCTGGAAGATGGCGCTGGAAAGGTAGTGACGGGAAGCAAAGAAATGGCGGACAAGCTGAAAAAGTAATTTATCGGTCATTGTGGGTCTTATATGCCAGAAATTCGAGGGTATCCGGGGCAGACGTGTAGCCACTATTACTAAGAAGGTGTTTAGGAAGCTGAGAGGCCTTCAAGTGCAGGTAGTCACCTAAACCAGATGGATTATACTGCACCAGGGTTGTGAAAGAGGTAAACTGAAGAGATTGTGAAGGCAAGAATTACTAGATTCTGGAATGGTTCAGAGGACTGGAAAATCAAAAATGTCACTCCACTCTAAGAAGGGAGGGAGGCAGAAGAAAGGAAATTATAGGCCGGTTAGCTTGACTTCAGTGACTGGGAAGATTTTGGAGTCCATTACTGACCTGGACATTCGACGTCAGGGAGTGCGTAAAAGGAGGTAGCTTTCAATCAGGAAGGCATAACTTGCTCAGCGCTTGCTGAGCAGAGGAGTCACCAGTCTGCAAGAGGGATTTGTTAGAAAAGGCTAATGAAAATTGCACAGGTGCAAGCACAGCGGGCATTCAGAGAAGTCTTGCTGAGCTTTGGCACCAGTAGCATAAGTAGACAAGGTGAGTGTGCCATTGTTTAGAGTGGCTTAGGCTCATCAAGCTTCCCCACAACTGATGTTAGACTCACTGGCCTATAATTTACTGGTTTATGTTTGGAACCTTTTTTTAAAAGATCTTTGTTATCTTATTTATTGCTAATGGCTGGAATTGCTGACAAAACACTGACATTAAAAATATACACTACTTTCATAGCCATCAGAATCAGAATCAGACTTTAATCGCCAAGTACCTATGCACATACAAGGAATTTACTTCCGGCAGATGTTGTCTCTCTGCTCATAACAATAATGATGATAAATATAAATGAAAATATAGATTATACATACAGGTAGTGCAATCCAAGTAATAGTTAGCCGGCAGTTAACTGTTCAGCAAAGTGACCGCAGTAGGGAAAAAACTTCTCCAGTGCCTATTAGTCTTAGTCTGGAGGGATCTGAAGCGCCTACCAGACGGAAGCAGATCAAACAGTCCATAACTATGTTCATAACTATGGCTTGGACAGTGCTTAGAAAGATGCTTAAATCTGGATCAGCACACAAAACTCAGCAGCACTTACAGCATCAATGGAGGGAAAAGGACAGCTGAGTTTTCAGACCAGGACTGGAAAGAGTGAGGGCAGAAGCCAGAGTTAAAGGGTGGGAATAGGGGGAGGAGCATGAGCAGGTAGGTGAATCCAGGTGAGAAGAGGAAGCATGGAGGTAATAGGTGAAAGAGGCAAAAAGCTGAACAAGGTACAATCTAATAGAGAACAATTGTCAGTGGAATAAAGTGAAGGAAATGGGAACAGGAGGAAGGTATGGGTCATATGGATAGAAGGAGAACAGGGGTGAAAGGGCCACTAAAGTGAGTGGAAACAAAAGGAGTGGAGATGGAATAGACATTAGAGAAATTAATGTTAATGCCGTTGTGTTCGAGTCTGTCAAGAGGGAACTTAAGGTAGTGTTCCTCTAATCTGCATCAACTTGACCATGGATAGATATGTAAGGGTGGATATGGGAAATGGAATTAAAATGGCTTGCCAATAGAAGATTCTGGCTGTTATGGTGGATAAAGTGAACGTGCTTAAGGAAGTGATCCTTCAATCTGCATCAGATCTCACTGCAGAGGAGGCTGCACCATGGGCACCAAATGCATTGAATGACACTGATGGATTCACATGTGAGGCACTATCACCTGGAAGGTGTAGCAGCCACTGCTGTATTATCTAAGTTTAGCATCTGTACTAGTGCTAAATCTCATCCTTTTCCTCTTTCCACAGGGGTGGCACTCCCCACAACTCCCTTGCCTGATCACTTTGCAGGGATAAACTTGCTAAATGTTACACCTGCCCCTATGATTCTTCCTCACCACATTCCGGGGCCCTCAGCAGTCCTTTTAAGTGAGACACCACTTCACATGAGAATCTGTTGGTGTCATTTATTGCATTTCTGTTGCAGCCTTCTCAGCATTACTGAGAACCAACACAGATTCACCCCTTTTCCTCTCCCACTCTCATGATCTGCCGTCTCCTTCCTCCCTCCTGTTCCACATCTCCTTCCTCTAGTCTGTGACCTACTGTCCTCTTGTTTAGCTGTTTGCCTCCTTCACCTTCCACCTCCATATTTTAACGACAATTTCCAAACCTACCTACCTTCCCCCCCCCCCCCTCTTGCCAGCTCATGCTCTTCCCCCTCCCCATCCTTTCATTCTGGCTGCTGCAACCTTTCTTTCCAGTCCTGATGAAGGGTCTCAGCTTGAAACATCAGCTGTACACTTTCCTCCATGGAAGCTGCCCGACTCTATGATAAAACATGGTGATCCTCCATGTTTGATATCATGTGTTTGAATTGTCAGTACTAAATAAGTGCACCTTTTTAATGTAAATTCCTTGTGCTATATGTACCAAACATTATTTTGAAGTGTTTGATTCGTTAATGGACAGTTTTCACCAGAAGAGCAATATTACATTTTAGGGAAAGCTCCATTCACTTTAAAGCTTTTCAACTGATGCAGATAAGTGAAATAAAAATAGAAAACACTGAAGATACTCATCAGGTCAGGCAGCATCTCAACCATTGGCTCTTGAATCAGAGGGGATAATGTCACTCATCTTCACTTGTACCATCACTGACCTGTTCCTACAACCTATAGACTCACTTTCAAGGGCTCTTCGTCTCATGTCCTCGATATTTGTTGATTATTATTATTATTTCTTCTTTTGTATTTGCAGCTTGTTGACTTTTGCACACTGGTTGTATGCCCTGTTGGGTACAATATTTTATAGATCCTGTTGTGGTTATTGGACTTACTGAGTATACGTGCAAGAAAATGAATCTCTGGGCTGTATGTGGTGACTCTGATGATAAATTTTCTCTGAACTTTAAACTGCAGTACTTCCAATAAGTGAACTGCTGGAACTTTAAAATGCTACGTCAGTATGAAATTTAAGCTTCCTGAAACATGACAATTCCTCTACCCCATGGATGCTCAGCCTGCTGAGTTCTTCCAGCAGATTGTTGTACATATATTATCTTTTCTAACCAAGAGAGCATCAACCACTTGAATTAACAGTATGGTCCACCAATTGAATTGAAGTAACAGCAGAGGAGATACAAGAGATTGTAGGTGCTATAATGTTGAGGGGGAGAAAACTCAACAGTTAGTTTGTTTTGCACAGCAGGCGTGTTGGGGCAGCTATAAAGACATTTCTGGCCAAAGAAGCTACTGATTTTCAATTTGCCTGCAAATAGTTAAAGAGAAAAGATGTAGTTTACCACAATTGCTTGTTTTTTGGCATAGAAGTTGTAAGTAGGTCATTTGTACTTGGAAAAGACAATTGGTAAAGGCTTTTAAAACTTAAATTGAGTTTGTTCCATTTTCCATGAAGTGGTTGACAACTATCAGCATTCTGTTATTCATTAACTTGTTTCAAATGGAGAAAATTATGGGTGATGTAATCACTGATTCCTTGATTTCCATCAGCAATAGTTGTACTTTATTGTGTAAATTAAATGCACAAATGTGTTAAACTGAATGAATCTAGAGACAATGAATAAAATCATCAAAGGAAATTTGTACAGCATCAGAGATGAAGAATAAGCAGTGATAATTCCTAGCCCTGTGGTTTTGTAGATGGTTGTCATTTTGTTTTTTTTCCGGTAATTAACGCCTACTTCTCTTTATCTTAATCACTTTAATATTTTGATGTACATAGCACACACATGTATCTGCTTATTGCTTAGTAATGTGTTCCATTAAAACTTAGTAGCCCAACAGAATATTTTCAACATGAAAAATGGCTTTGAGTGAACATATTGCGTCTTATTATACCAGTGCATTTTAATGTATCTCACATACTGAGAATTATGTTCTTTTTTGTAAATGAAGTTATGATTTTAACTTGGGCTCAGGTTAACACATTTGTAACTTATTTGCTTCAACTATAAATAAACCTATGGAAAAGTTGAACCTAACTGAACTGGTGGGAAACTAAATCAAATGTGATGTCTATTTCACATGCTGTCAATTTTCCTTTCCATTGAATTTAAGCAGAGTGTTTAAAAGGCACCACTGCTCCGATCACCAGTCCCCTCCGGATTAATTATTATTATTAAATTACCCACATGTAATTGGTCCTATGACTCATAATCCTCACTTGCCTTTCCTAAATTCATTAAAAAATGACTAGGTAAGGTAATATTAAACACGGCTTAAAAAGGAACGCATCTATTTATTGCTCTTAAATATCCGAATAATATTTCCTTTAACACTGTTTCCTTTTAATTTTAAATGTTACTCACATCTGCAGTTCTCTTCAACTGCAAATGGTTTCCAAGATACGTTGTCCCAGGTCACACGCCTGTCATTGTTCCCTTGAAAGCTGCTAATTTCTGCCCTTTAAGTTCCTACTTTATAAGAATCAAACTCTTGACAATTTGATGTTTGTTTGCAATAAGTCTGATAGAGGGCTCTTTCTCATTTCTGTGCTAGTGAATTAGGCCATTGACCTTTCAGGGGTATCTGATCTAAACTTATTTTTTTGGCTGTGAGATTCCTGAATGGTGTTTTGCCTCCCGGTTGCCAGGCTCTGGGACATCTCTGATTGAGTATTGGCATTCTTAAGTGGGAGGGTTCACAGTCAGAGGTCGTGGCCCATGTAGGCACCATTGACTGTTAGGAAGAGTGACAAGGTTCTGCAAAGTGAGTTCAGGGGGTTAGGTGCTGTTAAAGGGCAGGACCTCAAGGGTTGTGATCTCAGGATTGCCACCCATACCATGTGCTAGTGAGGCCAGAAATGGGAAGATTATACATTGTAATATGTAGCTAAGGAATTGGGGTTGGAGGGAGGGTGTAAGATTTTTGGATTATTGGGCTGTGTTCCAGGGAAGATGGAACCTGCACAGAACAGACAGTTTGCACCTGAACTGGAAGGGAAACTAACATCCTAGTGCTGTACGGTGGAGTTTAAACTGGAGTTACAGGGGGATGGGAACCAGAGTGCCAGAACAGTTAGTGGCGAGGTTTTGGAGACAGATGTTAAGAGCTCAGACAAAGTCAAGAATCAAAAGGTCGATCATGATGTGACAAATGTCATGAGCTGCATATATTTTGATGCAAGAAGTATCATAGGAAAGGCAGGTGAGCTCAGCATGGATTCTACAGATGGAATTATGAAATTGTAGTCATTAGAGAGACTTGGTTGCAGAAGGGGCAGGACTGGCAGCTCAATACTCCAGGTTTCCATTGTTTTAGATGCCACAGAGCAGGAGGGAATAGAGGAGCAGGGGTGGTGGTACTAGTGAGGGGAAGTGTCATAGTGTCATGGATAGTTACCTGGATGGTAGGTGTATGGAGGACTATGGTCCTCCTCCTCCTGCTGCTCCTCCATATTAACTGTTAAGTACATATATGTATGTGTGATGAACAAATGTAAGAGAAAGACTGCTTACCAATGGCACATAAATTCAGAGTTGGAAATGGTGATCCCAGTCTATCTCGTAATATATTTCAAAATCTGTTTTTTTTTAAAAAAAAAATATCTGAAATGCTTCTGGCACCAAGCATTTTGGATAAGGAGTACTCAGCCTGTAATTACTTCTTCCCCCTTCGACAGTGCTTTGAGGTTGAGGATGATTCACAAGTCAGTGTGGAAGTTGAAGTTTGAAGCCTTGAGATCATTCTTGGATCAATTTCTTTACCTATTGGTAATCTGCTGATCTTGGTGCCAGTTACAGGTGCCTGGTGTCAGCTAATCCATAGTGTGGCACACACATAGGAGATGATTAAGTCTAGTCAGAGTTTTGATGCGAGCGATGTTAGTGTGGGAATGGATGTTAATGTTGGCTTGTGTTATATGCTAGTGGCTTTAGAAGATTTTTCTGGAGATAGCAGAGGATTTATCACTTGGAAGTGTCTTCTGTAGGGAGCCAGCATCTCAGAAGGATAGGAATCACTACTGTTTGGTTTGTGGTGTTGATCCTCAAATACTCTTTCACTGAGATGGTCAAAGGTTGTGGTGGTGCACTGAATGAGACGCTGACTTTCGTTTCTGATGTCTATTTGCTTTGGAATGTGGCTCCTAAGATAGGGGCACTGTTGTGTAGTGGAGGGCTAGGTAGGGAACATGATGTGTGGATATGTCACAACAAGCTGAATGGGATCGATAGAAGAGATCAGGAAGTTCAAAATGAATCATTAATGGAAATGTACATTGTTACAAGGTGATAATGTGGCCCAACATTTCATATCTGCACTCCATCATTATTATCTAGCCAAGAGGTTAACACTGGTTCTGTAAGGAGTGCAGAAGTTATGGTAAGGGCAGAACCAAGCATACCTAGAGATGATGAGATAGCAGAATAGTCAAGTAGCGACATAGAACTACATTTGTGCATAAACAACATGTGATAAACAACTTGAAACCAACAAATCAAATCAAAGCTCTGCAGCCCATACACATTTAGTCATGAATGATATTGAACAATTAAACAGGCAAAAACAATTGAAGTGAGACTGTTGTTTATTGACTACAGCTTCACCTTCAATGCTATAATTCCAAGCAAACTCATCACCATACTGAGACCCGGGAGTCAACAGCTCCCTGTGCAACAGGATCCTTGACTTCCTGACCAACGGAGGGCAATCAGTAAGGATTTGCAGCAACATCTCCACCACAATTAGTCTAAACACTGGTGCTCCCACAATATTGCATACTCAGCCTCCACTCTGTGCACTCATGATTGTGTGGCCTTGTTCTACTCTAATTCTATCTACAAGTTTGCAGATGATACCACTGCAGTGGGCTATATCCCATATGACAATGAGTCATTGTATATAAAATGTCCAGTCCTGCTGTCGCAGGAAAGCAGCATCCAGGCCATGCTCTCTTCTTGCTGCTGCCATCAGGAAGGAGGTCTCGGGACTCAAACCACCAGATTCAGGAACAGTGATGACCCCTCAACCGTCAAGCTCTTGAACCAGAGGGAATAACTTCACTCATCTCAACGCTGAGCTGTTCCTACAATGTATGGACTCACTTTCAAGGGCTCTGCATCTCAAGTTCTCAGTATTTATTGCTTAATTATTTTTTCTCTCTCTTTTTGTATTTAAAGTTTGTCTCTTGCATATTGGCATTTATCCATCTTGTTGGGTGCTGTCTTCCATTGATTCTATTGTATTTATTTGTATTTACTAAGAATATCAGCAAGAAAATTAATGTCTGGTGATATATGTACTTTGATAATAAATTTACTTTGAATATAGGTTAAAATATTGAGCTTAGTAACATGATGCTATGACAACAACCTTTCCCTCAATATCAGCAAAACAAAAGAACTGGTGATTGATTTCAGGAAAGGGGACAGTGCACATGCTCCTGTCTACATCAACTGTGTTGAGGTTAACAGTTGAGAACTTAATGTTCCTAGAAGTGAACGTCACCAATATCCTGTCCGAGTCTGAACATGTAGGTATTACACCAAAGAAGGCCCATCAGTGTTTCTAATTCCTCAGGAAGCTGAAGAAACTTGGCATATCCTGTTGGACACTCACCAGATTTTATCAATGCATGATAGAAAGCATCATACTTGGATGCACGATGGCTTGGTACGGCAACTGCTGTGTGTGTGACTGCAGAAAGGTGCAGTCAGTCATGCTCACAGCTCAGCGCATCACAAAAACCAGCCTTCTTTCCGTGGACTCCGTCTATTCTTCTCACTGCTTCAGTAAAGCAACCAGCATATCAAAGACCCCACCCACCCACCCACATTTTCTCTTCTACTTTCTCCCATCATGCCGAAGATACAAATGCTTTTGAAGTATCTACCACAAGATTCAATGACAGCTTCTAGCCTGCTGTTGTAAGACTATTGAATGGTTCCCTCGTACAATAAGGCAGACTCCTGACCTTCCAATATTCCTCATTGTGATCTTGTACCTTATTATTTACTAGTACTGCTCGTTCTTTGTAGCTGTTGCCCTTTACTCTTCATTGTTTTTGTTTTACCTTATTCTGCCCCAATGTATTGTGTGTGATAATTTGATCTGTATGAACTATGCAAGCATGACAAGCTTCTCAATTTATCTTGGTACATGCAACGATGAAGCAATTCCAAGAACAGTGTATTCTGGTTAATTGGGCCATCAGTGAATTGGGGTGGCCGCTTATTTGGGATAACTCTTAAAGAACAAAAACCAATCAAGAAAATAGCTGGGGTTCCTAGTTTATTTGGGACACTGCACCACTTACGCGGGAGACTGTTGTCAAACAGTTTGTAACTAGCGTCAGACACATGCACGTGTGTGGCTGTTAGACACTACACCATGCTTAAAGTGAACTGTTTTTAAATAGCATCAGCTATTCAAAAAGCAGTGATATTTTTGTCACTGATAGTTAGCAAGAAATATACAGACAGCTCAGAACTGCTTTGCTGACCATGGTTTCAAGCATTTAGGAGATGCCAGAGATGCCAGAAAAGGCTGGGAGTGAAAGTGAAATGGTTTCACTACTTCATCAAGTAAGGAACTATGAAGAATTTGAAGGTATCAACAATCATCTTGAATGTTACAATGAAAATGAAGATTTGGAGGATGTAGTAGTAAATAGCATAGTATGAAGGCAGTCCATTATCTACACTAGGTGTTTGTGCTGAAGTTGCTCATTTACAGTCAATGAAAGCAACTTGGCAGCTTACAGGTACACTGGATGAATTCCTCTATTGATAACAATCAGGATCTAATACAATTTCAGAGTACTGTAGTAGAATTGAGTGTTCCAATTTGTTCTGCATTTCATTTAACTACACAATTTGTTACTCATTTAAAAGATAGTTGGTCTTTTTATATTTTTTGATCTATTTCTATGAAACTTTGGCTAATTGGGCCAAAATGTACTGGTCCCGATATGTCCCATTTAACTTGCACCCACTCTATTCACAATCGTGTTCAGACAAAAATCCTGGATAGATGATGCACCTTAATTTCCTCCTGATGTCCCCACCATCACAGAAGCCAATTTCTTGGCAACCTGATTCACAACATAATATTATTAAATGATTGAGAGTACTGAATATAGCAAAGGCTGCAGGATCAGAATACATTCCAGCTGTAGTATTGAAGACCTACTGTATATTCCAGAAATAGCTGTGCTTTTAGCCAAGCTGTTAAATTGAATTTGCAATATTGCTATCTTCACTTGAGGCATAAAATGTGAAATACTGCTTTCTTCCCTACAATGCACAAAATTGTCCACATTCAAAAACATCAGAACAACCCAGTTAACACATACAAAATGCTGGAGGAACTCAGCAGGTCCTGTTGAAGGATCAGACTGCAACGTCAACTGTACTCTTTTTCCGTAGATGCTGCATGCCCTGCTAAGTTCCCCCAGCATTTTGTGTGTGTTATTTGCATTTCCAGCATCTGCAGATTTTCTCTTGTTTGTATGTCCGTCCTGCTGAAGGGTCCCGGCCTGAAACGTCGATTGTACTCTTTTCTGTAGATGCTGTTTGGCCTGCTGAATTCCTCCAGAATTTTGTGTGTGTTGCATCTGCAGTTTTTCTCTTGTTTGTGAGAACAATCCAGTTAGCTATTATTGCCCAATCATTTAACTGTTAATTATCAGCAAAGTAATAGGACATGTCATCGTCAATATAAGGAATCAAGCATTTCTTACCAGTAAATTGCGCATCATTGCCCAGTTTGGATTTCATCAAGAATACTCAGATTTGGACATCATCAGAGCCATGGTTCATACTTGGATCAACAAGCTAGAGTTGAGGTGAAATCGAGACTGAATTCAATGTGATATCACTGTAAAATTGATGTCAATATGTAACAGAGTGAACAATAGCATTAGTCATAAGTTGCATGATGGAAATGGTTGTGGTTCTTGGAGGCCAATCATCTCAAACTCATGATATCATTGCAGTACTGAGGAGTGAAAGGTTGGTGCAATGGTGCAAATTTGCTTGGCACCAGATTGCTCTTAAATTGGGTCTGTTCAAGATCAGTCAGCTGAGCTAACATCTTTCATGCCAATATGTAGTAAACATAGTTGACCATAAAACAATTAAGCCACCAACTAGAAAAATCCCCCCGTATTCCAATTCATTGCCTGCTGCCAATCAGCCAATTATCCATGGCTGTACCTTTCCTGCAATACGACTGGCTCCTCAGTCTGTTTAACAGACTGATGTGCAGCAGCTTGTCAAAGTCCTTTTGAAAATCCAAGCTTACAATATCTACTCACTCTCTATTGTCTATCTTCCCTGTTACTTCCTCAAAATATTTCAACACAGTTTTTTTTAGATAAGAAACCATGCTGATTTTGGCCTTAATAGCAGCTTCCTAACCACAGAAGTCAGGCCAACTGGCCTATAACATTCTGTCTTTGTTTCCCTCCCTTCCTTAGAGTTGAGTTTTATTTGTGATTTTGGGCAAGAATGAGCTTTAAATCAGCCAAGTTCAGGTCCCTGGCCCTGAAGAAGGGAAGAGTGGCCAACCGGTTCCGCTTTACCCTGGGAGGGATCCAGATTCCAACGGTGACAGAAAAACCAGTCGAGCCTGGGCCAGATCTTCGACACTTCCCTGAAGGACACAGCCACACTTCAACAAACCAGGAGCGACTTGATAACCTGGCTCACCGCGATTGACAAATTGGGGCTTCCAGGAAAATTCAAAGGCTGGATGTACCAACACAAAGTCTTTCCAAGGCCACTCTGACCCCTTCTAGTCTACGAGGTGCCGATGTCAACAGTGGAGGCTCGAGAGAAGGCCATCAGTCGGTTTCTCCGGAGGTGGTTGGGGCTCCCCCGGACCTTAAGCAGTGTTGCCCCATCTGGGCATTCCACCAAGCTGCAGCTCCCCATCAGTGGCCTATCAGAGGAATTCAGTCACTCAAGCCAGGGAGGTTATGATGTACCGAGACTCCTCTAATGTTAAAGTCGCTTCGGCAGGAATCCACATAAAGACCGGAAGGAAGTGGCAGGCACAGGAAGCTGGTGACAGAGCGGAGGCTCGGCTGCGGCCCAACATTTTGGTGGGCGGTGGGGCGGGCAGGACAGG
The DNA here is from genome assembly GCF_048418815.1 of Hemitrygon akajei. NCBI lineage: Eukaryota > Metazoa > Chordata > Chondrichthyes > Myliobatiformes > Dasyatidae > Hemitrygon > Hemitrygon akajei. The sequence goes on from NC_133139.1 coordinate 80,942,730, forward strand.
GCTGTTTTCCAAAGCCACGCTATGACAAAACCCACGAAAAGGAGAAGTGTCAATTGGTTCAGGACGAGATACGAGCAGAAGTAGAGGAAGAACGATACAGCAAGATGGTCGGCATGTACGAACAAGGCGCCTGGACTAGATGGGAGCGTGCGGAACCTCGAGTTCACCTGGACAGAGCTCTGGAGAGCCAAGCCATTACCATCAAGTTTCTCATCCAATCAGTCTATGACGTTCTCCCAAGCCTGGCCAACCTGCACAGGTGGGACATGGCAAACACTCCAGTGTACCAACTGTGCCAGAAGAGGAGCACTTTGGAGCATATCCTCAGTTGCTGCCCGAAGGCGTTGGGGGAAGGGCGATACCACTGGCACCATGACCACGCCCTGTCTATGGCGGACGCAATCAGCACAGCGATTCAAGACAGCAAAAAGCAGCACGCTCCCTAACAGTCCATCACCTTTATTAGATCACGGGAGAAGGCTCAATATCGGCCTAGCTCCTCGGGAGGGCTTCTTGCCACTGCACGAGACTGGCAGCTCAAATTCTACCTAGGGAGGCAGCTCAAGTTCCCAGAGATCATCGCAGCTACTCCGTTCTGCCCGGACATAGTGTTAATATCGGAGTCTACAAAGCAAGTGGTCCTGCTGGAACTTGCTGTGCCCTGGGAAGACTGGATTGAAGAGGCCAACGAGCACAAGAGGGCTAAATACACAGATCTTGTTGCAGAATGCTGGAGCAATGGCTGGAGAGCTTGCTGTGAGCCAGTTGGAGCTGGGTGCTGGAGCTTTGCCGGCCATTCATTACAGTGGACTCTTAAACTCCTTGCGGTCAAAGGACTGCAGTGCAGAAGAGCCACTGAGAACATTCTGGAGGCTGCTGAAAAGGCCTCGCAGTTGCTGTGGATCTGGAGGGGGATCCATAGATTAGTGCACCACATGGACACAAGTCGGGGGCTGATCACCCCAGGCTGGGTCACCCGGGTGAGGGTATCTGATGATTATAAGGCCCAAAACACCCTACGTCCTCACTTTGACATCTCTGAAGACATGTCAAAGTAACACCAGAAGGTGTATTCTACAACATTGACTACACTGACTTCTTACCGTAAACTTCTGGCATGTTGCTGGTGTCTTCCACAGAGAAGAGTGACAATTACTTTTCAATTACTCCCAGAAACTCTTGTCACTGCTGCTCTACCATAATCATGTTAGGGTCCCCTTCCAGACAACATTGGCCAGCTCTTCTGTTATGCCTCTCTAGTTACACTTACTCAATTGTAATATTGAAACATCTGATCTTAGCTTCTCCCCTTTATAGGGTGAATTCTATCACCATTCCCAAGAGCTCATTTGTCTGAAGTTCCCTATTCAAATGTTTCAACTAAATCCAGATCGCCTTTTTCCTTGTGGACTCAACCACAAACCGCTCCAAAAGCCATCTTGTAGGCATTCTACAAATTACTTCTTTTCAAAATAAATCAGCGTCAACATGATTTTCCCAGTCTATCTGCCTATATAAAAGTCCTCTGTGACTCCTGCAACATTATCTTTCTTGCATGCTTTTTTTATCTCCAGTCGTCTTTGTACCTTGCATCCTACATACTACTTGGAGGCCTGTACAAGGTCTTTTTACCTGGCAGTTTCTTAACTTCTTCAAGGATTCAATATATTCTTATCCTATGTCACTACTTGCTAAGGATTTGATTACATTTTTTGTATCAACAGACCCACCCCACCTCCTCTGTCCACCTACCTGTCTTTTTGATAGGATATGTATCTTTGCCTGTTCATGTCCCACCTATGATCTTCTTTCTTTCATGACTTTGTAATGCCCCCAACATTGACTTGCCAATTCATAACTGCACAGATGAATTTCTGGGACAGTCAAATTTCAGAAGGATGCTCCAGAACCCTCTAAAGAAAAGATTTTTGTGAAACCGGAAAGAAAATGTGCTGTTCTCTATATTTAGTATATTATCAGCAGTGAAAGATGCATGCATTTTGCCTTTAAATAGACAGATGGGTGAGCACATTTAGGAGATCCCCTGCAGTTACCAGAAACTGACTCCTCTCCTTCCATGAAAATTGAGAGAATTACACAATCTCTGAGGTCCCTCCAGTGTTCTTTATAGATAATAGAAAATATGGCTGCACATTTGTCTCAAGTTCATCCCCACCACATTTCAGAACTTTAAAAGTATCATCATCTACATACTTAAAATTATAGCATCAACTAAATACTTACACTTATGATACTCTACAATTCACTAACCCTTTGCTTCTACATCCTCTTGAATTGTCTAAATTGTAATCAAACACAAAATTACTGATTTTCTTAGTGCTTTTAACTTGAATGCCATGAAATAAATCATCTCCACAGTATGCACTCAACGTAATGACAAATTGTCTTCATACCTATCCGATCCCACATTCTGTTATTTAAACACAATTGTTCCATTATCCCTAGTCATTAATAAATATATTGTATTTTCAGAACATCAACTGTTAATATTGAAATTGACATAGATTGAAAACACTGATTAATTATTACAGTAGTTATAAATTTAATCTTTATGTTAATAAATATTTTGAACTGGATCACCTTATTTAGGCACTCATCTTCATGTCTGTGTTCATACTCACATTTTGACTTCTCATGGACTTCAATCTTCTCTTAGAAAACTCTGCCTCTCTCGGCTGAGTCCTTTGCTTCCAATTCTGCCATAGCTATCTCAGTTTCATTTTGAACTAGTTTCTGCCTAATGAACAAATTCCTGTTATTTAATATTTACTGTGACATCTTTCATGGAATCTTAGGAACTTTTGAACCACTCCTTATCATAATACTGTTCTTGAGTAACTCACCTCATTCTGAACTTGATTCAGCTCATTCAGTAATTCCACGAACTATTTACATTTAGTACCATTTTCCAGCACTTGCACAGACTCGTATTCTATAAGATCATTTAACTAAAATGATGTTAGCCTATTCAATGGCTGCTCCAGTGTTGTTCTTTTCCCCAAATGCCTGTCTATTCAGTAGTTGCTCCAATCTTAGACACAGCTATTCCCAACATCCTTAACTTTATAGATAAGAGTCTATCTTGGTGGATACCCAAAGTAGATTTCTGTCCGTAAAGAAGTTATAGACCATAAGCACATTCCTGATATTGTGAGAGAGATGCCTATCACCCATGCTGCCAGTTTTACTGCATGCAGCCAAAATGAGGACTAGATTGAGCATGCTGAATACAATAAAGCTGCGTTAATCTGGCATGCTCAGGACTTTAGGGTTGATAGATTATAGATTTTCTGGACTATTCAATATTACTCCAATTAATGTCTAGTATACTTTGAATTCAATGGTACATGGCATTGTAATAAATTGTTCCAGTGAACCCAATGGGTTTAAAAGGAGCATTGGAAATAGGCTCTGGCAGATTTTAAGGCTGTTTGAAAAGCGAATCCCAATTTGAAAAGTAAGAGGGGAAATGGGGCCCAAGGCAATTTGAAGGGGTTGTCAGAAACATCACCTAGTATGCCAGATGCCAAACTATCAGGATTTAAGAATGGTCAGAGAGCAGTTTATCAAAGCTTCTCAAAAGTCATAGGTTTGGTCCTACAACCTAAATCATTGACGGCAATCTTTGGGATTATTCCAAAGGAAGCAGGAAATGTTCCTGTTCTTGCTCAACGCATGATAACTTTCTCAACTTTATTATCTACGAGAGCTATTTTGTTGTATTGGAACAATCCCAATCCACCTACTGTTTTTTTTTCTGGCTCTCCTCTATAATGTCGTGTTTAGGTTTAGAGAAAATTAGAAGTCAGACGTTTGATACATCTTTTAAATTTGAGCAAACCTGGCGACCTTTTATTCAATATTTTCATATTTCTTTTTTTTTTTACTTTTTGGGTAATCTTTTTTTTCTTCTCCGCGAAGTTTTAGATTTGACCAGAAGGATTTTTCCTTTTTTTAAAAAATTATATCCTCAAAATGGACTGTCCAGTCCTCCCTTTTTTTTTGTTTTGGGTTAGTTTAGTGGGTTTTTTTTCTTTCTCCATAATAGAAACTTTGAGTCTTTTTTTCTCTATGAATTGTTAAGAGGAGTTGTGTTTTTTTAAATATATATTAGCTCAATATTATACTATATGTAATTTTGACAGTGTATATTTTTTGTTTGTACTTTTATTGAAAAATGCATTGGAGATAACTTCTCCTCTGACTTGTATTTATCCTTATCCTTTTAAATCAATAAAAAAGATCGATATCCAAAAATTTTTAATGTGTTATATACTGATTGTTCTTAAATGTGTTTTCACTCTCATGACTGCAATAACACAGGACAACAATGTTTTTTTGAAGTGAATCTTGTTTATGATAGACTGCTTGGAGCTGAGCACTAACATAATTTCAGACCATTTGTATCACATAGGATATTGGAGAAACCAGAAATTAACTTTTATTGAATAGAATGTGTTTAATTGCATAATGGTGCAGACACTTTGGAAAAGTTCAACTAAGCTACATATGTTTTTTTGATGATTTTTGTTTGTATTCAGTGTCTGGAGCTTCTCACTTAAGTGTCCAAAATAATCAACAGGCATTGATAAATTCAAGATGTTCTGATACCATTTCTCCATTGCAGCAATGTCCTGGTGAAACCTTTCACCATTCTTGTCGCTGACAGTGTCAAGGTTTGCAGGGACGAAGTCTAACTGGGAATGCAGAAAATGGATCTTCAGTGACATGTTGCACTGCATGGTTTTGTATGCTTGAAGCTTGTTGTCAACCAGCTGCATGTAGTTTGGTGCTCAGTTGTTGCCAAGAAAGTTTTCAACAACATCCTCAAATGCTTTCCATGCAATTTTTCTCTGGTGCCACTAGAAGTTCTTCGAATTGCCTGTCACTGATGACCTGTTTGATTTGAGGACCAATAAAAACGCCTTCCTTAATCTTAGCAGCAGTTGTCCTGGGAAACATCTGTCTCAAATATTGAAATCCTTCATGGAGATTTTTACCTGGTGACAGCAGTTTCCATTCTTGCAGTCCTGAACCCATTAATTCTGCTTTTGCTTTTGACAAGCCTAAGTGTCTGATCAGGTCACTTAACTCAGATTGAGTTATCAGATGAGGCTCACTCGACGTAAAGAAATTCAAAATCTGTGTCAGGATCAGTGTCATTTTCAATCCTGCCTCATGCATCACGGCATCTCGTTTGCCTCTTCTGGGCTCCATGACCTGTTTTTCTAAAACCTGTCCAGCCAGGCATCATCCAGCCTGCCTAAACATGCCCAGGCATGTCTGGACAAGATAGAAAACTTTTCAGTTTACATCACGGGCAGCATTTTAATTGAGTTGATTTTGAATTGAAATAACAAATATATGTAATTTCAAAAGAAAATGGTGTGATAGGGAAATTTTCATGGTGATTTTCATGATTAGCAACCCAAAATCCATAATATAGATCCAAAAGTATTCAGCAAGCAAAATCTTCTGTGTCCAGTGTAACCATTTAACCTGGAAGAAGAATCCAATCATGGGATCCCATCAGTCAAGGCACCAACTCCTTTAAAAAGGACGACGTTATTCTAAATTGTCAACCCGGTACTAGCATATTTGGAATATTCTTCTGCTGTAATGTGTGAGGTTAACTTCAAAATGCTGAGCTAGGTTAATGACTGCAGGAAATAATATGCAGTCATTTACCTATGTTGTTAGTCGCTGCCACAAGTGATGGCTTTTTTTTTTGATAATTAAAAAAGAATGTCCGTTTTATATGGGTGCCGCACAAGGTACTACATGTATTTACCTTATGTTCAAACCACAAACCCTACGTGTGGTTACAGTTAATTTATGATAAAAATATATATCCGTTGTAAAGGAGCATTGCATTGCAAAAGTATAACACTGTAATCTAAATTGTGGTTTATGAAACAGCAATACCATTGTACATTTTTTCCTGCATCTGATCATGAGAGAGTTAAGTCCTGATAAATTAAAACTTTAAAAAAACTTTCAATTTGGCATAGTCATCTTTTTTGTGTTACATATGGACTTTTGATCCTGGAAGTCTGAAATACATTACTTTAAGTTCATTCAATAGTTAAGGTAGCACAGAAAACATGGCTCCTTTGTCACTTTTTACATCCTATTTACCTAGGTCTGAGTAGAAGAGAAAGGTAAAAATGTACTTTCTTTATTTACATTTGGTTCAAATAATCTTTCTTCACATCTGGAAAAAGTAGATGTTATTGATAGCTGTTGTATAAGGAAAGAACAGAGGGGCAACATCTATGATAGGAATGTGATGCTGGTGTGAGGCAAAGGTTATGGCCCTGAGAATGCAAAGCTCCAAAAGATGGACCCATGGGAAGTGTAAATGGGGAAACAGATGTATCACTATTAATGGCTGCTGTTGAAAAAAAACAAAAGGAGCAGTGGCAACAATTAAACTCAATATTGAATTTGTAAAGATTCAAACCGGGATACTGTTCCACTGCTGTTCACTCTGCTGACCCACGACTGTGCTGCAACACACAGCTCGAACCACATCATCTAGTTCGCCGATGACACCACCGTGGTGGGTCTCATCAGCAAGAACGACGAGTCAGCTTACAGAGAGGAGGTGCAGCAGCTAACGGACTGGTGCAGAGCCAACAACCTGTCTCTGAATGTGAACAAAACAAAAGAGATGGTTGTTAACTTCAGGAGGGCACGGAGCGACCACTCCCCGCTGAACATTGACAGCTCCTTGGTAGAGATCGTAAAGAGCACCAAATTTCTTGGTGTTCACCTGACGGAGAATCTCACCTGGTCCCTCAACACTAGCTCCATAGCAAAGAAAGCCCAGCAACATCTCTACTTTCTGCAAAGGCTGGGAAAAGTCCATCTCCCACCCCCCCCCCCATCCTCATCACATTCTAGAGGTGTTGTATTGAGAGCGTCCTGAGCAACTGCATCACTGCCTGGTTCGGAAATTGCACCATCTCGGATCACAGACCCTGCAGCGGATAGTGAGGTCAGCTGAGAAGATCAGCAGGGTCTCTCTTCCCACCATCATGGACATTTACACTACACGCTGCATCCACAAAGCAAACAGCATTATGAAGGACCCCACGCACCCCTCATGCAATCTCTTCTCCCTCCTGCCATCTGGGAAAAGGCACCGAAGCATTCGGGCTCTTACGACCAGTCTATGTAATAGTTTCTTCCCCCAAGCTATCAGACTCCTCAATACCCGAAGCCTGGACTGACACCTTGCCCTACTGTCCTGTTTATTATTTATTGTAATGCCGGTATCGTTTTTGTGCACTTTATGCAGTCCAGTGTAGGTCAGTAGTCTTGTGTAGCTTTCTGTGTTTTTTTTTATTACGTAGTTCAGTCTAGTTTTTGTACTGTGTCATGTAACACCATGGTCCTGAAAAACGTTGTCTCATTTTTACTATGTACTGTACCAGCAGTTATGGTTGAAATGACAATAAAAAGTGATGACTTGACTTGATCATAGAAAAAATCCCTCTGACCCACTGAGTTCACACTGACCATTAACTACTGTGGTGAACTACATATACCTGTCCGGACATGCCCCTCTGCTGACTGCTCCTGTGGCTCCTCCCACAGACCCCTGTATAAAGGCGATTGGAGGCACTGCTCCTCCCTCAGTCTCCAGGATGTTGTGTGGTGGTCTCTTGCTGCTAATGAAAGCCTATCATTTGCCTCCCGTCTCCGAGAGTTATTGATGGTGCATCAACTACCTATCTCGTATCAATCTTATACTAATTCCTTATTCTTCCCACATTTCCATCAATGCCTCTCAGTTCTACCAACCCACATAGCGGAAAGTGGAATGAAATCATAGCACCTGGAGGCAACCCATACAGTTAGAAGTAGATTTATGGCTGCATATCTGAACTTCTGTAAGTTACTCTGGATAACTTTACATCTACAATATATACAATATTAACTGGGTTTTTTAATATGTAAATATAAAAAAGACCATAATAAATATACCATAATGAAGGGCTTTGAGAGGTTACAGCCTCAGATACACCTCAATCTTTCTGCTGAATCACTGATTTATGATGCTAGAAGTCTGTTGCATCTCTTTTCCTGAATTCTGCGCCCAGAGAGTTAGAAACATAGAAAACCTACAGCACAATACAGGCCCTTCGGCCCACAAAGCTGTGCCAAACATGTCCTTACTTTAGAAATTACCTAGGGTTACCTATAATCTTCTAAACTCCATGTACCTATCCAGGAGTCTCTTAAAAGACCCTATCATATCGCGTCCACCACCATCGCTGGCAGCCCAGTCCATGCACTCTCCACTCCCTGCATAAAATAACTTACCCTTGACATCTCCTCTGTGCCTGCTTCCAAGCACCTTAAAACTGTCCCCTCTCATGTTAACCATTTCAATCCTGGGGAAAAAGCATCTGACTATCCACATGATCAATGCTTCTCATCATCTTATACACCTCTATCAGGTCACCTCTCATCCTCCGTCACTCCAAGGAGAAAAGGCCGAGTTCACTCAACCTATTCTCATAAGGCATGCTCCCCAATCCAGGCAACATCCTTGTAAATCTCCTCTGCACCCTTTCTATGGTTTCCACATCCTTCCTGTAGTGAGGCAACCAGAACTGAGCACAGTACTCCAAGTGGGGTCTGACCAGGGTCCTATATAGCTGCAACATTACCTCTTGGCTCCTGAACTCAATCTCACAGTTGAAGGCCAATGCACTATATGCCGCCTTAGCCACAGAGTCAACCTGCGAAGCAGCTTTGAGTGTCCTATGGACTCGGACCCCTAGATCCCTCTGAACTTCCACACTGTTAAGAGTCTTACAATTAATACTATATTCTGCCATCATATTTGACCTACCAAAGTGAACCACTTCACACCTGTTTGGGTTGAATTCCATCTGCCACTTCTCAGCCCAGTTTTGCATCCTATCAATGTTCTGCAGTAACCTCTGACAGCCCTCCACACTATCCACAACACCCCCAACCTTTGTCATTAGCAAATTTACTAACCTATCCTTCCACTTCCTCATCCAGGTCATTTATAAAAATCACAATGAGATTCCTGAGGCAAACCGTTGGTCACTGACCTCTATGCAGAATATGACCCATCTACAATCACTCTTTACCTTCTGTGGGCAAGTCAATTCTGGATCCACAAAGCAATGTCCCCTTGGATCCCATTCCTCCTTACTTTCTCAATAAGACTTGTATGGGGTACCTTATCAAATGCCTTGCTGCTCTACCTTCATGAATGTGTTTAGTCACATCCTCGAAAAATTCAATCAGGCTAGTAAGGCACGACCTGCCTTTGACAAAGCCATGCTGACTATTCCTAATCATACAATGCCTCTCCAAATGTTCATAAATCCTGCTTCTCAGGATCTTCTCCATCAACTTACCAACCACTGAAGTAAGACTCACTGGCCTATAATTTCCTGGGCTATTCCTACTCCCTTTCTTGAATAATAGAACAGCATTCGCAACCCTCCAATCCTCTGGAACCTCTCCTGTCCTCATTGCTGATGCAAAGATCATTGTCAGAGGCTCAGCAATCTCCTCCCTCACCTCCCACAGTAGACTGGGGTATATCACATCCAGTCCCAGAGACTTATCCAACTTGATGCTTTCCAAAAGCTCCAGCACATCCTCTTTCTTAATATCTACCTGCTCAAGCTTTTCAGTCCACTGTAAGTCATCCCTACAGTCACCAAGATCTTTTTCCATAGAGAATACTGAAGCAAAGTATTCATTAAGTACCTCCGCTATCTCCTCCGGTTCCATACGCACTTTTCCACTGTCACACTTGATTGGTCCTATTCTCTCTCGTCTTACCCTCTTGCTCTTCACATACTTGTAGAATGCCTTGGGGCTTTCCTTAATCCTGTTTGTCAAGGTCTTCTCATGGCCCCTTCTGGATCTCCTAATTTCATTCTTAAACTCCTTCCTGCTAGCCTTATAATCTTCTAGATCTCTATCATTACCTAGTTTTTGAACCTTTTGTAAGCTTTTCTTTTCTTCTTGACTAGATTTACAACAGCCTTTGTACATCATGGTTCCTGTACCTTACCATCCTTTCCCTGTCTCATTGGAACGTACTTATGCAGAACTCCATGCAAATACCCCCTGAATATTTGCCACATTTCTGCTGTAAATTTCCCTGAGAACAACTGTTCCCAATTTATGCTTCCAAGTTCTTGCCTGATCACCTCATATTTCCCCTTACTCCAATTAAACGCTTCCCTAACTTGTCTGTTCCTATCCCTCTCCAATGCTATGGTAAAGGAGATAGAATTGTGATCACTATCTCCAAAATGCTCTCCCACTGAGAGATCAGACACCTGACCAGGTTCATTTCCCAATATCAGATCAAGTACAGCCTCTCCTTTTGTAAGCTTATCTACATATTGTGTTAAGAAACCTTCCTGAACACACCTAACCAATTCCATCCCATCTAAACCCCTTGCTCTAAGGAGATGCTAATCAATATTTGGGGAAATTAAAATCTCCCACCACAACAATCCTGTTATTATTACGCCTTTGCAGAATCTGTCTCCCTATTTGTACATTGATGTCTCTGTTACGATTGGGTGGTCTATAAGAAAGCACCCAGTAGAGTTACTGACCCCTTTCTCTTCCTAACTTCCACCCACAGAGACTCAGTAGATAATCCCTCCATGACGTCCATCTTTTCTGCAGCTGTGACACTATCTCTGATCAGCAGTGCCACACCCCCACCTCTTTTGCATCCCTCCCTGTCCTTTCTGAAACAGCTAAAGCTTGGCATTCTAAGTAACCATTCCTGCCCCTGAACCATCCAAGTCTCTGTAATGTCCACAACATCACAGTTCCCAGTACTGATCTACGCTCTAAGCACATCCCCTTTATTCATAATATACCTTGCATTAAAATAGACACATCTCAAACTATCGGTCTGAGCGCATTCCTTTTCTATCACCTGCCTATCTTCCCTCTCACTCTGTCTACAAGCTTTCTCTATTTGTGAGCCAACCACCCCTTCCTCCATCCCTTCAGTTTGGTTCCCATCCCCCAGCAACTCTAATTTAAACTCTTCCCAATAGCTTGGCAAACCTCCTAGCCAGGATATTGGTCCCCCTTGGATTCAAGTGCAACCCATCCTTTTTGTACAGGTCATGCCTGCCCCAAAAGAGGTCCCAGTCATCCAGAAATCTGGATCCTTGCCCCCTGCTCCAATCCCTCAGCCATGCAATTATCCTCCATCTCATTCTATTCCTATACTCACTGTCATGTGGAACAGGCAGTAATCCCGAGATTACTACCTTTGAGATCCTGCTTCTCAACTTCCTTCCTGATTCCCTGTAGTCTGTTTTCAGGACCTCCTCCCTTTTCCTACGTATGTCATTGGTACCAATATGTACCATGACCTCTGGCTGTTCTCCTTCCCACTTCAGGATATCGTTGACACAATCAGAAACATTCTGGCACCTGGAAGGCAAACTACCACCCACATTTCTTTCCTGTGTCCACAGAACCGCCCGTCTGACCCCCTAACTATAGAGTCCCCTATCACTGCTGTCATCCTCCTCCTCTCCCTACCTTTCTGAGCCACAGGGCCAGGCTCTGTGCCAGAGATGTGACCACTGTTGTCTCCCTCAGGTAGGCCATCCCACCCAACAGTACTCAAACAGGAGTACTTACTGTTAAAAGGTACAGCCACAGAGGTACTCTTTAGTATCTGACCTTGCCCTTGCCCTGACTGTTTCCCATTTAGCTGTCTCTTGAGGCCCCGGTGTGACTACTTGCTTATAGTTCCTCTTTATCACCTCCTTACTCTCCCAGACGAAGGTCATCGTTGGCCCCAAGGCTCAGGTCTTTGGACACAAAGCACATGGCAGCTCCTGATGTTCCGTGTTCTCCCACGACACCTCAGTCAGGGGCATCGGCCTTGAGTCAGGCTGTCTCCAGAGCCGTGACAATCCAATACCCTGAATGCGCGCTAGTCTTCCAGGGATATCAAAAAGTGGTCGGTCGTGAGGCCCTGACAGCGGGTCCCATTCCTGCAAAGAACCGATGTCGGAGTGTAACTCCAGCTTAGGGTCTTCAAAAGAACCTTCAAGGGGGAAAAAAAGAGATATCAAAGATACAAATAGAGCTGTTTCTAACGATGCAAGCAAAGGAGCCACCTTGACTTTGCTCCACCCTCCGAGTCCAATGTGCACGTCATTGACAAATTTCATACTCTCAAGGGGACTCCTTACAACACTATATGTTTGGTCTTCAACTATGTAATAATTAAAGTTTGTCTTAACTCTCGGTTCCATAGCTGTGTGACTATATGGATCTATGTTCTTCACCTTCAAAAGAAGCACACAGAGAATGCAGGGGAAAAAAGATGGCAGCATCAGAAAGAGGCAGATTCATGTCATCCTTCAAGAAACTGCACCTCAGATGAGGATATCTTTGGCTAGCATTTGTAGTTGGACATGATTCAAAGTACATCATGCAGATATGCAGAATACAGCTCTGAGATTTGCCTTATCACAGACAGCCATGAAGCTACTTCGTAGTTCAAAAAAAATCAAACCCCTAACACACAAAAATCAACATTCTGCAAATGGCAAAAAAAAGTGCGAAAAGCACAGAATATGAAACACCAAGCCACAATGTTAACATCTGCCGGACGATGCTGAGGATGTTCTACGAGTCTGTGGTGGCCAGTGCTATCATGTTTGCTGTTGTGTGCTGGGACAGCAGGCTGAGGGTAGCAGACACCAGCAGAATCAACAAACTCATTCGTAAGGCCAGTGATGTTATGGGGGTGGAACTGGACTCTCTGACGGTGGTGTCTGAAAAGAGGATGCTGTCCAAGTTGCATGCCATCTTGGACAATGTCTCCCATCCACTCCATGATGTACTGGTTAGGCACAGGAGTACATTCAGCCAGAGACTCATTCCACCGAGATGCAACACTGAGCGTCATAGGAAGTCATTTCTGCCTGTGGCCATCAAACTTTACAACTCCTCCCTCGGAGTGTCAGACACCCTGAGCCAATAGGCTGGTCCTGGACTTATTTCCACTTTGCATAATTAACTTACTATTATTTAATTATTTGTGGTTTTATATTGCTATATTTCTACACTATTCTTGGTGCGACTGTAACGAAACCCAATTTCCCCCGGGATCAATAAAGTATGTCTGTCTGTATATTCAGGCCAGCTCATTTCAGCCTAACTCAGCACTGTGCCTTTGTTATCTGCGGGCTGCTGAGGCAGTCTGCCCCAATCAAAACTGCACAAAATTAGAAACAAAGAGTGACCAGAAACATAACCAACTGCACAGTCCAATCCACAAACCTTACCCAGGATTTCCAACAGTATCAAGACACTAGTTTTGAGTTTGACAGAGATCGTAAAATTCAACAAAGATATTTTTTTTTAAAAAGGGAACGTAATATGTCCAGAAATGATTCCTAAAATGTCTTAGAGAAGAATAATATTGTAGCAGTTGAAATTACAGAAAAAATGGCTCTAGAGAATCTAGGAGAAGTTCTTGTGATCTCCAAAAGTTGACTTTCAAGGGAACTTAAGAGAGGCTTTGGTCACATCAACAACTTCACTAGTGTCTGAAAGAATGTCTGATAAAATTTTATTAAAATATTGAAAGTTCGATTATAGTTTAGTTGGTAGTTTAGTCAGAAAAGTTGAGATATTCTTGCATGAAAGTATTAACTGCAAAATTCAATAGTACTGTAATTTTAAAGCTATTATAATCAGATGAAATTATTACAAGCAAAGAAAGAAGCTTTGGAATCAACTTTCTTTAACTTAAAAGTTTTAACAGACAATAACTCTAGTAGATTTCTAAAAGCAATCATTTGGTGGTTTCCTGGTGTACAGGTAAAGCCAGATCACGTGGTTCTCAGGAAAAATAAAATGAGCGCATATCAGCTGCATGCAGAGAATCTCAGTATCTTTAGATAGATACAGTGGCTGATGATATCAGATCGGACTTAACAGAAATTGTGAACTAAACAGGAAATATACATTTGTATAAAACCAGCTATGACAAAGAGCCTCAAGTACATTATTTAAGCAAGGAGGACTTAATTTGGACTTAAAACTCAATCTTTCCAATTGTCATTTGCTGAGCTAATTAGGATAGAGATAGATGGAAAGTATTTTCCAATCCTTTGAAGGAGGATATTGGAGTTTGTGCTCAAGGATAGAAGGCAGACAGATAAATAAGAGTTGTCTTTTCTGTTATGTGTAGTCACCTGTGAGGCAAAATTAATTGTAACCATGGGTTTATATCTTGGGTTTATCTCCAGAACATGATAGCCATGGGAACACAACACTATTGACTCAAGGGTAATCTAAGACCTTTAGAAAAAGCTAAAATATAACAAGAACGAGAAAATCTGTGATTTGGTTTTATTTAACCAAATGTTCTTCCGTTTTAGAAGGCAAAATGGTGTAGTGCTTTTATTATTGGTTGTTAAAGCATGACTATCTGCTTTGTTTTGCATGGAGACATGTCATTGTTTGCTAGGTTGAAGGGGCCCACAAAACCAGTTTGAAGAAGCCCCTTAAGTCATCCTGGCTTGTGAAAAAGTTCAATTCCTCACTGAAAAAAGTCCTGACGAAGGGTCTCGGCCTGAAACGTCGACAGTGCTTCTCCCTATAGATGCTGCCTGGCCTGCTGTGTTCCACCAGCATTTTGTATGTGTTGTTTGAATTTCCAGCATCTGCAGATTTCCTCGTGTTTGCGTTTTCATCCCTCACCCATTAGGTTACATGAAGAACTCAGATACTACATGTATATCCATGAAGGAATACCATAAATTTAATCCCTTTAGAAATGCTAATTCATTGGTACAGACCTTTGTGATATGTTTGCAAACATTATGAAGTATATTCACTGAGATCCTAAAACCCTACTTCCTATCATTGTACATTACTGCTGAAAACTGTTTAGACAGTTTCCACCTAAAAGATTCATGAACAGCAAATGTAATAAAGCTCCATTTTGTGTTTCCTTACTACTTAACTACCACTGGAGAAACAAGAAGGTCGATCACGCAGCAAAGGAAGCATTGAAAAAACAGGTAGCAAGATCAATCATGTGACAAAGATAGATATTAACTTTTTGTGCATCATGTGGTAATATATGACCCCACGTGTTTTACTTCCGCCCTCTGTGAATAGTTTAGAATGAAAGGTGTCATTGTGTAGAACAATGGAAGCAGGCCCACCTGCCTAACTCATCCATGCTGACCAACAAGCTAGTCACGTTTGCTGGTGTTTGGCACAATACGTATAGTTTCCTAGTCCTTTTACAAAGTAAGCCACATGGCTCTCAGAAATGCTCTTGCAGGACACTTACATCCTTCAGAGTAATGTTTCAGGAGGATGCATTCTGTG